>NC_137198.1:13085926-13135926 GCF_960531495.2 Zeus faber
TATTATAGATAAGTATATATATATAAATAAATAATGACACACTTTTTTGTGATTTATATATTATCAATAATACATAAATAATGCATATATAATTTAATAATAAATTATACAATTATATATTTATGTTAAAACTGTGTGTTATTTCATCAGACAAAAAAAGTTGAATGCATTTTTTTTTACGAAGGGATCCCAGCGGAGACAAATGAAAAATGTTGAGCCGAGGATGGCAGATCACTGTCCAGATGTGATTAATAGGAAGAAACGTATTTGGATAATTGTATTTAAATATTTGGGACGATCTATCAAAAAGCCCGGTGACAATTAAGTTCGAGCTCGGGCTCTTCACACAAATTAGGGCTGACATTCATCATTTTTAATGTGGAAATGTAATATGGAGCTAAAATGTCCTGGAGCACAGCATTCTCCAGTGTTATTACATTACTTACACAGTGCCGCCGCCCGCTCCAACACACTCCACATTTTCATTATTTATACAATCACTTTATCACAAAACATACTTTCCCAACTTTCTTACAGCATTTCATTCATGTTTCTTCATTTAACAATGTACATTAGCTATATATATATATATATATATATATATATATATATATATATATATTTATATATATACAGTATACAGCGTAGTGGCTTTGTAACTTTGCCACGCCCGTTTCCAGGTGTCCTTGATAGCGCAGCATTGTAAGTGTCCATTAACACATCTTATGGATGTTGTCATTTGTGGCTCTTTGTCGTTCAGGACCCTGACAAGCGCAGGATGAAGCTCATTCATCACCAAACACGCAAACAAACAATAAAACTCTTTCACATTAATATTCGCGCACGCCCCCGTATTGTTTCACCATCAACGAGCCACTTTCTACCTTCCCGTCCCTCTCTCTCCCTCTCTCTCGCTCTCTCTCCCTCTCTCTCTCCAAGGAACCTTGAAAGTCAAAAGTCTCTCTCCCCCTCTCTCCCCCCCCCCCCCCCCCTCTCTCTCTGTGCGGTCTTCCTGGTAATTCTTCTATTATGTAAGTGTGTTTTTCTTTTCTTCCGCCTCTGCGGAGAGTCGGTCTTTCACACTTTACATAATGGCGTCAAGGTTAACCGCCTCCGTCGTCGCGCTCACCTTTGCATTTTCCTCCCAAGTTCCCGAGGTTTCCGGCAGAAGAGCACTTGGCTTGGCACTACGCGTAAAATGTCACCCGAACAAACATCAGCCATTAACTCACTGGATGTAAAGTGTGTGCGGCAGTTTGCAGCCGACGTTTCGTTGAATATATCTTTTCAGTTAAGCGTGACCCAGTGGTGTAACAGGATGGTGAGGGGCACCGGTGCAGATATATTTTTGGACCCCCCCCCCCCCCGCGCACACACACACACACACACACACACACACACACACAAACACACACACACACACACACACACTCAGGCCCGGCTCTACCCATTTCGCCATTTTCGGCAATCTGAAGACGGACGCACAGCGGAGGGCAGACGGCGGGCGCCCCATTGCTACAGCGCCAATGGGATGGGCCCCTAGCTGCCCAGGGGGCCCCTAGCCGCACATGGGCCCCGGCGCAGCTGCAACGGTTGCAGCGTCGGTTCCTTGCGGCACTGGCGTGACCCCCCACAGAGAAGCCAAATCCAGGCGTCCTTCCAGTTTGGTTTGGCTTAACGGCTAAATGGCTAAATGGCTCCAGACAGCTCAGATTCATCAGCGGCTCATCCGCGCTGTTTACACTGTTTAACCGTTTGACAGCTCCTGTTTATGCCGTGTCACTTCCACTCCCGATCCCAATCCCCGACGCGCCGCGCCGCTCCGCCCGGCTCAATGGACGGACGGCAGGACGGACGGACGAGCTGAACTTTTGCAGAATCAGAATCGGAACGGGTTTATTTTCCGCCAGGTGCATTTATGTATGAGGGATTTGTCGTGCCGAGGATTGGTGCCTTACGACAGACAAATTAGCATTTAAATACGTTTAACTATCAAGTATTCATACATAAAAATAACAATGATGAAATAATATCTCATAAAAAATGAAATATCCAGCTGAAAAATACAAAAATGAATAGGCCAAGATAGAAAACATACTAGATATTCAAATAAAAAAGTTATTGGTAGGAGTATATGGGGCATATTTCCTTCAATCAATCAATCAATCAATCAGTTATTGAACGGCGTTTGGGATCAACTATCCAAAATGTGTCGGTCTTGGTTTCCTGCAGGCTTCACTGAAGTTTATATACGTGTGTGCGCAAGTGTGCACACGTGTGTCTGCATGTGTGTGTGTGTGTGTGTGTGTGCGTGCGTGCGTGCCCGTGTGTGTCGTTCACGTCCCTTCACAGCGTGTTCATATTTACCAAGCGTCTGGATGTGAAAACGGAGTTGACTGAACCGTTCAAGTCTCGTATAAATGAAATGAAATGGTTTTGGGGGGGGGGGGGGACATGCCCGGGCAGTGATCCCGGTAGCTCCCCCTCCCACGCACACGCACACACACACACACGCACACGCACACGTACACACGCACACACACACACACACACACCAATAAGTTCTATTTAGATATAAACTGTGTATACGGGTCGTTGGCTTAAGATGACTTTTTAGCGCAAGGTAATGGAGGAGTAGTTTTACAAGCTCTACATCTTGCATCCCATGACTATCCAACCTTCAACAACTCCGAGATACAACCTGGAGAGAGAGAGAGAGAGAGGGAGAGAGAACAGCCACCCCAAAACCTGATAAAAGACAGTGCAATCAATAAGACATATAGTGTGTCCAATAACAAATAATGCCCTGGGTATCTCATTAATCGTAACATGGACTTTATTATGCTGACCGCTGGGTTTATGAGGGACCAGGTCACTTTGGATGGGTTTTTTTTTTTTTGTTTTTTTTTGTTTTTTTAATTGAAACTCAGCAAAAGCAGATGAGGGGAGAGGTGAGTGTGTGAACACACCGGTGAGAGTATATTAAAACCAAACAAAAAAGCAGAATCGTGCGAGGGAGGGGTCTGTTGTGATTCCCTGTGCACAGCTTTGTTTTTTTTAAAATTCATATTATTAATTTTATTTATTTATGGGGGGGAAATATGATAATTTATGTATCTTTATTTATTCATATATCTATTTAGCTACGTAGTCGTTTGTTTGTTGCTTTATTGGTGGATTTATCGATTTGTTCGTTTATTTACAAATTGATTTATGGTTATTAATCGATGGGTTGCTGGATGGAATGATTGACTGAATTCTATATTTATTTAATAATCATGTTTTTAAAATGTATTTGTTCAACTATGTATTGGTTGACTGATTGATTGATTGATTGATTGTATTGATTGATTGATTGATTGATTGTTCGATTGATTTGTGCATTTATATATTCATTTATACACATTCACACAAATACATTTATTCACACATATATTTATTCATATATTGTTTTTTTTTGTTTATTTGTTTATTTATCTATTCATTCATTGATTGATTGTCTGATCTCTGCATGTGCGTGTGTTTATTTATTGATTGTGTAATGGATTTATTTTGCGTGTTTTGTTTTGTTTTGCATATTATTTGTTTTGACGATTTGATGATTGATTCATTTGTTCATTTGTGTATTCATGAAGTATTTATTTAATTATTTATTACTTATTCATGTATCTATGTTTGAAGTGAACACTATCACAGCACCTCGAACCGCACGTGCAAAACAGGTTGTTTGTTCAAAATCTCTGCTGCTGAATCCAGGTGGCGCGTGGCTCTCCGCAGCGTGTTATTCTAATCTGTGTGTGGTGACATTGGGCCCTCGCTCGTCTCTCCTGCGTCCGGGAAGAGAAGAAAATAAAACGATGGCTTACGCCGCCCCCCTCCAGCCCCTCCTTTCCCCCCCACCCGACGCCCTTGAAGGCAAGGTGTCTCCGCCCAGTATATCCATCACAATCAACTCCACATCATTTATATTAAACGCTTTTTCCTTTTTTTTTTTTTTTTTTTATTTCCTCCTTCTCCCATCCCGCGCCGCGGCCCGCTCGGTGACGTGTCGTTCCCGAGCGCAGGGGTTGGGGGGGGGGGGGGGGTAATTTTAAGCGGGAGTAATAAACAGCGTGTTCAAGTCGTCCTTCTAATTTACCGCCTGGACCCGGGCTAAGGAGAGAGGAAGGTTGAGGGTCCGGATGCACGGTGACCCGCCCCGGATTTTTGCATTTTTTTTAATTTTTCATTCTCTTTGCCGCCACCAAGGTGCGTCGAATCCATTAGCGGGGCTTTTTACAAAGAGTGATATTGTAATTTCCATAAATACAATGTCTTTCCCATTAATCTGGAAGACCATTCTGTTTTGTTTTTTTTTACCTTATATTTATTGAGACCACCGGGTTTTAATGTCAAATTAATGAAATGAAAAGCGTTATTAGCATAAAACGCGAGATTGTAGCTGTGATTGGTGTGATGGGGGTTCGTCGGCGGCCGGGTCAACGTCTAGGTTTAATTACCGTTTTCCTTTTTTTTTTTTTTTTTACACCCACTAAGTACGCTGTTGACAAGCTGACATTGAGAAGAGGCAGAAAGGGGCTTTTACCCATTACATGTAATGAGCACTCTCTAATAACCAATTTAGATTTTACAGAAAGAAAGTGTTGGACTGTATAGTGTATTTTTTTTGCGTAATAGCTTTTCACCCGTTCAGCAATCAATAAACAATAACTACTTTGTTTACATTGTAAGTTGATGCCGACGTTCCACAGCAGAATAAAGGAATGAAGCTGCTCATGCAAACGTAATGATATGATGAATAAAAACAAAAAAAAAACGGTGGAGAATAAATTATCAATAAATATAAAATATTCTCTTGCATTTCATTAGAATAACTATCATGTACATTCTTGAGCCATGCATTATTGATATTAATACTTTATTACTTATTTTATTTCTTCCTGTTAGACTGCTTGTTAGTATTAGTGGGTTTAGCGTGCAGCCTCCTACTGTTTCTCTGTACGTATGATTCCCCATTGAGCTGATGCAACGCCTCCATTTCTGCTGAATATGTAGATATAGTATATATACATACATATATATGAATTATAAAGATGACTATGGGGCTGGTCTCCCATGGATAAAAACTGAAAAAAAAATCCACAGATAAAGTCTAATCTAAAGAGTGACATCATCCGCAAAAGGAATATTTACATGATTATTCTCCTCTCCCACACGCGCTCTGCATGTTTATGACTCAACAGGTTTTTTTTGGGGGGGGGGGGGGGTTTCGGTAACGTTCGGCGCGGAATCCCACGGCGGTCCAGGATAAAACATGCTGAATCATACATATTATCTTCGGAATATTCCACCGCGGGCCCCGGGAAGGGTCGGCGGGTTCGGCGGTATGCAAAACGCGGCCCCGCCCCCTCCTCGGCATTAGTTAGTAAACGACAGACGGAGAGGAATGTCACACCTTCCTTCGTGGGGAAACTGATCATTGAGTTCCACCACATTGCCCCCGAATGTATATGCGGAACACTTTTTTTCATGCATTGGAAATTTCCCATCGCAGAGTTCTCCGTATGAATAATGGTGTATTGTTCTCTGACGTACAGAGACAGATACGGTGCGGGCCGCCACCGCATAAATAGGTTAGGGAGACGCGCTTCATTAATATACTAACTCTGGCATCTCTCTTCCTCGTCTCCTTCTTCCCGGCGCGTGTGATCGGTGGCTGTTGCTTCTTATTTATTTATTTATTTTTATCGTGGGGATTTGCCGCTCGAGTTAGCGAACGGGGAGAGTCGTATTTCCCCGAGCGGGAATGAAGGGAGGGTTTGGGAGTCTTGAGGATTGAGACCCCGGATGGATGGAAGGAGACAGGGGCTCGCGACGGCGGGCGAAGCTCGGGGAGGGAGGGGGGTCCGCCGCCGCCGGCATTGACCCGGGACAATATCCCACCTATAAAAATCTCCATGGATGATTAATACCAAAGCCTCGTCGGTTTGTTAGGGCTCAATTCGGCCGGCGGCGGAGGGGTGTGAGCATGCATGTTAAGAGGCCGAGCCCCGAATAGGACGGCTGGGGTAACACAGTGGCTGGGATGGATGACACATATGCACATGCACACGCGCGCACACACACACACACACACACACACACACACACACACACACACACACACACACACACACACACACACACACACACACACACACACGCACACACCCACAGAACCAATTTGAATTGGGTCCACCATACCATACCATACCATTTCAGGGAACATTGAAATGGTTGAATGAAGATGGATAGGATTTCCCGGAATGTAATCCGAGGAGGAGGCGGCTGCTGGTCATTGCCGGACCCATCTAGGCTTCCTTGTACGCTGTCACTTATTCAGCCAGCCAGCCGTCCAGCCAGTCAGCCAGCCAGCCAGTCAGCCAGCCAGTCAGCCAGCCAGTCTGCCAGCCAGTCAGCCATCTAGCCAGTCAGCCAGCCAACCAACCAACCAGCCAGCCCACCAGTGGTATGTCGAAATGTGATGGGCTGTACGTGCCCTTGATTCCCCTACAAAGGGAAATTACCCGGCATGCTGGATACGGGACGAGACATTCATGGTCATGCCTTTGGAGATGTCCAAAGTCAAGGTCTCGTTCTCTCCAGGTTCCCCTCCCCTCGCCTCGCCCCGTCCCCAACCTAACTGATCAATATGTCATGGAGCAGGGCCCAATCGAAGTGAAATACTCGGGACACGCCTCCTTATAACATATTTGCAGCCATAAATGTAAGGATTAATGATAACAAATGACCCGGCCAGCCTCATGTATGCCCTGATGCTCTTCCAATGCATGAAATTTTCAGGCTAGCCGCTGCTTGTCTTCAGGTTCATTACCTCCACTGTGTTAGGCATGGGGGGGTTTCAATCATACCAGCCCAAAATATACCCCCCCCCCCCCCCATAAAACCCCTCTCCCACACACACACACACACACACACACACACATGCACGCACGCGCACACACACACATGCACGCACGCACACACACACACACTCATAATGAAAACATAGGTTAGGCACACATTAATCAATGCAGACACCAAGTTCTCTAAAAATCTAAATGGGATAAACATCCCTTGAGCATTTATTACCATTTTGTGTCACTCTGTAAATGAAATTAATGAAAAAAGAAAAAATACGAAAAAAAACCCAAAACAAATACATTAGTATATTGATTCTGAAACTCATTTTAATGTTGGCCCATATAAGAAAATAGAAATTGCTGGCGCACAAACCTTCTCATGTATTGGCCGTAGTAAACCTGTATATACTCAGGACATGATTGGAGAGTGACCCTTGAAAAAAATGATATAAAGGATGTTAAACCATTGAGTTCGATTCCAGAGGGTCTGTGAAGCAAAATCACAGATATAATGCAAACGCAGGTTATAAATAGATCATAAATATTGACGCGGTAAATCGTAGCATGTGCTGAAACGCAGCATTGTAAAATAAAAGGAACGGGGTGATGACCCACACTGTAAATAGAAAGCAAGATGACACAAGTACCAACATATCCGCATTTACAGTGGTTTTTCCAACGCTTATTACGGAAAATGTCAAGCAGCGTCCTTGATTACGATATCAAGAGCTCGCCAGACCTTCCGTTTCGGTGAGCTTGCTGTTCTTCTACGGCCAGTTTTTAATGACCCCCTATTTCTTGTTCCCTTCTGGGGGGATTCGTATCTGGATTCTCGCTGTAGGGCAGTGCTAAGTCACGGCTTGGTGTCTAGATATTAGCAACAGCCTTTGGTGAAAGGCTCAGCCACGGGGGAGATGAGGGGAGAGCAGGGTGGAGGTGGAGGTGGAGGGTGTGGTGGTGTGTGCGGGGGATTCACATGCAAAGCCCCTCGGTGCTTTGGGTCTGTGGCCTTGAGAGCTGTTCACTGAAAGGGATGGATCGACTGGAGAAGACCGCCTCCTTGGACCTCCTTGGACCCTCTATGGGCTTAGTCTACATCCAGTGCTCGGGTAAATAGTTGATTAGGCTGAGAAAGGCTATTATGTTTGGAGGACATACTGTACAGAGCTGCTCCATAATTCCTCTATGCAATGGGAGGTTGTATGGTACCTTCTGGAATGGGAAAACTAGTTAGAGTCAATTCAGTGAGGGGCATTACATTGCAGCTCTCCATTCATGCAAAAAGGTTATTCAGTGCGCCTTTACCCAAATGTGGGAAAGGGAGGGAGCCGGTGTCGATGTTCCGTAAAAGTCGTCCTGTAAATTTGCCCAATCTCAAAGTAGTATACTTTCCGGCAAATTGCTGGCACGGCTGTGAATGGAAGTGTGTGGGAATGGAAGCAGTAACATGTCTGTAAAGTAGGGGTGGCGCCAAATTCAAATAAAGCACAAATAGTGAGTGTTTACGAATATCTTTCTTCGTACAAATATTTAAAAAGGGATTTGTTTTCGGGCAGAAAAAAAACACACGGAAAAATGAAGAGTCTCATCCGAAACCGTGGCTTGTCGAGCGCCTGAAACAAGTCCAGTCTTTACGGAGACAGAAATTTACATCAAATGTTATTCTCTTTCCCTTTAAAAATGCCACTCAGACCCTATACATGTCTCTTGGAGTTAGGGGTGCGGTGCGGGGCCACTGGGCGCAAGCACTTCGCTTGCCTGCCGGCTGCACCACAGCATGGAGCTGGAGAGGGAGCGAGCGGACAGGGAGAGGTAGTACAGGTGGAGAACATTCCTTCTCCGGGGGCAGAGAGTGTAAGACAGGTGATCAATGATCACACTGATTCAACAACATTGGTTAGGGGTATTGCATCCGGGGACGAGGGCTCAGTCCCCTCTCGGTCGGCGGAGGGTAGGGTCAGAGGGGTGGGGAGTCCGGGAGCGAAACGCTGGTCCAAAAAACGGATTCTGTTGCCTCGTCTCGCATGATATGAGACACCTCTAATGCAAGCATTACGTAATGCCTAACAGTCACCTACGTGCGAACATACGGAACTTTTCCGTAAAGGAGGCTATGTGGGAATGACTACCTGCTGCCTTTGCCAGATATCTTTTTGTCCAGCAATGTTACAGATTCCATGTGGGAAAAGGGGCTTAAGTGTAACTCGATCACAACTTTTGCGCTGCTGACATGGTTGTTTGTCGCTTGGTGCAATCCATTGTCCTACTTTGAGTGCTTCCATTTCAGAAAGTTTTGCCACTGATCATGCACATCTGCCCTTTTGAAAAGTGTACAAAAAAAACAACCATGTTTCTCAATGTCCATAGACCATCCAATAACGCAGTGTCACGGAATGTATGATATCTCCTATGGAGGCCACTCTCACTACAGTACAAAAATATAATTGATATGCTACCTAAGCTGTGTGGCATACAAACTGGTTTAGTGGTGAAGACGCTAAAAAGGAAGTGAGGAGCAAACCCAATGCACATTTGTGGATAGTGTTTACCCTGATTTTTAAGTATAGGTCACATTTGTTTCTGTTTATAGTGACACATTGCGGAACCCTTAAGAATGCCATATGTTTCCATTGGTGCAATCAATTTCGACAAGTTGATTCATTTGTTGTCCCTTTGCTGTCTTCCCTTGAAGTCAGTACTCTGAAAAACCTCCCAACCCAACCTCCTACTTGGAAAAGTACAAAGGAAGCTAGATCGCTTCGGCCCGGGTTTGCCAAGATAATTTATGACAGAAACATGACCAAATTTGTATAGTTTTGCATGTTTTTTTTCTGAAATCACATAGAACTTTGTTCTATACGGCAGAACTCTCGGTCTAAACTATTCACAATTCCAACGCTCTGCAAACCGAAAACACACATTTGCTGTAAGCATCCATATTTCTCCCAACACCGAGAATAGAATTTGTTTCATTTGGAGATCTTTCATTTGGAACTACAGACCCAGAATTAGCAAATTCTGATTTCCAGTGGAATGCTGCAACAGTAGCTTCTTTGTTTTCAAAATAAAAGTCAGGTTCTTGGGTCAAGTAGTGGCGGCTTCGTTCTTGGCCCCTTGGCCCCGTGGCCCCAACTATTTTCAAACCTATTATTCTTAAAGTTCATTGTATCATTCATATTGGTTTATTTTCGCCACAGAACCACAGTACCACAGAACCACAGAACCACAGAAGTTATCACCACTGACAACATCCATGAGGATCCGTGATTCCGACGGTACCAATCAGCTTTTTCCTGTGGTGCAAATGACAAGCGGAAGTCTCACGTCTGACATGGGTGACTGTTTGCCGGTGAACGCAGAGGCGGTGATCAACATTGTTTAAAATGCAAATTAGCATATGCATGTGCATCGTTAATTATATGCAAATGAGACGGTGGGGACTATCACTGGTGGTGACTCTCCTTGTAACCCAGTGGTATGAGCTGTCAGGGGAAGGTTATTACGGGAGGCAAAGTCATTAGTTTTGGCCATAACTCTTCCCATATAGATGTTCTTTCTTTCCTTGGTGATTAATGAATGAGACGTCTAAAAAGTAACTTTTCGGTAGCGTGTGCTGTTTTGTTCTTTGTATAGCAAGTCCCTCCAGCGCTACGGTGCATGTACTGGGGAACTGAAAGGGGAAATGTGAGGGAGGCGTGGCAGGGTCTCAACACAATGATAGGCAGAGCTCAAGAACCAGCCCAGATATAGTGCCCAGACCCCGCCTCCTTCGCAGAGCAGCTGAACACCTTCCACGCCTGGTTCAACAGGACTGACCCCGTGGAGGACTGGACCTCGACTAACACCAGCTACCCCCCTGCGCCAATAAGTATGGAGGAGTGGAAGGTAATTTCCATGCTCTCCATGCTACACCCGAGGAAAGCTCCTGGATCGGGCAGGCTCAAGGGCCGCGTAGCGAAAGAGTGCGTGGCTCAGCTGGACGGCGTGGTGGGACAGCGTTTCCAGCTATTCCTGAACGCCAGCTTCGTTCCTAGGGAATGGAAGGGAGACCACCTTCCCCCCTGTTCCCAAAAAAGCCCCACGCTAAAGCCATGGATGTTTTCAGGCCTGTGCCACCCACCTCCATCCTCTTCAAATGCATGCAGAGAGTAGTTGCTGAGGAGCTCACCACCATGGTGGGTGAGAGTCTGGACCCGTTCCAGTTTGCTAACAGAGCCAAACGGGGAGTTGAGGATGCCAGCTTAACTGTTCTGCATACAGTGGCTAGGCACCTCAACGCTACTGACCCATGTGTCAGGATATTTTTCATGGACCTTTCATCTGCTTTAAATACAGTTAACACAAACAAACTTCTGAACCGCCTCCAAGGACTACAAGTCAACACGACACTGGTTTTAGGGATTAAGGATTTTTTTAAAGGGAGAGAGTGAACGGTTTTAAATCCAGCAATATTGTTTAAAATACTGGGGCCCCACTCTCGTCTTCTCCGCATACACAAACAAAAACCCCTGCGACAGCAACAGACTGTCACATTTTTTAATATGCTGATGACATGGTCTTGGCGGCCCACCTGACAGGCGAGTGCTGCCTGTCTGCGGACAGGGAGTATGTGGACATCATGGTCCTCTTGTTCCAGGAGAGTTCCCTGGAGGTGAACATCAGTAAAACCAAAGAGCTGTGCTGTGGGGGGCGCCGGACACCTGACACCCCACACCCTCTCTCTGGACCACTCAGGCTAGAGGGGCAGGTGGTGGAACAGGTTGGGATCTTTACGTACGTTGGCCCTGAGATTGACCACCACCGGTCCTTCACACAACATACGGACGGGTTCTTACAAAATGCCTGAGGAGGCTGGAGGTTTGAATGTTAGGCAGAACAGCGGGAAAAAACTCACAGAAATCATCAAGCACGCAACCAAAATCACCGGCACCACTCAAACAAAACTCTCAGACCTTTCGAGTCATGCAGAAAAAAGAAAGGCAGCCTCCATTACCAAGGACCCTTCACGCCCCCTTCACCACTCCTTTCAGCTACTCCCATCAGGCAGACGTTTAGAGCAGCTTTGGCCGAAAAGAGAAATTACAAAAACTCTTCCATTCTCACCGCAGTATCCATTATAAACAAAGCCAAATGGACTATTACCCCTTGTTGATGCAGCTTTGCACACCCACTCTTATCAATTGATGGAATTGTTTTTCTCTTATTGAGTCTTTCATGGGTGTATGTTTTGATGTGAGCCCATAACAAAGACAATTTTCTGTCATCTTGTGACATAGAACAGTGTTTTCTTAAATCTTTGAATACTGCATCTTTACTCTACATTGGTAAACACAACAGCGGGTCAGAGAGACTTGAGATTATATCTATGACATAAGTACATCCCCTTGATATGAAAGGCCTGAGTTTGCTTACTACTTATATACTTATTTATTTATTTCAACTGTACTGAACACAATCAGCATGTCATGTCACATTGTCTGTGTGAGAATTTCCTGGATTGACCCGGTTTGCATGATAAATAAGAACTAAATTGAAAGAACACTTTAATAACACAGTAGACTCTGTGATAATTTATAGCTATACCAATAATGTATCACATGCATATAATCTTTATATATTTTTCAATATATTTAAGTATTTTTGTTCTGGATTTATAGCTTCTCTCTGTTCTTTAAAGGTGACCTATTATGCTGCCTTTTACACAAGTTAATATAGGTCTCTTAAGTCCCCAAAACATGCTGCTGAAGATTTATGCTAAAAATACCACTATTATCAAGATATAGATTATCAATTCCAGCCATTGTAACATACATCTATGACCCTCTTGTTCCAAAACGGGCTGTCATTTTTGGGGGAGGAGCCACCCTCCTGAGGCCCTGACTTCTGTGAGCCAATGGAGCTTTGAGCACAAGTTCAGAGTTTTGTAAGCCAATGGGATTTGAGCATGGCTTCCGAGTTTCGTTCTATTCGCTCTGTAAATATCACTGATTTCCCCTTATCACTCCACCAAAATCTTTTTCTGAACAAATTTGCAGTGAGAAATAAACAATCCATTTGCTGAATCTTTACTCATATTAGATCTATTCTACCTACTTCCTACTGCTACCTTCTCATTTAGAGGTTTGCTCCCACTTTCGCAGTGTTCTCAAAACTTGTGGGAGACCCGGACACCGTGACTCTCGCACGCGGAGAAAGGAATAAACAAGATAAAATAAATGAAATAAACACATCTACAATAAAAACACAATTTTTATTGGTTTTGTTTGGAGAAACGCTCAGCGGATGGGAGGGAGCAGATGACCGTATCAAGAAACCCGTGGCGAGCTGAGGTCAGCTGGGGCAGAGAGTAGAAAAAAACATTTGGAAACGGAGCGTTCAGAGCGGTCGTCAGCCTCAGCGTTTTGTTCACGGCGATTACTCTGTCATTAGTTTACCTCGTTATTTGACACTTATTACACACTTACACAATTATTTGGCCACGTCTAATATGAACATCCCACATTGTAGCATTATATATGTGACATAAAATAAGAGAAAGCACAATAGGTCCCCCTTAAGTTCCAC
Organism: Zeus faber; assembly: GCF_960531495.2. Lineage (NCBI taxonomy): Eukaryota > Metazoa > Chordata > Actinopteri > Zeiformes > Zeidae > Zeus > Zeus faber. Next base: position 13,099,393 of record NC_137198.1, read on the forward strand.
CTCACACCAAGTTGAAGTGCAGGCCTCCGTACTCTAGCGATGCCACTCTTCATGAACTGGATTTATACATAATGCAGGGAAGACGTTCTAATAACAAAAATACATAATCTATAATGCATGGGGAGAAGAGAAGAACCCTGCTCCACTCACACCTTCTGCTGCTCCTTCTCCTCCGCTTCGTAATGAATGAATCAGTCTGTCCGGAGAGAGGGAGAAAAAAAATGGTGAATGAGAATGAGACCGTCTGGAGTTGGAGAGGAGTTGGAGACGCATATGATAACAGACAGACAGACAGACAGACAGACACAGACAGACAGACAGACAGACAGACAGACAGACAGACAGATATAAAATGGCAATAAGCAATAAACCTCTTGGATTAACTGAAGATGGAAAAAATGTGAAGATATTCAATAAATGAAACAGGCTGGGGGTAGGCAGTGAGGACAGGATGACAGCGCTGCTCGGAGGAGGAGGAGGAGGAGGACGCTAACAAGACGTGATGCATAACACATGAGGTGTCATTACGCACATCACAAATACATTTTAGATCACACCTCCAAAATATCATTTATTACCACCTCCCGTTACAGTTATTGAAAATATGCAGATGTGGACATGCAGCTTCAGGGGACCCGGCGCTATGGATGGATGATTTACTGAAGTCGCCTTTTTGTTTTACATCAACTTTTTATATTACTTTTAAATAGTTTTGCTGTGTTTTTTATTCCGAATGATATCGGACATGACACAAGATGTGATGCGGAGCAGAAACAAGTACGCTGTGCTTGGGTGAACGGAGAAGGGTTAGTTTTGCCTAAAATAAACCTTTTTTTTTTAAGCTAAATAATGCACAATGCTCATATAACAGTGAGGATAAAAAGCTGCAACAATATCCCAACTAGTGATGCAAGACTCGCAAACATAAGCCAGAGCCGAACTGACTCTTCTGACTCATTAAGCCGACTGAATCAAACGAAGGGTCGGAAACAACTCAACAAAGCTTTTATGAGCTGATTTACTGTTTATTTCAAGAACAAGATCAAAGCTTTCCTTCCAAATCTAAAATCTGGATGGCTCGCTTTTTCATTTATTTATTTATTTATCTTAATTTTTTCAACATTTAAGGAATGCAAAATTCTCCACGGCGCTAGTGATTCCACTTTGCATAAACTCTTGAGGGCTTCCCATTCAAATCTACAGGGATGATGCAGCAGGGAAACGGGGGAGTCTACGAAAATCTGCTGAGCTATTAAAAGCTCTTATACCGAGAGAGAGAGAGAGCGTGCGAGAGAGAGAGAGAGAGAGAGAGAGAGAGGGAAAGGGGGAGGAGGGAGGGAGAGATGGTTTCCTCCTGTTGGCGAATAAAAAATGCTGCTTAGGTACAATGAGAGAAATACACAAACGTAATCAATATTTTATGTAACAGCTCGGTGGTACAGGGGACGGAGATGAGGAATAAGATTAAATGAATACTGCACAGTGTGATTTACAGCAATTATGTCATCTGAGAGAGGGAGGAGGGAGGGAGGGAGGGAGACGGACTGATAGACATCCCATATCTGAAAACAAAACGAAAAAAAAACATCACAGATAAAGATTAGCCCGGGGGTCTGTCCGGGGGCTGGATAGGCTAAGGACTGGGGGACCGCTACATCCCATAATATGTCTCTCCTCCCCTGCCCGGCGTCCCGTGACAACAAGGTGAGTGGGACAGCAGAGGTTAGGCTGAGCAGCTGCTTCCTGGCCTGGAAATTCCAGCCATTGAGGGCCATCTGTCTATATGTTCACTGGTGGATATGGGAGCCATCTATCTGCCTGCCAGCCCTGCAGCTGCCGGTCTGCTGCATGGCTGCCTGGTTGCTTGGCTGGCTGGGAGGCTGGAAGGCTGGATGGATGGAAGGATGACTGGCGGGCCGGCTGGCTAGCTGTCCGGCCGGCTGGATGGGTGGATGTCTGGATGGATGCATAGATAAATGGATGCCTGGCTGGCTGGCCGGATGGGAGGATGGATGACTGACTGACCGCCTTGCTGGCTGGTTGGTCGGCTGGCTGGGAGGCTGGAAGGATGACTGGCCGGCTTTCTGGCTGGCTGCGAGGCTGGATGGCTGACTGGCAGGTTGGGAGGATGGATGAGTGACAGACAGGTTTGCGGGCTGGTTGGGAGGATGACTGGCTGGCTGACTGGCTGACTGGGTGGCTGGATGGCTGGCTGGCTGGTTGGGAGGATGGCTGGTTGGCTGACTGACTGACTGACTGACTGACCGACTGACCGACTGACCGACTGACCGACTGACCGACTGACTGACTGACTGACCGACCGGCTGACTGACTGACTGGCTGGCTGGCTGGCTGGCTGCCTGGCTGACTGGCTCGTTCCCTGCCTCAACCACAGCAACACAATGAGAGCTCCCTTCTTCACTTTGTGTCACACAGAATGGGCTGATTTGATTAAGTCCCGGGCTCTCATTATGTTAGGTAGGGGTGTAGAATTTCAATGATAATCCATAATGCATGACCAGGGGGTTCTGTTGCCATGGCGACATAAATTCAAGGTTACCAGCTCAGACGCATAATTGGGTGCGCATTGAACGCTGAAGAGGTGCTGTTAAAATTCCCCTCATGAAAGTGGAGCATCAATCATGCTGTCGCAGATTGCAAAGTACTCATAATCAGATGAAATGCTTTGGCAGCGAGAGATGTCATGGACGTCCGGGGCTTCCTCCGACTCCCTGAAAACTAATCCAACATTTGAGCCAAACAAACATTATTACTTTTGTTTGCACTCCCCCTGCCCCCCCCCCCCTCCATTATTTTCAAGCCGCTAAACGCGATCCTTTTCGGCTTTTATTTGCTGGTGTTTTTTTTTTTTTTTTTTCCCTTGTACATTAAGTTGGTCTCACTTCATTTGGAACCTTATCTCGTCTTCCCAGGCAGAAATGTACCAGGGGTCCGGGACGTCTCCCCCCAAAATGATGGAAATCAATCCTCACAAGAGATCAGGACCTCGATGACAAGCAGAGCCTCCAGCTCCGGGCTCATCACAGCAATTCGAGCAGCAGACAAAAGGGAAAGATTTCTGCCCCCTGTGCCTCCCCCCCCCCTCCCCCCCCACCCCCCTCCCCGAAATCCCATTGAAAATGGGTCCATGCTTTCTCCAATCTGCTCTGCAGTTCTTTTATTTATGTCTCTTTTTGGGGTCGACGAGGGGATGCGCTCGCTGGAAGGCGTCTGCGGGACGGGAAGGGTTGTCGGTCCCCCGGATAAAAGCTTCACCAACTGGCATCGCTAACAAGTTGCTCGCTCGGCACATGTTGAAGATATGTATTTATTTTGGGGTCAGGTGCGTGATGTAATTTAGTGTGCACTACCTCTGCCTGGATCTGCCACCGAAAGACCGTTTGGGCCCGATGCTGAACCACCTTCGTCGACGGCTGCATCAGCTCTGTGCTTAGAAACCATAAATCAGATGAGATTCATAAACCGCTGCTTTGAGTCTTATTATGCTTACACGAGCGAGTTTCGGATAATAGAGGAATTGTGCATTTAAAACAATAATAACCTCCTTTTCTAAGCCTATTTGACCCATAAACGATTTATTCTGTTATAGTCTATCAGAATATCTATCATCGTTTATGTCACACAGCGCACTGGATTTGTGGAACCAACTGTAATCCACTGGTGGAGTAACAAAGAGAAATAACCAATAGGAAGCAGTTTGAGAGAATATAATTTGGAGCCACCACCTTGGAAAAGTCTTATCGTGAGGACGGGTGCATGAAAAATAGATGGAGCTTACCTTTGCTCAAATGGAAAAAAATAAATAAAAAAAGGCGCAACAGACACACCAGGCGCTTAAGAGTCAAATTAAGACCCGGAGAGAAGGGATCCGTACGCCAGTCACCGCTTAGCTTCAAAGGTGTCACGCAGCAAACAAAAAAAAAAACAAAAAAAAGGGGGGGGAGGAAGGCGTTTTGTTTTTTGAGAGTACAAATGAATACAAGTTATTAAGAGGAAGGCCTTTAAAAAAAAAAAAAAAAAAAAAAAAAGGGGGGGGGGAGGAAGGCGTTTTGTTTTTTGAGAGTACAAATGAATACAAGTTATTAAGAGGAAGGCGTTTAAAAAAAAAACAAAAAAAAAAAAAACGGCGAGACAGGCGTTTTCGTTTCAAGTCCAATCTTCCGCCGCGCTGCCGTACTTGCCACCTATCATTCTGACGAGCGCCGGGGCTTTTTGGCGGCGCAACAGGGCTCCCGCCTCCCGATTGGAATAAAGTTTTTTAATGAGCCAGCTCCCTTCTCCCGCTGCTGTCACAGGTGTGGATCCGGCGCTGCCGAGGCTCGGCGGGGCTCAGCACACATCTTACCCAGTCAATTAGGGACTATACGCTGTTCCACATGGACAGCCGGCTATAGGAAACATAGCTTTGTTTTCCGCCTGTCTCCCTCCCTTTGAAGGCCTGGGCTCGGTGGTGACATCAAGTCCCCTTTCACCGCAGGAAATGTGAAACAGAAGTTTAAATTAGATTAAAAGTGACTTTGACTTTTTGACATCTCCGCCCATATTCATCGCCGGGTTGCCGCAGAGCGAAACGGTGATGCGGCGAGGCGGTTTAGGTGGTCTCCGCCGATCGCACAAGACTTAGTAGTTTTGCGTGCGTGCCTTTATGTCGCGAGGTACCCTGCCTCTTTGACTCGGGCCTGAATGACATGTTCGCATAGTATTTAGTCGGCCAAATTAGTGTCGGAACCGTCGTTTCCATCAAATTGTCTGCAAATAGTACCAGGATAACGTAGTGAAATATCGTAGTACAAACACTGCATTGGATGATGACCCTCCACATGTTGAAGGCGAGTGGAGTCTTGCTGTGACGATGTAGTACCTCCAAAAAAGCCATTGTTATTCATAAACACATACTAAAGTATGCTGGACGTCGTACCAACACGTACTATGCAGTAGCCTGCTTTGACCGCTCCGGTGCTGCTTTTGTCCAACGGAGCACTCCAGATTTCAGACCAGGATCCATTTTTTTTGGCACTATTACGTTGTCCAATACACGCAGCGTCCAAATCGGAGGATTTTTCGGGTTGAGTCACCCGCCGAAAAGGCCGAGTTCTCCCGACCGGGGACCGCTGCGCCCTTCCGCTCGGGCACGTCCGCGCTGACACCCGAGCGAACTTCTCGCGAGCGCGAACTTTTATGGTGGTCGCGCGACGGCAATCGGGGCGGCCGGACAGCTCCTGCTTTGGGATTGAGCGGCCCAGGGAAACTCAAACTCCATCCTGGGTTGTGAGTGTGGGTGTGTTAGAGAGAGAGAGATATACTGATAGAGAGCCAGAGGTAAAAGAGAGTGAGAAAGGGAAGATGGAGAGAGAGAGAGAGAGAGAGAGAGAGCAATTGGGAGAGAGGGAGGAAGCCTATATTTCCCTGTCCTCTGCATGAACCCACAATACTGTCCCATACGTTATAAGCGGCCATTTCACTTGTCACGGGGGGCTGATGTGTAGCTTCTATGGAGAACAAACATGTGTTCCAAATGTGTGTCAGTAATGCTAGGAGCTGACCTGACCCCCGGGCATGTATTTATGTAGCATTCCGTTCAATGTTTTATCCCGCCCCACGCACCCTGCACAGCTGACCGGACTCGAGGAGCGACCCCGACGGAAAAATAAATGAATAACACACGGAACGAAAACCAATAAGTAAGATCGCGGGTTGACAAATGTAAGAAAAGGGAAGGGGGCGGGGGGGGGGGGGGATGTGGAGAAGCAGCGAAGGGCGGAGGAGGGAGGAGGAGAAGGGGAGAAAAGAGACGGGGAGGGGAGAGGGAGAGGGAGCAGAAGGAATGCCTTGGCCGAGCGCACAGTGTCAACAAAGCGGTGTAAAGACTTGTCAGTCTTGGTCACTGTGCCCACTGCTCGGCGACTGGGGAAAGAATGCGCTGGTCATTCATCCCCCCTAGAATAGGCAGTGCTCTTTTGCCCCCTTCCTCCCCGTGCACCGCCATTGTATCGGCGGGAACATTGTTCGGGAGTCTCCTTTGTCCCTTTTAGATTTTCGGAGGTCCCCTTTTCAGGGCAAGCCACTGAGACCCCCTGCGCAGCCCAGCCACAGCCGGTCCCCAAACAGCTGTCCGGGATCAAGCCGGAGTCACCTTAAGCCGGCTCCCTTTGGAGCCAATGTATTACAGATGTTTATCCACCAGAATTAGACGTAGCTGGCTAGTGGCGGGAAGGATGATAATTCAGACCTCTATCCGTCTGCACTCGCCACAGTTGGGTATTGGGGTCTTACGCCGAGCTGACCCCCCGGTGAAGATTTCCCTGTTCAGCTCTTTTCCAATATGATTGAATTCTGTCCGGGCTCAGGGTACGTAAAAAAAACAAAAAAAACCCCTGTCTTTCCGGCACTCTGCAAAACAGATCTTCAATGCGCAAACGGTGGCCTTCCAGAATTGTAACGTTTACAAGGTCAAGGTTGCGGGGTCAGTCGCCAGATTAGGTAAATCGGTATTCAATTTTTGTCGGGGATGGTATGGATTGCCGACTTGGTGACGGTGCGACGCTTTGTGTTCGCTTGTATCTGGGGCGAGGGAACAACACGGGGACAAGCGGAGGATTTGGGGGCCAAACGCAGACAATCGAAGCATCTCAATGTGTATCGAACAGGCGGTGATGGGAGATTTGCGTAACCTGGTCGGAAGCTGATAGGGTGGAAGAACACTCTCTTGGACCTGACAGTCTGAAGGATCATTTGAGTGATTTATGCAGGAAATTGTATTTGCAAAGCAAGGGAGATAATTTAATAAAGCGGGGCCTGGCCTCGTCCTCAAGAACAGGGGGCTCTTTGCTGAAAAATGATCCAGCTCCCTGTCTAAAGGGGGTGGCAGATAACGGAGGCCAATATTTACCGTGGATTTGTTCCCCTTCTATTTCCTGTCTTAGTTGTATTATTATCGCGCCGGGGTTTGTGAAATGAACAAACACGTTATATGCACACGTATATAAATGTTTAATATATGCAAATCTAACTTGTTTCATTTCCTTTATGCAAATGTTCGATTATTACTATTAGGAAAAAAGTGACAAGGACGTCGGTGAATGTCGCGGTAGCTTCAACAATAGTGGTGAGTAATCTGCATCGGGCTTATAATATCAATATTTGACCGATAATTAGACTTTTTTTCAAGTGTGTGGCCGGGAGATGTGCCTTCCAAACACACTCGGACCGTAAGACAACATGCACATCATGGAGGATGGGGACAAATCGTGTTAAGGGCGCTGACCCCTCGCGACACCGCAGTGCATGAAGGGATGAAATTGACCGTGAGAGCGCCGGACTGGACGCGGCTAAGTGCAGTGCGTGGAGATCTTGTCTTTATGGCACGTAAACAAATGCACAGAGCTATATAAATATACGTCCCATGTCCAGTAACTTTATATACGTCTGCTAAGTACGCCGGCTTCACCTCATTAGTGTGCAGTTGTGTTGTGGCCTTGCCCCTGCATTAAGTCTCCCGGTGTGTGTATATATATATATATATATGTATATATATATATATATACATATATATATATATATATATATATATATGTATATACACACACGGTATATATATATAGGGTTCTTACCGATATCACATGTTCGGAGAGTAAGTTGGCCCCAGTTAATGTTGCATGTCAGCAAAGTAAGGGTCTCTCGCGCTCTCTCTCTCTCCCTCTCCCTCTCTCTCTCTCTCCCTCTCCTTCTGCAGAGGGTCTGTTAATGTTTAGACCCAGGAGGCCCAGGGGACTCTAAATCCCGTGGACACAAAGAGCCTCTGTGTGCTGACGAGGTCACATCTGCCCAATGACTCTGAGCGCATATAGGGAGCACTCTATGAGCCATCAGAGGGGCCTTCTACCAACTGCCCCGCTCCCATAATACTCCTCTCTGTACCACGGCGGCCACTGGGCTTGATAGTGCATGACATTTCGCTGAGCGCACATTAAACTGTCCGTCACTCGCTTGAATTTCCTCCTCAAGATGCTCATAGAAATATGGCGTCGTAAAACGGCCATAGTGCCGCCGTATACGTAATGGCGGGGAAGTGTTCGGACGAGATTAGGGGACAAAAACATTAAATTAGCGTTTCGGTCGTAACGTCGCATCGACGCGATTGACAATAAAGAATTACGCCATTATACTGTGTTCGCGAACACGGAATGAACGCTCGCAGACGATTATCTTAATGAAAACAACGTCTTTTTAAATCCGTCTATGGGTCTTATCAGTTCACGAACGCCTCTCCAGCTATTTAATGCACGACATGCAGAGCCGGGGCGGCGCACGTTGGGGCTTGACATTATGGCTCTAAATAACAGATGTTTACTCTGTGGCTCACATTTGGGGCTTATTTCTTTAATGAAGGTTTTCTCAAGGTGACACCGGAGCTTTGGCGGTAAGTGCCTTTAACCTCGCATCGTTTTTTATTAAGATTAAAAAAATGCCCCGGAAGGATTTGATCCTTGTTTATCAGCTTCCCTTGCGCAGCGCGGGAATATGATCACACCTTTCAAGTGATCAGCATGGCTATTGACATGGTAAACAGTGATTAAAAATATAGGCCTTTTAATGCCGCCCCCTCCCGCCCCAGTCTGGCCAATCAGGTAGAGTGTGAGGACTATCCAGTGATGCGATAAATCATTAGGTGCGGCCAGTGGAAACCAGAAACCCGACGCTGGACTCAGGGTTTACTCGATATGGACGTAACAATGGAAGCCTTTGTTTTGTCCACCGCAGCAAATTAGACACGGCAAAGGCCCTACTTAATGTACACAATGCAATCTCCCATGACCCACGGTCGGGCCGTATTTTAGCACTTGGGATCGCTTTGGAGGCAGGAGTCTCACTGCTAGTTACCAGAGCCCTCCAACATGATGGGATGGATATCGCGGCCGTCAGCTGGGTTGAAAATAATCAGGGAAACGAGGACGGCGGTGTTGCAGCGGCAGTGCGCAGCGGCAGTGCGCAGCGGCGGACGCAGCGCTGTTGGACGTATCTAGGAACAAAGCAAACTCCTCTTCAGCAGTTGTAAACATACCCCTTTCCGTGGTCGTCCCTCCAGCGTACCCCACCCCCGCACAGCTACGTACGCAATAGAAGAACAACAACGACGTCCACTCTGCTTGACCTATGACCTTGTATATCACCGAGGATTAAACACTGAAATTGAAGGCAGTCGGAATCCAGTAAAAATGTACTGGCTGCTAACAGGGAGCAATGGCACTCGGGGGGTGGGGGTGGGGCGGGGGTGGGGTGGGGGGTGGAGGGCGGCGACATGAAGGGATCTTTTCAGAGGGCCGACGGTGTCAGGAAAGGGGTTGGATGAGGTCAGGGTAGTTTGATACCAACCTATTCAGGCCTTAATTGCTTATGGAGAGGCTATAGGGTCCTTCTGTGCGTCCGCAGTGAAAGGGCCCGAGCGGGGAAGGTAATTTATGACTGGCAGTCTGAGGTTACAGGAGGACCGACCCCTTAAAAAGAGGGGGAAGAGGTATGCAACGCCCGGCCCTTCAGCCCCGGAGAGAGATGGAAATTCGGCTCCGCGGGAGGCGCATCCAGTGTCTCTTTATCTACCTTCATCTTTCTCTGACCTTCTCTTGTGTTTCCGCTCGTCCCTTGCTCTCGCCCTCATTTGTCCCCCCCGCCCCCCCCCAGCCCCCCTCCTCCTTCCTCATGCGAACCGGGCCGGCGCTCACCCCCACTCCCCTCCCCTCCCCTCGCCGCGTCCTGGATCAGCTCATCTGGGTGTGCTTGCTGTGGGATATCAATCTTAATGAAGCTGCCAGGCCACTGTCGTATCAACTTTGGACTACAGGCCTTGATAAGCATACCAATTCTCCCTAACAATACCCAGGGTAATAACTGGGACAATAAGGTCTCACAAAGGATTGAGTGCGGAGACATCTGAATTTTATGGGATGGCCGCTGTTTGTGTGCGTGCGTGTGTGTGTGTGTGTGTGTGTGTGTGTGTGTGTGTGTGTGTAGCCAAGAGGCTGGGGTGGGGGGCGAGTGATATAGAGAGAGACAGATAGAAAATGAGAGAGAGAGAAAGTAAGGATGGCAGCACATAAATTGTCAATCGCCTGCAAGTTTGGGTGAGCATGTGTTGAGTAGCTTCTAGCTTGCACATGCTCTAACTGAAGGCAGCGAGACGGCACACGGGGCTGACGGTGTAAAATAGCTCCATCTTATGGCATCCACACAAGTTTGTTGTTCGTCAGTGCGACAAAAGGGAGGATTCGCGCTGAAACTGAAAAACTTGTTTGTTCGGGCCGAAGTCGGGGCTTGGTCACGCATCGTCTCGTATCGATATCACGATGTGAGACGGGGTAAGGTCTTGTGATATCGCGGTATAACCAGATGTCGTCTTTAAGGCGGGATTCCGGTAAAGTAATGTGGCTTTCTGAACTTACTAGACTGTACTGGAGTAGACGTCCACTCCTCGACCGGTTTGGTCATGACGCACATGAGTAACGATTGTTTCTTTAAATATTTCTTGGGTGCAAATACTTCATGAAAGCACCAATGGTCTCATCAAAACCGCGGTCAAACCTTCAATATCATTTTTTTGTTTTGATCCGAAAACATCGTGATGTATGATTTTGCCCCCCAACGTCGTGGTTCCTGCGCGGGATTCACGTTTTTTCCAAAACCCTTCAACGCTTGACGACTTTGCCGCTTCGCCGTTCCTTTTGGTTCTGGAGACACATATTAACAGGATACCCGGAGGCCCCCGTGCGGAAGAGGCGTGGGATAACCCTCGACCAGTGTTTGGACCCCACCCGTCACGTCTCTGAGAGGGAGAGAGTCGCACCTTGCTGTGTTTACAGTGCGGGGTTCCATGTCCAGCGGCAGATCAGCACCAGCGGTGGGGGAGGGGAGGCGGTGGGCGGCCTCTGGTTTGGAGGGCGCTGGAGGACAATGCGTGACTGTGTGACCGTATGTCTGTTTATGTCTGCTTGGGGTTGGGGTCGGAGGACGGCGGGGTGGAGGGCGGGTGGAGGTTGGTCACATGAGGCCAAAAAAGAAACGCCTGCGGTCTTTAATTTATCGCGGATGGGGTTTATGTGGCTGTGACGATGGCGCACATTAGCGACATTACCCCCCGCTTTCATCTGCGGAGGTTGTGTTGGAGCTGAAGGAAGGGGGCGGGAGGGGGGAGATTCTAACCACAGAGTTATTTCGGAGGGAGGGATGAACGAAGAAGTGGGGGGAGGGTGGGGGGGGGGATTTCCATTCTTGACTTCCTCAGCAAGGGCAGGCGAGGCAGACATGTGGTCGGACGTTTGATGTTCGGTGTCAGCCTTGAGGAATTTGCTTGCGCAAGGGGCTCATCCGCCGTCCCTCCGTCCTGGAACCGTCCCTCCGTCGGAACGCGCGAGTAGTAGAAAAGGGGGAGCTTCCCGGAGAACACTCCAAAGGTTGTTTTCTATGACGTCACGTGAAACAAAAAAAGCATTTCCATGGGCCCGTGGCGAATAGATTAAAAGATGATAAACCCCCACGGGGAGCGGAGAGCCGGCGGCAGATGACGGTGGCAGCGGCGGCGGCGGCGGCGGCAGCGGCGGCGGCGGCGGCAGCGGCGGGGGTGGGGGTCATCCGGCGGTGTTTAAGACGACCCAGGAGCCCAGAATGTGATGATGCCTACAGATCCATCCCCGAGATAAGACCTATGGAAAGGCGAGCAGCGGGCGTTCAATGCAGCTCCCCTTGTCACAGGTGGGGATTTGAGTGGCAGCTCCATTCTTCGGCGCGGAGGCTTTTTTTCCCCCCCTTCACTGTCGAGACTCAAAAGAGCTAATTAAACCGAGAGCGGGGGCCGGGGCCGCGGGCCGCCGGGGCCGCGGCCGCGTGCGGGCCCAGGCGAGCCGGGGAGGAAGGGGAGGAATCCTGGATCAGCATAGATTACAGACGGCGTTTGTGCGGTAACCTTGGAGGGTTCATAGCTCTTCCTCCTCTGCCCGTGTTTGACACTGATACAGAAACAATAAACAGGCCGGTTCGATGCGGATGGCGAGGCAATTCACAGATTTATGTGATCAATGCGAAGATAAGGAACACGGGGGGAGGACCTTTTATTTTCGCCCGTTGAATCTGCACAGATGAGTTTATATATATATATATATATATATATATATATTCATACATAACGTGGGGTGGAACGTGGAGCACCGTCTGGCCCAGCTGGACATATGAGATATTTATAGATCTTCTACTTCCCTCCGGATTGATCGTCTGGCAGGGGCCGTTGCGTATTGATCCGGGGTTTTCAGGAAACACACACACACACACACACGCGCGCGCGCGCGCACGCACACACACACACACACACACACAGGTCAGACGTCCATACACGGCGCAGGAATTTAAAGATGGCAAACACCAGCTAGCGAGTAGCGACACGAGCAAGTGTATGTTCAGCTGTATGCACACACGCGGAAACACACACACACACACACACACACACACGCACGCACGCACACACACACGCACAAACGCACACACGTGCACACAAGACATTTGCAGAGCACAACACACACCTACAGGATTTCCGATTTAGCTTTGGTTTGTCATTAGTGACGCAAGACTCGCAAACGATTCGTTTCACAGGGAGCAAATCTTTGAAATGACTCGACTCCCTCTCCCTCGGTCTCCAGTGACTCAGATGAGGGAGACGAGGCGACGGCGTTTGCCGTGACTCATATCTATTGTGACTGATTCAAACGTCGCATTCCACCAGAACGTAGTGTTTTGACAGAATTAGTGGATTCTCGTGAGAATTCCATTCACAACTCGGGTCCGACCCTCATCGTACTGACTGGGTAAAATAGAGTCGGAAAATTGAGCAAATCTTCCCACTTACAACCGAGTCACTCGGTGGAAAGGCCGAGCTTTTATTACTATTTGTGAGGCTCGGGCCGCTAAAAGGGTTGACATTCAAAATCGGGCTCTCACTGCCTCCTGAGCAGCCCAGCAACGTCCTGCAATGGGTTCACGGTTCACGGCTCAGTCCCCGTCCCGGCCGCGGCGGGCGGGCGGGCGGGCGGGCGGGCGGGCGGGCGGCGCCATGTTGCATTTTAATTTCTCTTGTTTTTAGGCAGCGGACCCCGTCACCGCCAATAGCCCAGATAATGACGTTTTATCGGTGATCTACCCAGCCGTTAAGATGAGGCCGCTGTAATTTAGGGCACACTTATCCCAGCCATCAGCCCAGACTGTAATTCAAGAAGCAACAGCGTAGAAGGGCCTCGTCCACTCTTTTATTTTTTATTCACGGCCATTATTAGCCCCGGCGCGAGGGTGATGGAGGCTTTTAGCGCCGGGAGGGGCCACACGCGCAGACGGGCTCCTCCGAGTGTTTCCCGCAAATGAAATGCGGTCCTCCATCGCTACCGGCCGACGGGCCGACGGCCCCCCCCGCCCCCCGCCCCCCGCCCCCGCGGACCACCGAATCCGAGGCCCTAACACAATCTCACCCCTGCCGTCCGTCCGTCCCCTGCCCCAGTGCCGGGCAGGGGACGGGGACGGGGGCTGTTATCCCCTCTGGTAATTACCGCCATTAAAGCTAATCCTGGTCCAATTCAGAGCCCTTTGTTTTGGGGCTTTATCTCCTCAGAGCTGGAGAGTTTCTCTTTTCAGAGCCAACGCACAAAGACACAGTTTTCAGAGTCGGTAATTATCTGTTATATCCTCCCTGCCGGGGACGGGGACGGGGACGGGGGGGGGCAATACTGTCTGTCTGTCTGACTGTCTGACTGTCTCTCTGTCAGTCAGTCAGTTTTCTGTTTTTCTGACTGTCTGTCTGTCTGTCTGTGTCACTGTCTGTCTGTTTGTCTGCGAGTAATTATGTGTTATTTGTTACATCCTCTCTGGTGGGGAAAGGGGGTGGGCAATATTGTCTGTCTGTCTGTCTGTCTGCCTGTCTGCCTGCCTGTCTGTCTGTCTGTCTGTCTGTCCGTCTGTCTGACTGTCTGACTTACTGTCTGCCCGCTAGTAATTATGTGTGACCCCTTCCTGACGGGGATAGGGGAAGGACAAATATTGTCTGCCTGTCCCTCTGTCTGCCTGTCTGTCCTTCTGTCTCTCTTGTTGTAGAGAGAAAAAGACAAGCTACTAACTATATATATATATATAGATATATCTATATATATATGAAATTCTACACTGGGTGTTATTGAGAGATTAAGGAAATTGGTCATAAATGTATCAATCTCTGTGACAACGCTGCGATAAATGTAATTATATTCAGCTGTTATTAGCGCGATGCTAACGTCCGCCGCTAATTTTCCGCCATAATTGCGTCCCTATTTTTACGAGGTGTTAAACCGCCATTAATCACATTGATGATTCAGTAAATGTGGCGCAAAGATTTCCATTCAATTCCATTTCCTCCGACCGATCTCCCCACAGATACGTCTCTTATCAAAGTAATGAAAGGATCATTGTTACGCAACGAGAGAAAGAGGCAAACAGAGAGGCGAGAGAGAGGGGTTTTATTTGACAAATGAGAAATTTATTGGTAAAATGTTCAGATTATACACACACTGATAAGAAGAACAAAACAAATGATAGAAAACTAAATGTAATAATAATTATGATAATGGTAACAATAATAATAATAATAATAATAATAATAATAATAATAATAATAATAATAATAATAATAATTATTATTATTATAATAACATATTTTTTTACGTTTCTTTTTTTTATCCGAATATCAAGTGTCAAGTTTGGATATTATAGAAGAATATAAGTCCAAATAATAGCCATATTTAAGTGAGTGATCTGTTTTTTTTTAGAATCACTGCAGTAGAATAACGGACCAACTGCCGTATTTTAATGCGTCACATATTCCACAATAAACAACTTTATTTAGCCGGTCGAAAAAAAGCAGAAGAGAAAGTCCAGAAGACTAGCGGATTTATTTTCTTGGCAAGATATGAATATTCATGATATACGCGTTCTGAATACGTCAGAAAAAAGACTGGATCAGATAATAAGCTTCAAATAAGGTGTTTCATATGTGTCTCTATGACACTTGTATCTGCACCAATATTTTTGGTGTTTTTGCTATTTTTCTAGAGGGTACATACAGTGGTGTAGTCAAGTTTATTGTAGTGGGTATAGTGTGCTGTGTTTTAGTTGTACCAAACTAAAATACATATGGAGGGATAAGAACATTAGCCTTCGGACCAAATGGACACTACTGCCTACTTTAGTCGTGTCCACCTTTCTGTATGCATGTGAATCATGGACTTTGACGGCAGACATACAGAGAAGGATACAGGCGCTTGAAATGAGATGTTGCCGCAGAATACCGGGCATCACATATATGGACCACATTACCAACGCAGAGGTCCAAAGACGGATTACAGCAGAAATAGGCCAATATGAAGAGTTACTGACCACTGTAAGGAGAAGGAAGATGCAATGGTATGGTCATATAACCAGAGGCGGTGGTCTCCCAAAGATAATGCTCCAGGGAACAGTAAGAGGCAGAAGAAAGCGAGGCCGACAGAAAACGAATTGGGCAGACAACATCACAGAATGGACAGGAAAGAACTTTGCCACGACCCAGACCCTTGCCTGTGACAGAGAGACGTGGAGGAGGACAGTAACCAGCTCCATCATGCAGCGCCCCTACAACCCAGAGGGTTACGGGACATGAGATGAGAAGAGATGAGATGAGATGAGATGAGATGAGATACTGTGCTGTGCAGGGGCGTTACTGGGATGCAAAGACATCAGGGGCCCAAACAGGCTCCAGCCATTTTGTCGCTCCAGTTCTTGCAGGGTGCTTGCTTGCGTGCTTGCATAAGGAAATGGAGTAAAATAAACTAACCTCCATCTTAAATAAAAACACACTGTTTTGGCGCTGGTCTGCGGCCCAGTGGTTGGGAGCCTGATGCATGGGGGGCTTCAGCAGGGCGGAGATGGCTCCATCATTTCGCATTCACGCCACTGCTCAACACTTGCCTGTTTTATGAATTATCAGTGTTAAATACATTCAAAACTTAAAATAATTGGCGACCAGTAGTTATTTGGATTTGAGGTGCTGAATGAAAATGTTAAATTGTAAGAAAATCCTTGAAGGGGCTGCCTCGTACACTGGCAAGGTCCCCTGCAAAACGAATTTTAACGCAGTTACACTCCACCCGGTATTTGCGAAACCAAATCACTGAAGGGAAAGTTATGTCACAAAACTGTATTCTTACATATCTTGCATTTTTAAGTGGCTGTGCGGAAATCCTGGAGCTTTCTTAGTGGGTATACGGCGTATACCTGCATATCACATAGACTACCCCGCTGAGCACATAACACTTAAACAGGGGGGGCAGAAAATACATCTGAAGGGGCAAAGCTCCCGCATGCACCCTGGTGGCGCCGGGCCCGATAGCACCGCACCACCCACCTCACACCAGTTGTCTATTACACACATGTACAAGCAAACACCCACACACACACTCACACATTGACACTGACACAAGCCTGTCAAACGCTGAGTTACACACACGCGCCTGACCCGCCCCCACCCTCTCCATATAGAGCAGTAATGGGATCTTTAATAAGCACCATCTGACTGGTGGAGTCAACAGCAGCGTCGGTGTGGTGGGCAGCTTGAATCCTAATGCCCTTGTTATGTGTAAACGCCGCCTTCCACGGCCCTCCGCATCCCTCCGCTTAGCTTTTCAACAGCCGTCCTCTTCCCTTCATTTTCTTGTATGTAGGCCCAGCCTTCAACAGCCTTCCTCACCCCAAGGTTTTTTTTTATTTCTTTGTTTCTTATCTTCCACAGCCTTCACCAGCCTTCCCCATCTTTCCTCATCCCTCCATTTCAGCCAGCTACTGGCTCCAGATGGCTCTCCTCCACCTCCACTTCCTGGTCCCCGGTCCCTGACCTCCCTTCTGATTGGACGGCCCGCCCCTCCCCCCCCCCGAAACCCGCTTGATTGACAGGTCCCGCAGAGCTCCGGTTCCACGCCGATGCTTTCTGGGCCTTGACATCATTAGTTTTCTCTCTCTCTCTCTCTTCACCAAACAGCTGTTCTCCCCTGTTCTTCCCGCCGCTCGCAGAATCAGGTGTTTGACTTTAAATAACGTCAATTAGAGCTTGTGAGCAAAAAAAGCAAGGAATCGCAACACGCTGAAATTATATTGTGTTCAATTTATAAAAGCTTTATTTTTTTAAGTTTTAAGTTTTTAAGTTGTTTGCCTTGTTTTTTTTTTACATTTGGTGCACATGAGAGGATGAACTATGTTATTGAAGTTTGATTTGATCAAACTTTTCCCTCTGGCATGTTGTCACTAAAAAAGAAATAAGCAAACAAATGTATTCATCTCTTTATATCTCAATTTAATTAGTGATTATTAAGTTATTATTTACCTACTTCTTTTCTCTTTTTTTTTTCATTTAATGAATCATTTTTCAGATTATATTTTCAATCTTTAATAATAATAATAATAGCAATAGTCACCCCAAGAAAACACATTCATATAACTCTGCCTTTCGGAACTGACCAGTGGAATGTCCAGAACCCTGCCGCTTTTCCTCATATATTCCAATCTTCAGAGGACAAGTACGCCATGTTTTGATCCACCCAAAAAAAGAATCATCATCGTTATCGTCGATACTCCTCTAAGAGGAAGGACACAAAAATGCATTCATAGCTATGACTCATAGCTACATAAATGTGTAACCGGCAGCCCGGGCTCCCAAATGTTTAATTGACGGCTGACCGGCTGACGAGGCTGAGTGACGGGACGGGGGCTAAGCGGTCGGGCCATCGGAGGCCATGTTGGACAGATGGCAGCCTGCAGGTGGATCTGTCTGCGCGCGCGTGTGTGTGTGTGTGTGTGTGTGTGTGTGTGTGTGTGTGTGCGCGTGCATGTGTGTGTGTGTGTGTGTGAATATGTGGGCGGGCGTGTGTGTGTGTGTGTGTGTGTGTGTATGTGGGTGTGTGTCCATGCGTGCAAGTGTGTGCGTGTGTCTGTGTGTGTGTGTGTCTGTGTGTGTGTGTGGGTGTGCATACAGGCGTGCATGCGTCTCGGAGGAGCCTCCTACACAGGTAGCACACATAGCGCGCTAATGGCGACGCCGCGGCAGCCTCCTGCGGGCGTCCCGGGGTGACGCCCTGGCACTGTGCCACCACCAATCACAGCTGTCGTGGCTTCGGGTTCTGGGGTTTTGGGGTTTTGTTTTGGGCGGGGTGGGTGAAGAGATGTTTCTAGAGCGGTAAGAGGTAAAGAACGACGGGCGTCATCCCGTGAAGGCAACTAGGTCTGACATCTATCCCCCCGAAAAGATGCTTTATTCTGATTCACGGGCTCTGCCTTGAGCAGACTGACATTGAGATTCAAGCAGATTTTAGGTGTTTTTTTATCTGTATTATTCGGCTGTGTCTAATTCCTGCGAATCCGTATCCGACAAAGGACGTTTTTGTTTTATGCTGTCGTCATTGACTGAGATTAAGATGAGATGAGATTAGATTACATAACACTGAGATAAGACTTTATTAATCCCCGTGGGGAAATTCCCAAGTTACAGCAGCGACGGTGCAAGTCAAGAAAGAGAGAAGTATGATGAAATAAAAAAAAAGGTCTGTCATTTCTATACGTCTGTCAACACAGGGAAGCACTATTCTAACAGCCAGTGATATGCGCAGATGGATTATTGATTATGGATTGTTTCATTGATTGTGGAATTATGGATATTTCAATATAGATTTTTTTTACTCATTATTTCTTTGCTCCCTGTATTTATATATATATATATATATATATATATTTATATTATTTTTTTCTGATAACCACATAAAAGATTGCCTTCAGCCTCTGCCTCTTTTTCTCTGCTGCCGAAACACTCAAAACACACCCAGGGCCCCAAAAAACATCCCTCGAACCACACCTTTTTAAAATTGCTTTTAGTGTCTCAAATTATTATCATATTTGTCTATGTGTTTGTTATTCTTCTAACTTTTCAATCTTGTTTTTGTATTTTACTATGTGATTTGTTTTGTTTATGTGATGAAAAGTGTTTTTGTGGAGTGCCATACAAATAAAATGTATTATTATTATTATTATTATTATTATTATTATTATTATATAATTGTATTTTATTATGTCTTCAGATTTTGGCTTTTAATCATTTCACTGCACTGTTACTTTTATGACTGCATGTGACAAATGAAAATATTGAATTTGAATTTGAATTATAATTACTATTACGGTGTATGCACAGTATTTCCTTCCCACTTCTCCAAATCTAAATCTGATTATTGTCTATGTTTGGGGATTTGTTTTAGTTTTTGGTCTCCATTCTGCTGAGATTAGCCATCTGGATGTGGAACATGGTGGAGGGAATCTCTCGCTTGGTAGCGGTTAGCTGTTAGCAACTATCCCCCAAAACCAACTGAATGGCATATGGGAGAAAATCTGCAGAGACACTAATTACACATTGTCATAACACCAAATAACAATAAAGAGGCTGTTATGACTTGGTAAAAACAGTAATAACTGGTGAATAGATAGTAATAACCTGGTGATATGTAGCAAAACTTGGTCATAAAATTATAATAATTTGGCAATACCACAGTCATAATTTGGTAATACGATAACTTCTTAATAACACAGAAATAACTTGATAATAGATAGTAACAACTTGGTAATACAATAACTTGGTAACAACAAAGCAATTACTTGATAACACATAGTTATAACTTGGTAATACTTAGTAATAACTTGGTAATAATATATAAATAATGTGGTAATACCATAGCAATTACTTGGTAATAATCAAGTAATACGTTGATAATACCAAGTAATAACTTGATAATAAAATAGTAATAAATTGGTAATGATATTAATGTAATAACATCGGTAATAACATATCAATAAATCATTCATTATAATTATGTAGATACTTATTCATATCATACAGTATATGCAGCTATATTTCATTATATTTTATATCCATAGCCATATAAGCAACTTCACTCAACTTATCCACTGCATGGAATACATTTTTGTATATTCTGTATAAAGGATTTACTTTGTTATTTTCTTTTATTTATTTCCTTCCTATATTTAACTGATTTCTGGGGTTTTTTTTTTCCCCACACTGTTAATCTTTTGAATGCCAATTGTCCTCGTCCTTACCATGAGAAATTCCCTGAATCTGAGATTGTGATTCTGAAAAAGGGTCTGACGAACATAATAAACTATAAGGACCGTGCAGACGAACATAACACATTCCTTTCCACAGAAAAGTACCCGGTCAGCCGCTTTCTGGGCAATAACTCACTGTACGATACTCGGCCGATGACACCTCCCGCCCCCCGGGGGGAAAGGTGTGAAGGTGTGAACTCGGTCCAGAGCCGGAGCCCAACTCTCGAGAGGAGCTAAACACATGTGGGGAAGGTCTGAAATGACTGAAATATGTCGGACAAATTGGACTTTTTGGGGCTTTTCCCAGGTTCTGCGGGTCTCCTCAGAAGGTCTAATTGGACGTGATGGAGCTTTACATTTCTGCGGCTTCCTCTTCCTCCCCGACTCGCTGTCTGTTTGTCTTTCTGGCTCGTGCTCTGGTCATCGGCGCTGCACGGTGCCATTTTCCTGCTGTGCCGCTAAAATAAATCCCGACCGCTTAATAAAAGCCTTCATTGTGAGCGGTACAGTAGCACCTCTATAATTGAAAATGAAATGAAGTCTCCTTTTCACCGGGAAGGTGCGAAGCTGTGAAGGGAAACGTGTAAAAACGGCGCAACTATTGAGGTGGAGCCGGTTTCAGATACAATCTGTCGCTTATTCACCTTTTTTCGATTTCCTCCTAAATTCACGTAAGGGTATCGAGAAATTATGGCTTTTAGGGAGAAAAAAAACAGCTTATATCCGATCAAAATGTGGACTTTTTCTATGTTAATGTATGAAACAATAATTTCGGAAAATGTTGAGACAGACAGACAGACAGACAGACAGACAGACAGACAGACAGACAGACAGACAGACAGACAGATAGATAGATAGATAGATAGATAGATAGATAGATAGATAGATAGATAGATAGATAGATAGATAGATAGATAGATAGATAGATAGATAGATAGATAGATAGATAGATAGACAGACAGACAGACAGACAGACAGACAGACAGACAGACAGACAGATAGATAGATAGATAGATAGATAGACAGATAGACAGATAGACAGTTGATAGATAGATAGACAGACAGACAGACAGACAGACAGACAGACAGACAGACAGACAGATAGATAGATAGATAGATAGACAGATAGACAGATAGACAGTTGATAGATAGATAGACAGACAGACAGACAGACAGACAGACAGACAGACAGACAGACAGACAGATAGATAGATAGATAGATAGACAGATAGACAGATAGACAGTTGATAGATAGATAGACAGACAGACAGACAGACAGACAGACAGACAGATAGATAGATACTTCATTCACTCCTCTCTGGAAATTGCATTGCAGCAACAGTTTACATCAAAACAGTGAAGCAAAATAAAAATAAATCAATACAATAAAAATAAAAAATAAATGGTTGAAAGATGGGAAAATATACAGTTAACTGTACACAATAAAAACATGGAAATGTGTACTAAACCTAATTTTGAACAACAAATATTGCCTTCAAATAGGATGAAAAAAAAAAAGACTAAAAGACAAAAATGAAAAGGACTTGAAATAAGAAAGAAAATGAAATAAATTCAAAATATGCGGTTCTACACAATAACTGATGGATTAAACAGTGAAGCAGAAAGATGAACTTAAGACATTAAGACATTGATTAAAGCGGTAATCCATCAAACCCTCAGTGGTGGATTAGGCTCCACGATGTGTTTACCCTCGACTTCTCTCTCTGTTCTCTGAAGTTTGTGTTGCTCTGATCGAATGATGGAGTTTTTGGTCACACGAAGTGGTGAGGATGTTTTTTCAGAACGTTCATCCACATCGACCACAACCAGCTTTATCAAAGCAGCTTCATCAAATTCACCTTTTCATCTTGCCGTGAAAGGCGGACCCCGCCACCGAATCAATGGCAACAGCATACAGTGGGGCTCACGCATACTGTAATAGCAAATATAGTCAGTATATATTGTTTCTTAAAAAGCCAAAACAAAATAAGGTGAATGTCTTTTATGTTACAAAAGCTACGCCACACGTCCAACCCCTTAAAAAAACAAAACAAAATCTTATAAATCAATAGCTAAATAGATCAATTAATTTATAAATAGACGGATACATAAATAAATGAGTAAATAAATAAATAAATAAATACATAAATAGAGAAAAAACAAACAAATAAATTAATAAATATATATATATATATATATATATATATATATATATATATATATATATATATATATATATATATATATATTAGTAAAAAGGAAAGAGTCAAAAACCACTTCCCTCTTTGATATTTTTCATGGGTCTGCTGCATCATCGGACCCGGGAACAATGCAAAGAGCGGAACCCCCTGGACCTCCTGGACCCCTGGATCCATGTGGAACACTTTGACTCCCAGGACCACCTGGACCCATGTGGAACACTTTGACTCCCAGGACCACCTGGACCCATGTGGAACACTTTGACTCCCAGGACCACCTGGACCCATGTGGAACACTTGGACCCCCTGGACAGCCTGGACGGCCCAGACCACCTGGACCCCCAGGACCACCTTGACCTCCTGGAATCCCTGAACCCCCCTGGACTCCCTGGACCCCCTGGACCACCTAGACAACTTGGACCACCTTAACAACCATCACAGAGAAACCCTACCCCCCCCAACAAAAAAAACCTTAATGGAGTGAAATGTGTGTGGGGGGGCAATGATGACAATAAAATAATTGGAGTGGTGAAACCACGCCAGATGATCTCACCTGGTTCCAAATGCAATTTCTTTATTTTCGTTCCGAGCTAAAGCTAAAAGCTTTTAATTCTGGACTTTTAATCTTTTTTCTTTTTTTTTTTTTTGGACGAGCTTACCGAGGCAATTTTCCAAAACATACTTGAGAGCAGATAGTCCGGGTGCCATCAAAGACCCCTGTGAGGACATTAGCATAGCGGAGTGTTTATACCTTCCATTGATAGTCCATTTACCGGCGGGACACATCAAAGACCCCCGAGGACGGCGGCAATTTGGTGGAACAGCACTTTGCCGCAGAGCTGGAGAACTTTGGTGGCGATGGAGCAGATCAATACGGTGAACGGCTGCTCCCTGCTCTCCATCCAGGAACTGTACTGGATAACAGCATGACCAGGAGAGGAAAAGAGCCTTGATCTTCATTGTGAGCAGATATATATATATCTATATATATATATATAAATAGAGAGAGAGAGAGAGAGAGAGAGAGAGAGAGAGAGAGAGAGAGAGAGAGAGAGACAAGCAAATTAATGAACAAATAGATAAATAAATAAATAAATAAATAAATAAATAAGTTTGTAAATATATAAATTTAATTGTAACTAAATACATTTGTAATGGATAAATACGTAAGATAGAAAGGCCTATTCTACGATATAGATATGTAAATAATATAGATAAATACATAAATGAATATGTACATAAATAAATAGATAAATAAATATACAAGTGAATTGATAAATAAATGAGCAAATAAATAAGTAAATAGCTGAATAAATTGATAAATAAATGAATGGATGGATTCATTAACATGTAAAAAAAAATATATGTATAAATAACAAAACAACTATGAACTATAAACAAACAAGAGCAACGACACAGCAGTAGAAAACAACTCCAACACTTTCAAAAGGAACTTTTACAGAGCAACAACAGCAGACGGCTGTGTCGTTTATCCTGTCCATAGAATCACACTTTGTACGTTTTGTACATTTTTATATATTTGGCTTTAACTGTTCTGTTTATTTGGCTATTTTCATTTCACTTTTTATTCAAAGATGAGTTTTACTTTTTTTTTCGGACTGTAAAGCTCTTTTAAATGCTAACTGTCCAACAAAATTCCTCATGTGTGAACACAAACATATAAACTGATAAACTCAATAAGAAGTTCATCACCTGGGTCCCAAATACAGTACCTCAAAGCTGGACGAGCGAGAGCACATGAGAGAGCGAGAGAGAGCGAGAGAGAGAGAACGAGATATCAAGAAAGAAAGAGCGAGAGAGAGCACATGAGAGAGAGAGAGCGAGAAAGAGATGAAAAATGTAAAAATAAAAAAGTGAAATATGTAAAGCGGCGGAATGGGGGCGGGGCTGGGCGGGGGGGTGGTGGATAATCTTCAAACAGCAAGATGGCGGTGTGTTGGTCAGTGATAAAGGCCTCACCTCCAGCCACTCTGCCTCCTGTCAGCACGTCGTCATCTGGAGGCCGGGAAACCGCCCAGGGCAAGGAGAGACGGAGGAGGGTGGAGGGGTGGAGAGATGGAGAGAGGACGAGGGTGGAGGTCTGGGAGTGTGTGTGTGTGTGTGTGTGTGTGTGTGTGTGTGTGTGTGTGTGTTTGTGTGTACATTCGTCCGTGGTTTCTGTTTTTGTGTGTGCCGGGATGTGAATACAAAATTCTTCTCCAAAAATTAAAAAAAAAAAAGTAAATAAACCAATAAATAACAATAAAAATTAATGAATAAATAAATAAATAGGTAAATAGATAAATTAATAGGGAACTAGATAGATAACAAAAATAAACACATACATTATTAAACAGATGGATAAATACATAAATAGATGAATTAGTTAACAGATGAATAAGTAAGTTCTAGATAAATAAATAGGTAAACAGATATATAAATGAGTACATAGATAAATACAGAAAATAAAAAGAGAACATAAACAGATCATTTAAAAATAAAAATAAATAAATAAATAAATACAAATAAACAAATACAAATAAATAAATACAAATTAATTCATTAATACAAATAAAATGCAATGAAAGAAAAAAAATACGTTGGAAAAGTAAACATAATCACACAAAATTAGTAAACAGCTCGGGCCGGGAGTCGTTAAAAAAAACAAAAAAAACTGCCTCTTACCCATGATGTGTGTGATCCCGGGTAATTGTGTGAGCAGCGGCTATAAAAGGCTAAAAAGAGGGTGTATTAGTGTGTTTTATGGGAAGGTGTGACTCCTGTCCAGAGAGAGAGAGAGAGAGAGGGAGGGCGAGAGGGAGGGAGGGACGTGATGAAAGGTGAGAAGGGGAGGAATCAAAGAGCTGACTTTGTTGTCTAAAGCCCCGTCCCCCTGAGGAAGACAGTGAACGACGGTGTTTAGCGCCGGCTGACAGACATAATTGTCCAGGACAGTCCACTGCAACTTAATTATTCATTTTGACACGAGGTCCTTGGAAAAAGTTCAAACACCAGATTTTTGGGGGGGAGAAAAGGGCCAGTTTCAGTGTGGATTAGAAGAACACAAAAAAAAAAAGATCGTCCACAATTTCGCTCCTAGATGTTCCAATTTTAGATTGATTACGTTGACCCCGATGTCCCATTACACCCTAATTATTCATTTTGATAGAAGATCCTTGGAAAAAGTCCACACGGTTGATTTTGGGAAAAGGGGTCTTTTCACTTGGAGTCCATTCACTGTTGACGCAAAAAGACAAAAAAAAAAAAACACCGTCCACCAATTGCTCCAATATGTCTGTTTTTTTTTTTTTGCACATTTTATGCGTAACAGTCCAGAGGCAACCGTCCTTACGTCTCATTGCAACTTAATTACTCATTTTGACACAAGATCCCTGGAAAAAGTCCACACAATCACGATCATCCACTAAATTGCTCCTGGATGTCCATTTTTACATTGATTATACGTATACAGGACTTTGCTTCGGCGATTATGTGCAGGACAATCCAGAGGCAACTGTACTGATGTCCCATTCAACTTAAATATTCATTTTGACACAAGATCCTTGGGAAAATTGAAAGCAGTTGATTTTGGAAAACACATTCTTTACGGATGGATCATTTCACTGTGGAAATCTCCTCGTTGATTTAAATGCACGTCCATGACTACACTGGGCGATCTCTTTTTGTCCCGTTTGACCTGAAGACATATTCATTTTTCCAAACCAATGTAACACGAAATGAAACGCCTTACTAGCAATACTGACGACCTAATAAGACATGGTGATACTTACTCTCGTTATACTTTATTAATCCCGTGCGGGGGATGTTCGGGATGCGCTGTTAGGTGGAGAGTTTTACGCACAGAAAGGCCTGTATATTTTCCACTATTTATGCCAAGCAAGTTTAAATGTTATTCTCCATTTATATCTGATAATCAAAGCCATGTAACAACAGTAAATATTATATTCTGAATAACTAATCACATTTGTTTCTATTCTTCACTTAATTATTACAATTGTGATTATTATGATGATTATGATTAATATGGTGATTATGGTTATTATGATTAGTATGATTATTGTGTCTATTATGGTTATTATTATTATTATTATTAATATTATTATTAATAATAATAATAATTATTACCTTATCATGTATTTCAATAATTATTTTGTCCATACTGTATTTATTCATGGTTTGTTGTTTGTACTTGCTCTCTGGCCTTCAACATGAACCCATTTTGGTTGTAATGTTTTTTTTTCCCATATAAGAAGTTTTTGAACAACATGCATGCTTTGTGCAGTAGGGAGACCTATAATAGACCAGAAAGTGATGGTAGATTGAAATCACACCGGCTTGCTCTGCACTAACTCCAGTTTATGAATTCTTGGCTGTTTAGACATTTTCTTTTCTTCGGCCTTCCTATTTTTCCTCTTACCAAAATAAACCCTGACATTCTCCGAGGTGAAGCGCTGCCTCCAGTAATGTGTTAGAGCTTCGAGTGGAACACATCGGAGTTATGTCGACGCTCAACGAATAATCCCTCGTTGAATGGGTTTAATGTATCTCCTCTTTACTTAAATAATTGCATTTTAGGGTGATTTTATCATTTCATTACATTTCAAAGCGAATCTCAAACCTTTCACTCCACAACTTTTATCTGAAAGCGCAGCTTATTTCCACTAAAAGTAGTTTTCATCAAATTATGCAATTTGTGCAAAAAGGATTAACTGCCAAAAATAAGAGGGAAGGGCAACCGCAACTGGATCATCAACACTTGTTGTTTTGTTTCTTTGATGGTAAGAGCTAAATGCCAATGGTGCTGTTGCGGTTGCCAGTTCTTGTCATCTGGGGTTTGTTGACGGTGATGTCCGTTCAGTTCATGCCGGGCAACCCCCGACTCGGGGGAATCACGCCCACCCCGAGTCAGAAACAGCGCCCCGACGTCGCTGCATTTAAAAGCGCCGCGGTGAAAACGCCTGTTTGGCTTTCTCGTCCCCAGCTGGGTGAGCTCCCCGAAAAAAGCTAGTGGTAGCAGAGGTAAATGCATGAAGGAGGGATGGTCATATGAGGTTGTTTAACAGACTGCAGTTGAACAGCAGCGTAACAGACTGTCCTGTTTTTTTTTTTCAGGTGTCCCTGTATTTGCGGCGCTGTGTCCTGTCGGGGTCGCCGTGAGGTGGGAGCGGTCGCTGCTGTCCATTCCACTACCTCTACTATCTCTACCGTACGACCCCTTAATTATCTCCTTATTAAACTTGCACCCTTTCTGTTGCCTTTCTCCCCTCCCCCCAAGAGCTCTGAGATCCCTTCCAGCCATTGCATCCATCCAATAATGTTCTTGCGGAGCATACACAAATACGTACGCCTTAGCATAGTGAGGTGAGTCAGTCAGTCAATCTTTCATTAGTCCCGGGGTGAGCGGGGTCAGACGCCACTCCTCCGCCGCCCAAGACAAGCAGCACATCTGCTGCTGGGGCTGGATGGCTGGAATGATAATGCCCTCCTTCCTTTTCTCTTGCTATCTCTCCATCTCTTCCTCTGCCCATCTATCTATCTGTCTCTCTCTCTCTCTCTCATCGGGAAGACCCTTGGGAGCAGGAAAGGCGGCCACATTGTGTTGCGTGGGAGGTGATTATATATGATCTGCCGACTCAGACTTGAACTTTTCTCTGTGTTCTCCCGGAGATTGAAGGCAACGCTCGCTCGCAACGTGGACTCACCGCCCTCGGTCCAGAACATCTTTCATGCTGCTTTCCCTCCAAAGCTTTAACGTTTCGTACATATTTCGTGGGCGGGGGGGGGGGCGTTATAAATCTGCTTCCTAATGAAGAAATATAGAAAAGTAAGGGTCCCTCGGTGTGTTTAGAACAGCCAATGCTGCGTTCCATTGAAGTCGGAACTCTGAAAAACCCAACGGCGTACTTGGAAAAGTGTCAAGGAACGGCCGTTGATGTTGGATTTAAAAACACGCCTGACCGTCGTTTTGAACGACTCTGTGGTTTTTATGCTATGTCAACACGCCGGCCGCCGGCCGGAATTACACATTTTCGAGTTCCCGTGGAACGCAGCGTCACTTCCTGCTGCATCGACTCGAAGCGAACTCGGAGTTCCTCCTGAAGCGGCGAGCGCGGGCGGCAGCCTTCACCAACGATGGAACAGAACTGGTAGAATAGATAACGAGGGTAAACCGGCTGTTTCCACCAAAAATGTGGACTCCCACGACCTAAAGAAATCCCCCGTCCGTATCCATACAGTATATGGTCAATGACGTTATGGCAACCATGAGCCAGCGTTCGCAGCTTGACCGTTAAGATAATAAAATAAAACAGTGTGCTCCGACTCAATTCAATTTGCTATATTTTACAATATGATGTGTCCACTTGAGAAGGCAGCGCAAGAAAAACTCACAGTGCGCCAAAGAGTAAAACGTAGATGTACCGGTACTGCGTACGGTACCGGTGCTTCCTCGAGCACTATCTTAATGAATTTATCCCCTTAAACTTCTTTTAACATCAGGCAATAGAAGCCCAATTGGCCCGGGCAAAGTGCTACATCAGGAATCAATGAAGCCATTATTCTGCCGGCTGCGTTGACCTCAAAAACACAGTCTCCACCACAAACAGAACAAGAACAAGGCTCGTTTTTTAAATCTCACTTGAATTTAAACCCCCCGCTTATAGTTTATTACACTATAACCATAGTGACCCTCTTGATTTGATCACAGATTTTTCCAAAGACCGAAATAGCTCGTTCAGGATGAAGGGGATACGGATAACGTCTATTAGATGAGATTGAATGGAAAGATTTACAAGCATGTGTTGTGGAAGAGAACAAATTCAACAGAGTCCGTCAATTTGAACTGAATTTTCCAAGTTAAAGTCCTATTAGACAGGGATCTGGAATCGAGCGGGGACAGCTTAGGTTGTACGGGTTGGCATTTAAAATGTCGTGTGTCATTCTATTAACCTCGTCTTGTGATGTGGCGGAGGGTTACTAAGAAAGGCCCAACTTAGAAAATAGATCTGCATTTTTCTTGTCCCATTTATCAAATTGTAGCCTCTTTGGTTTTGGTCATCCACTCTGCTGCCTGATGTGCTTTCTGAAAAATACCTTCACGGCCATTGTCAAGTGATGAGATTAGTTGATAATGTCTTATTTTGGGATCATGGGAAATTTTCAGATTCTGTGATTTGCAACTTTATGTCAAGGAGTACTTGGCATAAAATGCAAAAAAAAAAAAGAAGCTTAGTGAATTTTAAGGCAAGGCACCTGGGTATAGGTCACTCTGAAATTTTAAGAACTCTTTGAACCTTAATTTTTTTTAAACCTTTTTTTCTTTTTCCATAGACTTCCATTCACTCAGAGGTTTTCTGGAGCCAGCATCTAGTGGCCATCACCGGAACTGCAGTGGAATGTGCTTCTGCGTGGGCTTCAACCTTTGACCGTATGGTACTTGGATTAAACACTTATTCTATTTTGGTTTAGGGCCGAAGTTACACAACCCAGGAAACCCAAAAGACAGTGAGGCTAAATCTCCCTCTGAACCCTTGACGACGTCTGGAAGGTGCTGCTCGACTGTCTTCACTTGAGTTACCGCACATTCGACTGGAGCGATCGCCACATAACCTCATAACGTCAATACAACAATCTCCTTGTTTTCACATCTTTTCCGTTGCCTTTTCACGCAAAATGTCGTGCTCGAAACAACAATAACGACAGCAACAAAACATGACGCATTGTTCTGGGTGCAGTCTTCCTATCCTCAGCCAAAGAAGAACAACTTGTGGGCCATTCATGCCGCTGTCACGTAGCAATGGTACACACACACACACACACACCTCTCTCTCTCACTCCTTCTCTCTATTTACCACTATCTGTCTCTCTTCACCTCCACCTCCCCCCTCCTCTCCTCCGCCTCTGCTGTCGCAGCAGTTGCTGTCAGTTTGAGTGGTGCCTGCCCCCAAATATAATAGGGTTTTCTTGACTGGCGTCCCTGGGGATTGACTGGTAGTGGAGGGTTCAGCACGGCTCATTTGGAGCGGGACTGGGACAGGGATGGGGTTTGGAGATAGGGACAGGGATGGGGGTGGGTTTGGAGATATGGACAGGGACGGAGATGAGGTTTGAAGGTAGGGGCAGGGACGGGGATAGGGCATGAAGGTATGGACAGGGACAGCGATGGGGTTTGGAGTTAGGGACAGGTACGGGGAAGGGGCATGGCGATAGGGACAGGGATGTGGTACGGAGGTAGGGACAGGGACAGGGATGGGGTATGGACATGATGTAGGGACAGGGATAGGAATGGGCTATGGAGATAGGACAGGGACGGGAATTGGGGTATGGCAGTAGGGACAGGGATGGGGTATGGAGGTAGGGACACGGACAGGGATGGGGTATGGAGATAGGGACAGGGATGGAGTATGGAGATAGGGACAGGGAGAGGGATGGGGTATGGAGGTAGGGACACGGACAGGGATGGGGTATGGCGGTAGGGACAGGGACGGGGATGGGGTATGGAGATAGGGACAGGGACAGGGATGGGGTATGGAGGTAGGGACAGGGACAGGGATGGGGTATGGAGGTAGGGACAGGGACAGGGATGGGGTATGGAGGTAGGGACAGGGACGGGGATGCGGTATGGCGGTAGGTGAAGGGATGGGGATGTGGCATTGAGGTAGGGACACGAACGGGGAAGGGGTATGGAGGTAGGGACAGGGATGGAGATGGGGTAGTGGGATATGGACATGGTTGGGGATGGGGATAAAGGACAGGTGTGTTGTGCTGTAGAAGCAATGACATTTTGAGCATTGATAATGACAGTTATCTTTTCTCCCTCTTGCTACACGACACGTTCAAGTTGCAACGTCAAATGTAATCCGTCATTAGTTTACATAATTTACGCAATAATTACTTCATCCAGTTATTGAAAAACACTATATATATAAAATAAAAAAATGAAAATATAAAATAATATAATAATAACATTTGCCTTATTATATTTACTGCACCACCTATTAATTCAATGATGTATTTATTTCATATCTATTTATGTACGGTATTATTTTTCTTTAATGCCATTTTCAATTTATTATATATTTCAATATGAATTTATCTATTCCAATATTTATCTATTTCATTATTTATTTAACTCATTATTTATTAATTATTTTGACTTATTTATTTATTCATAGATTTATGTAGAAAAGCCACTCACAAATGTGTCTTCATTGAGAAATTACCCATATAAATTACATGATAAATATATCAAATATTCAACCACCTAACTAAGCAAATACGATAATTCCCCTGAATTAGCCAGCATGCGTGTGTGTGTGTGTGTGTGTGTGTGTGTGTGTGTGTGTGTGTGTGCGTGTGTGTGTGCGTGTGTGTGAGTACTGTCGACTGTGGTGCTCTTTAAATCAAAGCTGCAGCACATACACACACACACACACACACACATTCAAACGCAAAACACCGACACACACACCTGAAAAAACACACACGCTTTCTCTGACACGTGCTCTCACACACACACACACACACACACACACACACACACACACACACACACATGGGGTACCCAGAACTACCCAGTATCTGTGGTCTGGTATGAGGGTCCTGGTTGCTAGACAGCTGCAGACCCCCTCCCTCACTCCTCCTCACCCCCTCACCCCCCTCACCCCCTCACAGCGGTTGACTGCTCCACAAAGAGGCTTAAAGTCCTTAACGTCCCTCCCCCCTTTCCTCCCTCCCCCATCCCTCCCTCCCTGCCTTCAAGTCCTCTCAGCCCCTAGGTCGCCTGCATACATACCCCTAACCCGAAAAGAGAGAGAGAGAGAGAGAGAGAGAGAGAGAGAGAGGGGTCTGAATGCGAGTTTAGAGTTTAGCAGCTATGGTTACACCCCCGCCGGACCCCCGCCTCCCCCACCCACTCCCTCACCCATCCTCCCCCCCACCGCTCGCATTACCATTTTTCCCCTGGGCGGCTGCAGTCTTATAGCCCGGCAACAGGTCCCTCTGGTGCCGCTGCTCTGGTTTCATAACACCATGAAAGATGTGACACACACACACACACGCGCACACACACACACACACACACACACACACACACACACACACACACACACACACACACACACACACACACACACACACACACACACACACACACACACACACACACACACTCTGCGGCTGCCCAAGTGAGTGTGTGTGCCCATGTCCACACTAAAGCCCATGACTTTGCTTTAATTTGTTAAAACTATAACTTGTTTCAGGATTTCCTTACTTAAATGTATTTGTATTTGTATTAAGTTATCCAATGTGTGTATGTGTGTGTGTGTGTGTGTGTGTGTGTGTGTGTGTGTGTGTGTGTGTGTGTGTGTGTGTGTGTGTGTGCTAAAGCATATGAAAAACTGTGTTCTTTGTTAAAACTAAAAATAGTGAAAATACATATTGAGAAAAGCCCCAAAAATCTGCTTTAATTTGTTAAATCTATATAATTTTGGGGGGTTTTCCTGACTTTAAATGTGCTCCTTCGTCTCTCAATTTTACGCTAAGGAAAATAAAAAGTTTTAACATGTATTTAGAAATTAACAAAAAAAGTTTTTTAATGAACAGAAGCAATTTTATTCCGTTATCCAATGTGTGTGTGTGTGTGTGTGTGTGTGTGTGTGTCTATGTGCACTCTAAAGTCCATGAAGTAATTGGCCTGAGTCACCCACCCACACACACACACACACACACAGGTGCAGCCTCCAATTTGACTGCAATGAACAAAATGAACCATTGGAGAACTAATACGCTTGCTGCAATTCATTGAAACATTTTTTTTCTCCACATGTAACTGAGAGATTATGGTGTATTTTACTTTTTTCTGAATTGTATTTAAAGCAGAACTTTGTAACTTTTGGTATTTGGGATTTGGCGCCCCTACAGTTTCTGAGTGCAATTGCATTTTTACACCACTGTCGTAAAACTGTCCGGTGTGTGAAAAAAAAAAAAATAAATGACCAGAGAAATTTGAACCAATTTCAACAACAGTCCATGAAACTAATGCAAATATAACATACACCTAGGTTACAGTGAATACTATACTACTGTACCATACTAGTACCATACTTGTATGGTACTACCGAACAATACTACTGTACTATAGTACTGTACTATACTCCTGCACTATACTACTCTCCTTCTGTAATGTACTTCTGTACTAAACGACTATAATACTGTACTATAATACTATACAACTGTAGTATACTATTGTATTGTACTGCTGAACTATACTACTGTGCTATACTTCTGCACGGTACTACTGAACTATACTACTGTACTATAGTACTATATTACTGTACTATACTCCTGTGCTGTACTGCTTTATTACTGGACAATACTAATATACAGTACTAATCTACTTCTATACTACTTTACTACTGTGCTATACTACTGAACTATACTTCTACAGTGGTACTTTGACTTACGAGTCTAATTCGTTCCATGACATGGCTCGTAATTCAATCTGCTCGTATAGCAAATCAATTGTCCCCATTGAGATTAATTGAAATGCCATTAATCCGTTCCAGCCCCAAAAAACACCCCCATTTTTTTTGTTACGTGTTACGTGTTACGCAATATTTGTTATAAATAACAAATATTGTATAAAACATAATAAAATATAATAAAAGAGAACGTGTAGATCATTTTTGCCTTCTCGCAGATGATACCCTCCGTCACGCTATCTCCTGCGAGCTGCTTCTCCGTCAACCACACCCACAGCAGATTCTCCATCTTTTCATGGACAGCTGTCCGCAGCTTAGACATAATTTTAACCCCCTTGGCTGGCGTAATACCCTTTATCGCCTCCTTCTGCTTCAGTATGGTACATATCGTAGAAGTACTACGCTCGTACTGCCTCGCCCATTCCATCACACGCACACCTCGGCCATCTTTTTCTATGATTTTGCGCTTTAAGTCAATGGACATCATCCTCTTCTTCTTCTCAGCACTTACTTTTTCGGACCATGGTTCAAAAAAAAAAAAAGTTGGCAAAATAACCGCACAAAAAGCACAGATCGCGAGCACAAAACACAAAAGCGATGCTTCCACGCTCAGGTCACCTCGTGAAGTGAAGGAGTGAGACGCGGGGCGCCGGCCGCATTCGCTGGCCACGCCCACCAGCGGCGGCACCTGAAGCTCGCTCCTCCTAACTCACATTTTTTCTCGCAAATCAATACAGAAAAATAGACGGAACGACGGCTCCTAACTCGGAAAACTCGTATGTTAGTGCACTCGTTACTCAGGGTACCACTGTATACTACTGTTCTATACTCCTGCACTGTACTGCTGAACTATACTACTGTACTGTGCTGCTATACTACTCTGCTATACTCTTGTGCTGTACTACTATACTATGTATAGAATATATATATATATATATATATATATATATATATATATATATATATATATACATATAGCATATATTCCTGCACTATATAGTATAGTGCAGGAAAATGTATTCCTGCACTATACTCATGTACTGTACTATACTACTGTACAACTGTACTGCACTGCTGTACTATGTTCCTGTACTGTGCTACTATAAAACTGTACTATACTATTGTATTTTACGACTAAACTATACTGATATGCTATTGTACTATACTACTGTACTATACTCCTGTTCTGTACTGCTTTATTACTGTACTATACTACTGTACAATACTACTGAGCTAAACTGCTATACTACTGAATGATACTACTGTACTACTGTACTATTCTAATGAACTATACTACTGTACTATACTCCTGCACTGTACTACTGAACTGTACTACTGTACGATACTACTATATTACTGTACTTTACTCCTGCATTGTAGTACCGAACTAGAATACTGTACTATTCGACTGTATGATACTTCACTGAAATTCACTGTACTACTGAATTGTACTACTATACTACTGTACTATACTCCTGAGCTGTAATACTATACTATGCTCTTGTGCTACTGCACTATACTTCTTAACTGTACTACTCTACTACTGCACTATACTACTGTACTATACTACTGTACAACTGTACTTTACGACTGTATTGTACAACTGAACTATATCGAGACGCTAATATACTACTACTACTACAACTACTATTACTACTAATACTACTATACTGTATTACTTTACAATTGTGCTACCATCCAACTGTACCATAGTAGTATACTACTGCTAGGGAACTTTACTATATAGCATGCACTGTACTACTATAAAAATGTATTATGCTCCTGTACTGTACTACTTAACTATACTGCTATACTACTGCGCTATACTACTATACTATTGTACTATACTAATCTACTGCTTTCCTGTAATCCTGTACTGAACTACTGTAAAATAATACTGTACTATGCTACTGAACTATACTACTATAAAACTGGACTATACTATTGTATTGTACTACTTAACTATACTACTATACTACTGTACTATTCTCCTGCACTGTAGTAATAAACTATACTACTGGACTACTGTACTATACTACTGCATGATACTCCTTTGCTGTACGACTGAATTGCACTAATATATTACTGTTCTTTACTCCCTTGCTGCACTACTATCCTATTGCACTACTCTACTATACTCCTGGACTGTACTACTGTACTATACTACAGTGCTATACTCATGTACTGTACTGCTCGACTATTGTACTAATCTACTGTACAACTGTACAACACAACTGTACTGTACCACTGAACTATACTACTATTCTACTGTAATATACTCCTGCACTGTACTACTGAACTATACTACTATACTATAGTAAAATACTCATGTACTGCACTGCTGAACCATACCACTATACTACTGTACTATACTACTATACTAATGTACTGCACTACTGTACTGAACTACTATACTGTACTACTTTACAGCTGCCCTACCATACTACTGTACCATACTGATGTACTGTACTACTTGAAAATAATACTATAATACTGTGCTGTACTACTATAGTACTGTACTTTATTAATGTACTACTGTACTATACTCCTGTAATGTAGTACTGAACTCTACTATTGTACTTTTCTCCTGCACTGTACTATTGAACTATAGTACTATACTACTG
>NC_137198.1:13138426-13173426 GCF_960531495.2 Zeus faber
TGTAAACGGACACCTTCTGGTTTTTGCGCGGGGGGGGGAAACACAGTCCCTGTACTTTGTGTCTCTTCCTGACAGAAACATCAACCCCGGTGAATCAAGCCGGCGATTTTTCGGTGGCTCATTCCGGAAGATTCTGTTACCTTTCAACGACCAGAGGGCCCCCCTGGGCTGAGGCCAGGCAGAGGCGGTGGAAATAGAGGGGGGGGGTTGCGGCGGGGGGGGGGAAGAAAGATGGAGGCAGAGAGAAAGAAACTAGAGACAATGCCAAGGTTTTTAGAGACCGGGACAGGTCCAACAAGGAGGAAGAGTGGAGGTGTGCGATTTGCGATGCGAGACTCGCAAACGATCCGCTCATAGTGGACCAGTGTGACTTCGCACGACTCTGGAGTCGGTAGTTGCCCCGGCGAGCGAGTGAACCTTCGACACCGCACCGAGGGCATGAAAAGGTGAGGGCATTGGCCGTAATTCACATCGAATGTGACCAATTTATCGTTTTGACGTCAGCAATTTATTTTTGTAATTCACACATTGTTGCATTTATCTGCCTAAATACATAATTTTGGAGAGGATTAGCTCAATTATTTTCGGAAATACACAGTTTCTATTCTTCGGCTTACTTTACGACAAGAAGAGCTGAATGAAACGAACCAAGGGTCAGAACATTCTAAAGACTCTTTCCACTGAATGACTCGTCACGAACCGAATCTGAAAAAAAGAGTCACACCTTTTATCGCTGTGCAAGAGCCCTTCTAACTCGATCGAAAATACTACGGTCTATACCGTGTCCC
This sequence comes from Zeus faber, assembly GCF_960531495.2. Classification (NCBI taxonomy): domain Eukaryota; kingdom Metazoa; phylum Chordata; class Actinopteri; order Zeiformes; family Zeidae; genus Zeus; species Zeus faber. The sequence continues at coordinate 13,139,215 of NC_137198.1, forward strand.
AATCAAAGTCCATTGACCCGGCGGGGCCTGTGGCCAATTATCCCCCACGCCTCTACATATGATTCAATCACCATGACAGATCGCTTTCTGATGAGCAATAGGCCTCATCGCATGATCGGCCACATCACCCCCTGATGACCGCATAGGCACGATGGATCAGCCGCCTCCATTTGTCTAACTGGGAAACGTGGCGAGGGCGGTGGCGGAGGGGGTCTCGGAATCAAGTTGTACAAAAAGCGGCTGTGAAACGGCTTTTAACCTGTGGACTGCCTTTTTATGACGGTTTCAACTGCTGAGATTGTCAAACCATCTCAATTAAGAACAGATCACTTCAAATGGAACCGTGGCAAGACCAACACTTAATTCAACCTGAAATAGAACAATGCTACAGAAGTACAAAATAAAACTGTGAATGTGTGATACTGACAAAAATCTGAGCATTTTGTAGCTGGCAAGAAAAAGTGGGTGTGATGGCTAGGTTTAACTGTCCATTAACACCTAGAGGGAGCTGCTCGAGAGTGCCCGGCTTCGCCACCTGCTGCTAAATCCCGACCATCTTGGACGGCTTCTCACAAAGCACGGATCCATCTGCTGCCGCAGGGATGTTCAATCACCAAACACCCGTGAGGCAGACCACAGTGGTCTTCACGGCAGTGGGCTTCAGCTCTTTGTGAGGGAAAGGCAGACCAAAATGTGTACAGAAACCTCGAGACACGTCAAATTGACGGGCTGGTTGCATGCTTCCTTCATCTTGAGGAAAGTAGGTATGTGGTGTGTCTGGGTAGAGGACATGCCAAGGTGATGGTACCTCTCTTCACCTCCAAAATGAATATTGGCAGAGAATGTTCACAATGCCCCAAGCCATCACCAGAACTTTCCCCAGGCCCCTGAACACCTAAAGGAGAAGTACTCACAATCAACACAAGACCTACCTATAAAGGTCAAAGGCAACACCATTTATGGTTTTCTGAAATAAAAAGTTTTCAAGGGATAGACCCAAACCTTCCAGTCGCAAATATCCAATAGCTCAGAACTCTCTTTAAAGACAATGTAATCACTGATGCAGCACTATAGCTGGATAGACCTGCTGGATGCAAGCTGAGCCATAGTCAAGTGCTAAGCCTGAAGTAATACACATCAAGCAAAGGTCGACTTGTCATAATTGAAAGAAGGGCACTCTCCAACACCAACAAGAGTGTGTGTGTGTGTGTGTGTGTGTGTGTGTGTGTGTGTGTGTGCTTGTGTGTGTGTGTGTGTGTGTGTGTGTGTGTGTGTGTGTGTGTGTGTGTGTGTGTGTGCGTGCGTGCATGTGTGTGTGTGTTTAAATATGTATCTTGCTGGAGGGAAGATCCCAGGAGAGTGCCATTGGGGCGTTTGGTTTTAAGTTGCTGTCACATGGGCAAACTAATCAGAGCGACAGATAAAGGGCGGGGGCCAGAGGAGGGGTCAGGTGCTCAGTGATGGCTTCCTCTGATGACTGGGTGACCTCTCACCCCCAACTAAAGGATTCTGGGTAGAGAGTAAGCCATGGGTGAAACTCACAACACTTGCTCATGGGGATGGAATGATGAGACCTCAGAGGAGCTGCTTTGAGGTCGCTATGATGACACCTTCTATCTATGAAAGTACAGTGATTTTTCAGTTGTTGTACTCTGGATATTGACACATCTATCCTTGTTTTCACAACGATAGGTTCGTCGTCTTTCAACGGAGGCCTTATTAATATGTTGACTCCTATCATTGCATACTTTTTACTAATGCTGTTCTATTGAGAACCCTACCTACTGCGCTTAAATGGAGTCCAATTGAACCAAGTCCCTAAGACATAACCATTTCTTAAATGTTAAGCTTGCAGCATTGTACCGAGACTAGAAACAGGAAGTTGTGCCTCTTCCTACTGGCAAACTTCTGTAGCCTACATTACACTCTGGATGCACTGTAACAATTGCAAAATGTAGTTTTAATAAAAAATGTCATGTAACTGTGACTTTAAACATTAAAAAAAAACCCACAAAGATATACTGGACTCTTGAACGCAAGTTTCAAATTTTGAAAAAGTAGATGTAACGTTTTTTTCAGGCTGCATTCAACTGCATTGAAGCACAGTAGCCCTGTTTACACCTGCCATTAACATGTGTCTTGGGTGATGCGATCACAAGTGGGCAGGTCTAGGTTCAGGTGTGAATGCACCCAAGACGCATTGAGGATGCATCGAGATCCGAACGCTCAGACCACGTTTGGAGGTGGTCTGGGCATATGGCCACATTCGTTTAGCAGTGTCTCGGCCCACTTTGATTATGCACCAGTCCTCATAATCAAAAGGGCCGATGACACACATCGCAATTCAGCCCGCCTGCGCCCCCAAGCAATTTGAACAGGTGGACCAAGTTGGTTAAAATGGCCAAAAATCCAAGTAAAAGTCAAGTCAAGTCACACTTTATTTATAAAGTGCATTTCATACCAGGGCAACACAATGCGCTCTAGAAAGCAATACAATCAAAGAAAGAACATTGTTGTCAGCTGGTCATTTGAAACGAATGCCCCTGAAACAACAGCAACAATAAAAGCACCAGCAACAACAACAAAAACAAAACAACAAAAACAACTACAATCGCAGTAGCAACAGCAAAAGCAGCAGCAACAACAGAAAACAACAATGACAGTTACAACAACAACAGCAGCAGTCACAGAAACAACAATTACACCAGGAGCAGCAACAACAACAGCAGCAGCTACAGAAACAGCAACAACAGAAACAGCAGCAACAGCAGCTGCAGCAAAAACAGAAACAACTGAAACAGCAGCAACAACAGTAACAACAGAAACAAGTTCAAGTTCAAGTTCAAGACAGAAACAGCAGCAACAACAGAAGCAACAACAACAGAAACAGCAGCAACAACAGAAACAACAGCAACATCCGACACAGCAGCAACAGCAGCAACAGCAGAAACAACAACAGAAACAGAAACAGCATAAACAGGAGAAACAACCACAGCAGAAACAGCATAAACAACAACGACAACAAAAACAACAAGAAAAAGCAACTACAAGAGCAGTAGAAACAACAGCAGCAACAACAGCAGCAACAACAGCAGCAACAAAAGCAGCGCTAGCCAAGTGCTAGCCAAGCCAAAGTCCACGTTCCAAAATCCGAAAAAACAGTTCAGGCGAGGGTCAAAACCAGGAAATACTAAGGATATCAAAATGCAAACAATGCAAAATTCGTAATCCAAAATCAGGTAAAGGTGGCAAACGATTCAACAAAGTAAGGCACACACAAATACGTCACCGGAACCGAAAGTGGCAGCTCTCAGCGGAACCGGAAATCTCCTCGTCTGTGCCGAGTCAACAGCCTGCACCATCTCATCTCAATCCAGTCGGGCCTCGGGAGGGAGATCCCTTTGACTCTTTCTCTCTCTCCCTCTCTCCCTCTGAAAAACACACCTTTGTTATGACCACTATGGTCACTGTAATCTCACAACAGAAACAACAACAACAATGGCAGCAATGACGGCGGCCTTGAACAGGCTGGAGATATATCTGATTCTCATTATTATTTACTTAACTCACCAATTCTCCCTTCCAAATATTCCAGCCACCTAACTATCCATTCATGGAGTTAAATCGCACAGGATCCTCCTTATCCTGGGAATATGCACCAACATGAATGGTTTGTAAGAGTGGCATTTAACGCTGGAAAGGACGCGCAACAGCGTTTGTTTCTCCGAGTTGAGAGGGATTTGTTTCAAAGGCAGCACTGCAGCTGCATTCAAGGCCTGTCGGAAATGCAAGCGTGCTGCCTTCAAGCGTCAGAAATATCAATTTTAGACATCATTTATAATTTACGGACCAGCAGTACACTAGCACTGCTACAAATATTTACAAGCTGGGCCTGAACAGCAGCCCAAAAGCACTTTACACTTGTTTGAAATGATTTGTTGTTTGGAGACCTGCCCTGAAGAGTAAGTCCTTCAAGTTTCAAGGTTGAAGTGATCCAATTGGCAATGGCAATGTCTGACTTTGAAAATGTTGAAACAGATTATACAGCCTGTTCAAATACAGACATTTATGAAACACTGACTGCCTGAATATACAGTATATTATGGTATCGTCACAGTTGTGGCCTGCTGGCAACAAACCTTTCACTTGCTCTTGAAATAGCTCTGTTTTCGTGTTACAGTAGCCTAGGGTATCCATCCATTATGCTTATAAGTGGTGGTATGAAGGGAGGGTGTGTTTGTGCTGTATGTGCGTCGATGAGGTGGTGTGGATTATTATGGGCCGGTCTGGGTTAAAAACGTCCAGGGACATTTTTTTAGTCCCCGTCCGTCCCTGCTCGAGACGCATGGGGCTCTAACGGCAGGTGTGAACAGACTTAGTCAGAGCTGCCCACTTGGTGATCGCGATCACCACCGCAGACGCATGTCAATGCAAAGTGTAAACAGGGCCGGTGTGAAGCTGCGGCAGAGTGCTAAGTTTGTCATTAATATGTTGTGCCATGGAGAGTTATAAATCATGGAACCAACGTCCAACGAGGCCTGGGTTCGAAAAAATACAAATAAAAAATCAGGCCATTAGCCACTCACCTGGGGGGGAAGTTTGAGGACGTGTGCTTCTTCAAACGTTCCCCAGGTAAAGTCATACGGAGCCAGTGAACCCGTGCACTTTCCATCTGCCCACAAGGTTGTGATCCAGGCACTCAGTCATACATTTATAATTGGACGGTGTTGCATGCGTTGAATTCCTGCGCTCAATGGAGCCTTTCAGGCCACACCAATCAGACCAGACGTCTTCTCACACTCCCAGCCACTGACAGACTACAGCTATATTTACTTGTAACGTGTCCGAACAAGCCCTACTCGAAGCAAACCACCGCCAGGCCTCGGATTAGAAGGTTCTGGGTAACGTGGGGCACAACAGAGGCCCCCGAGGAGGAAGTTCACCGTCATGGCAAGATCCGCACTCCAGAGCTTTGCAGATACAGGAGCTGTAAAGAGTCCAAAACACACTCCCTAACCCCGTGAACCCGCCCCCCTCCCTCCCTCCCCCTCCATCCTTCCCCAAAACACATGTTTCTCTCCCCCGACTTTCTGCTCAGCAGCGGCGGTGAAAAGTTCTTCCCCTTTTTGGAGATCCGCCTCTCCACGAGCGACTCGGTAAAAAGATTCGGCGACTCGCCGGCTCCCGGAGTCGTTTAGAAAGATTCGCTACGAGCGAATCGTTCGCAAATCTCGCGACAACAAGCCACAGCTTCAAGGGAAACAGGAGCTGTAAAAAGTCCAAAAACACTCCCGTAACGCCGTGAACTCACCCTCCGTCATTCCCACGCAAAATAAAGCAACATATTTTCTCTTTATGCCTTAATGCTCGGCAGTTGGATCCGTGTGCGAAGTTGAAAGGATGTTGCTTCACTTGCTTCGGAGGGAAATGCCGTACCAGTATGTCCTGGTGTTGACTACTGCATAAAACCAGCACATGTTCCCAACATCTGGGGACTTCTCAGTAAACAATACAATGAAAAATACTTCCAATATGGATAATTATTTCATCCAGCTTCGTGTCTGCGTCTGCAGCTGCTCGGCCATTTAGCTCAATTAGCCCCGGTCAGCACATGTCCGCTGGTGGGGGAGCGTGCCAAAATAATAAAAAGACCACTGTATTCAATTATATTTCTCTAATTGTGGGTGATCCCCACTAATCAATGTGATGTAATCATGTTTTTTACTGACATGTGATGTTGGTTCCTGGCGGATCATTCAACCGGCAAAGAATTGCAAATTAGAGTCGGAATCAGAGTTTCTTTTCATATACTACGGATTTGATGTGGTACTGAATATGAAGCATTCAAAAAAAAAGTTGAACTGAAACAAATGAAAAAAATGAAAAAAATAAACAACAATAGCCAAACATACAAAAATAGCCAACTATACAAAGACAATAAGCAAATAATAAAAGAAAATATACGCATACACAAAAATATACATGATAACATCACATTAGGGCGAATAAAGGAAACTAAATTATAGGCAGAATTACCATTTCCATTAATTCAATTTCGGTCCCAGTTGATGCTCACAGGGAAATAACTGTGTGTGCTTGCGTGCGTGCGTGCGTGCGCGTTTGCGTGCGTGTGTGTGCGCGCGTGTGTGTGTGCGCGCGCGCGTGTGTGTGTGTGTGTATTAATATTAAAGTCTGTCGGCGTGTCACATTTGTTTACAATATGAAAACCTTCCTCTGCCAGGCCCTGTCACTCAAACCTCCATCTGCTGCGGGTACACGACACAACATGTGCGGGTGTGTGTGTGTGTGTGTGTGTGTGTGTGTGTGCGTGCGTGCGTGTGTGTGTGTGTGTGTGTGTGTCTGTGTGTGTGTCTGTGTGTGTCTGTGTGTGTCTGTGTGCATGTGTGTGTGTGTGTGTGTGAGAGAATATGAGTGTGTGTGGGAGTGCGGTACACCCCACAGAGTGGTCCGACGGGCCTCCTCCTCCTTTGGTACCTAACCTCACTGATGGCCCGAAGCTGTCAGCTCCTCCCCCGCGGGGAGAGGAGGAGCAGCCAAACAACTGATTCTCCCTCCCGGTGTCTACTGTATGATAGTGATGCGCGACTCGCAAACGATTGGGTCTGAGCGAATCAAAGCTTTTTAACGACTCCGGGGCCCAGAGTCACTTGGACAGAAGAGAAGTTGGTTTGCCACTCGAGTGAGCGCAGCCGTGGCCCGCGAACAGAGAATAGAATATTACTGAGGATTTTAATGAATGCAATGCGTTTGGCGTGATCCCTATCCAACGTGACAGAACGTGACTCTTTGCGCTCCGTGAGAGATAAGCCGCACGAAATAATTCCGATGACTCTCGCTACGCCGACTGAATCCAACCAACGAGGGTGTTTTTGCGCGGAGTCGCTCAAAAGGGGCCGAATCCCCAAAAAGAGAGGAATTTCTCCGCACGAAGGCTCCCCCCTCTCTCCAGCCCGGCAGACATTTTCTCCGTTTGTTTCCGAATTAATGGGCTGTGAGAAGTGTAATTTTATTCCATCCACGTCTTGATGCCTCCGCCGAAGTTGTTTGAAATCATTGGGGGAAAATAAGTTTAGAGAACAATAGATCCGTCTTTGATGTGGCGAAATATGTACTACGGCTGTTTCATGTACGGTAGGTGGTGTCAACTTCACCCCCCTGGTTTAAAATGGAAAGCATTTCCATTAGGCGATTCATCATTTCAAAGGATTAAGTTGCTTTTTCAACTCGGGTGCATCCGGGGGCATTTCTAAATTGATTGAGACTCCATCTATTGAAGCTTTGAAGCGTTTTTCTTTCCGTATTATTTATCTTTCACCCTCTTTTTTTTTTTTTTTACACCATCAGTTTCAAATAAGCCCGTGAATGGACTTTTTTTTTTTTTTGGACGTTTTATTGAGGACACCTGTGCGGCAGCGGCAAAAAATGAGCAGGCGGCACCGATCCTTTCTCCCCTCCGACGTCTCACTTCCATCTTGAAGCCTCTTCTGTTCCAATATAATCAAACAGGAAGGTGCCCGCTTCCTGTCTGTCGGCCATATGGATCGTGAGGGAAGCCATCGATACTCTGACGCATCGCTGCCAAATGGCTGCAGCCTGTGCTCTTTTTCACTCCACCCTCTCCCTCTTTCCTTTTCCCCGTGCTCTTAGATCCTCTCAAACTGCTTACTTATCTTGAGCATCTGATGAGGATCTCTTTCCCCCTTTTACTTTCTTTCCTTACTTTCCTCAAAAAACGAGAGCGTTCACCTGAGTCGCTTTGAACAAGAGGGTTTCTTAAATGATGTATAGTGAAGTCATGTTATGCAATATGACGCAATGCAATGCTATGTGATGTAATGCAAGACAATGCAATGTAATTTAATTTAATATAATGTGAATGTGATGTGTGATTGCAATGGGATGTAAAACAGTGTAATGTAATGTAAAGTGATGCATTGCAATGTAGATTGATGTAATTCAATTACTGTAATGTAATTTAATGTAATGCAATGTGATGGGATACAAGGTAATGTAATGCAATGCAATGTAATGCAATGCAACTGTGATGTAATGTGATGTCATGTCAGGTGATGTAATGTGATGTAACGCAATAGGAAACGCTGAAATATGATGGAATACAATATGATGCAATACGACGCAATGTGATGTAATTGAATGTAACGTTGAATGTAATGCAATATAGATTATTGTAATTAAATTACTGTAATGCAATTTAACGTGATGCGATATAAAGTAATTGAATGCAATGTAATTCAATTACGGTCATGCCAGGCAACGTTATGTAATGTGTTTTGTAATTTATTGGTTATTTTATATGTATTTATATATGCATTTATATTACGTTGGGTTTTTTTTGGGGGGGGGGGTTTCCATTTGCTTTGGCCAATATAAATGTATAATTATTGTGCCAATAAAGCCCTTTGAATTGGCTTGAAATGCAAGAGTGACGGAGAGAGAGAGAGAGAGAGAGAGAGAGAGAGAGAGAGAGAGAGAGAGAGAGAGAGAGAGAGAGACCCCCGTCATAACAACACCCCACCTCCCCCCACCCCCTTGTGATGTTGGACTAGGGGAGTCTTGTCATGGATGTCGTGGATGTTCTCCTTGATGGAGGCTGGTGGTGGTGGTGGTGGTGGTGTCACGGCTGGTTCACATGTTGTTTTGATCCCGGCGAGCTACAGCCACTGCCACAGCTGGCCGAGGGTGGCGCGGGTGGAGGGGGTGGAGCCGCCCGGGGGGGGGGGGGGGGGGTGGGGGAGTTGAAGGACATGGATCCAAGCCAACACATTTCATACATAGCACATATCTTACAAGCAAGTGCAGCTGAGAATCGGAGATAGGGGTTTGGTAGGGGGGTTGGGGGTTAGGGTGGTGGTGGTGGTGGTGGTACCCCCCCCCCCTTCCCTCCCCCCACCATCTGCCCGCCCCGGGGGGCCGCGGTGGGCTCTATGCCAGTTTCTCAGAACCTTTTTTATTTTTTTTCCCTGCCACAGCACACTTTTCACAAGGAAATAATCCCGCAGCACACACCACTGTCCTTTCAACCACTAAACCCATCAGAGACATGAAGACTGTGCTGGTTATAATTATGGGCTATTCCTAGTTAGTTACTCATGCAAGTCTCGCGAACGGCATGTTCATGGCGACCAATCTTTTAAACGACTCGGGGAAGTCGGAAGTCACTCCGGCAAAAGGAGTGGGCGAGCGACTCGGCTGATGAAAATGAAAATACTCACTGAGGACCAAATTAAAGTCTGAGGGAGAAAAACAGGGCGAGGCACTTTGCCATCATCCATATTGAATGTGACTTATTCCTTGATTTATTCCTTGAAATGTAGATTTATTCCACCCAAAATGAATCATTTTAACAGAACGAAATGATTCTTACGAGAATACGCCGACTCCTTCTGCCTCTCCTCCCTCGCTCACAGCCAACGAAGAGTCGGTCGACTCCTTCATTTCGCCCGAGTGAGGCCCCAAGAAACCAATCTGGAAAAAACAGTCAAACTTTCCGACGAATAGTCCTCGCGTTCAGAGCCCAACCTGTTCCGCTGGAGCTGAAAAAAACGTCTGGAGCCGGGCGAATTGGATGAATTAGCGCAGCCTTACGATTTTGATCTCGCGGCGCGAAAAAACCCAATTTCAAATTTCCACTCATTTATTTTTGGGGGGGAAATTGAAGGTTTTCTTTCCCCCCCCCCCCTGCCGCCGCGCCTGACGGCCTGACAGCGGTTGAAAAACACCGTTCTGTGTAGTTTAGCTCGGCTTCCTTCCTCATTACCCCAGGGTCTGACAGCCCTTCCCCTCCTTCATCTTCATCTCTATCTCCGTTCCACACCCTCCCCCCTCCCTCCCTCCCTCCCTCCCTCTCTCTCTCTCTCTCTCTCTCTCTCTCTCCTTCTTTTTTTTTCCACTTACTGTTTAATGACAGGAGCGTGTTGCTGTGACATTCGCTGTATTTTCTCCTGAGAATGTCAGGGCTAAATGAGAGATCGCCGGCCTTTTAACTGTGGTGCGGTGGTGAAGAAGAAGGAAGAGAAGAGAAGAAGGAGGAGTGGATGTGACCCCCCCCCCCCCACCCCAGCTTCTTGCTGTGTAATTTGCTTCCTGCTCAGGGGGGCAAAAGGTTAGGGTCGTCTCCACAAAGGTGCGCGAGCTTATCGATTGCTGCGCGGAGGTTAGGGGTCTGCCGGGTGGAGATAATTACAAACTTCCTGGTTGCTTTTTTTTTTTTTTACGGAAACACTTTTTTTTTTTTTTTTTACGTTTTTTCCACGCCCTCCGGCGACGTGGTCGTGGGGTCCGTCTGCACGATGTTCTGCACCGGCGTCAAGACCATGTCCTCGGCAGGGTGATCAAATCCATGAGAGGTTTTGGAGGCTCTCTAGACTTAGGTGATCGGTCGAGTTTCACGCTGTGACTAACGAGCCAAACTGAGTCATTGGACTCCCATCGCTATTAACCTCCTCTCCCAGGGCAAGAGAGCGGTGAGGAGGCGGCGAGGTGACAGAGCCCTGGTTCTTCGGTTCTTCAGCTGAATGTTCACACTCAGGTGGTCTTCGCGGGGTCCCCCGAAATTCATCAGCTAGATCCAGATTTCATTGGAAGCGATTATTATACCCGGGCCCGGTTTTTGGATCCGAGTCCGATCCAGGTCATTATTTCCTGGATCCGAACGGATCCAAATATTTTAATTCTTCCTAAAATGCTGCTTTTCTCGCCTTTCAAGCCTTTTTTTCTATCCTTCAGTAGACCTGTGAAGACGTCTACTGTAACCTGAAACACTGAAATACTGTTGTATACATGATACAAACTGTCAGTTTCAATGCTTTGAACCTGCACACAAGCAGAATGGTCAAGTTATTTCAATGCAATTGTAGTTTGATGGCTGTATTTATTTTCTTTACTTTCTGTTCATCCCATCATCGATGGTTTTCATCTGTAATTCCAGATGGTCCACGGGGCAATTTCAGCAAAACCCAAAACGCCCCCTCCAGTTTTCAGAGCCGGTGGTTATTAGAAGAAAAGAAGAACCTGTGGCTGAAAACCAGAGTCCTGCACGGCCTTTCATCCTACAACGTACAGCCTACCTAAAATGACCACAGGTATCCAGGGATGGATGGTCTGACTCATGACTAACCCTAACCCTAACCCCAGGCCCCGTAGACCTTCTTAGTGGGTTTGTATAATGATACACATACGATAAATATAAACCGAAAACTTAACAAAAAGAACGAAAATAAACCCCAAAAAAAAACAAGAAAAAAAATTGCAAAAAAATTAGAAATTTGCAGAGAAATGCAGTATACAATAAACAACAACAAATAGCAAACAACAATAAGCCTATTAATAACCAATAAATATAAACCTAAAAGTGTACAAATAAATCTAGGAAATAACAGAGAAAAAAAAAATGGCAATATACCATGAAAATATTTTTGTCGCACAAATATAACAATAAAAACTAAAAAAATTTAAACCGAACAACTTTTTACAATGAGCAACAAGGAAAAATGGTAAATGAACCACCTCAGCATAACCATTAAAAAATAAACCTAAAAATGCACATAAACAACAAATTAAACCCGCCTGACCTCATAATCTGGATCATGAGGGCAAACCCCCAAACCCCGAGTCACTCCAACCCACACAGATCCATCGGAAAGGCGGGAAGCGAAGGGAACGGGAGGGATGTATCCCGTCTCCCCTCTCTTTGGCCAAGTGGCGTCCGGGCCTTATTACAGCCAATTAAACATTTTAATCAAGGGCGGCGCCGTATTGATTTCTATCCCACGCTACAGGAGGGCTGCGGCGTGAACTCTAGTGCCATACTGGTTTATTCCTGCTTGGCTGGAGCTGTCACTCCCACCGCCACCCCTCCACCCCCCCCCCCCCCCAGCTCCCCCAAAAAAGAGGAAGTTGAAGTCATCCTCCACACGACTTATAATTAATCTCTTGTCGACTTCTATTGACACGTCCACTCTTTGATTAAATAATTACCTAAGCGCCATAAGCCTCGCTGATTGAGTCATAATCCTGGAATAAGCTGTAACAAGTGATGGTCACCCCTCCGTCTCCCTCTCCTCCTCCTCCTCCTCCTCCTCCTTCTTCTTCTTCTTCGCCGACCATGAGCTCATCCTTCCACCCTTCCCTCGTCCGCCGTTCCATCTGTCCTTCGGCGCGTGCTCTGGCTCCCTTTCGGGGGATCGCGAATGATGTACAGCAGGGATGACAAGTTTGGCCCTTTTTCTGGCGATTCGGCTCTTTACGAGTGACTCTCTAATGAGAAGTTTCGACTTTCTCTCCCGACCGCTCGTTTGTTTGTATGAAATTCTCGTGAAATTCGGTGGAATGTGAAAGTGTAAATGGGTTGCATTGAATATGAGGTACACCACAATCTTTTTCAACATCAATTTAATCCTCGTAATTATTTTTGTAGATGTAGGTGATTCACCCTCTTTCTCTCTCTCTCTCTCTCTCTCTGTCGCTCGCCCGCTCACTGAGCCGCCGCCTCCTTTCCTTCGCGAATCGAGCGCCGAGTCCCAGTGAACGCCTTTGAGTCCGGCTGCAGGGGCCGAGTCGCGGAGCAAACGACCCGTTCGGGCGGAGCGACTCCTCCCTCCCGAGTCGTTTAAGACTCTCAGACTCTAGACACTCGCCAGGTAACGCACATGCGCGCGCACGCACGCGGGAAAAATATGCCCACGTATGCAAATACGTCGGAAGGCATGTCGGCACCACCGGCGCCACATATGCAGAAAAGCGCACGCACCTCCCCCACACAGACACGTGCGTATTTCTATTTCACCCACCGCTCACCGAGTCCTCCCACACCTCAAACATAAACAGCCTGGCATCTGTCACCGTGCGTCGGACACACACACACACACACACACACACACACACACACACACACACACACACACACACACACGTGCACACAAACACCGTGCGGCGCCCCCTTTTGACCCCTTGACAGGTACATGGTGGATCTCAAAGTGATCGGAGGGAGCTCGGAGCGGGTCCGCGAGTCAAAGACGTGCCCCCTCTCCGTAGGAAGCTGTCCAACTTCCTCGGGGGTCCGGGCTAGGGGAGGGTAGGGGAGGGGGGGGGGGGGGGGGAGTCCAGAGTCTCCATCTCAAGGAAGGGAAGGGAGGGTTTTTTTTTTTCGTTTCGTCTGCATCTGTCTGGGAGGCTGGGAGGTAGGGGTGGGAGCCGGAGGACGAGAGGTCAGACAAGTGTGGGACCACTTACATCATGTATTATGTATGACCGTTGCCGATATTTACATGTGTCTGAAGGTGATGCAAATGGAGGGAAAAGTAAGGAAGAGAAGAGGGAGGAGGGAGGAGGAAGTTCAGTTTTTCTTTAGTAAACAAAAGAGTCTTTGGTAACAGTTGCCCGATCGTGATGCAATTGACGACAAGCTCGATGAAGAGCTTTGCACAATTTTTCCGACTCTAAAATCAATACAAATCAGTCACATTTAATATGAACTTTGCCAAATGACATCACGTTTTTTTTTTATTTGAGTCGTGAACAAATGACCACTTTGGCACGGTGGCTGACGACTCCTGAGTCATTGAAAAGATTTGTTAATAACGAACGAATCGTCCGCGAGTCGTCGATGACTAACTCTACAGTGTGTTCTGCGAATTTTGTCCGTCTGATTCGTTATGGCTTGAAAACTGATTCATCCAACGCGCCCACCACGGAATTCCAGGTTTTAGACATGGCCGTGCGTCCCCCTTCCTCTTCTCGCCTCACCCCACCCGTCAGCCGTGACTTCCATAGTGTATCTGGACCATTTATTTGACTTACCTTCTTTATTGTCTTCCTCCTATTCCCGATGGCTTCCTTCCACTCGTTCCACATTTCCCCCCTCGGGGGCTCGGACGCGTTCGAGGACCCCTTGAAAAGCCGAGTTAAAAGCTTCAGGTGCCATCCGCGGCGAACCCTCGGAACGCTGAACCCCACGGCATATCATTAAAGCGGAGTTTCTAATTTCTATGCGCCAGTGAATTAAGGCTGGAAGGCACTTCATTGTTGAAATGGGGGGCTGGTGGCGCGGCGCCTGGGGAGATGGATGGATTGAACGGATCTGGGGGGAGACAGGAGGGTTGGACAGTGGCTTGATAATTTTGACAATGGGGGTTTTCCGGAGGTATCATCCATCACTCAAGATCCCGCGCGAGAGTTTTGACGGGTAGAGGTCACGGCGACGCGGCGGCGGCCCGGCCGAGATGGATGCCTTTAATTTGGGTAATGAAGAGTTAACCGCCTTGGGAGAACGAGGCGAGCGTTAAATGGGAGAGCCCGTCCGCCGCCCCCCAAAAAGAAAGTCTTATTTAATTCCACGCGGCCCCTAATGAAAGACACGGAAACACAATCCCTGATTGACAACGAGGCCCCGGCTGTAATTCCCCGCAGACAGTTCACTTAAGTTCCCTCCCTTGTTAATCTCAAATATAATGAATTGCAAAACTAAGGTTAAACGCAGCAGCGTGAATTCATTATCGCTAATATATTAGACAGTAAGATGATTTACAGTGCCGCTCTCTCTCTTATTTCCATTAACAGTGAATGGCTTTGATTTAGCCGCGATTCGTCCGGCCCCGCCATCAATCTCGGGGCCGCTTTGGTCGTTGTCCTCCTTCGTATCTGACCCCGTCGCTCCAGAGAATGGAAATATGTAGGAGCCGGTGACCTGGTTGGGGGGAAAAAAAATTATATATTATTCCAATTTTTTAGCGTAGAGTGTGGAGTACGAGACCCCCTTCTTTATCGCTTCCCGGGAAATTATATTCATCCCGAGCTGTCATTCAACTTCATCCTTGACCCGGCTCTTATTGTTGGAGGCTTAATGGCGGCGCCTCGGCCGAGATAACGGCTAATGCTCCTCCCGTCGACCGGCGAAGGCCTCCGCAAAGACCATCTGACGGCAAAACACCGGGGAGATAGTTATATGTACCTGCTCGGCTATCGCTAATTAACGCGGAAATAAGTTATCTAAAATACGCGCTTCCTGTCCGACGGATGTAATGCCAACAGATAGAGGGCTATAGAATGCCGCTTCTCCGCGGCGTAGGATTACCGCCGCCGGACAACTTTCCCCTTTCCCCGTCTTACCACATCGCCGCTCGCAGGAATGTCATCCGTAACTCTACCCATTAACTTTATGCGCCCCGCGGCCATGTGTCCTACGCCCCAATTTGTCTCTCTGAGGGTTGCGCCGGGTTACTACGGGGTTACGCGGCTCCTTAATGACGGGTTTCGGAAAGCGACGGCTGCGGCGTTAATTGGGGTGACGCGTCCACCCCCGCGTACACCCCAAGACGTGGCGAGCTGGCGGGGGATTATCCGGTGATTAAGGCGGCGGCGGTCCACCGGCCGGCGCGCGCGGTGGCGGAGCGCCGATATTCACCCCCGACGGCCAGATTAGCCCAATGACGGACGGACACAGAATCCAAGGGGTCACGGAATCTCCAGAGGGTTGAGTTGAAGTTGAAGTCTTTTATGGACACCGACTTTGGGGGGGAAGTTCCGTCGGCGGCGGGGGCATGATGGGAATAAAATGGAGGCAAGGTGGACCCGGTGTAATATTTATGGTGATCAGCTTGTTATATGGAAGTAGTTCAGAAATAACGCCTCGGGATGTTTTCCCACATTTTTTTTTTTTTTTTTTTTTTTTTGTGCAAACCTGATTGAAGGAAAAAGGGAGGAGGTGGTTTTTACACAAATCCCAATTAGAGAGAGAGAGAGAGAGAGAGAGACATTTTGTTCTTTTATCAGTTTCTTGTAGTATCCCACGAAGTGCACCATGATGCTTTTCCCCAATTAACATTATCTAATTATCTCACTTTTGCTTTAGGGTACTATTCAAATTAGTTTTTTGTTTTTTTTAATTGTAAAGATGGGATATTAGATAGAAGGTAGAAACAATTTGAAAATATGCAATAAACATTAAAAAAACAACAATAAAAATGAAATTAAAGTAAGCCATGAATGATGGTAAATTACAGAAAAGGCAATACAATAACCCCAAAAATAAACAGGAAACAAGAAAAATTGGCGATCCAAAAAATAGTTTAACTAGTCTATAGAAATATTTGGCGAAGGACAATAAAGCCAAAAATTTAAAATTAACTCGCAGATATGAACATTTGGCAATGTAGAAATAACCGAGAACATAAACAATAAAAATAAACCTACATCAAAATCAAAATTGCATCTGGATCCGCAAAAAAACAAGAGGATTTAGGACTCTGTACAATGTCAGTGTCATCTGGAAGACGAAGTGATTTCCATCGAGTTTCACATCAAATCTATGAGCAAGAATTGTGTCAGCCTATATCTTTTATTAATACATATGTTTATTTCTCCACTTTTAACTGGGAAACCCTCTGGGGTCATGACTCCACCCAAAATTTTCAGGTTCATTTCCCAGGGAAACACCTACTCCCATGTACGTCAGGGCGTGAAATAATGAGACGGGTGGAAGACGTTGCTTCTGCCTGGACCCAAAGTCTGCTCCGTGTGTTTCATTTGCGGGAGAAATTAGGATTACAAGGCGGCGGGGAGCCCAACCTCGTTAGAAATGAATTGTCGCGTCTGCTTGTCAGACAGTCATGACGAGATTATCGGGAAAGGGAAACGTGGGGGAATGAGAGCAGGACTAATCTTCTCACACCTTACGTACTGTTCCATGGTGAACTCATTCCAGGCAAAACTCTCCCTGCTGTTCAATAGCGGAATCGTCTCGCCGCTCTCATCCGGTAATCCCCAAACTGGGCCCGCAGACGCTGGAACCCCATTGAAAAATGGGAACGCTAGGAGATATATGTAAGATATACTTATGTACAAAAAACTGTAAAGGATTTAGGGTGGTAATATATTCAAAGAAAACTGGTTAAAATGAAATACTTATGTACAAAATCAATGTAATATGCAACCAGGGGTTAAATTGGGGGATGCGTTCCCCCACCTTTGGTAAATTCAAAAATAAGAATAGAAATGAGAAATATTTGTTGGAGTATTGCTATATTTTTCTATATGTATATACTGTATATCTACATTGGATTTTCTATGTCAAATGTACCCATATCTCTATAGACAAGTACATACAATTATTAATTATACAATTGTATACAATGAAACATGAAATTACCATTGAGTCGTAATGAGCGAAATCCTAATTTCTACCAGCCATCATTTATATTTTGATGGTGCGATTATTAGTGAATTTGTAGTATTTATTTTGCTCATTCTAGATAGAAATTACCTAACAGATAGATAGACCGATAGAGAGATAGATAGATAGATAGATAGATAGATAGATAGATAGATAGATAGATAGATAGATAGATAGATAGATAGATAGATAGATAGATAGATAGACAGACAGATAGATAGATAGATAGATAGATAGATAGATAGATAGATAGATAGATAGATAGATAGATAGATAGATAGATTGATTGATTGATTGATTGATAAATAGATAGATAGACAGATAGATAGATAGATAGATAGATAGATAGATAGATAGATAGATAGATAGATAGATAGATAGATAGATTGATTGATTGATTGATAAATAGATAGACAGAATGAACGCGAGTCCTACATTGTGATGCATAGATTTTGACCTCTCCTTATAGAAAAAGAACTCGGTTCATCTTGGTCTTCAAAAAATATGTATTTATGGTCCACCCAGCTCCCAAATCCCCATTTAACCTTTGCATACCAGGGTATTGCACCTGCATTAGATGTTCATTTCACCTCAATGACCACTGAATGTCGTACGTAGAGCTTGGCGAATAAATATTGTAAATTAAGAAATAATCTCATACAAGTGGTTAAACAAACAGAACGGAAAAAAACAAAAAACAGACCAGTGTTAACTACCAGAGTTATTGTGGCCCGTGGTCGTCGGCAACTCCACCGTGCATTATTGATTTGGGGATTGTTGTTAAACGCTGCCACAGCCGCCGGTCACCTCCACTCTCCTCCACTGACCTTTAGAGGGAAGATGGAGATCGCTCCGGCAGCATAATGCTGGGGATTTTGCCAAAAAAAAAAAAAAAAAGAGGACGTTTATGAAAATCTCTCTTGAAGCCCGTCGGAGGAATCCTTAGGAGACATGAAGGAAAGGTGAGCGATGCAGCGCTATGTGTGTCGGGCTCTGATACGGAGGGAGTGCGCGGGAAAAGTACCAGTCTATATGTGCATACCTAATGCAAAGCGCGGGGAAGAGGAAGTTGCACTTTTGAAGCCGTTTTTTTTTCCCTGCCGCTTCTCCTCGGGGTTGGAACTCTGTGTGCTTAGAGGCCTTTGAAGCACAAGTTTACATGTGACACAGTCGGCGATGCGCGGGTTGATATTGAAATAACCTTCTTCTTCCGCATGGGGTTCTGTCGGCGTTTGAAGGACCTCAAACACGCCCGTAAGCGGGTAAATAATTGAGAGCGTTTGCCTTTGTTTTTTGGGGTCAAAGTGAACGGCGGAATGCGGGCGCTGCAGACGTATACGTACTGTACATCAGCCAAGATAGAGCTTAATATACCTGGTTTTTCAGCGGTTTGTGCAATGACATCCCACCAGGCTGAGGCTTGCAGGAGAAGTGCTTTAAGGCCTTTTTACACTTTACTTTACTTACTTTTATGTTTTCACACGAAACAAAACCCCCACTTCAACTTTTCTGCGATTCCTGCGATTTCTCTGACTTCTCTGATGACTGACGACTTCTTTCTGCGACTTCGGCGAGTTCAGCGATTTTGGCGTTTTTGGATATTTCTGCGATTTCTGGCGTTGCTCGCACTCCGTATAATTAGATCCACCAATCAGCGAACTGCATTTTTTTTTTTTTTTCGTGGCTTGCTGCTGTTTGTGTGACGTCACGTAAGACAGTGATGTAAACAAACTACTTTTTGACAGGAGGGGCCAAACGATGGCGGCGGTCCCCCCAACTCCCCAACTGACGTCAGAAAAATAGCTATCGAACCGATCCGGTGCATCTTGCGTGGGGAGCTCCCCGTTTGTTTGTTTTTTTAATTTGTTGGTGTTTTCCTTTAAGAGCAGGGTGTGGCCAGCGCCGGCGTCTTCTCACTCCATTGAAAACGAGATTCCACATAACAATACACAGTCCCAGCAGTTGTGACGTGATAACACCGTGTGTCCGCTCAGCGAAATGACGTAACTTTTGGACGTTTCCGGGTGGTTGTAGATCATTGTGTGTAGTTGGCAAATGGATCGACACCCCCCCCCCGACCCCCCGCCTATCCCACCCCCGTCCCTCTACTTGGATTAACCCCCCCCCCCGGGAATCCATGTTGTGCTGATAACTTTGAGCTATCTTATCTGCTCGCTGTTCAAACAACAAGCCAGGGCTCAGATTCGCCTTCAGCCTCTCTCTCTCTCTCTCTCTCTCTCTCTCTCTCTCTCTCTCTCTCTCTCTCTCTCTCTCTCTCTCTCTGTCTCTCTCTCGCTCTCTCGTTCTACGGGTTGTTTTTTTTTATTTTATACCGTCTTCAATTGTTTGTTCGTTTTTCAAGGTTACGGGGCGGAAGAATGCGGTCCATTTTTCTTCTTCATTTTTTTTTTTTATGCCGGCGATCTCGCTTTTAACTGAATCTGTGTTCTGACATTGATTTGTGTTTTTCTTTTGGGGTTTCTCCACTGGGTCTTAAAGGGGGGCCTGTTGCCCTCCTTCTCACCGAGTTAATATATGGTCTCTGAGGGCCCCCAAAACATGTTTCTAAAGTTTTTTTTGCTGAAAATACCACTCAGATTATGCATCCGAGCCGTTCTAACGTGCGTCCAGTCCACCCTGGCTGAAAACAAGCTGTTTCAGCGGGAGGAGCCTCCCTCCCCAGGCCCCGAGTTCAGCGAGACAATGGGGTTTGAGCAGGGCTTCCGGGTTTCGTTGTATTTACTCCGTAACGCTCACTGATTTCACCTCATCACGCCACACAAAATGTGTTGCCAAACAAATTTGAGGCGAGAAATTAGCAATCCAGTCGTTGAATCTTCACTCGTATTCGGTCTACAAGGCATCATTTCAAAACGCGGAGCGGAACGCACAGCCTATAGTACAGTCAACCTACCGTGGACATACACAAACACACACATGCATTACCTTTTAAATACTTATATTTCCCCCGCCTGCAGTTTGGCCATGGACAGTTGGTATGAATTCATCTTTTTTTAAGATTTGTGCTGGTATTTGCAGCCAACAGAGCACTTCCCATGATAAGCTCTGAGCTTCGCTGCCAGCGGGTCTGGTCGTGCTCCAGCCTTGGTTGCAGTTCTTCAGATGGGGGACGGTTCTAATTCTAATGTCTCTCAATGCGCCAGAGTACTGAGACACAACGCTGAACGGCTCGTTTTCGGAAATGTTTTCTGCAACAGACGGCTCTCAAAAAACGGACTGAGTTGTCCATTTTCACAGTTTGTGAGTTAGTGGACCCATCAGAGAACCAAATGTGTGTGTACATGCACTGAAAAATAGGGTTTTTCATAATAGGTCTCCTTTAATATCTTACTGAAATTTGTTTAGAGTGTCTATATCGATGTTTCACTCATTTCGATTTCTTGATTAAACAGCTTTTTATATGACATGTTATTATTTAATATACAACAACACAATAATACAAATAATTCTATATATTAATAAGATAATGAACATTATATGAACATTACATAAAATAAAAGGGTAATCAACCATTACATCTATAGCCGCTTTCATACAGAGATACCTGCGATATTGCGATAAAGAAGAACTGTCAATATCACAGCTTTTCTTTTCTTACACTGAACCATAAAAAGGCGGCATAATGCCACCCCCCCGTGTTCTTTCTAATAGCATGCCGGCTTTCCGGATCAGAGGCGCGATCATGGGGCGTGGACATCATTGATCCGGAGTGATCAAAAGCTGATCACCTGGTTTCCACTGGCAATAGAAGCCCATCTTTTATTACCGGTATTAAATATTCAAATTTAATTATATTATTACACAAGTAATAACTTAATCACCGGATCATCCGCGCCACGTGCGCCACCACATCCAAACCCTCCATCTGCTTCCTCACTATAAGCACCAAACAGCCTCCATGCAATTAATAAATTGAAAAAAAAAAAATAATAATAATAATAATTACATCAATCCATGTTTTTTTTTTTTTGAAGTGCAGCATTCTAGAGGGAACGGCCGGCTCCGTCACTGCAGTGGAAAACTCCGGACCGGCTAGCAGCGACAGCAGACGTGTGCAGTAGAGTGGACTCCTCGTTTACGCAACATCCGGATGCGATTCCCCAGGACGGCAAAAAGTTAAAATATTGCAACTTTGCACGACCAACGGCATGTACGGTTGCCGTTCTCCGTCGGCCGGTAACGCGACTTCCGGTTTTGCCGGTCGCACACATGACACGTCACCAAAAGGTCCCACCCCTGTCCCGGCGCGCTGGCTGTCGCTTTCGCACAGATGTGGTATCGGGCCCATTTTGGCTCTGCGACCACCGCCACTGCCGGCTGAGCTCCAGATGGATAATGCCACCCCCTTCCCATTCCGTGGGTGTACCTTTTCCCCACCACGGCGGAATAACGGCGTCACATTCCCGTCTTGAACGGGCTGTGTGAAAGGGGCTTATGAAAGAAAGATGATTTCCCAGCTCGTATTTTATTTGTGAGAGCAGCCGATGCCGAAGTATATGTCACTAAGTACCAACATTACATTGTTTGGTTTCATCGACAGCGAATTAAACACCTCAAAATAATATAAGAAATACTTATTTTGGGATTTTTTGTACTTTTCAGCCCAACTATCGACCAGTAAATGTGGCTTATTCCAGGAAGATGTGAAATAATTTCCCTCCTGCAGCAGCACTAGCTGTAGTGAAGCGCAGGTTGAGCTCAGCGTGTTTCCGGTACAAAGCTCTTTTTTCCTGGCTCAAAATGGGCTTTTCGCAACAGAACAAATTCATCTCAAAACAGGGACAAAAAAAACACCTTTTCTTTATACAGTCATTGCTGGAACAAGTACTCAGACCTTTAACTTAAAGTAAAAGTGCATATACCGTTTCACAAAATGACGAGTAAAAAGTGAAAGTACCACATTGACATTTCTACTCAAATTTCAATATTTAAGTACTTGCCCATAAATGTAAAGTACTAAAAGTAAAAGTACTTGCTTTTACTTATTAAGCATATGATCTATTAGTCTATAGTAACATAAAGTGCTGCTACTACTACTATTAGTAGCACTACTAGTATTACTAGTACAACTACTACTTCTAGTACTACTAGTACTACTATTTTACAAAAACAACATACAAAAACAATACTATAGGTGATTTCGACCTAATGAATCATTGATTAGCATTTTGATTGATCAACTCCAATATTTTTCCTGTTTCTTTGGCTTACTTCTTGTGTATATAAATCATGAATGTTTTTAACTAAAGTAACCTAACTCTTGTATTAGAAATGTAGAAGAGTATATGTATAAGTATTGGTATAAATATTTGCTTTGAAAAGTTGTGGAGTAAAAATTGAAACTTTTCAAAACTGAATATGCTTGAGTCGGGAGGCCGCAAGATGCTTGAAAAATGTACTTGAGTACAAGTAAACAAAGTACTTAGTGACATCCCACCACTGGAGTACATTCTCACTGCCACGGACGTCATCACTGAAATCAAACAAATCTGAATTCGGGCACCAGGAAACGAACGCTTAAACCTCCTAAAAGTCCCGGTTGAGTCCGCCCATTCATTACCAAGGGCTCGGGACCTTGCCTTGCCTGCGTTTTTTGCCCAGAGGGCGTGGATTCTTGATTTGTCGAGCTGCTTTGAACTGTCCCTGTTCGGCGGAGTGGTGCAAAGATCATAAACCAGTAAAACTTCAGAGCACAGGATGCGATGCGAGGGTGCCTGAGCTCGCTGGAGGTCCCGGGCCCAGCGCTCTCATGTAGTCAACACTATCTTATCTGGAGAGAGAGAGGGAGGGAGAGAGAGCGAGAGAGAGAGAGAGAGAGAGAGAGAGACGGGGGACAAGTCTAGGCTGGCCGAGGGGGGGAAGGCCGAGGGGGGGGAGAAGAGTTCTTCGACTTCTTGGAAATACTCTGAAATCAATCTGGTGTTATTGTGCTTCTTGACTTCGTCTACCCACAATTTCATACCGCCGGGCCTGTAATGGTGTTAGCTGGAAAATAATGGCCCTTGTTATGTTCTTTTTTTCCTCGAATGATAATGATGTGCGGTGCCCGTGTCTTCGCTATTTACTTGGCAGAGACAGGCCTTAACAATATAATAAGAATGCAATCTAACGCTCCCAACACCCAAACATAAGCCGCCGTCTTGTTGCCTATGGAACTTTTCCCCGGGCCTCCTTCCTCCTCTCGTCCCCGACCGGAGCAAGACCTGACCTGCAGCCGCGCAATCCATCAGCATTAGTCCTCCACGGTCTCCAGACTAAACAAACTCTCATTACAGCGGCTACCAAGGGCCCGAAGCCATCTTCCCCGCAACACCAGTTTATTAGCGCGGGAGACGGAGCGCTACGGCGCACCGCGCCGGAGCGGGTGCAGTAAACACCACCCTTTATGCAGTTGGGGGTTTATAATTAAGGGATTTTAAAAATAGGCCAAAGCTTACTCGGGAATGACAACAGATGACACGGCAATGAGATTAGCCGTGCTGGGCTAAGGGTTTGGGCTCAGGGATGATGTCATCTCCTCCAGGCCCCTGCGGATTCTCTCTGGCGACGAGGGCAGAAACCTGTACTCTGTGAAGGACAGTACAGAGAGAGGGAGCGAGATGGTTGGGGGTGGGTGGTTGGGGTTGGGGGCTGGGTCTGACTGGAGTGGCTGGAGATCATTTGTTTTCCCGCAGAAATCCAATGGTTGTCATTTTCACCATCGTCTCATGTACAACAAATATAAATAATACTAAAATAAATAAATAAATAAAATAACCGGTGCACATTGTGTACTGACTCAAGCGCGGATTTTTTTTACTTGCGCCATTTTCCAACCATGCACATGGATCACTCAGTGAAGGCGTTACGCAACCACAGCTGTAAGTGGCGAACTCACAAGGGCGGCCTTCCTTGCTGCAGGGGAAAAAGGAGACGTACGGGCGAAATTGTTTCAGTTTCGTGGCAAAAGAAAGAAAAAATAAAAATAAAAAACGCAGCGTTATTACCAAAGCGAGGCGCTTCTTCATTCAATTTCCACGGCGATTTTATTTCCGCGATGGCCGCCGGACGCGGGCGCCCTCCCGATCGCGCTCGCGTCCCTCCGACAAACATTCCGGCGCCGCGCTCCGGCGGTCAGCTGTTTACATTCGCGACGAGACACTTCAGTCTCAAGTATTCGCTAAGCATCGGACATTGGGAGACAGAGCCACACATCAAGGAGGTCAACAACCAGACCCGACACCCCCTTTAGATGCCATTTGCATTGAGTTGAGAATGTAAAAGAGCGACAACAGGGGCATGGAAATGGCCTTGGGGGGCAGGGGAGCGGCAAACACCCAACACCAAGGCGGTAGAATAACAGCTCGCCGAACTGCGTCAGAGCTCCCGGAGTCAACGGTCAGAGAGCGAGGGAGGGAGAGAGAGAGAGAGAGAGAGAGAGAGAGAGAGAGAGAGAGAGAGAGGGGAGGGGGGAATAAGACAAGAGACAAGTCAGCAAAATGAATGTCGGACAGCTGCTGCTCGAACGTGCCCTCGGTACCATCGCAGCACTGGAGGCGGCTAAATGGGCGGCGGTGACCGGCAACAAGCGTTGCAAAGCTATAAATCCTCCGACTCACAAGTCCCGGCGTCGGGTTTCACCTCCAGCCTCGGCTCGCGGAGGCCGACGGAGGGAAGGGAGACATGGGTGGGCCGGCTTTCACCTTAATACCGCTCGCCTCCTCGCGCGCCGCTGGAACCGGTTTACACGAAATTCTTATGCATGGCACCGGAGTCCGAATTACCATTAAGTGACTCCGCCGGACTGAAAACCCCCCCCCCCAAACACCCTCCTCCCCCTCTCTCCACAGTAACCCAAGTACGCAGGATATTCAAGAATGTGTCTGTCAAGTGAAAAGTTAATTTGCGTTTCTATGCCCCCACCTTCCCCCGGTGCCCCCTCCCTCGCATGTTTGGACCCCCCACCTCCCGTGGCCATTGTGAAGCCATCAGATAGCGGCTTCCAGGAGTCCACACCTGTCTGGGGGCCATGCAGAGGAGATGGATCCGTGCATTTTGAGCATCAGATAGCCTCCAGGCAGGGGTTTAGTATTGATCTAATGCTTCACTGGGCCTTTGTGAGAAGAGCGGCAGCTGCTTTGGGAAGGGGTTGGGTGGAGGTGGTGGTGGTGGGGAGCGGGGCGGGGGGTCGTTTTTAGATAAGCAAGGCAAGGAAAACTGTTGTTTCTCCCTCTTGAAACCCTCTTTTCAACGTCCTTAATTCAACGCCCCATTGGGAAAAAGTGTCAAATCAACATTGAAACGCCTGATTTCAGGAGGGGCGGGGGATTGGAAAATCGCGGGGTGTCGAAAATATTGTCGAAAAGTCTGGCGATCGTGCTGAAAATGTAAATCGTGAACAAACAAAAAAAAAAATCGCATTTTTTTTTTTTTTTACCAAATTTGACTATATTTCTTATTACGTCCTTAGGTGACCAGTTTCGCTTACAGGGAAATAGGGTGAGAAGAAGAACCCCCAAATCATGTTCAGACGCTCAAGAACCCTGAAGGACACCCGCTAGTTGCGACATTTTCAACCCCGGTAAAGTCATTTTATTTTGAACCCTCCGTGCGGGAAGGATAAATGAAAAGCCCAACCCAAAAGCCCAACCCGACACGCGCCGACGTATCAATATGTCGCCACCCTCGCTCCTTCCTACCTCCACCAGTCATCACGGTCCCAGACACTGCATAGTGGAGGGTAGGTGGAGTTGAGGTGCTGTGTGTGTGTGTGTGTGTGTGTGTGTGTGTATTGCCGGGTCTATCTGCGTGAAGCAGGCGGGCAAGGCAGGCAGGCATGATGGGATGGTGCTGGGAGCCTCCCTGGGATGACTCATAGGCGACTGAATGGGGCTGACACCAGCACCTCATTCCCAGCCAATAATGAGCCTCGGTAATGAGCGGGACAGCCGCCCTACATGCTCATCATTAAGCAGCCGCGGCGTCATTCATGGCCCCCCCTCGCCCACCGGACCAAAAAAACCCATCATACGAAAAAGAAGGAAGAAGAGATAGGCATGAGTGGAGAGGGGAGGGGAGGGGGGAATTATCTCCAAACGAAACGGAAAAGAATGACGTCTTCCTCCCGTCCGTCCACGAGAACTACCAAAGAGCGTCTTGTGCAAGGAGGCACAAGAGTCATTTCAATTGTTGACGTAGTCCGAGTCAATCCGTTTGGGGGAATTTAGAGGTTCTCAGGTATTGTTTTCACTGGAAACAACACCTTTAAAAAATAATAATAATAATCCAAATCCACCCAAACACGCTATGAGATTTATGAGATGCAAATCCCTGCCTTAATGCTACACAGCCCGCCATCACCTCCTGGAGGAAGGAGACTTGTTCGGTGCCCGTGTCGGTGCCAATCACAACATCAAATACCGCCCAGATTAATCTACGGGCGGGGGGGGGGGGGGGGGTGGTGACGCTGGTGCTGGTACATGCACATGGGCGTGCACGCCGCATCCTCCTCGGACCACCTGCAACAGCACATATACATCTGATAAGGCTTAATCAGCACGGGGTGGTCATGATAAAGCATTTCAGCACTATCTCTGTCTGAGGAGAGAGAGAGAGAGAGAGAGAGAGAGAGAGAGAGCGAGAGAGAGAGAGAGAGAGAACACACTGTCCCCTCACAGTATCTGTCTTATCCCACCTTATTCTCATTCTCCCCCACCTTCTCTCTCTCTCGCTCTGTCTCTCTCTCGCACCTTCTCTCTCTCTCTCTCTCTCTCTCTCTCTCTCTCTCTCTCTCTCTCTCTCTCTCTCTCTCTCTCTCTCTCGCCATGGACCAGGGGAGACAATTCATAAGGAGACGGTGGTGGAAAAAGCATGCACGGTGCATGGTGGTTGGGGGAGGGTTTCAAAAGGGTAAGTGATTGCCCTCTAGGGGATGAAGAGAGAGAGAGAGAGAGAAAGCAAGAGAGAGAGGGGGGCCAGGGAGGGAGAGAAAGGGAGAGAGAGAGAGGATTGGGGAGAAAGAGAGGGAGAGAGAGAGTGGATGAGAGAGAGAGAGAGAGAGGGGAGACGGGGAGGCAGAGAAAGCGACAGAGAGAGGGCTGGGGAGAGAGAGAGGGAGAGAGAGAGAGGAAGAAAAAGGAGAGAGAGAGAGAGAGAGAGAGAGAGAGAGAGAGAGAGAGAGAGAGAGAGGGGAAAAAAAATCAGGACTCCTTATCGCCCCAGCCTCCAATAACCCTGCTGGCTGCCACCCAGGGGTGGAGGGTGGGGAGGGGCCGGAGGGTGGGGAGGGCGGGCGATGGAGGAGACGCCATCTAGCTGCTGTGCTGCCTCTTGACACAGCACACTCAGCAGGGAGCTCAGTCTCCAACCATCCCCTCCCTCCATCCATCCATCGTCCCTCCGTCCATCCCTCCATGCAGCTGCTGTTGCACCGTGTTATCATCTTTCCACAGGGGTGTGTCGTTCATATCTATATAGAAATATTGGAAATATTTCCATGACCACATACACTGGTTTATGTTCTGCTAAGAAAAGGAAGCCTAGAATATCCAAACGTCATCATTTCAAATAAGAAACCCTTTGTCACTGTATATATTTATCTTGTGCAAATTTGAGAAGTTATTATTTTTTTATGAATTACATTAGTTTTTTCTATTGTTTTATAGGGTGCTGTACCAGCTGAATCCCCCCCCCCCCCAGGGATTAATTAAGTGTTATGTTATCCTATTTATCTTATCTTATAAAGGTCTGTCCGACATAAACATAATAGAAAGAAACTAATTGATTATCTGATGCATTCCCGAGATAAAGATAAGCAAAACAAGGGAGAGGAAATGTGTGAAAATAGTCAGAGGACCATGTGGACTAAGATGGCACATTCCCCACGAACCAGCTGATGAAATGAAATATATCCCTCCATCCATCCCTCCACCCACCAGATCGCATGCAGAGACAGGCGCACCGCAGCCAGACTGCGCCACCTTCAGCATCCAATTTAACGGAGAGAAAAAAAAAAAAAAAACAACAACACATAACCTACATCTCCGTAAAGGGAATGTTGAGAAGAAAAACCCCCCAAAAACAGTTCCTGTGAGCTTCCCTGCACTTCCACAACACGGACAAGCTGCTGGGATAGATACATATTATGGGCGCCTGGGTGTGCGTGGTGCGCTTCTCCGGAGCGTCACGGTGCTAACTGCGTGTTTAATATGCCTGTCTCGCCCAGCGTGGGTCCAGACACAAACCACACCTCCAGTGAGAGCGGGGGGGGGGGGATGGAGTCTGTTCTTTTACACTTTTTTTTTTTTTTTTTCTTCATAGAAGCAGAACATATCATCAGACACAAACAGGACAGCGAGCGGCACAGTATCTGACTTGTCTGTTATTTCTTACGAGGGAATAAGTGGTGAATAAAGATGTTTGTTTGTTTTTTTGTCACTTGTGTTTTCATTTTTTTTGTATGGTTATAAACAGAACACCTAATCATAAACAGATAGAAAAGCTAGAAGTACAATATCACAGCTATTATATGATATGAAGTGGCGAATTAGGACTGAATGCACATTTGTTTTTCTATTTTTTTTTTGATTGAAATGGTTTAATTATATATTGAAATGGATCCAACGTGTGTTGTTATTTTTCATTTAATGTCACAGAAACATATGCGGTTTTTTTTTGGGGGGGGGGGGGGGGTTATCCCCTGCCTTTCCGTCAGTACAATTCAGGAGCGCGGTCGATCCAGCCAGCGATATCGAGGTAAGAAAAATAGAAAATCGATAAAAAAAAAAAAGAATAAAAAAGAACGAAAACAAAAAAAAAATAAAAAAAAAAACGTCGGCGCGGGGCGCGAAGGGTTAACGGCGGCGCGCGGCAGACGGGTCCGCGGGGCGGAGCGGCGCGCGGCGATTGGCCGCCGCCCCGTGACGTCACCGGGATGAAAACGCCGACGAGCGGTTAAGAGGGCGGCGGGGAAGCGGGCGGCCAGAGCGCAGAGCCCGAGACACGCGTGAGCGGACGCCGCGGACACGACACTGCGAGAGGCGGAGAACAGACGGTTGAACAGCTGGTCGCGGGCTGGGAGACAGAGCCTCGGGACCCGGAGCCGGACCATGGTGCAGCGCACGGACCACGGCGGCGAGGCGGACCACGGCGGCGGCGGCGGCGGCATGATGTCCCGGGAGGCCACGGACTCGGAGGAGAGCGAGTTCGCGGCGTGCAGCCCGGTGCCGCCCGTCAACCCGGACTGGTGCAAGACGGCCACCGGCCACATCAAGCGGCCCATGAACGCCTTCATGGTGTGGTCCAAGATCGAGCGGCGGAAGATCATGGAGCAGTCGCCGGACATGCACAACGCGGAGATCTCCAAGCGGCTCGGCAAGCGCTGGAAGATGCTGCGGGACGGCGAGAAGATCCCCTTCATCCGGGAGGCGGAGCGGCTGCGGCTCAAACACATGGCCGACTACCCGGACTACAAGTACAGACCCAAGAAGAAACCAAAGCTGGACGGTTCCTCCAAGTCCTCCTCCTCCTCCTCCTCCTGCGCGCCTTCCCCGGAGAAGTGCGGCAAGAGCGCCAAGACCCCCAGCAAGAAGGTCCCCAAGATAAAGAGCAAGGGCCCCAAGCCCCTGCACGGCTACCCGGAGGACTGCGGCATCTTCCCCACGTTAAAAGTCGCAAAGACTGTCAAGGCCGAGCTCAGCGACGACGACGAGGACGACGACGACGACGACGACTACGAGGACGACTTTGGGATGCGGATTAAGCGGGAGGAGCGGGAGGAGGAGGAGCGCCTGAGGAGCGCCTACTGCGCCGCCAAGGTCCCGGCGAGTCCCACCCTCAGCTCCTCCGCGGAGTCCGAGGGCACCACCAGCATGTACGAGGAGGTCCGCACCAACAGACTGTTCTACAACTTCAAGAACATCACCAAGCAGAGCACCATGTACCCCGCGTCCTCATCACCAGCATCCTCCCGCTCGGTCTCCACCTCCTCCTCCACCTCCTCCTCTTCCTCCTCCTCCTCCTCCTCCTCCTCCTGCAGCAGCTCCGGGGAGGACGCGGACGATTTGCTCTTTGACTTTAGTTTGAACTTCGCCCCCTGCAGCGGCGCGGGGTCCGAGGCGGGCAACCCGGGCTCAGGGAACCCCCTGTCCCTGTCTCTAGTGGATAAGGACCTGGACTCGTTCAGCGAGGGCAGCCTGGGCTCCCACTTCGAGTTCCCAGACTATTGCACACCGGAGCTCAGCGAGATGATCGCCGGGGACTGGCTGGAGGCCAACTTCTCTGACCTGGTGTTCACTTACTGAGCGCCCCCACCCCGATGGCGGAGGGGAGGTTGGGGATTAAATTATAATGTCCGGCAGGGTTCCAAGCCTGTATAGCCAGCCTCCTGTGGTTCCTCCCGGAGGGGTTTGTGACGGTCCGGGCCCAGATCCCGGTCCCGGTCCACGCAGGTCCAGGTGGTGGGGCGGGGGGGGGGTGGGTGCGGTGGAGGTTTGAGGAAAATGAGATGCTTATGAAGCTGGTAGCAAAAAAAAAAAACTAAAAACACAACGAAAATAAGTCTGCAGACGGTTTTTTTTTCTGGCAGCATGACAGGGTTCTATGGATTTTTTTTTTTCATCTATAGGTCTCTCCCCAATTTACTGTCGAACAACCTAAACAGGCCACAAAAAGGGAAAAAAAAAATCTGTGAACTTCTATGCATCTTATCCTCTTAAAAACTGCAGGGAGCTGAAAACGGACTGTGGACTCAAGTATAATAATAAAAAAAGAAGCAAATCTGTGAACTGACAAAATGTTCAGGATGTTACTTTACTAAAAAAACGGTTCATGTAATTCTTTTTCTTAATGCCGCAAATGTTCTTTTTGGGTTTTTTTTTATTTTTTATTTTTTATTATTATTTTATTTTTTATACAACTGATTCCGTTTTACCTCCTGGTTTGAAATGTAAGCAGCCTAAAACCTCTCCAGAATACAGGTGTGGATGGAGGGGAAACATTTTGATACATAACAGACCTCATCTTTTTAAAAGAAAAGTAAGATATTTTCAGGCATATTTTTGTACAGTGAAAAAAAGGGAATGTTCTTACTGTGCTTTCAGTGAGTTTCAGGCACTTCTTCCCTTTTTTATATGATTTTTTTGTTTGTTTTTGATTTTTTCTTTTTTTTTAAGCATGCAAGGGAGTCCTGGTTTTAAGGATTAAGTTAAATTAAAGACTTGCATCAGAAAATGCCTTGTGATTTTAAACTAGGTTTTGTACAGTTGTAGAGCAGATTTGTTGAGTATTTGTAGACGATACAATGGCATCCTGGGGGAACACATACCTCAGAGCTGAACTAGTTTCAAGATTGTATATGTAATGTAATATAGTAAAAGTTAGGAGTTTATGTATATCATACTCGTGATATGTGGATGGGTCCCGATCGCAGGTGTGAAACTGGATTTTCGGTATTTTTTATGGCACATAACTGTTTTTTTTCTCCCCTCTCCCCCATTTTTCCCCCCCTCTCTCATTTTTTGTGCAATATATATACTCTTTAAAGATTCAGACCATCAACATTTGTAGCAAGTGATGGGGGGGGGAACAGACTTGTGCACTGTCGACATCATTACCTGTTATGATGCAGAAAATAAACAAATCAGCTGGAACTGATGCAAAAAATAATGATTTAAATATGGCCTCATGGTGTGTGTCATGCATACTGTAATAAGACAAAGGTTCAATTTGAATGTTACTGCTCTCACACGATTGGACGCTGGGCCTTGTTGTCACCAAATGTTTTGATTCTGATTCTGACCCCCCACCCCCTCCCCCAAAAATAATATTAAGAAAATACGGTTCCTGTCTAATAATAATAATTATAATAATAATAATAATAATAATAATTATAATAGTGGTCTGGAATAGGTGTAAAGAAGCAAACAACCAAGCAAGCAAAAAACTACATTCCATAAGTCCTGTTTCATTTAATGAAACTTTTATTTTGAAAAACAGAAGACTGCCTTCTTTTCTTAAAAAAACAAACAAACAACAAACATTAACCATAAACCTGTATTTTTATTTCTTGCACTTAAAAAAACAGATATTTTTTATTTTTATGTGGCTCCTACATATGAAGTCTGTTTTTTGAATACAAGGGTTTTGGAATATGACCTAATTCTACGCCAGGACGCTGTGTTTGGTTTTGTTCTGGGAAAGTTCTGGGGCAGTAAAGTTACTTCACATTCCAAGTGTGAATCTGTCTTTGACTCATCTTTTTTTAAATAAATAAGTACCTACCACCGTTACCTGTCCTTTATTTCCCCCCCCCCACCACCACCACCCTCCAGTTTGTGAATATATGTACAACACAACTGTTGTTGCTTGTCGGGGTTTCCAACAAAAACAAAAAAAAAGAAAACAAAAGGGAAAAGGATGTGAAGGAGAAGCCCTGCAGTGCTGGTAGGCCCACGTTCTGGGGCTCAAACTAACGTGTGAATTCACATTTAATACAGATAATTAAAAAAAAAAAAAAAAAGGAAAAAGGAACCCATAAAAACACTGTTCTTCAGAAAGTATTCGCAGATGTTTGGCCCTTTTATTTAATTTATTTTTTTTCTTTCATTTTAGTCCCCCCCCCCCCCCCCCCTCTCTCATTTAATGGACGCCTGCCCCTTTAAGAAGTTGAATCGCCCGCTCCGCACTGATTGGACGGCTGGTGTGAACGCGCCTCCACCCCCCCCCCCCCCCATCCGCTCCCATTCATAAAAAAAAAAAAAACCCCAAAAAAACTACAGCCCTCAGCTCAGCAGAGGAGATTTGGTGGAAGAAAAAAATAAACAAGCATGAAGAAAGGCGTTGTGGTTATTTCACTATATTGTTTATTATGAGGACATTTAACCCCCCCCCCCCCCCCCCAATAGACCGGACATTGCCGGGTGAAATATGGGGATTTAAACGATACTATATAAATACAAAAATTGAATAATGTGTAATATCAAGCGGATTAAAAAGGAATGGGATAGGAAGGCATGAGAGAAAAAAAAAATGTATGATATTTTTTCTCATATATTTTCATATACATACACAGTCGATTTTTTTCACGAATATATATTTTTAGGTATTTTTGCTACCTTTACATAGAAATAATTAGCAAAATTCTAAAGTTTGTATTAAATAAGGGAGAGTCGAATGATTGTGGTGCAGAATTAGCCAGGTGTTATGACCCCAAAATAGGAATGAATACTTATACAAAAAAACACACCATATCTTCACAATATGCCACATGGGATATACAGCATAAAAGCATGAAAACACAGATAACCAAAAAAATGACTGACTTGATCCAGCGGAGGATGCTTTTCCACCTTTAAACAGATTATTACAGACGTGTAATAAAGAGCCACCGTGTTCGTGTTCATCACAGCGATTGAATTCAAATGATGAATATTTTCCATGCAGGGCCACGCAGGTTCTTAAACTCCTGCCTATTAAGCCCTTTTTCTTTTTTGCTTTTTCTTTTCTTTTTTTTTTTTTTACGAATCTGTAATAAAACATTTATCCGGCTATTACTTTACCTGACCTATTGGTCAAAGTTACTAATGGGTTCCAGGGCAAATTCCCAATAGAATCCCAACATTGATTTTGTGTTCCTCCTGAAATATCTGCTCAAGGCTAATGCCATGGATACATGTTGAAATGAAATTAGCGACCCGTTGAAACTTCCTTCTATTTCCTCCTTAAATAAATAAATGGAGAGAATGCTCGGGAGAGACATCGCGCTCCCAGGGATCCAGTGCCGGGGAATAATCAAAAAGAATAAATGCACCTGCCCGGTCCCTTCAGTGTTTAAATCATTCATACAACCCCGGAAGTCACGGCCTCAAACCCTGCTTCTCTGACACCCACACGAAGGAAGGCCGGAGTCTCAAATAAAACCATAAAGAACGATTATGATTTGCTCACATCGTTTTTGGGTTGTATGTTGTTGTTGTTGTTGTTGTTGTTTTGGGTGTGCGGCGGAC
>NC_137198.1:13178426-13195926 GCF_960531495.2 Zeus faber
AAAATACACAATGTGCAGACGACAAGAAAGGAGCCAACGAGGGAGATGGAGGAGTGGCTTCTTCTCAGGGGCGTTGGAGCCACGGGGAGAAAGGTGGAGCACATGGAACCTGCAGGAAGGTGGGAGCCATCCATCCATTCGTCCACCCATTCGTCCATCCGTCCGTCTGTCCGTCCGTCCTTCCATCCGTCCGTCCATCCATCCATCCATCCATCCATCCATCCATCCCCCCACCCAGCCATCCATCCATCCATCCATCCACCAATTAGTCCATCCATCCATCCACACATCTATCCATCATCCATTCATCCATCATTCATCCATCCATTGGTCCATCCATCCATCCATCCAAGCACACATCAGTCCATCCATCCATCCACACATCAATACATCCATCCATCCATCCATCATTTCATCCACCCACCCACGCAATTGTACATGCACTGATACATATAATGTATAATGTACATACATCCACGCACCCATCAATCCATCCATCCATCCATCCATTCATCCATCTATTGGTTCATCCATCCATCCATCCAAGCACACATCAGTGCATCCATCCATCCACACATCAATACATCCATCCATCCATCCATCCATTCATCCACCCACCCACGCAATTGTACATGCACTGATACATATAATGTATAATGTACATACATCCACGCACCCATCAATCCATCCATCCATCCATCCATTCATCCACCTATTGGTTCATCCATCCATCCATCCACACATAAATACATCCATCCATCCATCCATCCATTCATCCACCCACCCACGCAATCGTACATACACTGATACATATAATGTATACTGTACATACTGTACATCCATGCACCCATCCATCCATCCATCCATTTATCCATTCATCCATTCATCCTTCCATCTATCCATCCATCCCTCAATTCATACATATATACATAAATCTATACACACACAATTTCATATACAGTAAACATCCCTCCATCCATCCATCTAACTATACTGTAGATACACCCACAACCATTTCCATACATACACTATTCCATGTACACACCCGTCCATCAGACATACACATATGTCAAATCATTAGATTGGAGTCATGGATCAACTTCAAAAACTGCTTCAGTGTGTTAGACATATATTTTAAGTTTTATCAGCCAATAATGTATCTCAGTTTGACCTTAAGTGAGGCTTGGATTTCACAATTTTAAGTCGACATAGACGCAATTTTTTTTTATTTATTTATATATATTTATATTTTCCCCAAAAACATTGTTAATATTGACTTTGACATTTCGCTGCATATATGTATGAAAGTATGTATATGTATGTGACGAATAAACCTCTTGAGTCTTGAATCTTGAAGATGAGTTCCAAATACTCAAGACTGCATGATTTATCTAAATATATATATCCTGCACATATATATTATTTCTAAATATATGAGTGAATGTCTAAATATTCTTAGCTACATTCATACAGAGCAGGGTATAGTTGAAATACAGCATGGATGCCGGTCAAAAGCAAATTAATAAAACCACTGGTTAAATAAAGCTGAAAATGAACAAGAAGATGTCCAAACCACTTGTTACGAGATGGGACCTCTGCACGGCAGGATGTCCACGGTGTCTTTTTAGCGTCAGCGCCACTCCGCTTGATCAAAAGAGATTTTCAAACCCATACGCACAATATTCTGCAAGTACATATCAAAGGGAAAGGGTCGGCGCTGCTTCCCTGATACGGCTTTAACGTGCTGAACTTGCCGAAGCCATGTTGGAGCCTGCAGCGAGCACGTTCTGATGCCCAATAACCAAGTACCGCTGGGGTGGCAACAAAAAAAAGAAAAAGGGGGTCAGAGAGAATTGTGAAATTGTGATTCCATGAATTATTCAGCTCGTATTCGCAGATTTCTTAATTAGAAAGGGTAATCCATTAATGAACTGGTAGGTATGGAGCATATTACTGGAAAGTGTAATCCCACTTCCCCCTCCATTAGCATGAGCGCGTTAGGAGCAGAAATGTGGTAGAAATGTCCTAATAATCCCATTAGGGTACCGCTATGGAAAGTATACTCTTCCTCATCCTCTAAACGCCGGCTTTGAGCGTGTAATTGCCGTGCGTTTAAAGCAATTTGGTTGACGGTGACAGAAACCTGCTTACTGCTGAAAAGTTAATGACACTGAAAGCCAATACTGTAGCTCCAAGCACTCAGCCCCAACTCCTCGTCGCAAGGTTCACCACTCGAAAAAAAATCCAAGCGATTTCATAATTTTTTTTTTACGTCCCCCCCCCCCCCCCCCCCCCCGGTTGGGTTTGCTCTAATTTTTTGTTTGTGTTCGGCGATTCTTTGTTAGAACGAAATGCAAACGCCTGATGATGAGACATAAATAGTGCATCTACAGCCTAGAAGCTTGTTTTCTTTGGCTGTTCATCAAAGGGTTTTACCATGGAGACATTGACAGCGAGTGGCAGGAAAACGTTGTCTTAGAATTAAACAAGACTTTGGACTCATTGGACCTTTACAACAACAGATTTTCGTTTATGTTTTCGTCCAATTTCCAATCCGCCGGCCGGCCTGTCACCGTCACAGGAGAGTTCCCCCTGATGTCCGACATCTCCAATGCTAGATTTCTCACATCGGTGCCTTCCCCCAAATGAAACCTCTACTCGGTATGCCCTGGACCCATTTCCCATGGACTCCTCTCGTCAACCCAACCCTTCTGCACGGGATTTCTCAAATCAGTGAATTTGGGACCCCAAACCTTCCTAAAAATGAAATGAAATGAAAATTTTCCCCACGCACCCAAGAACCCTGGACCCTCTTCCCATGGACCATGGACTCCCTGCCGCGCCCAATCCAAAATATACCTCCGAGGCTGGATTTCTCTAATCAATCCACATGGGACCCCGACCTTCCACAAATTACACCTTCGCACCCTCGCCCTGGACACATTTTCCATGGACCTCTCCTCAACCCCCTACCTCACCCACCCAATTCAATCCGGATCACTTTTTTCGCCCATACCTCCTGTAAAGTCCACCGCCTTGATTCGCGTTGGCGTTCCTGTCCTTATTCATCCGCCGGGGCTGTGAGCTGGAATAATTAGGGGAACGCCATAAGGCCCCCTGCCTCCTGACAAGTGATCAACAAACAATGATTTATGAGGCCATCTTGTATCAGGGGATGACCATTGATTTAAACACGCAAACACATCAACACACGAGCACACACTAGTACACGCTTGGACACACATGCATGCATGGACACACATAAATACATACAAATACACACACACACACACACACACACACACAAACGCGCACCCACGTTGGTTCTGATCCAGATGACCACATAAATAAATCAGATAGAGCGTGTTCACATTTTCAGGTGGCGTTTTGTGCTGACCTATCCCATGCTTGTCGCTCGCATTAATAGGCATCCAACCTAACATAACGTGGACCCGCTGCCCATATGGATCTGACGAGCGGGCTCGCTTGTAACGCTGCGCAGTGTTTAAATCCCTTGAATGCTTGAACAGAGCCCCCATCTGCAAATCAATTTTGTTTATTCGTTTTTTTTTTTTTTTTTTTTTTTTTTTTTTATATTAACCATAGATGCTGACTCCGCAAATTTTCTAGCCGTTGTTTTGTGTATTGATTGTCGTATACAGGCCTCGAAGAAACATTCTGCTGTGTCTGTGTCTCACCGGTCGGAATGAGGCTACTATATCACTTTTGTCCGTCTGTCTGGGTATTTCTTTTTTTTTTTTTCGGTATGCCAAGGTGACGCTTCCTTGACAGACAACATCCATGCTGCAGTTTTATTACCACGGCAGCTGCGTTTGGTCATTATGCACCACTCCTTCCCCGTGAATTCATGGGGATCATATTTCCACGCTGCACTGGAAAGCGGTAGCGGCTGGAGATGCTGATTAATGACTAATGAAATGGCTTTTTAGTTATTACATGATGAAAATATTAATATGGGACATGCTGAGTGAGAAGAAAGCCGCCTCTATTATGTTACCGGCCCCTTCCATCATCCGGTGGATCTGTCATGGGTCCGCGGCGTCAAAAGGGATTAAGGAGCCGTATTAGTCGTTGAAGGCTAAGCGATCCTCGGCTCCTGATTGGAGCGAGCCAAAGCGCTGTCATCGGCCAGCTCTCCTCTGCTCATTTGAGTCGGTTCGAGTTCTGCTGTTTGGGAGACGCCGCCCAAAGGCCAACGCTTCCACAGATTCCCTCTGGGAGTGGAAAGGGACACGTACGTCACCCGGATACCTTTGACGATTTGATCATGGAAACTTTCCTCATCGATACTGGTGCTGTGAGAGTGATTATTGTTTCTTTGGGGTCTTAGACGTAGGGGGGCCTCTGTGACATTATGTGCTGCGACGAGGGGACGAACCTGACGTTATTGTTCACGCCGCCCGCAGATTGATCGTCACTGCAGTCTGGTCAATAGGTGTCTAAACACGGAATAAATAAGGTGATCCGCAATACCGCAAAGTGTGGTCATGATGTATGGGGGAGAGCTGTAAGTATGTCCCTGTAAGCGTTTATTTAGAAATGGAGAGGTAGATACCTGGATATTTAGGTATATAGAAACAGAGATGTAGGAAGGAAGAGGAACTAGAGCGCAAAAGACAAAGAGAAATGTCCACGCAATGCCTCCCGTCCTCGGCTTTCTCTGGTTTGGGATGATAAGAATGGAGGCCATTATGGTGATTGCCATTATACTGCTGTTAGTGATTGTCGTCGGTCAGAGGGAGCAGATCAGAGAGACTGAATCCATATTGATTAAATGCCATAGGAACCAAACGGCCCGGGCCGGGTCTAGTTCCCATGCAGCGGCACGGAGGTGGTGATTGCCTTCAGCCCCGACTTTAGCTTGCGTTGTACCTGTGGTAGTAATAATTGAGCATGCACTGTGAATCCAGTGTTAAGAGATCCATCCATCTCCCTCCCACCTCTTCCCCTTCTGTGGTCCACGCCGCCGGCGGATGATTGAAAGGCCTCTGGTGTCTGGCTGCTCTACGTGGATAAGCAGCTGTCATAGGGGACATCAATACGTGAATGGATAGACAGTTTAATCCATTGATTAAACACTGACTCAATGCACGACTACTCACCCTCACACAGGCTAACGCCCGGGCCGCCAATCCTCCTAACCCCCCTCCCCACCATTTTTGTGATTTAGTGTACATCTATGCAATGATCTCTAAGTGGGGCGTCCTTCCCTTACCGCGCCGCATTCGCACCTGATCGATAACCTCATATGAGTTCCGGTAGACGTGGACGGAGAGTCCGGGAGGGGAATGAAAGCCACTGTCTTACCCTGTTCCGTCAGGTCAAGCCTGGGCTCCTCTCTGCTCGGAGAATCAGTACCGAAATGGTTGCATCAAAATTGATAAAGCAATGAGGAACGGGGAAATTAGCGCCTGGCAGGTCAAAAACGGCCGGCCGCTGAATTATCCATCAAACCCATTTTGCCCGGTTCGCCTTGTGCATGAGGGAGAGTTTGAGCGTTTAACTCTACGACCGAACGAATTCTTGAAACGTGTCTACCAGCACTTTAGCTGTGTTAGCCAGTCCATGTCTCTCTCGGTGGCCCATTTAAAATTCTAATCATGCAGAGAGAGGGAGAGAGACAGTGGGACAGTGGCTGACTGACACTGGGGTCTAATGCAGTGCCTGGTCAAATGGGCCCCATATTAGAGCTGGGATCTCATTCAGGCGCTCATTAGGCAATCAAATGAGAATAATCTGCCCGGATCTCAATTACGAGGATGCGGATTCTCCCGTCGGGACGGTGGCCTTTCTGGGGAAGGGAAGCGCCGGGTCTCTACCAGGTGTGTTGCTCTTATGCTGATTGCTCATTTGCGCCCGGGAGATCTGCGTGGGACGCGCGCCTGCCCTTTATGGGAGAATATTGCATCGAAAAAAAAAAAAAAAAAAAAAAAAAGGAAAAAGCAAAGTCTCAGCAGTATCGCTCATGAATATGGAGAGGAGGAGGGAATAGCCACCGCCACCGGTTCTTCCCTCCTGGATTTCACACGCCTTTTTTTTTTTGTTTTGTTTTTTTTTGCCATTGGCTGGCTAACAAACATCCATGAACATTTTTATTGTCTGTCAGAAGCCTGACGTCCCCACAGATGTCGATGTCTGTTTTTCCACCAAAAAAAAAGGCCCTTTTATTAGAGGCTTAAGTTGCATCCAATTCAATGCATTTCACTTGAAATTACTTTGTTTTTCCATCCGGAACTCCATGGAGTCCACGGAGGCAGCTTTGTTAAATATTTTCCAGAACACTACACCACACCACACCACACCACACCACACCACACCACACCACACCACACCACACCACACCACACCATACCACACCACACCACAACACACCACACCACACCACACCACACCACACCACAACACACCACAACACACCACACCACACCAGACCACACCACATCACAGCACACCACAACACACCACACCACAGCACACCACACCACAGCACAGCACAGCACACCACACCACACCACACATCACCACACCACACCACACCAGACCACACCACACCACACCACACAACACGTCTAAATAATCTTTAGAATCGATATACTTAGCTACACTTCATCTGGTATCTGTTGAACCGGCGGTGGCCGTTGCCCCCGGCGTTAACTCCAGCCACCCTCCCAGAGGTTAAAACCTCGGGCCTGATTTACAGCGCTCAGAAGACACGGCGGCCATTAAAAAGATGTAAATTTGAGCTGTTTGCAAAGACAGAGGAGCATGAACCCCCGTGACGGACCACCCACTCTTGCTCTCTCTCTCTCTCTCTCTCTCTCTCTCTCTCTCTCTCTCTCTCTCTCTCTCTCTCTCTCTCTCTCTCTGCAGCTCAAACAACACTCTACCACGTCCCGGCCTCACATATCAGGAGGTGAGGCGGGGGAGGAGGAAGGTGGTGTGTGTGTGTGTGTGTGTGTGTCGGGGGGGGGGGGGGCTTTTTATCACCTTCTTAAAAACCCCCTTTAGAGCCGTCCCTCATGTCGCACAACTTGACCGTCCGCGGACAGCTCTGGCACGGCTCTGTTTGAGGCCTCCGACCGCTCTGAAAGTTGCCCTGAACGGAGGAGAGAGCACGGGGGAGACGTCTCAAAGCAGGGGGTTTGTATTAAGACGGAAGAATTTGATTGTTGCGAGAATAGAAACAAATTCTGGTTAAATTAAAGTGGTTAAATCCATCAGATTGCTTGCGTTGGGTGGATTATACTACAAATCCCCAAAATCCAGCTCAAAACCGCAGACAACCCATTTTTATTTTTTTTTACCCCTCTCTCTTCGCTCTAAAATGGTGAAATTCATTCCTCCAAAGTTGCCCGTGGTCTTTTGATTTTAACTGGTCAGTCGAGGTGTTTTTTCAGCCCTATCTGCAGTTTACTGACGACAACTTATTTACGCCGATCCATCAAATTCAACGCGGCTGCCTTTCACTGCTCGCACGTTTGAGCTGTTTTGCCTGGTGGCGGACCACGCCGGCAGCAATGCAAAAACAGCAAAAAGAAGCGCACACGCAGTTGGCAGTTTGCAGGCTGTTTCTTCAGAAGTGCCAGCTGAACGAGGTATCAGATAGAGCCTTTTTTCTTTTTAAGAAATAATTTTACGGATTACCGCTTTAATTTGGTTATCCCTATAAACACACAAGCGGTGTTTGAATCCCAGTTGCACCCGGGCTTCGGTTCGCTTTATCTACAGTTTCATGCAGGCAGATAAGAGAGAGGAAGCACCATCTAAAAAAATAATGGATCAAATACAGGATTTTATTTTTTTTTTTTTTTACAAAATAATCTTACAGATTACCACTTTAATGTTATTTTTTTTTATTTTATTATTATTATTTTTTTAACTTTATCTATCTTGGGTTTATGCGCTGGTAGACATCATGCATCCCAGCACCCTGTACTTACAGGGAGATCCACTGATCTAATTATTGTTTACAACCACCCTCCACACCAGCACACGCACCAGGATTTCAGAACATCTTTGACGTCTGGATTTCCACCTCACATGTGACGGACGGATTAAATGTCACCTGTGTGTTAACATACGTGTTTGGCAGTATCTATGGCTGTTTGTGTGTGTGTGTGTGTGTGTGTGTGTGTGTGTGTGTGTGTGTGTGTGTGTGTGTGTGTGTGTGTGTGTGTGTGTGTGTGTGCGTGTGTGCGTGCATGCCTGCGTGCGTGCTTGTGTGTGTGTGTGTGTGTCAGTGTGTATGTGTGTGTTTGTGTTCCTTTCCTCCATGTTTGTTCCTGGGATGTTGCTGTTATGTCTGTCTGACTCCACTTGCCCTGACGTGCTGCGCTGGATCCCTCCCAACTCCCTTCCCCTCCCTCCCTCCCTCCCTCCCTCCCTCCCCGTTTCTCTCTCTCTCTCCACACACACACCCACACACACACACACACACACACACACACACACACACACACACACACACACACACACACACACACACACACACACACACACAGAGCCAGAGCTGAGATAAGCCGGGCTTCCTGCAGATTCCTCCTCCAGATAAGGGGGAACAATTTAAAGCCCCTGTCCCCAGACAGAGGGGAGAGAGTGGAGGGGGTGGGGGGGGGGTGAATGGATCCTCTGGAGATCCAACAACTCGTATGAAAAGCTTAGACCCATCCTTCCCCCAAATGTGACGATTGGCCACGCCGTGGTCCTGTCAACCTCCATTACTTTTGGTGTTTTGCACGTCTTGATAGCACTTTGAGCCCAAAACTAATTTGTTTGTTTGGGAGTTGGAGGTGAGGAGCAGGGGATCAGGGGAGCAACGGTGGAGGGGGTGGAGGGGGTGGAGGGGGGCTCGGTCATGTCTTGATCAAATGGGACAGCCCTGACGGTTTGACGTGGAGTATTTTGAAACGTACCGAAAACAGCTCGTCTGGTTGTATGATCATGGGCACTAACATTCGGCTAACTGGCAAAACTAATCTCTCTTCTTGTTACAGATGTAAATGGGAGCGCCGGGTGCAGATCCACATGCGAGGAATTTGTCGTGGCGCGGATCGGGGCATTACCAGGCGGGAAAGCTTCAGGGTCTGGAGAGAGTCAGATAAATAAATTCATGAAACGATGAAACACAAGGAGCCAAAGAAACAGAAAGAGCCAAACGGTACAAAACTGAAATTGCCAAACATATAAAAATAGACAGAATTTGCATCTATCTCTCTATCTATCTATCTATCTATCTATCTATCTATCTATCTATCTATCTATCTATCTATCTATCTATCTATCTATCTATCTATCTATCTATCTATCTATCTATCTATCTATCTATCTATCTATCTATCTATCTATCTATCTATCCATCTCAATGTCCAATCCGATAATTAGCCTCTGAAACAGGTCCAGGTTGTCATCATAGGCATAACACATTGAACGCCAGCTCCCTCCCCTCACCTGTGCAATTTCTATTTTATTCATCCCCAAGACAGAAGAGGGGGTGAGGTATACGCTACCTCCACTACCTTCCGTATCATTCGGACTCAAAGCCTTAAGCAGCGCCGATTGGGCTGAAGAGAAGCCTCATCTCACTTATTGCTGCCTGCAGTGCCGTGACAAGAGAAGCGAGAATATATTTAATGCTC
Organism: Zeus faber; assembly: GCF_960531495.2. Lineage (NCBI taxonomy): Eukaryota > Metazoa > Chordata > Actinopteri > Zeiformes > Zeidae > Zeus > Zeus faber. Next base: position 13,188,083 of record NC_137198.1, read on the forward strand.
CCACCACTACAACTACAACTACTACTACTACGACGACGACTACTATAGGCTGACGAGGGGGTGGAGCGAGTACCGCGTGGAAAGCGCTTATTTTATTCTTTATTTACTTCTCTCTTTTCACAAGGTTCGCGTCGGAGAGTTTCACGTGCACATTTTTTACCCTGTTGTTCTCACAACTACCAGGACTGGAGATAAAGACCGAAGGGGGGGGGGGGGGGTCGTGGTGGTGGTGTGTGTGTGTGTGTGTGGGGGGGGGCACGGCGGTGTCATTTACACCAAATGGTGGGCGAGCGAGAGAGTGAGAGAGGGGGGTGGTGGGTGGTGGGGGGGGGGGATGGGTGGCGGAGCCTCCGAGCACTAGCAGCGAAATTGCAAACCCAAGGTTTCTGATACAACCTGTTATTATTTTTGACACAAGCCATTTACAATAGCTATGAAGGTGGCAATGGAAAATGTAATATTGATTGTATGCCCCCAAGGCTTTCGCTCCCGTGATTTCCAAGCGTCATGCCTCTCACATGTGTTCCATGTGATAATATGTTTCTCTTTTTTCTCTATTTTTATTTTTTATTTTTATTTTTTTATTTTTTATTTTTTTTTCATTCCTCCCCCCCTGCACCCCCCCCCCCACACACACACACAAATACTGTTTTTTAAAGGTTTATTTGACGGTGTAATTACGTCGAAAGGGCTGAGGTGATGTTTGGGGAGCCGAGCTAAAAACATTAATGGAAAAGCCCAAAAAAACAAAAAAAACAAAAAAAAGAGTAATGTGATCTGATCCCGCTCTGATGTGACAGGTCTTAATACACCCCACGGCAATCTGTATTTCATCTCCGCTTCATGAGGGGGTGCTTACCGAATTACTCCCAAACGACATTTATGAAACATTAAGAGACCCCGGCCGGGCCCTCACCTCCATCCCATCATCGTTAAAAGCAGTTTTGAAAATTCTTCAAAGTGAAGGAAGAGAAATCCATTTGGACTTAGACGGGGGGGTTCCGCGATGTCCTCGCGATCTCGGCCGGCGTTAGAAAGCAGAGGAAGGCCCTTAAGCTTCCCCGGTACGAGGGTGAGGAAACTAAACAAACCGCGGAGCGGCGGCGGAGATGGCAGGAAACCCCTTTTAAATTTTTTTTTTTTTTTTTTCGGAACAACCTCCCCGACGCTCCCCGGGATCAGACAGAAAGCCGTCAGAACCAAAACAAACACGTTAGGCGAGGCCCCTCAAAGGGATCTTTGCGAAGAGTTGTGCAAGTCTGTGTGAGGTGCGGCGGAAGCATCTGGTTGGATTGCAGGGTTATCTTTGCCAAAGTGGTAATTAGGCCTTGAGGTACAGGGCCTCTCTCTCTCTCTCTCTCTCTCTCTCTGGTAAGAGAGCTGACTCTTCCACTCATTCCTGAAATTAAATGAATGTGTGACCTTCCGAGCACCCGTTCTATGTGGCTAAACCACTGATTGGGGGAGCTAAAAGCTATCTTTGGCAAAAGTGCTGTCTAAGGGTTCTTCTCCACCGCTGGTGTTATGGACTCTCATAAATGGCTCAAATCATCCGGAAAAACTTTTGCAAAAAGGGCCGCCGAGGGAGCGCTGTCGAGTAGCCTCCACCTGGATGTGGACCTCACCGGATACGAGCCTCCGCCTTGAAACTTCCCACTTACGCTTTTGCGCAGTTTGCCGAGTTTTTGAACTCCACTTTGCACTCGTCCTCGCTGCCACCTGACGCCGGCTGGAGCCGGAGCGGTTCAGACCGTTTCCATTACGTGAGCCCGCGCGCCGCCGGCAATTGTTCCCCGTCGTTCTCCGATGTATAATTAGAGCGCGGCGGTTCTCTATCTCCTTACTGTCATCACATTAGGTTGAGTAGGGAAAAAAAATCACCCGTAATGAGTCGGAGATTACAGGCTTTGTGTTTTGGTTTACCAGTAAATGCTCGGCATGCTGGAGGGATTTCCCCACCTAAGCCCTGCGCTATCACTTTACAATAACTGTTGCGTTCTGACATCAGCCGCGGGGATATCGAAGCACAGGACGGCATGCCTGGGCCGTCAGCCCCGGTCGCGCCGTCAGGTAGTGTGCCGGAGAACGCCGCGGAAAAAGTCGGTCGAAATATATTGAAGTCTCGCGCAACTCTCGTCACGATCCAGGACTCAACGCGGTTCGGATGACTGCCTGTAGAGGCGGAAATGACTGGAGGGACGGTTTGAGGCGTGGGCCCAGCATTCAGTGGTTCAATCGTCTCCTCGTGAGACCCCGCGAGGCCCGAGCTCCGATTCCACACTTGTACCCCCCCCCCCCCCCATCCTGACCGGTGTCTCCGCTGTCGTCGCCGATGTCGGCGTCAATGAGGCAGCAATGAAATCCACGCTACGGCTTCCCACGGACGAGGGGCTCCGATGAGAGCGCCACAAAGGCGGCGAAAGGGGAGACGATCGAATCGGCGGGCCCCCGCCGACTTCTTCTTCGGGGGCCGATCCCCCTGAGAGAGCTCACGGGATCAACAACACCGGCTATAAACCAGCGGGAGCCCGGTCGGCCCTTCTGAAAGGGAACCTGCTTCTCACCGGAGTGAGGGAATGCCCGACCGGTGAAGGGAAAATAGCGAGGGGAGATGAAAGGTTCCTCGTGTATACATGTTGAATGAGGGGCTTCGCTGGCCAAACCTATAGATTCGGGACAAGGAGCGGTGAGGAGGCGGGAGGTGGTAGGTGGGGATTGAAGACCAAAAGGAAGGCGGGGGCGGGATGTTTAATGGTCGTTATACATGACCTGAGTGCCGGGCCAGGTTCCCCTTCCTGGAGGCTGGAGCCGCCGCAATGTTGACCGTGCCTCCCCTATGCGTCCTCGTAAATAGAACAAGTATACGGGGCGGAACTGCATACATTTACCTGAGGCTTATACTTTTCACCCCAGCTCTGTCCCCAATTGTTGCATCGTAGTAACTGACACAGACAGTCGAGGGACGTTCGCCATGTTGCTGTGTTGCTTGTATGCACCTTTATGTACCTTTTTCAGGTACGTTACGTATTTCACGCATCTTGTATTTGCACCTGATGAACTCAACGGATCCCAACTCAACCCAAATCCAAAGCAATTATCAGTCCACACGAGAGCTTTGGGCGATTGCCAATACCCCCACGGCCCCCTTGTATTCAGTTGGGTTTGGGTTTGTCTGGGTTTTGTCCGAATTTCCATTTTAAGGTCTTTTAAGGTTATATTTTCTTGTTTTTCGGCGTGGCGTTCCACAGGCATCTGCGCTCTTCACAGTCCCCACTGCAATATAGTGCAGAATAATTTAGATTGGATTGCTATTGATGATCCGTTTTGATTGCAATGATTGATTATTAAAATCGAATGACGCCGGTAATTATTGCAGCAACTCAACAGGCCTTGTCATTATGAAGGTTGATAGATTTCTGAAGTTCAATTAGAAATGTTGGGCTTTAGTCAGGCTCCGTCTGACGTGGGTGTTGGGACAGCGTCGTCTTGGGCTACGTCTGGGTGTGGTTCAGCGTTCGGTGCCGGTGGTCGGTTCGATTCAGGTTCAGGCAGAATATTGTCGGGCCAGGCTTGGGTCGGGTTCGAAATATCAGGCCCCCGAGAGTTGAAGCCCTCGCTCTTGCCCCCCCTTTATACAATGGATAGAAAACACCAGTCACCGCTCGTAATGCAGCATCCTACCAAGAGAAGCAAAACATTTACTTTTTAATTTTAAAGGAGACACGAGCAAGGAAATGACTTGGCAAATGAAGCAGTGTGAGTTGAGCAGTGCTACCTGGTTGAGTTGCCAGAGGAGTATGAACGCATGGAAGAAATGCCTCTGCTTTATGGAGTGTGAAATGGAGCGACGCGGGCTCGCCTCCTGCTGCCGCCCGTCGCCCCCGCTGCTCATTGCTGAAACGACTCCACGTTTACTACGGCCATTTACACCCCTGCTCCTCAACCTTAGGCAAACTCCAATTAGCGAGTCCACTGGAATTCCAAGTTTAAGCGGTATTTTTTTAGTTGGTCCATTCCGCAGGACCCCCCCCCCATTCAGCCAGCGACGGGCAGTTCCTCGAGGTTACAGCGAAACCCAAAATGCTTTTTCCATCCGGGATGATGGAATGGGGATAATGATGAGCACATTAACGGGTCTGGATTATTTGCAGAGCTTATGCCTGTGTCCAGGGGTTGCAATTAAATTTGTACACACAACCCCCCCCCCCCTCGCGCCCTAATGACCCGGCAATTCGAGACACTTACCAAGAATTGCTCATTATCGGTTAAGTTGGTCGGGTATGTGTTTGTCACCGGCGCGCGGTCCAAATCCTCTTGAATAAAGCCGGCCACGGAGGAAAAATGCCATGCTAATTAATGAGGGGGTGAGAGAGCCGTGTTTTTCATGTATATGTAACCTTAATTACCGAGCGCTGAAAAATTCGGCATTTGTTATTTGTGTGTGAAGAAATGCGCCGCAGCACTGTACGCAACCTGCATCCCTTATCAAACGCAGCGTAGATGCTACGGCCCCACCCCCAAGACCACGCATGTGTGTTGGGAAGCTTCATTAAACGCCGCGTGGGGGAAAAAATTGCAAATGAATCGTTCCGTCCTCCAAGCGCCGCGTTCTCTGATCATTCGCTGGCCGCCGCGGGAAGCCTCCCTCTTCGGAGGAACCCAAACCCTCGGAAACCGGGTGGGTCTCCACCGAAAACCGTTTTTCAACCGACGTCTTAAAAAGCCCTTTCTCTGCAAACTAAATGTTTATCTAATTGGCCCTTTTAATGCTGCGCGAAGGCGCTCGGCGCGCCGGCCCTGGGAGGTTCTTACACAAACACAAACTCACTTAGTTCCTCACTCTCGCTTGGTTTTACTTTCTGCCGCCTCTGCGTTTGCGACCACCCGCTCTTTAATCGTCCTCCCCTTCTCTCTTCCGCAGTTGTTGTTTCCCCCCCCGCCCCCCCGCCCCTCGGTCGCAACCGACCTCGCTTAAAGCCTCCTCGGTTTGTCAAAGTGCCCCGGACCCCTCTGTCCATTGATTGTGGAGGATCGGGTCACATTGTGGCTGACCTTTGACCCCCCCCCCCCCTCCACCGGGTCAACCCCGGCCCTGGGTCTTAGCGTGCAGCTGTGGGGGGAGTTGGCATTCCTCCTCGGGCGTAGGTCAGGACACCATTAGCCTCCACTGTAAAGAATGCGCGGACATTTGTAGCGACCGATCAAGCGACAATAAGAATCTACATGAGAAACGCGTCGCCGCCGCCCCCCTCCCCGCTCTGTTCTCTCCGAGAGGCCGCGCCCCAGCGCGTCAGAAAGTCCTGCCGCGGACCTCCCCCACCCCGCCGCCCCCACCCCTCCTCCAGATCGGGGCGAAATGATCAGCGCGTCACGCCGTCACGAGCGTCCGTCCGAGGGAGGATCGCACAGGATCCTCAGAAAGTTCACCAAGTGCACCCGGACGCGGCGCGTTCACGGCGAATTTACAAGATAAATGATTCCCACAGTCACAGAAAATACTTAGGATCTCTGTTGTTGCACTGTGTAATGGGCTTTTAATGGCTCTGATTGCCAAAACACATGTCCCGAGCAGAGCCGCTCCCCCAGCATCTCCTCCCCGGTGCTCCCTTCCGGACAGTCTTTCCTTTTTTCGCCGTTTTCAATTCCTCCTCTTTGCCGAGACGTTGACCGAGCTTTTGTTGTCCGACCTAATCGTTTACCGAGAGCGGCGGTTTTTCGTCCCCTACGTCGCCGATCTGTTCTTCAGTCCCGAGGCACCGCCAAGTGTCTTCAGGGGGCGTCTAAGCCAGGGTCTGGTTTTGTTTTTGATGGTTGGTTTGAACCCTTTTCAGATACGTTTTTTTTCTGTGATCGTTTGGCAGATCGAGGCATATCTGTCCGCCCGTCCGTCCGTCTGCCTGTCCAGCTAAACGCTCCTTTTCAGATTTACCTCCCCTCCACGGTATCTTAGTCCCATCCGCCAAGCTTCCCTCACCTTCCTCCCCTCCGTTTCATTATTCTCCCTCATCTTCTACTTTCATTTTGATCCTTCTCCCTTCCCTTCCTTCACACTCTCTTCTGTCCTTCCTCTGCAGCTTTACTGAATTTATCCGAGCTGTCTGGCCCTTGCAGATGGCTGTCAGGGGTCCGGGTCCCGGGCCCGGGCTGCGCCTTTGATCTCTCAGCTAATAGCGATGGCTTGTTTTTCATCTGGGAGAGGCTGGCGACCTATTTATTTATTTATTTATTTATTTATTTATTTATTTATTTATTTATTTAATTTTTTATTTTTTTATTTTTATTTTTTACCCCCATCTGTGTTTTAGTTCAAGAAGAAACTGTAACTTTTTGGGGGGGTTCGACCATTAAATACGTTTTCAGTGATATGCTGTTCGAAGTGGGAAATCGGTAACAGTGTCTGCGATGGGTGGATTACTCTAAAAGTCTCGAAAAACACTTTTTTTCCCCGTAGATCTGGAAAATGTGCCATGTTCTCTTGTTGTTTTCTCTAAAAATGCAACGTAATTTTCTTTGAATCCATCCTCTGATCGATTTAATTTCCTTTCTTCATCATTTGACGTGGTGGGGATAAATTTTCAGTTTTTTTTGCAACAGTTGACCGTTTACCATATTGACAGTTAACTGACCTTTACTGATCTTCTCGCATTCTTGCCGGGAATGGTGGCGGACCCCGTCGCCAACAGCTTGAAAACAGTACATACAGGAGCACAAACGTCACCCACGAAGCACATTGAATGTTTCCTGTTTTCTTTCAAATAAATTCCATCTACATGAGGTGTCAAACATGCCATTTTTTTTTTAACAAAATAATCTTCGGGATTACCACTTTAATTTGCTAATCCCCTCGCGGTGTTTCTATCCCGGTTGCACAAACACAGGCTCCAGAGCGTTTTATCTACGGTTTAATACGGAGACGAGAGATAAGAGATAAGAGAGAGATACAAAAATAACACTGCTTTGACGGAAAACAAGTTGTTTTACACGAGAAACAAGGTTGAATACACCACGTTGCTGCATGTTATTCATCCGCTTTACACCTACATCGGGTGTTTTTTGGAGCTACTCTGACTTTGCCGCCGGCACTTCCCGGCCATGAAAGCCACGAAGGCACCTGTGATAAATACCGCCTGCTATTATCACCCACTGGATCAATTAATTAAATCTTCCTAAAACATTCATGCCACTCGTTGCCGTGGCGATCCCCGAACAGGGAGATAGATTGCAGGTGCTTCCTGTAGAGAGAGACAGAGAGAGAGAGAGTGATTAAAGGGAAGAGTGAAGTGTTTATTTCTTTTCTCGTTCTTATCCTCCTTCTCGAGGCTCAGTTGCTCCTTTCTTTCATTGCAGTCGAAAATAGGAGGCCACACAGGAGTATTCCATTCTAATATCTAACTATAAAGGAAGGAATCTTTGTATGTATATATGTATGCATGTATGCATGTATGCATGTATGTATGTATGTATGCATGGATGTATGTACGTATGTATGTATGTATGTATGTATGCATGTATGTATGTATGTATGCATGTATGTATGTATGTACGTATGTATGTATGTATGTATGTATGTCCTTCGATTATCACACTGGGCAGGTGTATTACTGGCGACCCAAGGGCGTGGAATTTTGTGCATTTTGGGCACGTGACACGTGTAATATTAATATACTTTCAATAAACAGCAAGCCAGCGGAAGCCAGTTTATCGAGAGAGTTTATCGAGTTTATTGAAAGGGCACTGTACTAGTACTGAAAGTAAACTGTTATAACTCTGTAATAAATACTAATCACTTATATTTACTATTAACTATTTACTATTCATATCATTTATCGAGTGCATAGAATCAC
>NC_137198.1:13205926-13233426 GCF_960531495.2 Zeus faber
GTAAAGGTTAATCTTCAGTTTATTGCCACCAGCAGTCAGACAGATAGTATCTTTTAAAATTCCTTGACACGTGCTATTGATCCGCTGACGTCAGAAGCCTCCAGACGTGGCATTTCATGTTTCCCGTGCCGCCGGGCCTATTACATGGCTATCGATGTTCTTCCTCCCCCCCCCTCACTCCCGGCGGCGGGCGGCGAGACGTCTCGCAACGCCCCCGATTTGCTCGTTTTGGGCCGCGGAGTGGCGGAGACGCTCGGGCGATTAAATCTCTTCAAATGTTACGCGAGGCGACCCCCTTTTTTTGGGGGGGGGGTGGGCGTTTCGACAAACGAAACGCCGACAATGTCGGGGTGGAAAAAAAAACGAAAGCGATAAGGCGGGACGGCCGCTCCCGGCTTCAATGAGCCGTCTCTACGTGTTACCCGGCCTATTAATCCGAGCGTGTATTTTTAAGGTAAACAATGACTCGCCTCTTCCTCCTCCTTCCTCTTCCTCCTCCTCTTCCCCGCGTCTTCTTTAGACGCCGGGGGCGTGTGAAGGGAAATCCATACGGCGCGAGAGGCCAATTTAAGCCGGCTCCAAACGGCGTGGGCTTTGAGGAGCGAGCGGCCGGGGTGAACACGGGCGAGCGACGCCTCCGACTCTCTAAATGATTTCTGTGTGAGGAGAGGTAACGGGGGAGGGGGGAGGGCGGCGGCGGCGGTGGGGTTTTTTTTTTGATGCGGGACGGACGGCGAGAGAGAGAGAGAGAGAGAGAGAGGGAGGGGCGTTCGAGGAAGTTTTTTCCGACGTTGCCCGCTGCTCGAGGCCGGCGGTCGCTGTTTGGCCGAGGACGTGCTGTCACACGTCGGCGTCCCCGCCGGAGCCGGGGGGGTCCGGCCCCTGCAACCTCGCCGCTGATATCGCGGCGCGTCCACGCGGGGGTCTCGACTCTCACACATTGAGGGAGAAAAAGCGGTCTTGTCGGTGGTGTCCAACAAAAAAATAACGAGACACGGCGGTGTTTGTTTTTGTTGATCCGATACTCCTTATATGTTGTTGTTGTTTTTTTATTTGTTTTTTTTTCCTCAGCGTGTTCCCTTTCAGGCCTTTCTCCAGCCCAGGCTGCGATCCATGTCTGCAACTCATTCCTATTTAAGATGTGGTGTATCGGGCTTAGTGGGCTGCAATTAATTCACTGCCTCCAGGGCCTCCCTGGCTTTGTATGCGAGGTCAGTCTGGGTCAGGACAGCTTTTTTTTTTTTTTTTTTTCTCTCTCTCTCTCTCTCTCTCTCTCTCTCTCTCTCTCTCTCTCTCTCTCTCCTCCTCCTCCTCCGCCTCCTCTCCCGGAGAGGAGGCGCACTAGGTTTGTGTTGGATCAGATGAGACTGGGCTAATTCTCTCCAGCAGCTGGTCCTATTCACTCACTGTTTACCCTCCGATGCTAAATCTGCTGCTTTGCCCTCGCTGCCCATAAAGACATCTCTTTACACTTCCACTGACCGAATTCAACAATCCAGAGGGCCTTAATTAAAAGCAGAACCGATGCTTCACCACACCCCACCTCCCCCTCCTCGCCCCCAGCCCTATCGATTTAGTTGGGGGCATTCGCTCTGAAGTAAGCGGAAAAAAAACTTGTGATTGGACCGGGCCGGATTTAAATGGAGTTGTGTCATGTATCTCCGAGAAAAGTTTGGTTTTCCAGCCCCGTGATTACCTCCAACGGTCCCCCCCCCCCCAACCCCCTCGCCGGCGGATTTAGCGCGTTCGGAGTTTGAGCGGCGTCTTCGGTCGTCGAGTTAGCCGCCCGTTGGGTCAGCCGGTTCTCGGCGCTCTCTGTGGCCACAGCCACCACCACCCGCCACCACCACCACCACCACCAGCGCCGCCGCCGCCGCCACCACCTCTGCATCTGGGAGTTGTTTGCTGAGTGCTGTGTCATCAGAGCTTTGCTGCCTTGCCCCTGAGCAAGCTAAGTCTAAACACTGCACTTTGTGGCTGAAAGGCCATCTGTCAGGGGGAGGGAATCTGAGTTCCCCTCCAAAAAGCATAAACAGGGGCGGGCTGTTAAGCTGCGCCGCAGCTCACTGTAATGGAAATGCCCCATCTGAGCGAGGCTCAGCCCCTAATCCTGCACCTTCCCATCTCGGCAGCTGGTTTTTTAGGGCTCCGTAACACGTCCCCGGCTGGCTGCGTCTCCCCGCTGCCTGTTTAGCTTAGAGATAGCGAGCCCTTATGAATAAAATTCAATCAGAGATGGTCGGTTTGGCCGGTCGCTCGGTGGTTAATGTGTATGTATGCTAAGCCCGTCATCATCCGTGTTCTGCATTGGCTCAACGGGGTTCGCCTACAGATATATCCGCCCTGTATCTAAATGTATATAAGGAGATTTATCCTCTGATTACCTAATGGCTGTTTGTATAATCGGCGTGCGCGACGAGACTGTAACCAGAGGTAGTAATGTGGAGAACATAGAACCTTTTAGTGTATTGTAGATAAGGGATGGGGCATTGTGCCAGTGTTATGACTTGTTTCGCTCGTACCGCGATAGAAAATGCTCAAAATGCCATTTGTGCCTTTATTTTTTTACTTTTTGTAAAAATCCAGGCAATCTCCTCGATCCCCCACAGCAGCAGGTCTGGAGTGTTTATGATAAGTCAACTCGCTCCCCTCAGTCAAATCCCTCTGTTATCAAGCACAAAGCGAGCGCCGTCCAAAGGCCCCCAAAAACAGCCATCCAGGAGAGCGGCGGAGTGAGGCTGCGAGAGGTTCTGTTTTGACATTTCATACGTGATTGCAGAGATTTACTTGAGGTAATTATGGGGGCTGTGTCTGCCAACCCGGGGAAGATCAATTCTTTCAATCAATTCCACTTTTAAGAGGATAGGCCAGATTACCGGGACTGTGGGGCCGATGTGGACGAGGGGCCCATAATGCTCTTAATAGGTCACTAAAATGTGTTAGAGCCTCTCGCTGCAGCCAATGGAGGAGTCCTTTGAGATCAGCCATTTTCCTCCCTCCCCTCTCTCCCTTTCCTGTCCCTTCGTCCCTTGCTCCCCTCCTCCTATGGCCCTGTCGGAAAATAAATGATTTTCCAAAGTCCACTTCCCATTATTGAAAAATTTTTTTAGAGGGTAATATTTGTCTTTAGTAACCTTATCGGCATGTTGGCAAACAATCAATAATTTGTTTTGCGATTCATTATAAATCAATAGCCTCAACGGTCAATTTTTAGTGTTGTGTTCAAGGCCGGATAATGGACTTGCATATGATATGAAACTTAAAGCGGGGCTGAAATGCAATGGCCTTATGCGAAGTTACCGCTACAGATCAGCAATTTGTAGAAAGCTCTTTATTGAATAACAGAATTACCTTGAACAGTTCTCTGTAGGGGATATCTGTTTTCCATTAGTGCAGAATGTCGGGCGGGTTAGAAGCAATGTGTAGGGGTAATTCAGCAACACTATTGGCTTCCTGAAAACTAATGTCCCCTGGACATTCGTCTGAGAGTGACACTAAAAAAACGCTCTTTTCCTACAGTCCAGCCTCTGTGATCAGATAAGGAGAAGGAGGCAGCGACAGGGGAGATGGAGGGCTAGTCTGAACCCAGCTCGGTGTTTATTTAGACATAGCAGCAGGCTGCAAAGTCCACACACTGGGAAGGACAGTGGCTGAAATCTAACACCAGAGACGCTGTATACCAGAGACCCAGAACCAGGGCCGGGCCCGGGCTGGTGTCTACGCAGGCTTCTCGGGATTGGGATTCCCGTGCCAGGGATCGGGTTTTGCGGCGTTACCCATCTGGAAAACGGTGGAACTCGGTCGACCGTCCCCGGATCGCAGATCGGCAAGACCTACTTTGCTTGAAAAAAAAAAAAAAAAAGAAAGAAAAGAAAAGCGCTTGATGAACACAAGCTCTGACAAGGGAGGCCCGTCCGGTGTTTCCAAACACCCACCGGGAGGAGGAGGTGGCCGGGCCTTGTCGACGGCGGAGGCATTCACCTTGAGGACGATGTAAAAATGCGAATGTTTTGGCGAATTAAGGATGTTTGGTTGCACCATTTTCACAAAGTTTGGAATACGTACTTCCTCTCTCTAAGACGAATAAGTACGTCAAGCGCTTGCGAGGAATGTCTGAATGAAGCGGCGTTTTGTCCGCAGCGATGTCGAACACGAGGGGCATTGCTGCACGCGCCGACAGCGCCGTTGCCGCAGTGAAACAAACTGTATAGGCGTCAGGGAAAAATACTGTAAAGCGCTTAATGGGCATTTCATTCATCTTAGCAGCGGCATTTAGTGCCTATAGGCCCAAAACCCTCCACCGTACAATTAACTAGACCAGGATTTAGTGCCTGGACCAAACGCTGCACGGAGCACTTCCTCTCACTGTGGTTATACTTTCAGACATGTTAATCACGGATGCTGATGACTCTGCCATACGCCGGGTATAGGACTCCTGTCTGGTGGTAACCGGCCTGCAAGGGCCGTAAATAACTTCTGAGGCTTTTTTTTTTACCTTTTCTGGAAAGATATCCCTAAGATCTCGTGGCCAACTAGAGCGCCCGATAGAACAGCTTTTAATAGAGACCCCTTCTCCGCCTCGCGAAAGAAAAAAGCAGAATTATTTTTAAAACGCATTTCCGCCCGCCTGATCACACCGCGCCGTGAGTGACGGCATCCGGGATGGCGGTGATTTCTGCCTGTTTTGTTTTGGGGATTGCTTTTTTTTTTTTTTTTTTTTTCTTGTTTTTTTTTTTTTTTTGTTTTTTTCCTCCCTCTGCTGTCGTCGGCTCCCAGACACATACCTTTGAGACATCCGCAGAAAGGTTGGCATTAGCATGAGAAAGGGTTCACGCCGTGCATTATGTATTCACAGCGTTCGTGCGAAAATGAAATGCAGCCGCTGTCATCCCCGCTAGCCCTGTAATCTGCCGGCGGTATTTCAGGCGGCGGCGTTCTCCAAGGCGGATCCCTCCCGTAACCATTCCATCCCGTCCCCGCGCCGCGCAACCCCGGCGCACAAAGAAGCTCACAGTGGCCTCTATTACGGGAGACATCAAATGCGAGGAGGTTGTCGGATCTGCCAGGATCGGCTGAGCCAACCGTCTGAAAGCCGGGGAGGCAGCGCACTAACCGAGTGGCCTCGTGTTAATGAGCGCCGAGGCTCGCTTTCTCTTCCTTCCCGGAGGCGACGCAGGCAAGAAGTAAACACGGTATTTGATCCCTCCGTCTTGTTGTGGAGTTGTCACTTTGCAAAAGCAACCGCACCCTCAAACACCCCCACCGCCACCGTAGGAGTGCGCCGGTAACTCCGGGACTATTACCGGATCTGTGGCGGTGGCGTGTGAAAAGGAATAAACAGAAAATAAAACTAGGACTGGTTGTTTGTGAAACGGTAAATGTCTTTGGAGAAGTTCCAGACACTTATAGATATTTCATCTGCTCATTATGTCGCTAAAAACAGGATGGTGTTCCTCTCCCCCCGACACGTTCACAGGCGGAGAAACTTGGGTGAAGTTACGGTGAAAATGATTTTCTGTTCGGATATTTATTCCTAAACATCTGTTGGAGGTAACGCTTCATAATGTGATTAATGAGTTGCACAGACGAGACCCGGTCGTCACGTTGTTATTTCCACGTGGTTATGGTGTATCTTGCTCATAACAATAAAAATATATCTATATTTTATGCTCAAGGCATTGGGTGGAGAACAAGAACCGTCCGCGCAGAGGCTTTTAGTTTTTCTCCGTTTCCCGCCAATTGCAACGTCCAATTACAGTGCACACAGCAGTTATCTTCTTAAGGCAGTTTGGTGGGAGTCCAATCCAAAGTTACCAAAGCTTGAACTTTCGGACGCACTGTTCGCCCTGTCGCTCAGTGCTGCCACGTGTAGCCGGGACTTGTATTGCAACCAATTTAATGTTTTTTTACTACGACCAGTGGTAAAAACGTAATTTTAGGAGCCGTTTTATCGACGACTAGTCGACGTCAGCTATAGCAGCAGTCGTCTTCAAGTTAGGATGCATTATTTCCCAAACCTGACACCGTATTACTGTTATTCTGTCCACTCAGTGCGGCCACCCCTGGTTGTGTTTTGTATTGCAGCCAATTTAATGTTGTTTTTTACTAGGACTAGTCTAGTCTAGTTGACTAGTTTTTTGGGGTTTTTTTTAACAGCCAGCAGTAGACTACTGGTGTTAAGGTTGACTGGTTGACCTGTCGACTAGTCTATGCAACCCCACACGCACGCACGCGCACACACACACACACACACACACACACACACACACACACACACACACACACACACACACACACACACACACACACACACAGATAGATCTTTCTATTCTCCTCGTGGCGGCTGCAGCTCTTGTTCGCACCCTTTCATTGTTTATCTCTCTCTTTCTCTCTTTCTTTTCAGTTTAGGGCGTTTTTTTCTCTCTCTCTCCCTCTCTCTCTCTCCTAAAGCGGTGATGGAAGGTTTTGCACCCTCGGATTTTGGTGTCACGGCTAAATGTGTGTTTGCATGGCTATTAGTGGGGCCCACACTCCCCTGACCTCTGCGTAGTCAGCGACGGAGCCCTCCGCCCTCTCTCTTTCTCCCTCGCTCCGTCTCCGCCACGCGATGGAGAAGTGTTTTTTCAACCGCTCCGCAGTGGCACACTGGTGAGAGCCCCGTCAGCCACGCCTTGAAAACGTTCCAGATTCCGCTTCAACGTCTTTGAAATGATGGAAATGAGCTCTCGCATCCAAGCCATGAGCTCCGGCCGGGATGGCAGCTCCGTGTTCATCGGAACAGGTCTCACGCTGTGAAAACCGCGGCGAAAAAGTTTTGAAATCTTTTTTTTTTTTTTTTGGAGATTTGTTTCCGGCTCGAGACGTTCGGTAAAGAGAGTCGTTCCATCTTTTTACGGATTCTTTCGCCGTTGGAAGAGACGCAGAAGGGTTCAGCTCTGAGTCGTCAACGTAATTCTCACAATAATCACTTCACATTCTGTCAAAATGACATATTTTGCGGGGAATCCAAAGATTAAATCAGCCATACCCAGTATCAATTATGTCAAATGCCTCGGCCTTTTTTTTTTTTTTTTTTGCCTTGGACTCTCATTCAGTCCGAAATAATTATTTTCAATTTGTGAATTGAAGATTGACTCTTTTGCCGGAGTGCCTCCAGACTCCCAACTCATTTAAAGACGCGTTCGCCACGAACCAATCGTTTGCGAGTCTTGCACCGCTAACTATGAGTAGGCCCTAATCACAAAATATTTAAAATAAAATATTTCGGCCGTGCATATTTCCGATGTTTACATGGTTAACAGGGTTGACGTGGTTCGTGGTGTGCATGTCATTGTAACAAGGTGTGCCGGGGCAGGAAAAAAAAAGGTTCGGGGAGCGCTGGGTATTGAACCATCCATACAGCTTGCGGTTGCAGCTCTTTGCCCTCATGCAAGCCTGCCATGGACGCTTCATTAAGTCTTAAAAACCGTGATTACGCCTCGGCGGAGAGACCGTTGACTGCAGACGAGAAACTTTTCAAACTTCCCCAACAGGAACAGGAAAGCGAGTATCGGTTACTTCGCGGTCTGTAGGTGCTGGCGTACAGACCTAATGTCTCTCGGCGGATCCCCCCCCCCCCTCCCATCCCCAGCCTCATTACCGCGGAGCTGCTTAACGACGGCGTCCGTATTGATCGCGACTCGGGGAGAAGGAAGCGTTTGGACGCCGTGCGGTTTTAGCGGAAGGAGGAGAGCGCCCAACGATTTCCTTTCTCTTCTCTCTTTCTTACTTCTTCTTTTTTTTTTTTTTTTCTTCTCATTCCCATTCCCTCCGATTCACGTCTTCCCCTGCTTTGGCGGAAAAAGCCAGACTCAGCAGTTTTCCCCTCGTTCGCTCCTTCCTCTCCCCTTTCGCATCCTTTTCAATTTTCTCTCTCCGCCATCCCTTTCTTTCATTCCCCCACCCCCACCCTCTCCTTCCTCCATCTTCCTCCTGTGGTACCACGCCAAGCTGGTTCTGTAGAACTCCTCTGGGGCGTTTTTGTTTTTTTTTCCCTTGTTTTTTTTTATGTGCACCGTCACCCCCCGGTGCCCGTTCAATCTGTAGTCAGCAGATAATTACACTGAGAATGAGGTAAACACTGGCTGGGGGAAAGAGAGAGAGAGAGGGGAGGAGCAGAGAGTATGTGCATAGACTGGATATATATATATATATATATATACATATATATATACATCTACAGTATATTCATACATACATTTTAATCCATTTTAGTGTTTAGTTCTATCAATATACTGTATCTACATATTTTTATTGCATTGCATTGCATTGCATTTAGCAGACGCTGTTATCCAAAGCGACTTACAATTATTCAAACACCGACGGACGCAGCCAATTAGGGCTTAAGTGTCTTGCTCAAGGACACTACAGCATGCTAGCAGGAGGAGCCTGGGATCTACCAGCAACCTTTAGATTGATAGACGACCAGCTCTACCTCCTGAGCTACCGTCCCCCATTTAAATTGCCATCTCTACATTTTTATTCTAGCTTAGCTTTACTTATCCGTACACATGTATCTGTATATATACGTTTTATAAATGATATTTCTATTTTAGGTATTCTGACGTATCTGCATATATATATATTTTTTTTTAAAAAGATCTGTAAATTGAGTGGGATTAGAGAGAGAGAGAAAGAGAGAGAGGGGGGTCGGGGGGGGGGGAAACATACAATATGTTAAGAGGAGCGGTGCACATATACCAACAAAGGCAGCGTCGCCCTGGGAATAGGGTTACCTTGAATAAAGCTCTCTGGCGGAAATGGAGTTTAGAGATTCTTTACTTTATTCTAGACTCTTCAGCAAAGATAATGCGTGTGTGTGTGTGTTTGTGTGTGTGTGTGCGTGCGTTGATCAGCGCGTATTGATTATCTCTCGCTAATTAGACCCAAGTTAATTACTAGCAATTAAAATCATGAATGATACATTAGCACAGATGCAGTGGTAGTAGACACTGGATGGGGCGATGTCGTGCACACGCACACAAACGCACGCGCGCGCGCACACACACACACACACACACACACACACACACACATACACACACGGAAACACAACCCAGAATTTAAACATGCAGAAATTGCAGTGATGGAAAGTAACTAAGTATTTTTTCAAATATCTATAGTACTTATATACTTAAGTATTTTCGGTTTCAGAGACACTTTATGTATGTATTTACATATTTGCCTATTTATTAATGTTCATTTATTGATTCATCTATTTATTTATTGATTTATTTATTTACTTATCTTTTAATCTTTTTACTAATCTATTTAAGCATTTATTTATTCAATTTATTCGGTTATTTTTTTAGTTTTTCTGGATTCAGGATTTGTGTGAGCACTCATCTGCAGAGGAAAAGGTACATTACGAGAGTCGTCCAACATCGCAAATATCACACGTCACCCGACTCGTCATGCGATCACGATTTGGTCTTCCAGCGGGGAGAGGGAGAGTCAAAATCGGGGGCTGACGACTTGAGAGACCTGAAGAGACCGAGGTGGGGCGCCTTCCTTCCTGCCTGCCTTGATTCCTTGGGAAACCCTGGTGTTGTTGTTTTTTTATTTTTATTTTTTTACCTGGAGCCTGGAGCCTGGAGCCTGGGGCCCTGGAGCTATCTGGAGCCTGGAATCTCCTGGTCCAAAGCCTGGCTGCCGGGCAGATAAGCCGGGCCGGCTCCCATCGGGTCGCATTCCTTTTGATCAGGACCCGGAGTTCAGCCGAGCGTTGCCTTCACCTTTTAGCCCCGCTGGCCTTAAGCTGCTGCCGCTCCCATGCTGCAACAACAAGAGGAAATGAAGGAACTTCTGTCCACGGCCATCTTATCTGTTCAGGGTCAGTGCAGTGATCCCCGCAAATTAGCCCCACACCTGTCTGGGGCTGGAGGCCTGGCTCATCTCGGACCATTTACAAAATGGACCTTTCATACGTTTCGCACGAAGAAGTCGACGAAGTTGAGTTTGTCTCGTTGCATTTTGAGGTCGGAACGTCTCGACTGAAACTCTGTATGCAAAGAAGACGGGAGCGCTGGGGGAAATCCTTTATCGCCGTCCCGCATTAATCGTGATGCCTTCTCGAGTGTTTCTGGTTTGACTCTTTCTGCCTCTTAAAGGAATAGTTCCGATTTTTCACAAGTTCATCCGTGTTTGATACTCCTCCCTCATGCAGTACGTAGCAAGGTTTGAGCCTTATCTTCAAACTGGACGCTCTGCTCCATCCCTCCACCAGGAGTTCAATGCAAGTAATGGAGGACACGTCCACAATCTGCAATTAGTGCAATAACTCACTCTGTATTTCAGGCAAAGCTAACATGTTGCCACAATTCGAGGAGTCATTCATTAAAAACTCATTTGGTATTTGGTTTGTTGGAGCTATTTTCACTGCTGTGCTGCAGTGTTGTTGCTGGTGTTAGGCCCAAATGTGTGTTCTGCCGAATTGCGTCAGGCTATTTTTCTTGTTGTCTCTTGCTTATATACGACACATAAAGATTATTGTACTCAAAAGACGAGAAGATAGTAGTTCGCCACAAGAAAACTACTAAGTAATGGATGCAATTTACTTGCATCGATTACGTCGACTTAGTTTAAAAGGCCACAAATATTTTGAGAGGACTTGCCGAAGATGTGGGTTTCTGGAGAATAACCTCACATTTCTCTCAACACAATCCTTTCATACTAATATAGAGAAATGTTGGGAACCTGTAAAATGGTGTTCCTCTATTTGTTGTCTAAAAGTAAAACTTTTTTCCAAACCTGTTCACCTTAAGCGTCACAGATTTCGGCACAGCAATGGCAACAACGGCAGGAGACAGGGAACTCAACAACGAAACCTTGAATTTGCTAAGTCGGGCTGCTTTCAGACATGCACTGCAACCCTGAAATGTTCCGGACATTACCTAGAGGAGCTGTATGTCTGAGTCACTTGACCTGGACATTACCAGACTTTACCGAGCCAGCACCCTCGTACGAAGTCCGGGAAATGAGCGATTGAGTGGTATGTGTGTACGGAGCAGGCGATTCTCCGTATCATTCACAGCAAGCCAGTGGGCGCGTCGCGTGTCGATGATGTCTCTATCATGTGAAGGGCGCATGTTAGTCATCAACACGTCCACTCGCCGAGGGTGAAGAGGGGTCATTTACCGCCATAACACACAAGGACAAAGAAGAAGAAGAAGCTTTATTAAAAGTTTTATTTAAGTCTAAATACATGGAGTATCAATGCGGGAAAAGTCAAAACTACTGATAAGTCCATTGCTTCGTCCGCCATCTTGGGTGTGCTGTAAAACTCTGCAGCGTCATTTGAGTCACATCCTGCCTGCCGCAGGCTCTACCCAGGCTCCGCCCCTCATCTAAGCCAAACGGAGTATTTCCAGGTGGTGCAAACGCGTCTGACACGGACAATCTCCGGTTGTGTGCTACATGTGTGATCTCCGGATAATGTCCCGACCCGATTATCTGGATATTGTCCGGAGTCCGTGTGTTAACAGCAGATTCAGACTGTTGGGGCATCCTGTCGGCTTTGCCTGAAACGTGGAGTCTCTGCACCGAACGCAGACTCTGCAGACTCTGCAGACTCTGCAGACTCTGCAGACTCTGCAGACTCTGCATCATACATTGAACTCCTGATGGGAGTAGTTTGGAGAAAACCAACCTCGGCTGAAACCTACCAACATACTACACCAGGGGTATAAACACGGGGACATAAACTCCAAATTAAATCCAGACTCGAGGAGACCAAGTGGTACAGAACTCGTGTCGAGGGAAGAGCCCGACAAGCCCAGCCCCGGCTCAGTAATCCCTTTCCTCCGCCGCATCTATCTGTATCAAAACGCAGAAATCCAATATAGTCGGTGACAATATGAATGGCCGTCCCCAAACGCCTTTTAATGTGTCTGTAGGTTCAAGAAGCTTCTAACTGCCGGCCTCATGAATCTGCATTCCGCAACCTCTAAATGACACCGGCGCTGCTGGGGAAATTGGATTCATTACCCCGGCCACTGATAGCACGATTACCCCCTGACTGATACTCTTCCCTACTCCTACATTCCCTTTATCACTCGCTCTTTCCCTCTCTTTGTAGCTCTCCGTCTCTGTTCTATCTCTTTCTCACTTGTTTCCCAATCCCTAAATTTGATTTAGTCTCAACAGAAAAGTCACCCAAAGTATTATTTGCTTTGTAGATTGTCCCACTCCTCCGCGTCTTGCTCCTCTTATTTTCCTGTTCTCCGTCTTTGCTTTTCCCCTCGCCGCATTCTTACGAGCTAGACTGGATGAGCAGCGGGACGAACAAAAAATAATAAATAAATAAAATAAAAGTGGGAGGACTCGCTCGGATTGATGTTTTTTCGGAATGTTATTTTGTCGTTGATCAAGGCCCGCACGCCCAGTTCAAGTGGAAGGCCAACTATTTAACGGTTTAAAGGGATTTTTTTTTTTTTCCTTCGCTAATTAAAGATTTGGTGCAAAAGCATTGCGGCGACGTTGACAGATCAGTTGCAGATGGCCTTAACGCTACGCCAATATATGAAAAAAAACAACAAAAAAAAAAAAACAACAACCCATCTTATCTTTGCCTACTATGGATCCTCGCGCTTGAGCTTAAGCTTCATGCAAAATGAAACTGAGTCGAGGAGTGATTGATTGATGTGTCTCGGGAAAAATCCATCTCATAATTTCACCTTTTCACCTCGGGACACACTTCCTTCAAAACGGGCGTATTAAAGCCGGGGACGCCGCCGAGGACGAGGAGGAGGGGGAGGATGAGGAGGGGGGGGGGGGGGGGGGGGTGTTTGGGGGGGAGGTAGGGGGCACGGAGGGAGGGAGGTGTGTGTGTGGGGGGGGGGGGGGGTTGGGACACATGTCTGCGAGGCCTGTTCCTCCTTATCTAGCAGCCTCAGCCCCGGTCAAAGATAGATGTCTGCCATGCCAGCGTGCTTATTTTCCTTGCCGATTAGCTCGATTAAAAGCAGACCATGTTGTCTCTCTCTCTCTTCTCTCTCTCTCTCTCTCTCTCTCTCTCTCTCTCTCTCTCTCTCTCTCCTCCTATTTGTACATGTGTCTCTCTCTGTCTTTATAGATGTATATATATATATATATATATATATATGTATGTGTGTGTGTGTGTGTGTGTGTGTGTGTGTGTGTCCTCCCATCCTCCCTGTGTGGGTGTTCGTGTGAGAGTCTCCGTTATTTCATCTCCACTAGGCTGCACATGATAATTAAGCCATGGGGGGCTGGGAGAGAGGGAAGGTGGGTTACAGCTTTAGAGTAATACCCCCCCCCTCCCAAACCCCCCACCCCACCACACCCCACCCTTCCTCCCATGTCTCTCCTTGCAGCCTCACTTAACCCTCCCCCCCCCCCTTGCTCCAATCCCACCTCAGGCTGTGGGAATTTTCTTTAGTCACACTCGGCTTGCCAGGTAAACAAGCTCCGAACGGTGGGGGAGACGCGAGCAGAGTCCATGGGAGCAAATAAAACAGGGGAGGATGTAAATGGATTTATCACAGAGTCCCCCCGACGACCCCCCACCCCCACCCCAACCGCCCAACACCACCCCTGCCCTCCATTCCTAACTCCGCAGGATCTTTAAACAAGTCACTCGCTAGACCTCGCCATCTTAGGGGAGCAGAGAGATCTCCGCATCGGGGGAAGTGACAAAATGCGGGAGTCGCGAACGATCCGGTCGTATTGAACGAGTCTGTGAAGCGACTCGGTGGTCGTCGGGGTCACTCCGGGGCGAAAGGGCAACAAAAAGATTGCACCGTTTGCGAGCGGAGGCTCGGTGACTGCAGCCGGTGCACGCATGCATCCACTGAGACTCAATAGGAATTGAAGGATTGATTCCGGTAAGAATTCCACTGGGAGCCGACTCTTCGACTCTCTCGTTCGCCGCTCGGGAAGTCCTCCCTCGCCAACCGAACCATGTGACCGAAGAGACCCAAAAATTGACCAATCTTTTAAAAACATTTTTTTTTTTTTAACTCCCAAAGAGAGACAGACTCAATCATTAGTTTCCGACGTGATTTTCCAAACCTTCCTATTAAAAGCAATGAGAGTAGAAAGGGAGTCTTGCTGAGCTGCAGGTCACGCTGATCCGTGGAAATACAGCCAAAAAAAATCCACTTCAAGTCTGGCAATCAGCATCAAAGCGTTGCCAATGTCCAATGTCATAGATTACCTTCAGGTAAAACAGCGGACTAGAAATCTGTGAAGCGCTTTATATCACAATTATTACAATTATATTCCTCATGACTTTGTTTTAAATTAAACCTTTTACCCCTTTTCCTTGACCTCTGGTTCTCCGTCAATAGCAGCAGTATTATTTGGACACGACTGCCGGTGTCGGCTGTTTCTCCAGTCAGGCTAGTGCCCGATAACTCACTACCTGTAAAGCAACACCTCCCCCCCACTACCCCACTCCCCCAATCCTCTCCTCCCTAAAATGATCCGCCGCTAATCCAGATCACCAAGTTAAAAAGCAGGTCAAGCATGAAAGCCTAATGCTGAGTAATGAGAGAGGAGGGAAGGGAACCATGTCGGCCTAAGTGCACTGCACATGTGCATGTGTATTTACATGTGATTGTGCACGTACGGGGCATGTGCATGAGAGAGGGAGAGAGGGAGAGAGGGAGAGAGAGAGAGAGAGAGAGAGAGAGAGAGAGAGAGAGAGAGCGCCCTCACCAAAGCCTGAGTCGAGGCCTCATTTTCAAAGGAGTCTTTCAATCTGGAGGGCAGGAAGAGCAGAGTTAAACCGAGACCACCATAAACACACGGCTCTGTTTTATAACAAGCACGGCCTGCCAAAAACAGCTCCCGAGCTTGGGTGGGGTGGGTGGGTGGGGGTGGGGGAGGGACGGCCGGTATGGATTGAATAGGAAATACAAGGATAAGGGTCAGGAAAGAAGGGAAGGAAAAAAAAAAAAAAAAAAAAAAGCGAAAAGACCGCAAATCCAAAATCCACGTCCGTTGACAGCGTCCAGGTGGGCGCCAAAGCAGCAAATCTATTGCCCGATCGATCGGGAAGCGAGCGGGGGACGAGGGAGCCCCGAGCGGACGAGAGGAGGGGGATCGGGTCCTCACTCGTCGAGGGGGCCTCGATCGCGGTCGTAGCCCGGCCCCCCCCCCCCCGACCACCACCACCACCCGTGTTAATTAAGGTGCTCTGACATTTCGGCGTCAGCCCCGGTTCTCTCATCTCGGGGCGCTCCGGCGAATCTTTTCTTTCCGGCCTCCCGAGAGGTCGGGCTCGGCCGGATGAAAGGCGGTGGAGGTGGTGGTGCGGTTGCAGTCGTTAGAATTCCCCACGCCTGTCATGGGCTGATCCCCCTGAGTGTGTATGGGAGAGAGAGAGAGAGAGCGAGAGAGAGAGAGAGAGAGAGAAAGAGTTTATGCACGCCGCCCTCTCACGGCCGTTGCGTGGCACGATAAGGACTCCCGCTAATCGATTGATCTTCCCTGGCAGCATTATCCGTCCTAATCCCGGTTTGTCATTAACACGCGCGGTGTAATTTGTTATGTATTGATCTATTGACCCATTGATCGGGAAGGTATACAGATGATAACAAACACATTGAAAAGTAGAGAATGAAAGTCGGGGGAAGGCTGACGGGAATTAATGAGGGTCGACTCGGAAGGGTCGGGTTTTCTTTGTTTTTTTTTCCTACATCGGGGCGGAGGGGGAAAAAAAAGTCGAATCCCCATCTTGAAAAAGTGGCCCGGGATCTGCCGTCGAACGGGTGTATGCGCTGTGGCATTCAGCGCCGGGATTCCGGCGTCTGTCGTCGGGTTCGGAACGCCTCTTTCTTCTGCCTCTCTCTCTCTCTCTCTCCCTCCCTCTCCCTCCCAGACCCCTTTGTCCATCTCTTTGTGCAGAGCCGTGGCTTGTTACGCTCGGGCTGCAGCAACATGCTGTTCAGAGCGCCAGATGCATTAGGGCTCAGATCGGAGAGAGAGAGAGAGCGAGAGAGAGAGAGAGAGAGAGAGAGAGAGAGTGGAAAACAGACACTGTTTCAGACATCGCCCGGAGCTTGAGGATTTGCGGGCCGTACCTGCTTCTCTTCTCAAAACAAGCCCTGACGTGGAGCCGGGGCACGGCCGGGGGAAGGGGAAAGGGGGGAACAAAAAAAAGGGGGGAATCCACTCCCTTCCCCACTGTTAAGTGCTGTGTACATTAAGATAACGCGGAGCAGCGGCGCATCCGCGCATTGTAGATTAGCCCCGCGAAAGGCGGCGCGCGTCAAGAACCCGCGGGGCAGACGCGAACGATCAAAGTTTAATCAGGTCCCCGAATGTAAATAGAGGGGGACGCTCGGCCACATTCCACCGCCGACGGTACGAACAGGCTTTCCGAAAGTGCCGCTTCGATGTTTCAATCTCCACAATCCCCGCCCCCCCCCCCCCCCCCCCCCCGCGCGCGATCGCCGCCGCTGCGGTTTCGACCGACCCTAACCCAGAAAGCGTCCCGCGCCCGGTAGTCGGACGGCCTCTGCGCGCATTTCTCGACGCGGCGGGGCGGTGCGAACGACCGCTTCGCCAGCTCTGACCTCAATCTCAACCTCAAGCCCTCTTCGCCCCCCGCCGGGGCGGCCGGGTGCCACGGCGTGCCGGCGTGGTCGGACTCGTCTTCCCCTGGCGCTGCAAATCCCTCGAGCTGCGACTCCTCGAAGCAAGCAGCCTGGGGGTGGGGGGTGGGGGGGGGGGGGGCGACACGCTCTGATAATTTATAGAGTGAGAAGAAAAGTCAGGAACCTAATCAAGGCTCAAAGAGTGGGAGTCCTGATTTAGGATCGCTAACCACCAGATCAGCATTCGCCGTTCTCCTCTCACCCTTCGACCACGGCGCCTGCGGATCAAGATATATAGCTCCGGCTGATCCGCGCTAAGCACAATATGGACTCATCTTAAGTGTTTCGGACACCTAATAGTTGTGCCGCAGTTCTGGCTGACTGCAGGCTTTTACCTCGGATTACCGCCTTAAATATACCGTGTGATAAATGGCGTGAGTTTGGGGTCCCTAAATAGGTCCTTTTTTTTTTTTTGTCTAAATGAAAGCAGAAGAGCGTCCGCGCCGGTCGGGCCGTCTCGCGGCGGGGTCATCGGAGGGGAGGAGGGAGCCCGGAAGCGCAGCGGGGTGGTTATTCCTGGGAGTCGGGGGCCGGGGAGGGGAGTGGGAGCGGAGTGCACGGAACATTGGGCAGCGAAGGCGCCGTTGAGGAGCGAACCCTCCCCGTGCGGAGAGGTTTACGGGTTTCTCGACGCCCTTCATCCCCCTCCCTCTTCCTCGCCCGCCCCTCGGTCCTATATTTGTCCGGTGCCAAACTCGCGGGCCGAAGGGAAAAACAAGAATCAGTGCCTTGTGGAGGAGGCCTGGACCTGGACCTTGAGCTCAGCCTGGGCCCGGGCCTCGACCCGAGCCTGGGCCTCGGCCCGCACCTCGCCCGGGACGCGGGCCTGGGCCGGCGTCCCCGGATGGCCCCGGCGCTCTCGGATGACTCCGCGCGGCTCGGGGGGCGGGAAAAAAAAAAAAAAATGGAAGAACGCCGTCCAAAAAGCCCCGAGCTTTTAAAACAAGGTTTATGAGTTTACACAGGTGAAGGCCCCGGACAGCGCCGATGCTTGTGCGCGAAGAGTATTAAATATTTAGAGAAGTTGAGATTCCCTTGCTCTTTGGGGAACATTTCCAGCCGGGCCTTCGGAGCGGGAAGAGCACGGTAATAAACGCTATCAATCCGGGTGTTGTTTTGCTTTGTCGTCGGACATTGTGATCGGAGTGAACGCTCCGCGGGGTTAGAAGAGCTGTTAAATTAGCGGAGAACGCTGACTGTCTTCTCCGCGCCATAACGCAAGGGTGAATAATCAGGATTCCGGGCATCCCTCATCTTGCCGAGTGCATTGAAATTAAAGCCACATCAAAATTGCTTTGACATGCATTCTTATGATAATGACGGACCCCCCCCCCCCCCCCCCCGCCCGTTCCTCCACCACCCCCACGCTTCTGCTTTTCATTTAGACGGCCTTCCTAATGACTGTCCAACCCCCGTAAGTGCAGCGGCGGCGCGTGCCCCTCCAATGAGGCTTCATTTGCAGCCTCCACCTCCATTCATGGTGAATGTGCGTGTGGGGGGAGGAAGGGGGAGCAAAGGGAACGAGGGAGCGTGGATGAAGGAGCGGGGTGGAGCCGCCGCCGCCGCTGCCTGGCTCATTCATCAGCCAAGCCGGCTGCGATGGTAATTACACACATT
The DNA here is from genome assembly GCF_960531495.2 of Zeus faber. Classification (NCBI taxonomy): domain Eukaryota; kingdom Metazoa; phylum Chordata; class Actinopteri; order Zeiformes; family Zeidae; genus Zeus; species Zeus faber. The sequence continues at coordinate 13,224,205 of NC_137198.1, forward strand.
ATCAGTCATTAAACACAGTCTGCACACACACCTCACGCCCGAGACCGTCCGGGAGTTGGGGCGCCGTGCGGTGCTTTTTTTTGGGGGGGGGGGGGGCAGAGACAGCGGGCACGAACAGCAGGCGAAGATTTAAGTGAGGTCCCCCATCCCTCCATCGTCCCCATCCCTCCATCGTCCCCCATCCCTCCATCGCCCCTCGGACCGCTCTATTGCCCCATCCCTCCGTCTTTCCCATCCGTCATACCTGCAATGCCCCACAATCCCTCCATTGCCCCCATGCCTCCATTGCCTCATGCCTCCATTGCCCCACATCCCCCCATTGCACCATCCCTCCATCGCCCCTCACCCCTCTATTGCCCCACCCCTCCGTCGCCCCATCCCGTCACACCTGCATCGCCCCACATCCCTCCATCTCCGCATCCCTCCATCGCCCCATGCCTCCATCGCCCCATGCCTCCATCGCCTCATGCCTCCATTGCCCCGCATCCCTCCATTGCCCCATCCCTCCATCATCCCCCTTCCCCCTCGGTCTCCCCGCCTCCCTCCCTCTCTCCCTCCACCTCCCAGCCCAAGCCTCCACAGGCTTGACGTACTGTAGACACGTACACCACCTTCTTTCCAGTCTCTCTTTCTCGGTATATCTTCTGGGCTCGGCCCAAGATGCAAAGGACACAAGAAAGTTATAAAACTTGCATGTTGGCACCGCTGTAATTAAATATTAAAGACTCCGTTTTATTTTTTTTTATTTTCTCTCTCCTGCTCCTTTTTTCTTTTTTCTTTTCCCAGAGAAGGGATGCCTGTGGATATTGCTTTCACATTGCAGCACAGAGACATTTATGAGGGACTTAATTTAGACTCCCAAGCTTTCGTAATGCTTTTCTCCCCATAGATTATATCATGAGAGAGAGAGCGAGAGAGAGAGAGAGAGAGAGAGAGAGAGAGAGAGAGGGATGTTTATGTGCTAATTGTGAGAAGGTGATAAAGTGTTTTTGACAGGGGAGGCATCGTTATTCCTATTCACTAACCTGCGAGAGCACCCTCATTAACTGCACACTCCTCCATGGTAAGTGTGCACACACGAATATAACACACATAAAAATATAAAATATATAACATTTTCCATTTGTTTATACACTCGGAATACATGTAGGTATATATATATATATACTATATATAGGTATATATAAATAACATGTTATATACTGTTTTTCTCTGGGGAATAATAAAAAAAATTATCTTATCTACTGTATGTGCATATTTCTTTCATGTTTAATATGCTAGAATGTTACGTACAGTACAGACAGGCAGGCAGACAGACAGACAGACAGATAGATAGACAGACAGACAGACAGACAGATAGATAGATAGATAGACAAGCAGACAGGCAGACAGACAGACAGATAAACAGGCAGACAGACAGACAGACAGACAGACAGATAGATAGACAGGCAGACAGACAGGCAGACAGACAGATAGACAGATAGATAGATAGATAGATAGATAGATAGATAGATAGATAGATAGATAGATAGATAGATAGATAGATAGATAGATAGATAGATAGATAGATAGATAGACAGGCAGACAGACAGACAGACAGACAGACAGATAGACAGATAGATAGACAGACAGACAGACAGACAGACAGACAGACAGACAGACAGACAGATATATAGATAGATAGATAGATAGATAGATAGATTGATAGATAGATAGATAGACAGACAGACAGACAGGTAGACAGACAGATAGATAGATACATAGATAGATGCTAGAATATTGTTACACAGGCATATAGCATATTTATATATGTGATACTATTAAAGTATATTCTGTATATAGTTGTAGTAATTCCTTGCAGCAGAAGCTGTCGTCACGTCATGCTTACAGGTCATTCTAATGCAAAGTCTGACCCACTTTGCTGCGAGCTATTGTTCCCAGGCTTGGACCCATCAACCCTGTTCTCTGTTGAGGAGGGGAAAGAATCATTGTGTCTATGCGTGAGTGTGATCATCTCTCTCTCCCTCTCTCTCCCTCTCTCTCCGTCCGTCTCTCACACCATCTCTCTAGCGTGTGTGTGTGTGTGTTTGTGTGTCAGTGTGTGTTTGCGTCACCCAGTGTTTCCCAGTGGTTCCCCCCGTATGTCCTATGGCCGTGGCCTCAGTAAGTGAGTGGTGTGTCATGCTTGGGGGAGAGATAGCCCTTTCTGCTGTGCTCATCCAGGCAGGAGTAAAGAGAGCGGGAGAGAGAGAGAGAGAGAGAGAGAGAGAGAGAGAGAGAGAGAAGGGGGGAGAGAAAGAGGAGGAGGAGGAGGGGGAGGAAGAAGGCTTGTGTTGGCTTTAATTGAATTGTAAATGTGGGGAGAACGGGGGACGGACGGGGGCAGCCCCTAGCTGGGACAGACAGCAGATGGAAGGCAGGGCCTGCCCTGCAGGGTGACAGGGGTGAGAGCGGTGAGGGCGGAGGGGGAGTGTTGGTGGAAGGCGGAGAGATGGATGGATGGATGGGGGGAAGGGGGAAAAGCCAAAAGGGCCCGGTGCATGAAAACCACCAGGGTCTGCGGCTTTGCTGGGGGCTTGGTGTGATCCCGAGCTGTCTTGATTTCACCTCCCTCTCTCCCTCTCTCTCTCTCTCTCTCTCTCTCTCCCTCTCTCTCCCTCCCCCAAAAAAGCCCAGTCTGGAACCACAAGACATATCAGCTGATCTCTGGCTAAATGTACTAGTCCTGGTGGAAAATCACATGGTAAAGAATTTTCTATTAATACAGACAAAAATCCTCACAAAGGGAAATAAGCATAATAAAACACATACATACATATATAGTGTATGTAAGAATATTAAGAAAACTGGATGAAATTATATTCAATATATATTTAAAATATAAAAAAACTGGTAGGAATATATTTAAAGTATATTTAAATATTTGACAAAATAAGTGTTGGAAATAGCAATTCCTTTAATAACGAAATATAAAAATAAAAACCACCCCCCCCCTCTGCACCCCCAACCCAACCACCCCTCTCTTCCACCCCCCCCCCCCCCCCCCACCTCTCGCTCACACTTCCCCAAAGAGAGAAAATTAGCTCAGCCTGCCCTCCTCAGGTGGAAGAGGCTCAGGGACTCACAGACAGGTTTAAACAAGAACAAAAACATTTTAAAATTAAAAAATAAAATAAATAAGCAAACAAATAAAGAAATACAAATTCACCCAAACAAGCACACACACACACACGCACACGCACACACACACACACACACACACACACACACACACACACAAGCCCCTTTACCACTTGCACTGAGAGCCGTAAATCTACAGGCATGTTCCATATTGGTGTAATGTCTGAAAAGGAGGAAGCGTTGATGTTCCGTAAAAGTCGTTCCATGAATTTCCCAACTCTCGTCCTGGTGTCATTTTCGGGACGGCTGTGAATGGAAGCATGTGTTAATGGAAGCATGTGTGAATGGAGGCAGTAACATTGCCGGGACAAGCACGTAAAGTAGTGGTAAAGCTTAATCCGAATACTGGCAAAGCACAAATAGTGGGTTTTGACACATATTTATCTCGTGAAATAATCCAAAAACTATTTATTTTCAGGAAGAAAAAGAAAACATTCGGGAAAAATGCGTCTTTGCAGAGCTCGGCTGCAAAGACGAGACTCTGAAACGCGTCCAGTCTCTGCGGGGACGGGATTTATATTCTTAAATTTTTAATACTTTTCTTCTTAAAAATGCAACTTAGACCCGGGATCTGCACCGGAGCGGCCAGGGAGAGGCAGAACGGGTGGAGAAGGGGTGGAGAACGTTCCTTCTCCGGAGGCAGAGAGTGTAGGACAGGTTGGAAAAGCTCACACTGATTTAACAAGCCAAGGCAAGTTTATTTATACAGCCCATTTCAACAACAAGGCAGTTCAAAGAGCTTTACATGAAACATTTAAAGCCTTAAGACAATGTGCAAAAGAAACACATTATAAAAGGACAGAGAATGCATAAAGTTAAAAAAAATAGAATACACAGAAAGTGCATGAAAGTTACCATGCAGTGCAAGAAATGAATCAAAGAAACCTCTATTGTTAGGAATTATTACGCCTATTCCCAGAATGGCGTTCTGCCTTGTCAAGGTGATATCCGAGCCCCGGAGAACCGCTCTGGAGATCTCTCAGTTATCTGATATCACCGTTTCAGATCGGCCGGAGCCGCGACAACACAGCGCGCACAAAGCCACTAGTATTCACATTTCAACAACAAGGCAATTCAAAGTGCTTTGCATAAAACATCAGCAGTGTTCAAAGTGCAAAACAAGCACATTGTGAAGGGAAAGAACACATTATAAAGTTTAGACATAGAATGCACGGAAAGGCATAAAATCGAGTCATAAAAGTGACGGCGCAGTGTAAGAAATGCAGATTTGGTTCGGTGGAAGGCAGCGGCAAACAGACAACTCTTCAGCCTCGGTTTGAAGGAGGTGGGAGCTGCAGCCGACCAGAGTTTTGTTCCGGATACGAGGTGCGTAAAAACCCCACGCTGCTTCTCCACGTTTAGCTTTGACTCTGGGGAGAGAGAGCAGACCCGTCCCAGACGACCTGCGCGGTCTGGACGGTTCATAACGCGGCAGAAGATGGGAAATATTTTGGCCCTAAACCATTCCGTGTTTTATAAAACAACAGCAGTGTTTTGAAATCTATTCTTTGACGCAGGGGAAGCCAGTTTAAAGATCTGAGAACTGGAGTGATAGGATCAAGTTTCTTGGTCTGAGTGAGGACTCGGGTTCTGAATCAACTGCAGCTGTGTGATGGTTGTTTTATGGAGCCCTGTAAAGACAGCATTACAGTTGTCCAGTCTCCTGAAGATGGATGCATGGACCAGTTTGACAGGAGACATAAGTCCTTTAATCCTTGATATGTTCTGAAGGTGATAGTAGAATGACTTTGTAATCGTTTTGATGTGGCTGTTGAGATTCAGGTCAGAGTCCATGACTAAAACAAGATTTCTGGCTCGGTTTGTGCTTTTTAACAACATCGGGTCCGGGGACGGGAGCTCGGTTCCCGGCTCCGTCAGCCGAGGGAACCCAGTCCGTCCCGGAGGGGCGGGTAGACGGGAACCGAAGCGCAGGTGGTGAGAGCCAGGAACCAAAACAAAACCGATTCAGAGTGTAGGTCCGGTGCCGACAGATTGTCCAAACAATCGCATCGACGTTGGACATAACGTACTTACCCGAACCCATTATGTACCGTATCGGTAACAGTCATCTAAGGTGGGAATGGACTCCGTATGGAACTTCTCCATAAAGGAGGCCAGTGTGGGAAAGACTAACTACTGCCTTTGCCGGATATTTTTTATCCGGCACTGTTATGGATTCCATGTGGGAAAGAGGCTACACACACACACACACACACACACACACACACACACACACACACACACACACACACACACACACACACACACACACACACACACACACACACACACACACGTACACATATCGCTCTTTCAAACCCACACACACACACACACACACACACACACACACACAAACACACACTGGCATGTCTAGGTCAATACAGGCTTTATCCTTTGACTAGATTAAGGGTATTTGGGTTGTTTGTGCATTTGTGATGATAATAACCCCACATGGGGCTCCTCTGATTTCATTGAACCGATTAACACCAAAATATAGATCTGTCCAGAGCCCGTCGCCATATTGATTAACTGTGTGTGTGTGTGTGTGTGTGTGTGTGTGGCTCCTTTAATTACACAAAAATAAGTTGCTAAATTAAAGTGCAAGTTTGGCTTGTTAAAGCAGATAGATAGATAGATAGATAGATAGATAGATAGATTGGTAGATAGATTGGTAGACAGACAGACAGACAGACAGACAGACAGACAGACAGACAGACAGACAGAAAGCAGCTGGTATCCAAACAGTAGGCAAAATAATAATAAAGCAACACAATAAAAATATAAAATGGCAATATGCTACGTTTGCACTTGTCCCGTTAGGGGCTCTGTAATATATGGAAAAGTGTGAAAAAATACAATAAACCAAACAGTTAAGTGTGCACAATAAAAACATGGCAATATATACTATACACTAAACCTAATGATAAACAACACATAAAACCTAACATTTGACAGAAAAACTGATTTTAGGCTGTATTTGTTGTCCATTATTGGGTTTTGTAGAGGAAGAGGCAGGACGTTATGGCTCCGTGAACTAAAAGAATACATCAGTGTGTGATAATTGGAAATATTGAGATTAGCCGTCATGAGCCTCCAGTGTGTGTGTGTGTGTGTGTGTGTGTGTGTGTGTGTGTGTGTGTGTGTGTGTGCGTGTGTGTGTGTGTGTGCTCTGCTTGTCACTCACTTGTTATATTCTCATATTCCACTGAAATATCAATGTGTCATTTCTCTTCTGTCTCCCTCTCTCCCCCTCTCTCCCTCTCTCCCTCTCTCCCCCTCTCCCCCTCTCTCCCCCTCTCTCCCCCTCTCTCCCTCTCTCCCCCTCTCTCTCCCTCTCCCCCTCTCTCCCTCTCTCTCTCTCTCCCTCTCCCCCTCTCTCCCTCTCTCCCTCTTTCTCCCTCTCCCCGGTGATGGATCCTCCTCATAACTGTCCGTGCAGGCGTGATGTCACCACTCTGCCTCGGTTAATCTCTGCGCTCGCCAGACAGCAGCATATTCGCCGCCTCCGGGGGCTGGAATGCACTGTTGCTCTCCAATAACTCCACTCAATTGCCCATCATACCCCTACCCTACTCTACCCACACCCCCCCCCGCCCCCACCCCCCATCCCTCCACCCACCCCCGTCCCCTCCCCCCATCCCCCATCCCTCCACCCACCCCCGTCCCCTCCCCCCATCCCTCCCCTCCTAGTGCTCGTCCAGCCGCCGCCGCGTTTTTATTCTGTTATTAATCTGGAGACACGTCTTGCCAAATAATTAACCCGGCCGAGTTATTTATTCCCCGGGTGATGTTCCCTACCCGGGGGTGGTGTGGGAGTGTGTGTGCGTGTGTGTGTGTGTATGTGTGTGTGTGTGTGTGTGTGTGTGTGTATGTGTGTTTGTTGTGAGCGGGAGTGGGGGTGGGTGGTGAGGGTACAATGCCATTGAAACGTCCTCCTGAAGGAGACCAGGAGAGGCGGCGCTGGTGGAAGTGGGTGGTGTCAGAGGAGGTTTTCGGCTCTTACCTCACCTTGGGGTGGGGTGGGTGGAGAGGTGCGCGGGGGTGAGGGTGGGTGTGGGTGGGGATAAAGTGTGGGCCATTACAAATGCACCAGTAACCTTTTCGAGCTTATGAAAAAAGAAGAAGCTGCAGAAGGACTGTTACAAGGGGACACGTGGACACACACACACACACACACACACACACACACACACACACACACACAGACACACACACACACACACACACACACACACACACACACACACACACACACACAGCAACCTGAAGGTATGGACACATACACACACATTCACACCAACACACAAATACATGCATAAGCATACTCATCTGACCCCGTTGCATACATTAACACGCTTAGACACATCAATGCAAATAAACACACACACACACACGCACACACACACACACACACACACACACACACACACACACACACATCACTCCCAAACCATGTGATTATATCCAGGAGGGAGGTGATGTGGAGGAGGAGAGAGAGATGGAGGAGTCATGAGTGCTTTGGCCTTGAGTTCCACCCAGCGCTGCTTCCCAATCTGCCCAGGCACATTGCTCACTATAAGGGGTTTGAGGCGGTGGAAGTGTGTGTGCGTGCGTGCGTGTGTGCGTGCGTGCGTGTGTGTGTGTGTGTTAGCCGAGTGTTTAGGGACCACCTTGTCGTTTCAGAGACACTCGTTTTCACTCCCTGACCTGCTTTATGGGATACTCCCCCCCCCCCCCCCCCTCTCCCCCCTCTCCCTCTGCCGTGCTCTCTCTGGCGGCAGGTATTTCTTTCACAGCTGTGAAGGTTTATCAGTGGCAAAAAGGACTCACGCATCACATTCCGTCATGGTGGAGACACTTCACAACAAGCACATTTTGTCGGGAGATTTAACCCAACTGCATATCACGGTCACAGCGAAAAAACCTTAATAGGAAAAGACAACTTCTTCCTCCCCTTTAAAAGGAAAAGGTGCATTGCGTCGTTTGAGTTTGGCAGCCGGGCTCTGCGGGGCACATCTCCCGGCGAGGTGCGCAGGAAAACAGACGCACTTAGTGAGCCAGAAACATAGGAGGGATGAGGTTCAGTCCCTGCATTGGATGGAAGAGCGGAGCCCAACAGGTGGATGCAGGGCAGGTGGAGGCAGCGCAGCAACGCAGCAAAGCAGGCAGCAAAGCAGGCAGCAAAGCAGGCAGAGCAGGAGGGGGATTGGCCGGTGCCGGACGTTGCTCAGCGGGCGAGTACACATTTAGATTAATATCGCTTGTTGGACTTGTTTCTACTTATTCTCATAAGAAATAATTTCCCCATGAACTGCGGCACGGCTAGAAGTTGAAAGGGAACCGCAATCTCGAGATTTCTCGACACTATTCATGGGTTTAAGCCAACTCTCGCCGATGAACGATACCCACATGCGGACGTATGAGGGCGAACGTGAAGAGCAATCAATGTGATTTTCTTTCTTTCTTTGCTATTTTTTATCGTTCAGAGAGGGGGAGGACGGAGGGAGGGATGGAGGGATGGATGGATGGATGGAGGGAGGGAGGGAGGGAGGGAGGGAGGGGGGCAGCAGCCGTTAGAACTCGTCGACCTTGGGGTGTCGGCCCTAAGTGCAATTATTTTTCACGCGTGCCACGTTGACCAGATATGAGCACGCCCGTGTTCTGTTTTTCAGGCATGAGAGGGGAAGCGCAGGCCACACACACACACACACACACACACACACACACACAAGCACACACGCTCGCACACACACACACACACACACACACACACACACACACACACACACACACACATACACACCCTTAGTGTACCCACAGTGACCTGATTCCGCCGGTGGGGCCGGTGGGGGTCGTTGAATAAATAAAGAATATAATATAAGAAATAATAATTCGCTGTGGCGTAGATCGCAGATCGCAGCACGGATTGGTGATTGGTGATTGGTGATTGGTGATTGGTGATTGGTGATGTTGAGATTCCTCTGCCAAAAGAGGGAGGGAAGAAGAGAGGGAGGGGGGCGAGGGAGGGCAGGGGAATCC
>NC_137198.1:13238426-13255926 GCF_960531495.2 Zeus faber
CGCCGGTAACGAGGCGGGGCCCCCGTCAGTTACTGTCTGGTTCGTTACGGATTAGGCCGGTTTGGGGGAATTAATCCTGAGCGTCAGACATCACACTGCAGCCGGCGCTGGATTATCATCCGCTTTTGTTTGATTCGTCATGAATTAACCGTCATAATCCACCTGGTGTCGGGCACAATGAAAACACAGCAATGGACAGAGAAACAGGATGAGCCTCAGCGGGGGCCGGGGGAAACAGCCACAACAACCAGCAGCCGACCAGGCCGGCTGGAGCCCGTCGGTTAACCTGGGACAGTTATCCGTTCATGTGCATAATCAGCGTTATCGCTCGTACATTTAGTTTACGGAATGAAAGAATGAATGAATGAATGAATGAATTGATATTTGGATGTTTCATACCTGGACCTGTCTTTGTCCACTCAGAGAGCAGCCGCCCGCATTTACGACAGACCAGGTGAGAAACCGACTGAATACCACAGAGTGCCGGCAAATGAGGTCAAAGGTCGTTTTACTGTGTTTCTGTCGTTTGGGGAGCCTCTCGATGCCGCTTTTATTTTGGCGGGAAATGTTTCGGAAAAGTTTCTTCACAGTGGGAACGGATTGATCCAGCTGTGTCCATCCAATGAAAATATTCATTCAAGTCAATGTATAGTGATTATTATTATTTTTTTTTAATATTGCCCGAAATTTCGAATGATACCGGGAGGAACCTGTTTTAAAATTATTCCCTGGTCCCATTTACAACCACAGTCGCACATTTTTTGTCAAAGGTAGCCTACATTTTGCCATATTCTGTAATTTTTAATTCTAATTTAGTGGTTTGGTGGAATGTAAAGCTAAGGAGCTAAAACTGGATTCAACGCGGGTATTGTCAAGTCAAGTGAAGTCAGGTTTATTTATACATAGCCCTTAATCCCAGTCTCAAAGGGCTTCACAAGCCCAGGTTTCACATTGAAATCAGCAGCATCCCCTTATTCCCTGAGCGTAAACCCCATCCAGGGAAGCAAAAACGCCCAGAAAGCCCCCTGGGGAAAAAAAAAAAAAAAAAAGATGAAGCCCCGAATGGTATTGTCCATTAACCGCGTGCGCTGTGGACGTTTCAGGGCCTCTGAGGTATAAGGTGTTCCATCCCTCCTCTGCTTCATCCCCTCATCTCCATTCCAACTCTCCACCGCCGCCGCCGCCGCCCTCGCTGTCTCTAAGTTGATATTTGCATCCGCCTTCCTCCACCGTCCCTTCAATACTCCGCCTCCAACCTATGGCGGTCCCCACGGGTTCCGCCCTCGCGCCACGCGGCCGCGTCTCGATGGGGCCACGCGGCTTGACGAGGGTGAGTGCCTCACCCCGTCAGACCGGGGTGAGGCACCACCGGAGGCGCTCTCTCAAAACCTCTCTCTCGAGCCTTGACGCCGGAACACGAGGGCTGCGAGGGCCAGTTGGGGCGCCGAGGCCCAGGCCGAGGCCGGGGTGATTTTCAACCGCGGATTTTCTTACGCGATCATGGCCACTAGATACTGCTCCAGAAAACCTCAGAATGGGTGGAAGTCAATGGAAAAAGAAGTAATACACCTACCTGAGGGTGTCATTGCCTAAGTTCCCCTCTTCTACAGGTTTCTCGCACAGGTTTTTGGAACAAAGTGATCGTTCCAAACAGAAGCTATCAAGGCTCAAACTGAGGTATATTTGGGGGTGTAGGTGCTTTTGAGTGACAGGTCTCTCATTCGCACCCACGCAAGGCGTCTTCCTTCCTTCCTACGACTGTTTGGTGTCAGGACCAGCGGCGGGCGGCGAGGTCAGCGGCCGGGGAGGCGCTGGCTCGTACCAGAGCCAGATTTACACAGGTATGAACTGGGTAGAGGTAGCTTCAATTCATCATCTAATTGGTAGGTTGCACAATGACTACTGGTGAGGCGACCGCTTATTTCATTTCAGCGGTCTTTCCAGCGCACGCATACCGGTAAGTTGCATACAGGCAAACGCAGTTCCACAGTTCACACTCATTCAACACAAACGAAAATATATATTACATTAAAGTCGCCTATCCTTCTGTCCCCGTGGTGCTTTTTCATTGCGGTTCTTATGACCCGACCAGCGGGCCCCAAAATTTCAAAAGTTGATACACATACGTGAAGCCAGTCACCTGGACGATGGAAGGTGAGGACAAGTAATGAAGGGGTCGACACGCATGACACGGGTGACGTGCAGGGAGATAGTAACAAGCACGAGCGCCACCCAGGGTTGCCCAGTCAGACGGGAGGCTGAGCTCGTCGCTGTCTCACCGCTCGTCTCGCCCTGTATTAGCAGCGGCGCTCTGCAAATTTGGCGATTTTGACCGTAAAAAATGATCGGAATCGTACAGAAATGAAATTTATAATGCAGATCGGTGGAAAAACGTTATATATTTATTTGATATATCTTTATTTTATGATTTATTTTAATATTAATTCGATTTGTTAATTAATTTTTTACTTTTCGTAACAGCTATTTTCATCGGAGTATGCAGTCCTGCGGTCATGATGACAAGCGTAAACCCGCAACGCGAGGCCTCAAATCGTCTCCTCTGAAACCAAAAGGCCGAGTCAAGAAACAATACGTCCATTTTCGCACGCGGTCTATGGAATACGCTTTCAACATAAAAAATCAAAGCGTTGCGGGAACATTGCGAGGAAATGAAACCCTCAAATCTGCAGAGGAGCTTTGCGGCTCCCGCAGGAGGCCACGTCTCCGCTCGCGCATTCCGGGTCGCTCAGGCTGAAGTGCGGCGTCGCCGGTCGACGCCGTAGAGACGGCGCTCGCTCAATGGGCCCGTCACTCAAAACGCCGGCGAGCACTCGGGGCAAAAATGAGTGATCCTTATTGCCGTTCTCACCATCGCCATGTTTGGACAACCTCAATGCATTATGCAGGATCCGGAGCCGTGCGTGTGTCTGCAATACGGTCATACAAGTTGTACACGGCCAGCGGCTGCATCAGTCACAATGGCCGCATGAAGGATGACTGGCCGTCCTCCCATGTGTTTAGAATGGGGAAAAAAAAACAAAAAAACCGTCATAGATTTCTCAATTGATTACACGTCCCGGTGTCACATTCATAATTGCGTAAGAGTGGAGGCAAGCTGGGTCTGTGGCCGGAGCACTCCATCACTTTTCATCTATTATGAAGTGTACACCCAGAGCTCAATATGGAAGGGGACGCTTTATCAAGTCAGAGGTTATCGTCATAATGACCGCCAGGAAAAACGGAGCGTATTAATAATACACCGCGGCACTGAATATATATATTCTTTATTCGTCTGCCGCCAAATTCCATACAATTATCAGAATCCGGGCTTTCATTTTTGAATGTCCAGGTTTTCCTCGCGAACGCCTTCCCCCCTAATGTCGCCTACTCGTCTTGTCTTCGGCCAGATTTCGCTATTTCAAAATAAAAGCGTGCCGCTCCCTCTCAATGACGGTCCCCGGACCTCGAGGCTTTCACTCTAATAGCAGATGAAAGGAAAATAGAAAGGGAAGAAGGAAAGAAAAGACGACGAGAGCCATAGAGCTGCCGATACCTCTCTCAGCCTTTTCTCAGAAGCGTTTTCTCCCGCCATCACACAGATCACAGAGATTCACTCGCGGAAGTGGGGGGGGGGGGGCGACAAATGAAAAGCATTTTGCCGGGCGAGGCCGCCGCGACAAATAAGTGGAGGCACTTTGAAATGCAGAGTGGAGTGGTCAGTCGGTGGGTCGGCGTGCGTGTGTGCGTGTGTGTGTGTGCGTGTGTGTGTGTGTGTGTGTGTGTGCGCGCATGTGTGTGGGTGCTCCGGTCTCGCAAAGTGCATGGCGGGGGGGCGGGGTGGGGTGGGTAATGTCAGCCCCCGTTTCCTATCATAAACCCCCTCCTCGGTGCAGAAATGAGGCAGATTGCCCCTCGGAGGAACATATCTCCATCACATCCGTGCAGACATCACCGTACGACGCCGCTCGAATCCAACACTCGCTCTTTCATTCACTGTGAAAAAAAAAAAGAATAAATAAAAAGAGGAAAAAGGGCGCAGGGAGACATGTAATTATTGTCTCTCTCTCTCCCTCCCTCTCCCTCTCTCCGAGATCAAAGCAGCAAAACAGGGGTGATTACAGAGAGTCAGGTCGTCTTTGAAGGCCGTCCTCGCCGCTCTTCCTCCTCTCCTTCTCCTCGTCTGGTTTTGGGGTTTTTTTTTTTTTTTTTTTTTTTTTTTTTTTTTTTTTTTCTGGGAATAAAAAGGGAGAGGCAGGTGCCTCCGTGTGCCTCCCTCTGTTTACCGGCGGCCTGCCGCGCGCCGCACACACTTCAACCCCCCCGACTCGTCCCGGGGGTCCTCAGAGCTCGCCCTCTCTCTCTCTCTCTCTCTCTCTCTCTCTCTCTCTCTCTCTCCGTCCGCTCGTTGGCGTTCGCCGTCTGTAGTTCAAGAAAAACAAAAGCGTCAGCCTCACTCTCTCTCTCTCTCTCTCTCTCTCTCTCTCTCTCGCTCTCTCTCTCTCTCAGCTTTGATCCTTCAGTTGTGAAACCAGTTATGCAAGAGATCCTTGCGGACGAGCCGCTCGAAATCTTTGGAAAGGAATCGGGAGTCAAAAAAGGAGTCGTTTGTTCTTTCATTGACTCCAACCCGAGCCCGTAGTGAGCCCCAACAAGCCGCTCGAGCGTTAACCGAGGACGAAAGTCATGGGAGGAAAAAAAAGGGGCATTTGGCATAATTCATGTTGAACGTACTTTTGTGATTCGCACACAAATATTTTTTCAAAGAATGAGGCTTAACGATTTTTTTTTTTATCAAATTATTTCGAACGGTTTTGACAGAATCAAATGTCCTTTTCGTCCTGCGAGAATTCCGGGTCCGACGAGGCCGAACCCACTCCCCTCCCTCCGCTCCTTCCCCTCCCTCGTTCACCGCCCGTCACACCCACAGAATCGGGCGAAAACGACGAGACGGGAAAATCGGAAAAAGGGGGCCCGTCTGGCCGAGCGACCCGCCAGGAACCGAATCTCAAAACGGAGTCGAACCTTTCATCGCTATGTGAGACATTTTTCTTTTTTTTTTCTCTTTTTTTTTTCTCGGCCTGATCTGTTTTTGGTTTGTGAGGTCAGACATGGCAGGAATGGGAGATGAGCTGATTGCAATGTTTGTAAAGAGCGGGGGTAGTTTAAGAAAGCCTATATGGAGACTACGCTATAGGGACCACGTCGAAGGATCTCGTTTTAATTTGTCCAAGTCCAAACATGGGCGTTTGCCCGGCTCTTCCACTTTTTTCCCCAAACGACTGTATATTTACAGTAAATGGATGACTGAATTACTGCAATGGAAAGAAAGAAGGAATCAATCCCTGCCCTCCGCTCCTTTCTGTCTGTTTTTCTTTCGGTGGAACGCAAACATTTCTTAGCGGCTGTAAGTGAGCAGCCCCCCGACCGTCGGCGTGCCGTGACTCCGCGGGATCTCCGATCCGCGAGACGCAGCGCAGATCTCGGCGATAATGAGACAACAGCGTGTTTCACCGGCTCTCGTTTACATGTACGTGTAGCGGAGGGGAGGAAAAGCCGACGAAATGAAAAGAAACTCTTTCAGAATGCGTTTAAATGTGGTAGAGCAATGGGGGGAAAAAAGTGTTTTGTTTATTAAATATACACCAAATAAAAGCGCTTTGGATGCAATATCACTTTTTCATGCAAGAATGCAGGAGTATCAGATATAACTTATTAATTTCATTGCAAAACGGATGTTTCCCCGTCATTTCTTTGTTAAAGTTGTGGAGTTATGGTCAGAACTTTTTTGTGATATTGCATTTTTGCACAACGTTTGGCCCTTTTCCCCGATACGGACTTTCTGATCAGTCTGCGGTTTGGGGAGTTTTTTGTGCCTGTGGGATTTTAAGCAGCAGCTGGCGAATATTCAACCTTGGCGGTCGACCTCAGTGGGAAAATATGGCTACGGAGTGAAACTGGCTGGTGGTGGGGTCCTTCCCAATACGTTATGTATGCTCCCGTTGTGTAAACACACAAACACACACGCGCGGGCGCGCGCGCACACACACGCACGCACTCACGCACACACACACACACAGGTTCGCACCGCCCTCTTCCAGTGGAGCAGCCTGTGGCAGTACGGTAGATGGATGGCTGTTCTCTGAGGCCCAGAGCAGCCTCTGTGCATGCATCCTGCACCGCCAATGAGCCCGATACCGCGGCAGCGCCCGGAGCCTTCAGCGGCAGCCGTGCATCCCGGTGGCCACTGATCACACACCCAGGACCTATTCACACACATGCCCAAAACTTACCAATGAACACAACACTGTTCGCCCTGCAAAATGGCACGGCCTGGTCGGCACGTCGTTGGACAGATTATACATTCGGAACGCCGGACTCATGTTTCTGTGTGAATACCTATTCTGGGCTGTGCTGCTTATGCTCAAGTGCAATTTGTTTAGTCGTTGTTGTGCTTCAATGTTGTTACTCTTGAGGACAAAGTATGAATCTGAACGTCGACTACTTTTTTCCAAATACCTCAAATTGACCGCCGCTTGGCAACGTGGATTAGTCGTTTGAACACATTTAATCGCGTCATGATTGGGAAGCAAGGGTGGGTCACTGTGGGGAATGGACGCTCATCGCTCACATCACGCCGTCATGGGAACTTATAAAGGACAAATTCACAGACAATTTCCCAAAGTGCTGTAATTGTGGGACGACTCGAGAAACAGACCGGTGATATGCTGCTGCTTTGATTTTAGCTGGAGTGGAGCTTTCCATCACGACAATGAAAGTGAAATGTAGGTTCAACTCTGCCGGTGTTTCTAACTCTTGCCTGTCGCTGCCTTTTTGCAAAGGCACATTTTGCGCGTTGGATACATCATCGTGTTAAACGCTACAATATGCGTCTGTTTCTTATTACTGTCTTTTTATAGATAGGCGATGATCTGCTCTGCTCACTGTCTCCCGAAGGCAAATCCTTTGGTCACAAGTTCGGCGTTGAGCGGCCTGTGATGAGGTCACACAACGTCCGAAAAAAGTCGACTTGAAAGTCGAGCCCCGCGACGGAGCACCAACTTTCAGCCGCCAGCCGCCGTTGCAGCTCCTACCTCACACGGTTGCAATATGCACAAGGGTGGCACCGTGTTGACACAGTCAGTCAAAGGTGCATCCGTCACCTCTTCTCTATATCAACAAACGACACAAAAACTTCGCCGCCATCAACACCATCATCTCTCCATCCCCACCACCGCCTCCGCCCGCGTCAGCTGAGCAGCGAGGGGCCCGGGCTGTCTGTCACGGCGCAGGCAGGACGCTAACCATTAGCAAATTTACGTCAGAACCAAGCGGCCGAGGGTCAGCGCGGTCAGACGGACCACCCAACAGCTCGGTCACCAAGGACAAAGGCACGGAGGAGTGGGAACGAGGGAGGAGGGAGGGGTGGAGGGAGGGAAAGAGCCTCTCTCCCTCTCTCCCGCTCGCCCTCACTCCCTCTCACCCTCTCCTTTCAGATGAGATGTGCTGAGGCGACACATGCAGCGGCTGCCGCTGGGACCAGAAGCCGTCTGAGCTGTCAGCAGCAGAGTGTGTGTGTGTGTGTGTGTGTGTGTGCGTGTGTGTGTGTGTGTGCGTGTGTGTGTGTGTGTGTGTGTGTGTGTGTGTGTGTGTGTGTGTGTGTGTGTGTGTGTCCCATCGGGTCATTATATGCCATGGATCATAAGATGGACACAGCAATAGGCCGGTGGTGGAAAGTTCTCCAACTCCTTTTTCAAGATATTTCTCTTATTATTAGTCGTATGTAATTGTTGAAGTATTTAATTTATTAGATATAAGTAGTATTTAAGAACTACTTCACTACAAAAGTATATTCAGTTTTAAAGACTTCCGACAGTTACGGTACATTTAAAACCACAACCAGTGTCTTTAAAAGTAATATTTTTAAAGACACCTTTAAAAATATTTGTCCACTCTCGATTAAAAAAAGTAAAATAAATCCGTTATATATATATATATATTTACTTAAGTACTAATGCTTAAGCACTACATTTACATTTTACGAGTCATTTTTCCAGGGCATTGATACTTTTACTCGAGTAACAAAGTCTGAGCAGTTCTTGCAGCGTCGCCCCCTGCTGGTCACGTTATATTGTTAGACCGTAAAGTGTGACAAGTACTATTGCTTTTAATACCTTAAGTGCATTTAAGAGCCAGTACTTCAGTACTTCAGTACTTGAAGTACTGAAGTACTTCAAGTACTGAACTATACATATCAATGTGGTACTTTTGACTTTTTACCACTTTTCAGTCATTTTGGGTATTTGTACTTTTGAACACATTACTTCTGATGGATCAGTGTCGGCGACGTCATCCTTCCCAGACGTCATGGCACGACAGTCATTTTGGGTCCCCCACGCCCCCGCCCCCCTGCATGTGACAGCCCACCCTACACCCCAACCTCACACCCCCCTTCACCCCCCCTACACCCCACCCACACACCCTCCTTCACCCCTCCTCCGCCGCCCCTACGCCGCCTGAGTGATTTTGGGCCGCCGAGCCGCTCCATGAATCTTTCAGCGTCTTGATTAATTGCGTGCGGTAAATAAATAATAACAAGGCCATTTTGTCTATTGTTGCGTCCGTTGGGCAGCTTGACCCCGCGAGAGGTCGAGGGAAAATAGAATATTTATAGAAAGGCATAAAATTGGCTTTCCACAGCTGGTGTTGTTCTCCGTTTTTTATAGTCTAGTCTTGACTGTGTGTGTGTGTGTGTGTGTGTGTGTGTGTGTGTGTGTGTGTGTGTGTGTGTGTGTGTGTGTGTGTGTGTGTGTTTTGGCTTCACCTGTGCGTTTCCCCCTGGCTCTGTTAATGGGCAATAGCGTTTCATGAGTTTCTCACTACGCCGTCTAACCACAGCAATTAGGGACGGTGTGGATGGGGTGTAAATTCAAACACACACACACACACACACACACACATACACACACACACACACACAGACACACCTCAGTCAATGACGTAAATACAGGACGATTATTTTTAATCGTAAACTCAGAGTTTCTGACTGCGGCGTTACAACCTGTCGTCTGTGTGTGTGTGTGTGTGTGTGTGTGTGTGTGTGTGTGTGTGTGTGTGTGTGTGTGTGTGTGTGTGTGTGTGTGCGTGTGTGTGTGTCCCATAGGGTTTTACTGTTGTTCCTACCAGACCTTCGCTACCTACCTTCTTGAAGAGCAAGCTGGTGGTCTCCCTCTCACTCTCTCTCTCTCTCTCTCTCTCTCTCAATCACCTTTTTCTTTTTTTTCTTCCTTTGCTCCCGCCCTCTCTCTTTCTGTTTCTCTCTCAATTTCTATTTTCAAAGAACCATGTATAATATCTAATAATAATCTAACCTGAAATGTATATATGAATATAAACTGGTGAGATAGTGTGATACAATAACGAGGACAATAGTACGAATCATAACAAAAATATCAGTGACAGTAGTACTGGTAATAACAGTAACGGTAATAATAATGGTGCTAGACAGACAGTCAGATTGATAGATAGATAGATAGATAGATAGATAGATAGATAGATAGATAGATAGATAGATAGATAGATAGATAGATAGATAGATAGATAGATAGATAGTCTCCACAGTGGAGGTTGTCCACACAGTTGTGATATACACACACACACACACACAAACACACACACACACACAAACACACACACACACACAAACACACACACACACACAAACACACACACACACACAAACACACACGCACATGCAGAACATAAATAAGTTATGTCTGAGACTTGCACCATGGAGGGATTTCAGCATGGCCCCTATCCATCTCTCTCTCCCTCTCTCTTCTCCATCCTCTATCTGTTTCTCAGAGTGGTGTGTGTGGGTTTGTGTGTGTGTGTGTGTGTGTGTGTGTGTGTGTGTGTGTGTGTGTGTGTGTGTGTGTGTGTGTGTGGCTGTGTGTGTGTGTATGTGTCTGTGCCGCTCGCCAGGCGTCCCGAATGAGGATTTCCTCCAGAAGACGGTTGCTAGGCGATGCCCCCCCCTTGATTAACCGAAGGATTGAGGGGAGAGAAAGGGAGTGTGTGTGCGCGCGCGCGTGTGTGTGTGTGTGTGTGTGTGTGCGTGCGTGTGCGTGTGTGTGTGTGTGTGTGTGTGTGTGTGTGTGTGTGTGTGTGTGTGTAACCGCTTCTCTTTCCAAGCAGTTATCACTAATTGACAGCTGCCGGCCCTCGGGGCTGTATTCTAACCCCGCGCCCCCGTTGTAATGGGAGGGCAGGGCTCTGTCACCCGCCCTCTCTCCCCCATCGCTCTCTCCCCCGTCCCTCACCCCTGTAGGAGGGACAGAGTGGTTGATGGAGGGATGGAGGGGTGGAGGGGTGGCAGCAAAGTGGGACACACGTCATATGCCAGACCTGTTGGGATCAGCAAGAGGAGAGAGAGAGATGATGAGATGAGGGAGGGGGGGGGGGGGGAGGGAGAGAGAGAAAGAAATTAAGAAAAGGGGGAAGCGAATGGGAATGAGGTGGAGGAGTGAAATGAGCAGGGAGATGAGGGTATAGAGGGGAACCGATATAGGGGAGAGAGAGAGAGAGAGAAGGAACAGGAGAGGAAGGGCGGAAGAGTGGGGGGGAGGGCATGCTCTGTCGTTTACTCGGGGCGGGGTTGCGCTGCCCTGCTCCATCTGGAAGTGTTCTCCATCCCTCTCTCTATCTCTCTCTCTCTGTCTCTCTGTCTCTCTCTCTCTCTCTCTCTCTCTCTCTCTCTCTCTCTCGCTCTCTCGCTCTCTCTCTGTCTCTCTAAACAGGACGATCAGATCATTCTGCCTCCTCTCGTGGAACCCAAATTTAAGTCGAGATTATTGAGATCGCACTTTGGGGACCCCAGGGGTTGATCATGAGTCGGGTTGAGTGTGATGTACCTCCCCCACCCCACTGCGCCCAACCTCACCCTTCGCTCAACCCCGCCCCCAAATGTTTGCCAACGTGGGTCTCAAACGAACTGTCGTCTGGAAGGGCTTTGGAGTATTTGCTATGTCAAAATTGGAAATTGTCAAAAGAGAGAACCTCGCGGCCGAATGAGAGATGTACAATGTTTCAAGATTTAAAAAAATGTCTCCTCCTTAACAAGATTATTTCGTCACATACATGTTGCACTGTACATACAACATAGTAGAGAAATTATTTTGGGGCAAACTGGGCTGGGCATGGTACAAATACAAAAAGAAAAATGGAAAACAAGATAAGATTAAAAAATTGAGAGTGAAAATAAGAGTAAAGTAAGTTAAAAAAAACCCCAATACAAATCTATTTACAGCATCAAAAAGTTGAGCTGCTGAGTGCAATTCGCCCTCGTTCTGGTCTGATTGCAGTTATCAATGTGGCAAAGTAAATAATCTGCGCATCTGTACGTCAGCGGATGTATTTATGTATTTGTATTTATGCCACTGCTCTGCATGTGCCCGTCAAAGAAATGACAACCTAAATAATTATAAAAGGTAAGATAATTGTCGGACAGTAGTTATTTTGAATTCAAGCGTTTAATGAAAATGTAAAATTGGGAGGAAATCCTTGGAGAGGCTGCGCCGGTGCTAGGCCAAATCCTGACGGAGGGATTTGAAAATAATGGAAATTGTCCGACCCCGGGGTATCCCCAGGGTCCCCCGCCCCTATTATGCACGGGGAGACCCTGTTATATGGAGGCGCTCAATGGGGACTGCAAAGAGGGGGGGCGGGGGCCTGGAGGGGAGGGGTTAATCGGGAGACCCCAGGTTTTACTTTGTACTTTTAGGTTTATGTAGAGTAATGTGCAGTACAGACAATAAAACATCTAAATAGTATGAGTAAATCCATAATAAAACATACTCTTCCCGCACAGTTAATTTATTGCATAAACAAAATGTGTACACTGTATATTGAATATTTTACAAATGATGAATCGTGAATTTGTCCCTCTATGTATAATTGTTTATAAATATATATAATTATGTACATCATGCAATAATTTTGTGAAATATGTGCTGTGCAATGTTTGCGAACTGGGAATACTAATAATAAATACCAAAGAATATAAATGTGTGCAAAGTATATCAGCAGTGAGGTAGACACAGTATTTATGAGGTGGTCCTTGTTTGTGACAGAGTTCAGTATCCTTATGGCTTGGGGGAAGAAGGTCTTTCTGAGGCTCTCTGTTCTGGTATTGTGGTTGAGGAGGCGTTTGCCTAACCACAGCCACTGATCAGTCCATGGTTGGGATGGTGGGGATCCTTAATAATCCTCTCAGCCCTGGTCCTGCACTGCCTGGTGTATAAGTCCTGGAGGGGGAGTGTAGTCCTGATGGTACGTTCAGCTGAGACTACCGCTCTCTGCAGGTCTTTTGTGGTCCTGAGAGGAACAGTTCCCATACTGTACCAGGCGGTGATGCACCCTGACAGGATGACCTCATTGGCACCAGAGGTTTTCTGTATCTTTGGAGAGACTCTGTAGTTCCTTAATTGTCTAAGGTGATACAGGTGCTGCCTCGCCTTTATCTGTTTGTAATGTCCATGTCAGGTCCTCGGTGAGGTCCTGACATGGATACCAGAGGCTGCTCATCCTCTCAACTGGGGCCCTGTCAATGGTGAGAGGGGTGTAGATCCCCTGCTGCATCTTTCCGAAGTCCACGACCTGTTGGCCCAGCACCACCATATCTGGTCCTCCACCTCTCCTAGGTAGGCCTTCTCAGTGTTGTTTGAGATCAGACCATCCATAACTGTGTAGTCAGAAAACTTTATGATGGTGTTGGAGCCACTCTTGGCCACAGTCATTAGTGTACAGAGACTTCAGCAGAGGACTTATGACACAGCCTTGGGGGGGTCCTGTGTTGAGGGTGCGAGGGGTTGAGGTCAGGCACCTTGGACCAGTAGACAAGGTCCAAGGTGCCTGGGAGAAAGGAGCAGATGTAATCTTTGATTAGTCTCTCAAAACACTTCATGACCACTGAGGTGAGAGTGACAGGACGGTAGTCATTGAAGTCATTGAGGTTCGGCCGGATTGGATGGCTTGGGCACAGGGACAATAGTGGACCTCTTGAAGCAAGAGGGCACCATGGCCTTGGCCAGGGAGAGGTTGAATATGATGGCGAACACTGGTGCCAGCAGGTCGGCACAGGTCTTCAGTACACATGTGGCGATGCCGTCCAGACTGGCTTCTTTCCTGGTGTTCACCCACCTCAGAGCCTTCCTCATGTCGTGCTCTGAGACGCTAAGTGTGCGTTCCCCGCCGTTCAATTGCGCTAACCAGGGGGCTAATGCTAATGATAGCACCGTTAGGCTTGAAGTGCACAAAAAACGGGTTCAGATCTTCTGCCAGAGGAGCGTCAGCACTCACCGTGGTGGAAGCTCTACCTTTGTAGTCCGTAATCATCCGTAATCCCTGCCACATGCGTCTGGTCTCAGACAGCTGGAACTGGGACTCCACTTTTCTACCGATGCTTAGCCTCCTTCAGCGCCCTCCGCAGTTGGTAAGACGCCGCTTTATAATGGCCCATAATTCCTGACACAAGTCTGGCGTTGAGAGCAGCAGTGCACGTGGTCTGTGCGTTGCGTTGCGTATGGATTTGTCGACCCACGGTTTCTGGTTCGGAAATGTTTTTAACGAAACCATGGGAGCCACATCATCCGTAAGGTTAGCAAAAAAACGTATGTCGACGCTTCCGTAAACTAGCTCACGTCACCTGGGGTGGAGCGAAACACGCCCAAGTCGACGTCACTCAGTGTGTCCTGCAGCGTGGCTTCTGGTTGGGAAGTCCAGAGCCTGACATCTAGCATCACTGGAGCCTCCCGGACCAATCTTTGTTCATAATCCTGGATCAGGAAAATGGTAGCATGGTCTGACTTACCAAACGGTGAGGTGTCCTTGTAGCCCTCCTTAAACTGCGTGTGGCAATGATCCAATGTCCGTTGTCCTCTGGTGGGATAGGAGATGTGATGGTGGGGGTGCGGCACACTAGTTTGAGGTTGGCCTTATTAAAGTCCACAGACACGGTCAGGGCTGCGTCAGGGTGTTTGTTCTGATGTCTGTTTAGCACATCATGAAGCTCTGATCGGCTTGTGGAGGGATGTAAACAGCCGTGACGACGACCAAAGTGAACTGGCGGGGAAGGTAAAATGGACAACACATGAACGTCAGATGTTCCAGGTGCGGCAACGGGAGCGTGAGAGGGCCGTGATATTCCTGTGGTCACACCACCTGTTGTTGGCCATGAAACAGACTCCACCACCTTTGTATTTCCCGGACTCGGCTGTTCTATCCATACAGAGAATGGGGAAGGATTCTTTAGGTCGAATAGTTTGGTTGTGAGGGCCAGCCGTGTTTTCCATCCAGTAGGTGATATTACACTCTCACGAACCGTTGGAATTGGATCCTTGCCCTGATATTGCCCAAAGTTTTCCAAAGTTTTCCTTCCTTGTTTTCCAAAGATTGGACATTGGATAGCAGGTTGCTGGTTGGAGGTGGACAATTTACCCGAGACCTCCGTCTGTTCCGGACTCCAGTGTTCACTTTTCTTTCCGGGGGTCGCCACGTCGCCATTGTTGCTCTGGTGCAGTTCTCGAAGATCAAACCGCAAACAATTAGTTGGAACCGAACAAACCTTTTGAATAAACTTGTGAGTCACTGTGCCGACACAGTCGTTCTTCAAGTTGTTCTACTCACAAACACAAAATAATGACTGAGGACTAAATGAATAAGAAAACAGGTGAAGGCATTTGGCATAATTCATATTGAATGCGACTGATTTACACTTTGCATTAATCCAAAATAACAAATTCTGACAGAATTGAATGACTATGTGAGAATTCCATTCACGCCTCAGAGCCGATCCGCCTCTTCTGACTTGCATTGCACCAACTGAATCAAATAAACAAAAGGTCGGAAAATTTTACGAATCTTTTCTACCGGGGCACTCATAAGCGCCTAATCCTGAATAAGAGACAAACTTTTCATCACAGATCGACACGTTCTGGAGAAATTAGAATATACTCTCTCTCTCTCTATCTCTCTCTTGCTTTTTCAAAGGGAGGTAATTAGAGAATCCAACTTGTCAAATATTAACTGTGCTTAAACATATGGAGTGTGGCGTGGAAGCTGTAAGAACACGGTAATAAATTCAGAGTAATTAGCGGGGCCAGCGTTTGATGCATGCGTCTCAGCCTCCATCAGAGCTTCCCCTTTTAGGGGGAACATCAGGAATTATTACACTTACAAGGAATGTGAACAGATTTGAACTCATTTTCCCCCTTTTTTCAGGGGCTGGGGGGTAGGGGGTGGGGTGTTGGAATAAGCTCCATGCGTCTTGCACTAATGCTCAAAGCAGAGTTTGGGCTGTGTGGTTTCCACTCTGACTGATTGTTTTCACAGGAAGCCAAAATTGAATTACCGCACGGGACACGTTGGACTGGTAATAAAGCCGTATGGCCGCCGCTGTAATTATCCATATATTACTGTAATTATTTCAGAGTATGAAAAGCAGATTATTCCTCTCCCCAGTCCTCCTATTTTTCAAGGGTGCGATCGAGGGCCCCGTCTCTGCCTCTCTACATCTTCATGCAGACTCTCTCGCTCTCTTTATCTCTCGCTCTCCCTCTTTCTGTTTCTATTTCTATTTCAAAGGGCTGTATTGGCATGGGAAACGTACCAAAGAAAAAGCCAAAGCAAGGGGAAAACAAAAAGTGAAGAATGTAAAGCTAAAGAAAAAATGAAAAAAAATGAATAAAGTGAATATTACCTAAAAGAAAACTGTAAAATATATATGCAAACATTGCTGTCAAAACTGATTTTTTTTTTATCATTTGAGTTAAAATAAAGAAAAAATTATGTTTAAAAAAAAAAATATATATATATATATATATATAATTTATATATACAGATAAGTGAATATAACCTAAAATAAATATATATATATATATATATGTTATAAACATCATTGTTGAAAAGGAAAACATTTTTTCTGTCATTGTTACAAAGTATAAAAACCAGTTGGTTTCTTGTCCCTGATCCCTTTTTTCATCGTTTGGGGGGCGATCGAGGGCCTGTCACTCGCTCCCTCTCTTACGTCTTCATGCCGGGGCGATCGATAAATCCCCAGCACTGAAAATGCAGCATCTCCTGATTATAATGAAGATAGCCGCTCATTTAAAATGCTAATGGACAATTTCACCTAATAAGAGACATTGAACCCAGCACTTCATTAAAATTTAGAGGCCGGAAAGTCTATTCCAATTAGGATATTGGGCCCCTCTCTCTCGCCCATCTCTCTCTCCCGCCGCCAGCACCGATCCCATTAGGACTTTAAGAAATGTTGAAACGCTAATGCTAACCAAGATGTGTGCTTTAAATTGTCATTACAAGGGCATTGGACCAGATCTGGACATGAGCTCATCTGGTACGATCTACACGTCCATGCGCGTTAAGGAGCTTGTAGGGTTCGGCATCTGATCAAGCAAGCACATCAATTGAATGAGAGTGGGACCCGAAATATGTCCTCAAACATCAGGAATCCTCTCTTCATCTATATGTGCTACTTTGGTGGAGATGGTGATGAATAGTCTGAGGCCCTGCACACGAGTAGGCTCCTTTCCCACTTGCGCTGAAAGCCCTAAATCCACTGGCGGTGTTGCATATTGCCGCGATGGGGGAACAGAAGCCGGCGTCGATGTTCTGTAAAAGTCGCTCCGTCAATTTCCCAGCGCACTCGACGTGGTATCATTTCTGGGAAAACGCAGACACGGACCACCGCTTTGTGAAAGGAAGGAGCGAGCGAACCAATTGCAAGACTCCGCTGTCCCTGTCTCTGTCCAGTTCAGCGTCCGACGCTCTGCTAATGTTCCTTTCGATTGAGTGCGCGTTTCTGATTCACATGCATCACAAAAAAACACGTCCTGTCTCGCGAACTGATGAATATTAAATTCATTACAAGGACATTGTGTTTCGGGTTATCGCTTCCACTCTGGGGCGGCGGCTCTGTCCCGGCTCCGTCAGCAGGGGGGAACCGAGGCTGTGCGGGAGCGGGCGGGGAGACGGGGAGGTGGAAATCCAAAGCGCCGGTCTCTGAGAGTCAGGAAAAAAATGGAACCGATTCAGATTGTACGTCTGTTGCTGACACAGACTGTCAAAACGATCCCATCTACACTGGAACAGCCTGCCCCTAGCCGCCATCAATTCCAGCGTTACCATGGAAAGTGTGAAAAGGGGCAAGACGGAAATGTTCCTGAATGTAGCTGCATGTGTGAACAGTGAAACTCCCTCGCAGTGCCAGAAGGTTATCCTAGTAATTTACCGGGAACTATGTGTGAAAGGGGCAACATACGGATATTAAAATTTCTTGGCCTTATATGTCCAATCGAAAACGGCCTTTTAGGAACTGGGAACAAAGCTTTTGGGCGACACCTTCAATGGCGGAGATCTTCTAAAGCTTTCAAGCAAAGCAGGAAGAAAATCGTGTCAGGAACCGACAATTCTTCTTCTTCTTCTT
>NC_137198.1:13260926-13268426 GCF_960531495.2 Zeus faber
CACCAGCCTCCTCTTAATCCCATTTAAATCTGCATAATGACTTATTTTGAACTGCTCAGCACACCGTCTTGATCACGGCTAGAGAAGTCCCAGTGAAAAATAACCAGGCGGGGAGGCAGGCGGCGGCGGCGGTGGCGGCGGCGGCGGTGGCGGCGGCGGCGGCGGCGGCCTCATGCCCTTGAGAGAGAGAAGTTGATGAACGACGGCGGGAGCGGCTAACGCTAACGCCCGTCCTGACATTGGAGACACGACGCGGCGCTACCGCTTCCCCCCTCCGTTGTCATTAATAAACACCTCTTTGAATAAACACATGCCTGATTTGTTAACGTTAAGCGCTAGAGATAGATTAATTACGGCAATCCCGGCTGCCATTTGTTTTCGTCCACGGCCCGGCGCCGCGCACTCCGTCTTCCCATTACGACGGAACGCGGGGAAGTCATCTCGTCCATCAGGTCGCTGCCACTTCAAGGTAGCGCTGTCTCGGTCCGGCGTCACGCGGCCGTCTGGCTTCCATGGATGTGCTCTGAGCCGTGGCTTTAAAGGCCAGAGGTGGAGCGCTGAGTCCATCATCACCGGGAGAAAAATGAAGCAATCCAAGGATTCTATTTGGCCGCCTTTGTGTGAGGCTGCCACGTCGCCTTTATCCCAAATCGACTCTTTCTGTGTGTGTACCTTGCCTAGGAGTAAGTGTACATTGCCTGGGTGTAAGTTGCCTGGTTCAAAGTGTACGTTGCCTGGGTATAAGTTGCCTTGGTGTAAGTGTACATTGCCTGTTAAGGCAATGTACACTGTTGCTTGGGTGTTGCTTGGGTGTAAGTGTTTGTTGCTTGTGTGTAAGTTGCCTGGGTGTAAGTGTACGTTGCCTGGGTGTAAGTTGCCTGGGTGTAAGATTAAGTTGCCTGGGTGTAAGTTGCCTGGGTATAAATTGCCTGGGTGTAAGTTGCCTGGGTGTAAGTGTACGTTGCCTGGGTGTAAGTTGCTTGGGTACAAGTATACGCTGCCTGGGTATAAATTGCCTGGGTATAAGTGTACATTGCCTGGGTATAAGTTGCTTGGGTGTAAGTATCCGTTGCTTGGGTGTAAGTTGCCTGGGTGTAAGTGTACGTTGCCTGGGTATAAGTTGACTTGGTGTAAGTGTACATTGCCTGGGTGTAAGTTGCTTGGGTACAAGTATACGCTGCCTGGGTATAAATTGCCTGGGTATAAGTGTACATTGCCTGGGTATAAGTTGCTTGGGTGTAAGTGTTCGTTGCTTGTGTGTAAGTTGCCTGGGTGTAAGTGTACGTTGCCTGGGTGTAAGTTGCCTGGGTGTAAGATTAAGTTGCCTGGGTGTAAGTTGCCCGGGTATAAATTGCCTGGGTGTAAGTTGCCTGGGTGTAAGTGTACGTTGCCTGGGTGTAAGTTGCTTGGGTACAAGTATACGCTGCCTGGGTATAAATTGCCTGGGTATAAGTGTATATTGCCTGGGTATAAGTTGCTTGGGTGTAAGTGTCCATTGCTTGGGTGTAAGTTGCCTGGGTGTAAGTGTACGTTGCCTGGGTATAAGTGTACATTGCCTGGGTGTAAGTTGCTTGGGTATAAGATCCTGGGTCTAAGTGTCCGTTGCTTGTTTGTTAGTTGCCTGGGTGTAAGATGCCTGGGTGTAAGTGTACGTTGCCTGGGTATAAGTTGCCTGGGTGTAAGTTGCCTGGGTGTAAGTGTACGTTGCCTGGGTATAAGTTGCCTGGGTGTAAGTTGCCTGGGTGTACGTGTACGTTGCCTGGGTATAAGTCGCCTGGGTGTAAGTTGCCTGGATGTAACACTAGGTTGCCTTTGTTTACTACTTCCTGTTTCACACGCTACTTTCTCTCTACTGCCACCCATGGTTTCTGAGAATACTGCAACGGAGAATGTGCCCGTGCCTGTGCCCGTTGCCTGGGTCTAAAATATGTCAAAAAAAAATACAGCCATATTTTTATATATATATATAATGTTTATATTTCAATACATTAGCACACAGCAAAAATACATGAATGGATGAATAAATTCATTTTTATGTATATTTTTGTTCTTCATTTGGCTATTTTCTTTGTATTGGTATATTATGTATTTGTATATATTTGTATTTGTTTATTTATTTTTATTCGTCATATTATATAGTTATGTACTGTTTTAGACAGTTTTTCATGCTCATTGTCTACAGAGTGAAGCACCAAACATTACCACGACAAAGTCCTTGGATATGCACTTTGAGGCAATAAAATAAGTAATAACATAATGAAAAGTCTGTTCTTCTTCAGGAATTTTTTTTCTTTTTTTTTTTACGTTTTAATTGGCATCCACTTCAGATGGAGCATCCACAGATCCACTTGCTTTTTTGAAAAAACCAAAACCAGTCGGGCGACTCGCATGCGGTTTTGCAGCCTCCGAGTTTGTCCTTTATATCGTTTTGGGGACGGATAATGACAGCCGAGCTGGAAAGACGTCAACGAAAACGGACAATGTCACTGATAAAATTCGAATTCTTGTCATGGTGGACGCGCTAGAGGTGTTCCCATCACATGAACAAAGACTGGATTTGCATACCTACTCACACTTGTCGGAAGTTTGCATTGAATTTGGGGCCGCACCCGTGCCCCCGCACACACACTAACGAGGCAATTATTTGGACAGCAGGCGGCGGGATGCATTTTGGGGGGACAAGGCGGCAGGTTCGCAGCTGTAAGAGTCGCACCGGTTATTGCACAGTTTGCCGGACTTCAGAGAGGAAGGAGACGAGCCGGCCGTCGGGCGGGAGATTTCACACCGTCTAATGAAGAGGACTTTCTACATTTCAGAGCAAATAATGAATTCAAAAAAAAGAAAACAAAGACATTTGAAAAAGGAACAGACTTGGGTCACGGTGCTGCGTTTTAAGCACCGCGCCACTGGGGGAATGCCAATTATGAAGGCCAACGGTTGTTGTCCATGGCGATCATTTGGGGGGGATTTTGTTTGCCATTACTGTAGCAGAAGAAAAAAAGGAAACGCAACCTCACGCACCTTTTTATTATCATGTTTTACGCTGGGGGATGCTGCTGCTTAGCCCATTCAGATGCTGTTATCATATTTGATTAATCAGCTTTATTGACTCCGGCACACAGATTAATATCGATCGCCTGAGTGGCGTGTTTTAGAAACTTCAAACGGCCGTATCTGAAGTATCTGTTTGATATGAATCAATCCCTCGCTTTTTAACACACACACACACACACACACACACACAAAAACACGCACACACCCACACACGCACACATGTACACACGTACACACACACACACCTACACACGCATTAAGGTTCTACCGAATGAAATAGCTATAGTGCAAAAAGAGAGAAAATGAGAAAGAGACTAATGTTAATGCTACTCGACCCCATATTATTTGATTGTTGTCATAATTATTATTATTATTATTATTATCATCATCATCATCATCATCATCATCATCATCATCATCATCATCATCATCATCATCATCATCACCATCATAACCATTATCATTATCATTTATCATAATAATATGAATAATAAATTTGTGTAAAAGGTAATTTATACATGATTTATATTCAATGTAAAAACATAAAACATAACAATGAGAAGTACATTTGCAATGGATTCAAGCTGCTCTTATATCATAACAAAATCCCAAAAGAAAAACCATTTATTTTTCACATATACCATGCCAGATAGATATTAAAGGTCAACTTACAGTTGTGACAGCATGTAAAAACACTTTTGACATAAAATACATCCAGGGCTGCATAATGTGCATAAAGTGCAGCATGATGGTATGCTTAGATAAGAGGAGACTTCGTTAACCCCTGTGCGGAGGTTCAGCAGTAAGATGCAATACAAATAAAAATAACACATGTATACATCTATCAACAAAGATACACACAGAGCAACCTCGTGCAAAAAAAACGAGTCCCGTTTAAAATCGACTAATATCTCCATCGAGTGATTTTCAACATCAACATCATGACTCAACCTTTTCTGTTGGCGCAATGAAACGATATCGAGTTCAAAGGTTTTGGAAAGCATGCGATTGACTGACTCACGACAGAAAGCTACATGGAAGATAACTGGAATGTGTTTGCTGCAAACATGCAAAAATCTGATTTGCTCAAAGCAGCTCGCAGTTACGTGGCCACCAACGTATCCCAGGAGGAGAGCAGCCGGTTACAACCGCAACTCTTTTCAGCCCCCCCCATCCTGGGTTTTGTGTGGCCAGGTGTCTACTCCATAGGTCGTTGTGCACAGAACATGCCATCACGGTGCTCCTTGGAGCCGCAACCCTGCGAAACGATGCAGTCTGGTCCGTTTGAAAGGCCACGTCCAGGCTAGGTGTCTAATAAGGAGTGGGAGCAAAGTCCCTCACCTGTGGCTATAAATAAAGATCAAATCATTCCCCCCTCTAGTTGCATACAGTAATTACATTGCTGACATCTCTGTTACCTTGACTTCAATAAGCAAAAGCAGCCAAAATCAATTTGCGAAATCTTTACCCCGGCGTGAGATTTATACCTTACAACAGCCTGTTCTGGACCGCACGTCGGTGAATAATGAGAACCTGCAAAACATTTGACCGGGATCAATCAGGAGGAAGGAGGAGGAGGAGGAGGAAGGGGAAAAAAAAAAAAAAAAAAAAAAAAAAGCTTTTTCAAAAGCCCCGGCTAATTATCCCCGAGTCTTCGATTTCTGTCTGGAGCAAAAAAAAAAAAAAAAAAAAAAAAAAAACTACAGAGAAATATCAATGCCCTGCTCCTGCGTTCATTTATTTTCTCAGAAATGCGGCTCCGGCTTTTTCGGAACGCCCCGACAATAATCTCCGCTCCCCGTCCGGCGGGGCATTCATTTATTTATCCCTTCTTCGCCGGTACACCGCGTCCCCTCCCCGCCCCCTGCGTCCAAGCGGCCCGTCCTCGTGCAGGTTGGGTTTAAACTTACACATTAATATCCACAGATGACCTTTTGAATGAGCCGCGGCATTACTCTTGTGCGTAGGAAGCTGTCCGCTCCGGACAGAGAGTAATGTGCTGGTTGACCGCCGGCCTGACCCTGGCGAGGCATTAGAATGTAGACCACATGTCTCGCCCGTGTCCAACCTCCACGGGAACACGCGATAAAGTCTAAAACAAATACGAGAGCAAATGTGTTGTATGAAGTCTTATCTCGCTGCACGCTGCGCCGCTGATGGAACGGGGCTGTATCTGGTTTGCTCTCTCTCTCTCTCTCTCCCTCTCTCTTTCTCTCTCTTCTGCATTATGTTGCCGGCACGCGGCCGGCATGCCCGGGCCCCCGGGCACAAACGGGCGCTCCGGGGGACCAAAAAAAAAAAAAAAAAAAAACGCGCCTCGCAAATACTTTATCCTTCAAATAACATTGAACTCTGTTTCTCTTTGTCGGACCGCCCCCCCTCCTCCTCCTCCTCCTCCGAGTTTGACTGACAAGTTCAAATAAGTGGAAACATTAGCATCTTAATTCCCGATGACTGTCACATTTGGTTAGCGTCTCCTCTTCAAGGATGCAACTCATAAAGGAGAGGTATTCACGTTGGCGAACAAGGCCTCCTTTATAACCTAATTGCTTTTGGTTCAATAGCTTAAAAAGTCATTAATTACAGGGCCGGCTTGTAATGGAGGTTAAGGTGGCTTTTTCACCAAGGTAATGAGCTGCTGTGCACGGCGGCCCGGGCAGATTTGATGGGATAATGGGAGGGGGCGAATACCACTTTTTCATCCCGGCTCCGTGATGGCACCGGGGGAGAGACGGGAGCGAGGGGGCCCCGTTTTTTTCCCCCCCGCCGGGCGGCGGAATAAAAGGTTGTAAGAGGGTGAGAGATAATTGAATTCCAAACAGCGCTATTTGTATAGGTGGCAGCGTGTTATGCGCGAGGTGCAAATGGCCGCGGCCGAATGCGGCACGGCGTCGAAAATGATGCGTGTTGTGCTAACGTCGGGCGCAAAGTGTGTTTGTAGGCGTCCGCTCTTGAGCTTTTTCATTAGATTGACGGAGGTACAGGTTGGAAGGCTTTCTGTTTTGTTTGATGCGTAACAACTGTGTTTACCTTTCTCCTCGCCCGGCGCGGTATTGATTACCTGCCGCTGGAATTACCTGGCAACGGGAAAATATACACGGCGCAAATTACAGTACGCCCCGTTTTCTCCCGCCCGCCAATCGTCCGCCGCGCGAAACGAGATGGAAGCCCCCCCCCCCCCCCCCCCCCCCCCTTTTTTTTTTTTTTTTTTTCCAAAGCGGGGCCGCGCGACGGGAAATGGGGCAAGAGACGTTCCCTTGGAACGAACCCCGGGGGGCGCAGCTCACA
This sequence comes from Zeus faber, assembly GCF_960531495.2. Classification (NCBI taxonomy): domain Eukaryota; kingdom Metazoa; phylum Chordata; class Actinopteri; order Zeiformes; family Zeidae; genus Zeus; species Zeus faber. Next base: position 13,267,269 of record NC_137198.1, read on the forward strand.
ACCCCGGTACGAGCGCGGCAAACGTGGGGTTGACCCTTCCTCCAGAAGCCTCCGATCGATCAACAGAGGCAGAACAAGACGCCGGCGCTCCATCAATCCGCCCCGACCTCCTCCAGGGTGCACGGCCGACAAAACATCCCTGTCCCGTGACCTCCGCCCCCGCCGCCGCCCCCGCCCTCCTCCCGTCGCCCCCCCCCCGGGACGTCTGAGGCATTTCACTCATGGCATCCACCTGGGGATGGGAGGCGAGGGAGAAGAGTGGGCGAGAGAGAAAGAGAGAGAGCGAGAGAGAGAGAGAGAGAGAGAGAGAGAGAGAGAGAGAGTACGGAAAAGTGATGTTTGCCTCTTTGTGGGCGGTTCGGCTCTTCCCGAGTGACTCGGTCAAAAAGGATCCGCTACGTGTCCCGACTCCTCGTCCATTCGGGTTCTGCTGCTGTGACGAGGAGTCGCTCCGGCTCCGAGGTGCGGGCGCGGTTTTTGGAGCTTATCGAGCTTATTGAGCGTAATCACCGGGTGTCATGACTTTTCGCCGTATTTGACCGGATGTATACGTGTGTGACAAATAACCCCTTGAATCGTGAATCTTGAATCTTGAATTCACAAGATAATCCCCTCAAAATGATTTATTTCGGTGCAAACCGGTCACATTGGATATGAACGATGCCGAATGCGTTCACCCCTTTTTTTTTCCCCACATGGATTCAGTCCTCGGTGATTACTTTCCGTTCCTCAGTCGAGGATTCGCTCTTTTTTTTGCCCGAGCGGCTCTGGACTCCCGAGTCGCTCTGAAAAGGTTTGCAGGCCGCGCAATACCAGGAGCGAGAGAGACCCGGAGACGGCGGAGCGAAGGGGGACCCGGCCATCGATAAAAGCGGCCGCGCGGTGACTTTGGAGGAAGGGGGCTTAGGCGACTGAGTTCACCTTTAAACGGCTGCGGAGATAGTCTTTCAGCCGTGGTGGTGGTGTCGTGGATTCCACAGCTCAGCAGTTTGTTTTGTGTCACTTTAAGAGCTTCCTGTGTCGGGTTCGGATTGCCCCCCATTGTCTCCATGCCATAATGTGCGTGTGTGTGTGTGTGTGTGTGCGTGCGTGCGTGCGTGTGTGTGTGTTTAGGAGGGTGGGGGGGCTCAGGCGTCTCGGGCCCGACGCCTTCGCCAC
>NC_137198.1:13273426-13283426 GCF_960531495.2 Zeus faber
GGGCTTAATGGTCCCCGGTTCTCCGTGGCGCTGCGGGCGCAGAGATGACCCTAATGCCACCGCAAACACAGACAACGAGGATGCGGTGGCACGCCACCAGAACGTCAATAAACAGACTAACAGGAACAGGGCAAGGCTCCGCAAATCCAATTTAGCCCAATTGTGCCGGACTGGGAGTTGTCTATTTCAGTCTGGGTTTTAGATCAATTTATTTATTTTTTTGATGCCATAATAACAATCAACAAAACTATTTTGGTCCTCCAAGCCGGACCAAATTCCCCGTGTATGAAAAATGTAGTCGACCGAGTGGAGCGATTGTGCGTGTGTCAGATTAAATAATGAGCAGGTGTCAAAATGTACCATGACCGTCATCTGCTGAGGTTCTTCCCATACGCAGTGCACATTCCAGTGGGTTCCATGTGTGTATGTGGCAGCACACACCTGAAGCGTAGTGACGCACGGCTCGCAAACGATTCGTTCAGTCTGGAGAATCTCCAAACGGAGCCAAACTTTTCACCGCCGCTCTGGTTCATTTCAGGTCATTTCTCTTTTTTTTTTTTTTTTCACACGCAGGTCCTCCCAGAAATTGGACATTGGTAATCCTTTGATGCTGATATCTCAACTTGTTCAAACTTCTCTTTTTTGACATGAATTGTTTTTGCTGCATTTCTGTTGAACAGAGGCATTTCATCACCACGAAGAAAAAAAAAAATCTTTCATTTTTGTTAATATGGTCTCGAGGTTCAGCGAAAATCATGGAGGAAATCTCCAGCCTTGAGTTTATTTTTTTTCCTAATAATTAAGTCTTCATTCATTTTTTTATTATTTGTTGAAAATGTGTTTATTTGTATATTTATTATTTTTATTTTAAACATTTTAAGGTTATTTCAGATGTTCCACAAATCACAGATGTGTCTGTAACTGTAACATGTAAGTCCACTGCATGTATTCCATTAATCCTCTACCGTGTGTGTTAGTGTGTGTGTGTGTGTGTGTGTGTGTGTGTGTGCGTGTGCGTGTGCGTGTGCGTGTGTGTGTGCGCGTGTGTGAGTGAGTGTGTCCGTCGTGTTTCAGCGAGCGTTGAAATCACCCTCTGCTCCGCCACAGTCCCTCGGGGGCCACCACCGTCTCCATTTGTGTCTTTTGTTTATCAAGATGTTTGAATATTAACGCCGGCCATTTTTTATTTTTTATTTTTTTCCGCGGCCATAACAACGCGCCGTGGCATATCCGCACATCTGCACATTTCCATGAAAGTCACTCATTCTGCCTTTCTTCTCTCTAGCGCTGGCTCGCTCGGTCTTAATTTCCTGCCCCATTTACATACGTGTAAAACTTGTGTGTTGTTGTTGTCTGATCATTTGCATCCAGTGTAAACAACGTTAAAGGTCCTGTGTTTCAAATCGACATGTGTTGGACGACGGAGGAACCCTGACGTCGCAAATAAAATCATACACACACCCCCATCCCCCCAAAAAAATCAAAGCTCCAGCTTCTTGTTTTTATATTGTGTATATTTCGTTGTGTTTGGGTATATTTGTTATTATTTGTGTTTTTTTTCAATGGATATTTGACCTTTCTTGTATATTTGGCTTTTTCATTTGGTTATTTTCTTTGCATATTTGGGTGTTTTTTGTTTTATTTTCCCCACTGTTTTCTTTGTATATTTAAGTATTATATATATATTATATATATAAGTTTTTCCACTATTCTTTATTTATTTGGCTATTTTTGTGTATTTATTTTATTTGACTCTTTGGCTTTCTTAAGCTTTTTTTTTTTTTTTTAACACTTATCGTCTTTACGGCAATGCACCGATCTTTATACCACGACAAATCACTCGTTCGTGAAAATCTACTTTTGGGAATGAACAGATTGTGATTGTGAGCAATGCAGCCCTTCCTCGTCCTCATCTTCCTCACGGCCGTTCCGACCCCCACCACGCCGGCCCCCACCCACCCCGTCCAGGTGCTGCAGACGGCCATGTCTGTGTCCTCCAGCACCAAAATGTTAATATTCATGTCGGGCGATAAAGGGAATGACTTGTTGATTGCTCGGAGGAAGGCTGATACATCTGGCAGATAGAGCCGGGGCCGGGCCCGCTCCGGTTTGGGGGATTCAGATTCGGTGGGGGATTCCTTCTCTCTGGCGGCGGAGTCCATTAACAGCCGTCATTTCTTATCTGGCTTGGCACACACTGGTCGGTCTACAAGCCAAATGTGATGTCTGACAATACGCACAACCTGTAGGGGGATGTTTTTTTTTTTTTTTTTTTTTAGAAATACACCAGCTAATGGGGGGGCTGTGGAAAGCTGTGGGATCACACGGAGGTCAGCAGAGAACGGCAAGATACGGAAACACCGGCAACTTTGATATGGATCTCAAGGTCGATTTGGACAATATAGAGTGACAGGAAGCTGCAGGTTCAGTCGGCTTCGTTTAGGATGTATCGCCACGATGTCGATGTCTTGATATGAGAGGGGAGATCGTCTGGGATTTTGGGTAAAGTGCATTAGAGTAAAGTCGTGGCATTTTTTCGACTTCACAGACAGTTCTAGATGTTCTAACCAAGTGTGTGACATGTGATATGTATGTGACAAATAAACCCCTTGAATCCTCGAATCCTTGAATCTTTGAGTCCTTGAAGACCTGATCCAAGTCATCAAATGATGGATATTGAGGTATTCACCAAAATATAGATCAATGAATGGATAGACAGACAGAGAGGCATACAGTACAGATACAGACAGACAGATAGACAGATAGACAGATAGATAGATAGATAGATAGATAGATAGATAGATAGACAGATAGACAGATAGATAGACAGATAGATAGATAGATAGATAGATAGATAGATAGATAGATAGATAGATAGATAGATAGATAGATAGATAGATAGATAGACAGATAGACAGATAGATAGATAGATAGATAGATAGACAGATAGATAGATAGATAGATAGATAGACAGATAGACAGATAGATAGATAGATAGATAGACAGATAGATAGATAGATACTGATTGACTGATCCTCTCTAAAAAATATGGAGCTCCCAAAAAAAACAAAGAATCAAAGCAAAGAGCCCAAAAGACGACATCCCACAGACGCGTGCGTTCCGTCCTCTAGATCTTTTCCAGTTGAATGACAGGAGCGTGGCGAGGAGAAGCGAGCGATTTGATGTGGATGTGCTCCGTTAATTAATGAGTCATTAGTGGATTGTGCGGCAGCTGAGACGACAGGATTCAATCTCCTCAGCAGTTGTATGATATTAACGCTCTCTGCACCACCCGCCTGCCCCCAGGACCCCCGCTCCTCAAAGGTTTGAATTTCCACATAAAAAAAAAAAAAATGCAAACAAACCTTAAAAAACATTTTAAAAATATGCAATTAACCTAAACATGTACAGAAATCAGTAAAAACAAAAATAACAATGTATTTTTTTTTTTGGGGGGGGGGGGGGGCATTGACATTTTAAACAAAGAAAACATATTTTTTGAAGCCAAACTAAAAAAATCATGAATTGAACTTCCTAGTAAGATACTGCACTATCTGTACTCTCCTTTTTACATTGTATTGCTTATCTTCTGACTGACTATGTGTGACTGTACAACTGCCATTGTCCTCATTAGTAAAACTGTTTATTTCTGGGTATTCTGCCTCAACATAGTTACAATTTATACCTTATACACCTGTACCAATAAATGATCCTGTGCATTGAATTAGGAATTGTACATTCTGTGTATTCTTTATATATTTGGCTATTTGTATATTTTGACTGTTTTTACATTTACTATTCTATTTATAATCTTTTGTGGGGATTTTTTTTCTTTCAGACTGTTTAGCGTAGCAATTGTAATTCCCGAACAAACAGATTACGCCTCTGACGCTCATTTAGACTCTGAACAATATCCAATGCGGTGCATCAGTGTTCTCAATAGATCATGCACTAGCATATATGTAACCCTCAGTGTGTGTGTGTGCGCCTGTGTGTGTGTGTGTGTGTGTGTGTGTGTGCGTGTGTGTGTGTGTGTGTGTGGGCATGTAGCCGGGGTGGGCAGCTGTATTTGCTTTCCTTCTTTAATTGCGTGTGTGTCAGCTCGCCAGCGCACGCGTGTGGAGCGTGTGTCTGTGTACGTGTGTGTGAGTGCGCGCGGAGCTGCGGGACCCTCCTGTGGGTGTGCGCGGGGTCTATTCTGGAGCAGAGACGCTGGCTCAGTAGACTGGAATCCTTCAGGGCACCGGGGACACCTGACTCCCCCACCACCCGAGCGCCGAACTAAACGCCGCTGCATTATTCATGTGTGTATCACTTTATTGCTGTGCAAGGCTTTCGTTCGGAGTTCCAGCGACAAACGTTTACCGTACCTTTTCCCCCTAGACGCGCCCGCCCAAACTTCCCTCTCCCGCTGATCTCGCGCTGTGCTACCGTCGCGTTTCCCTTTTCGCGTTTCTCCGACTCCCCTCGATCTCTGAGGGCGGTGTTTTCCTCGTCTCGTCCTCAGAAAACCCTCGATCAATAAGATCTCGCCGGATCTGACAGACCGAGCAGAACATGTGTCGAGCCCGGAACCCATCGCCGTTTGGCCTTCTCCAGTGCCAACGCCATGCCGTGCCCAGGTACCGCGCTGGTTTGAGCTCCAGGTCTGGCCTAGGACCGAGCGTAGTGACCCACGGCCCCATGGGTGGAGCTAATAAGACGTCTTTCTTTCTACCTTCTTTCTTTTCCGGCAACGCCATCTCCTCCGCTCTCTTTCCGCTTGATTCACTTACGTTAATAACACAACGTACCATGACGCTAGTACAGCATCGGTCACCCTTGTGAGGCCACTGTCGTGTTGCGTGGGAATGTGTGGCCGCACCCCGGTCTTATTAGGAGACTCTCACAATGGCGGTTTAGTTTCAATGTTCTACGCGCCCATTCAAACATTTGTTGAGATATTTGTCGGACGATTGTTGAGGGATGCTGTTCACACTGTGTCCTGAGGCCGTGGCTTTTCACTTACAACTTACATGGCCACAGGAATTGGTTCCATAGACCACGGCGTCACTCAGGGGATGCCGTTTTTCTGGCCATCTTAATGTTGAAAACGGGTGTTATTACCGCTGAGGTGTCTCCCACGCCGCTTTGTGCAATGGAAAAGCACCATTGGGTTGTAGGGTTGTCCCATAGAACAAGTGGTCAACTGCTTTCGCCGCACGTGGAACCATGGGACCGTGAGGTGTGAGATGACCCAGTCCTAGCAACACACACACACTTCTGGGGATTCAGAAAAACAGCCGTAGTGACCAGCTGGGCGGGCGCCCTAGTGCAGCAGCGTGGCGACGATGTGTGGGACAACGTGTTGTTTTGCTCTGCGCCGCTTCAACACAAGGCGCTTGAAGCCCTGCACGGGCAGAATGCAGGTCTCTCATAATTGCCCCGAGTGAGTAAGAAGATGAACGAAAAGGGGCGAAGGAAAGACCGGGAGATAGACGGTCGAGATGATGATGGCAAGCCGTGTCAGTTAACTCCCACACCCAGTGACTGCCGACTGCCACGCTCACCCACTCATCCAGTTGCCCTCCAATCGTACCTTGTTTGGTCACAGTTTAACTCTGATTGGACGACATTCTGCTTCCTCGTTGCCCCCGGTTGCTCCACCGGGCTCCGCGGGTCCACGGAGCATTGGCTTTGATTTGGAGCTGAAAGGGAAGGAGAAGGAAAAAAGGAATGAAAGGAGCGTGATGCTGTGTGTGGAAACATCTGTACGAGGCTTGGCCGGCTAATTGGAAGCCTTCCCCCAAAACCAGACTCCGTCCAAGGTGCGTTTCAAAACGACCCGCTGACAGGATTAGACGGCGGAGCCTTTAAAAATGTCAACATGAAATAGCCGCACAACGCCGCTCCTCGGCGTGTGAATCGTCGGATAACCACCGATGGATATAATAGACGGGGCGGGTTGGGGCGGCCGCCGGGGGCCTCCGCGGCGACCGGGGCTGGAGGCGGCGAAGGCCACGGCTCAGATGGCCACAGTCAAGGTATCTGCAACTCTTTGTGTGCGACGATAGAGGCTGACAAAACAGAAAGGACAGCTTTACTGAAATGTCAGACAGTTGGGGGTCCGGCTGAAATATCTCCGGTCTCTCTCTCTCTCTCTCTCTCTCTCTCTCTCTCTCTCTCTCTTACTGTCTATCCTGATCGATAAAGCCCCCTTTGACAATGCCGCATGTTGTCACCGTGACATTTGGTCAACCTTCCCTTCTTCCTCACCTGGCTCGGGGCTTGAATAGGAATACGACAATGAGATTTAATACGGGATCAATAGGCACACTCCAATGCAACATTTACTCGCATAATGAATACTGATGGATAAAAACAAATACCTGCATGGGGGGATTGGTATTCCGGGCAGCGTATCCATAATATCCGTGGCGGCCGGTGATGTTTCATTACATTTTTATTTATTTTCTCCCGCTTGTATATTTTGCTTCCTCCACCATACAATCAAATAAAGGATATACACATGATTTAATCAAGGCTGTGCTGGCGGTAACGTCGACCGGGCCCTCTTGTGTATTCATACAGAGCGCGCTGCGTTTGTGCTTGAACGTATGTGAACGCATGCCCATGCATACCGCGCCATTGTTAGACTTAGGCTTAGCGCAATATGTTTGATAAAATAATCAAAAATGATTTGATCTCGACTGCACGCACAGGCGTGTGTGTGCGCGTGTGCGTGTGTGTGTGTGTGTGCGTGTGCGTGTGCGTGCGTGCGCGTGCATGTGTGTGTGTGTGTGTGTGTTGGCGTGCATGTGTGGAGTGTTTGTACTGTGCACTAGGGGTTTGTGAGCGGAATATGCATGTGTGGTTTATGTGAATGATCGCATTAAGTTCTTCTTGTTCAGCGTTTGTTAACGGGTCATTCACAGAAGGCAGTGTTAAACTGCACGTCTTCCTGCAAAGGTGTCCATGAATGATTCTCTGTACGGATCAATATGCTGTAACTTGGATTGGTGAATATTATATTATTATACTTTACTATATGCTTACCAAACTTTTATAATTATGGCTGCTGCGGCTATCACTGGATTGACACGTTCTGAAAAGCTGCCGTGATGGCCATAGCATATTAGTACCGTACTAGTACTATACCCTACATAGATGTACAAATGTTATTTTTATATAATCTTACTTCTTATCCCTTTCTTGACTTGCATTGTTTTTTGCATCTGAATATCCTGACTTTTCACAAGATTAATAAAGTCTTATCTTATCCCATCTTATTTATTTATTCATTTATGAATTAATAAATGTATTTATTTATTTATTTATTTATTTATTTATCTATCTATTTATTTATTTATTTATTTATTTATTTATTTATTTATTTATGTATTTATTATTATTATGATTATATATATTTTTTTTCTTATCCTATCCTAACTAAACTAAACTTAACTCATCTTATTTTATTTTATCTTTCCCTATCGCGTCGTATGTGTATTTATCTCTGGAAATTAAAGGCCTCCTTTTACGTTTGCAAGCGTGTGCTCTCGTGTAAGCATGGATGTTTACACGTACGTACATGTGAATACAAATGACAATGTAAATGGGATCCCTGCCTGTGTCAGCGCCACCGCAGGGACACTCACTCTGTCGTATTTCTATTGTTGTTAGTCGGTATCCACAGGAGGCGTCCCCCCCCTTGTTTGAGAGTCAGCTCGGCGCCGGGTGGTGCTTTGGTGTTTTTTGGCATTTTGCGCTACGTGTCTTCAGCCCCTGCGTGACTGACGCCCACGCCTTACCCACTGTTCAAACATCTCCATCCACGTGTTTCCCCTTTTGATCAGCCTCTGCCATTCTTACTGATTTTCCAAATCACTGATGCTTGTCAAAGAATTAATTACCTGGATCGTTGCTCCGCTGACTCCGGCTCCGCCAGCTGCGGGGTTCACCGGAGAGGGTGCTCGGCATTCTCCCAGCATTCCCCGGCTAATCACCCGCAATCCATTTCAAAGTCAACCCGATTGGCCCGCGAGCCGGAGAATAATGTGGAATTAGGCTGCGTCCCGACAGTAGCCGCTCCATATTTGCATACAGTGTACGGCAGATTAGCTTTTGCCGGAGCCGAGCCGCTGGGAGGTGAACATCAGCGCCAGCGCCAGCCGGCTCTAATGGCGCTAGCCTCCCACAGTTTATTAGATAAGTAATGGTGTAAAGCATTTCGCAGAGCACACATCCGCACCGCGTTCGCCGCCGGTGTAGAGTGCCTGGGAACGCGGGTGGCGTCCTCGTGGCGTGCGTCGCATGAATCATGAATGTTTGCGGCCGCAGCGTGCGCCGCCGCCCCAAAACGCTTTGAGGTGATTGTCATTGGGACTTTGCGGCCTCGGTTCTCGACGGGGCGGGTTGTGAATGGAATTCTCACCGGAATCATTTCGTTTCTCACAATTCAAGGCACAAATCACAATTATTTATTACTTAGTGTAAATCAGTTACATTCAACGTGACTTATGCCAGATGCCGTGGTCGGTTTTGCCCTCGGACTTTAATTTGGTCCTCGGTTTTTATTTCCATTTTGTGAGTCAAACATTCACTCTTTCGGCAGAATGACTTTCCCTGAACGTAAAGGAATAACATGACTCCTTTACTTTTTAATCTTTATTTAACCTTGTCCTTTTACCATTTTTATATTCCTTCATTAGTGTTGCCTATTTTTGATGATCTATCTATCTATCTATCTATCTATCTATCTATCTATCTATCTATCTATCTATCTATCTATCTATCTATCTATCTATCTATCTATCTATCTATCTATCTATCTATCTATCTATCTATCTATTTGTCTGTCTGTCTGTCTGTCTGTCTGTCTGTCTGTCTGTCTAACTGGGGATCAATAAAGTACTATGTAATCAATCAATCAACAATCGACAATAAATCATCACGCTATCTATCTTTCTATCTATCTATCTTTCTATCTATCTATCTATCTATCTCTCTATCTATCTATCTATCTATCTATCTATCTATCTATCTATCTATCTATCTATCTATCTATCTATCTATCTTTCTATCTATCTATCTATCTATCTATCTATCTATCTATCTATCTATCTATCTATCTATCTATCTATCTATCTAGTAGTGATGATACAGTATAATGCTGTAAAAACCACACGTAGTGACGTAGTTAGCACCACCCAGCCCACCAGCCTGCACGCAGGCAGCTTCTCTCCTCCAGGAAGGAGGGCGTGCGGAGGGGTTAACGCGGCCATGCGGCTCGCTGCGAGGATGCATAGGCGGAGGGGGCTATAAATACACACGCCGACACAGCCTGTCTGTCTGTCGGTCGGTCCGTCTGCGGGTTGCGGCAGCATGACGTCAGCCTCCGTCTCGGAGCACTCGCTGACCTCCTGTCACAGCGAGAGGGGAGAGCTGCTCGCCAGACGGCCGCAGCGCTGCAGACAACGCCGGGGCGGGACGTAAACACAGGGACCAGGCGGGGGCTGCAGCGGGAGAGGTCACAGCGCATAGGACCAGGAGAGAGAGAGAGACAGAGAGAGAGAGAGAGAGAGAGAGACAGGTGGGCCGCGAGGAGACACGATCGACGGCTCCGACAGTTAGGAGGGAGCGGGGGGGGGGGGGGAGGCTGAAAGACAAGGGGAGACAGAAGGGGGAATGGAGATGAATCACCGCTCGCAAACGATTCGCCCGTCGCGGACAAAAACCCTTTCAAAGGACTCAGGAGTCGGGAGCCATTCCGACGGATGAGTCGCCGATTGCGTTTTGCAGCCGGGCACGCGGGCGTTCGCCCCCCGCGCCGCTATCGATTTGCGGCCAAAAACACTCTTTCATCGCGTTTCATCACAAATTACCACAGTTGGTGAAATGACACAGCTGCAAAAATCCATGCAAACTAAGTAGAACGATACAGCGCTGTGACTCAGTAAAAAGAGTCGATTTCTTTTGAGAATCATTGAATTCTTCCGGCACATAACTCGATGCAACCTTT
>NC_137198.1:13290926-13293426 GCF_960531495.2 Zeus faber
ACCTTTAGAGGTAATCACCGCAATCGAGCGATTTCTGTAGCTCTCAGTGAGAGTTGTGTACCTGTTGTGTACCTGTGTTTGAAGGGTGCCTTCTCCTGCATGTTTCAGCTCTTTCCATAGATGTTCCATAGGATTCAGTTCAGGCCTCATAGAAGGCCACTTCAGAATAGTCCAATGTTTTGTTCTTATCCATTCTTGGGTGCTTTTAGCTGTGTGTTTTGGGTCATTATCCAGTTGGAGGACCCATGACCTGCGACTGACACAGAGCTTTCTGACACTGGGCAGTACGTCTCGCTCCAGAATGCCTTGATAGTCTTGAGATTTCATTGTGCCCTGCACAGATTCAAGGCATCCTGTGCCAGACGCAGCAAAGCAGCCCCAAAACTTAACCGAGTCTCCTCCATGTTTCACAGTAGGTATGGTGTTCTTTTCTTTGAAAGCTTAATTTTTTCATCTGTGAACATAGAGCTGATGTGACTTGCCAAAAAGCTCCAGTTTTGACTCATCTGTCCAAAGGACATTCTCCCAGAAGCATTGTGGCTTGTCCGTATGCATTTTAGCAAATTCAAGTCTTGCTTTTTTATGTTTTTCTTTCAAAAGTGGAGTCCTCCTGGATCTTCTTCCATGGAGCCCACTGTCACTCAAAAAGCGACAGATGGTGCGCTCAGACACTGATGTACCTTGACCTTGGAGTTCAGCTTGTACTTCTTTGGAAGTTGTCCTTGGCTCTTTTTCTACCATTCGCACTATCCTTCTGTTCAATATGGGGTCGATTCTCCTCTTGTTGCCACGTCCAGGGAGGTTGGCTCCAGTCCCATGGACCTTAAACTTCTTAATCATATTTGCAACTGTAGTCACAGGAACATCAAGCTGCTTGGAGATGGTCTTATAGCCTTTACCTTTAACATGTTTGTCTATAATTTTCTTTCTGATCTCCTCAGACAACTCTCTCCTTCGCTTTCTCTGGTCAATGTTCAATATGATGCACACGATGACACAAAACAGCAGAGTGACTACATTTCTCCATTTAAATAGGCTGGATGACTGATTGACAGTTAGTTTAAAATATCACTATAATCCAATTATTTATAATCTTTTCTAAGTGGTGCCAACAAATCTGTCCAGGCCATTTTACAATATAATTGATCTCTTTCGCAATAATTGATCTCTTTTCACAGTTTCTTTGCCTTGACATAACAAAGGCATGCAGGTATACATGAAAAAAATGCTTTTAATTTCATCACTTTTCAGGAGGAATGAAACATTGTTTCAATGAGCTGTAAGGGTACCAACAAATTTGTCAATGTCTGTGAATATATATATATAATTTTTGAACCATGGGCTGTATTATTGCCAGTATTAGTTATTTTGAATAATTTCCAAATCAATAGTCTGTCAATCTGTTGATTTGGTCACTTATTGCGAAAAAGTAAATTTTGCAAAATTGCTAACTTTCACAAATATTGCAAAGGTTGGTTGAACTTTCATAAATGACTGTGATTGCAAAATTGCGATTTCCGAGCGTTTCCTGACATCTTTGTAAATGCTGCAAGTTTGTTGGAGCCTCATAGTCCACTGTTACTCCCAAAGAGGTGGAAACATTCCAGGATCAGAAAATAAAAAGTCCTGCCATGTTTTTCCAATGCAAACCGTAAATAAAGCAACATTCAATATGAATTATGACAAATGCCTTGGCCCTTTTTTCCAAATTCATTTAGTCGTCAGTTATTATGTTCTGTTTGCGAGTCAAAGATTTTCACGACTTCCGAGTCACTGAAAACATTTGTTCGCTATCAACGAGTCGTTCGCGGGTCTTGCGTCACGAGTCAATGGGAGCTTGAATAGTACAGCAGCTGCCTCTTAGCCTGGACCAGTGATGCGCTCTCCTCCACCCTCCACACGCCTCTGGACGTAGGCGAGGAGGAGTCCTGGAACGCATCGTGTCACCCTCCATCACAGGCTGTGATTGGGGAGGGAGGCTCATTAAGAAGGAGAGAGCAAAGTGAAAACATATGTTTGTCCTTCAAATACACGGCGCTGATCGATCGGCGTCGTTACGCCGCTGATGGAGCCGCTGTCTGAGTGCAGCTGGAGTGTTCTGATTGAACCCTCCTCACGGTGCTGGCAGGATGCTCCATGCTCTGCCATTTACATTTGCTTTTATTCTGTTCTGGCCTAATGTTTTTAACAATGAATCATCTATCTATCTATCTATCTATCTATCTATCTATCTATCTATCCATCCATCCATCCATCCATCCATCCATCCATCCATCCATCCATCCATCCATCCATCCATCCATCCATCCATCCATCCATCTATCTATCTATCTATCTATCTATCTATCTATCTATCTATCTATCTATCTATCTATCTATCTATCCATCCATCCATCCATCCATCCATCCATCCATCCATCCATCCATCCATCCATCCATCCATCCATCCATCCATCCATCCATCCATCCATCCATCCATCCATCCATCCATCCATCTATC
>NC_137198.1:13295926-13335926 GCF_960531495.2 Zeus faber
TTTTAAGGCAAACATAGGATTTGACAGAAGCTCTGGTTATATGAGAAGTTATGGTTACAGTTATGATTTATTTTCTTCCTTTTGGAATCATGATCTTTCTCCGCTGATCTGAAGTGAATCAATCTTATTTAACTTGTTTGGCTGTTTGCCAGAATCATCGCACGCAGAGCTGGTGCCTGAGCCCAAGTGAAAGAGTACATTTAAGTGTGTTATCTTAAAGTACACAGAGTATATTCACCATACTTTCTATGAATTCACTACAACATAGTGCAAATCGGTAGAAATATAGTTTTAACACACTTGATATTGTACTTAAACAGAGCACTGCCCTGGAGCTCAATTTTGATCTTGCAACACAAGCGCTCATTTTCGATGATTGTCGTTGTTTTCAAGTGGAATTTGAACATTTTCCACGACACGCCTGGCGAGTTCTCACAGAAGGGCTGAAACGAGGAGTCGGGAGCGAAGCAACGTTAAAAAAAATCGAACGACACGTTTTACCGAGCGACTCGTCTAGAACCCAATCTGAAAAACAGCTTTTGCCGCTCGTTGGAAGGCGGCGAACACCGGCGCTAACGACATCAGCCCTCCGCTGCCAAGTGCATCTCCGGCGCTTTTCCTGCTCATCAACCCACATGAATTATGGCGACGGACGTAAATAGAGAAAATAAACAAGTCTTTTAATCAAGAGTTTTCTCTCGTTTTAATGAAACGTCTCCGCTGTTATCTGGCTGCTCCCTTATGATCCATACCTCTATTTCAACCCACCCCTCTCTCTCTCTCTCTCTCTCTCTCTCTCCCTCCCTCTCTTTCTTTCTCTTATCTCAATTTGTGGGTTAGACATGCCACCGTGAATGGTCACTCTTATCGACCTGCCTCGGCAGAAAGTCATATTCACATTTTTTGTTTGGCGTGATTAGCTTATTTATCGAAATAATTGGATCGCAGTTTGCGTTCAACGTGGTTTTTTTTTGTTTTTTTGTTTTTTGCTTTTTTTTAAGAAAACAATGTAGGAGAAAATAAATAACAGAGTGGGGGAAAACCGCCGGCGTAATTGCATTTTTAAGATTAATTTCATTTGGGTACAATCGATACTTTTTACCCTTGGATTCTTTTTTTTTTTTTTTTTCGGAGCTAATCGACTTATTCTTGAAGCGATGAGATTATTGAAATGAGCCGCGTCAGAGCTCAGGCCTCAGGCTGCGGCGTCAATATGGAACCAGACGACGCAGATTGTGTTTTGTTGGGATTAGTGGCACGGGGGGGGGGGGGGGGTTGGCAACAACGCTTTACAGCAGTGATTCATGCAAAACATCCCACGGCTTTTTAGAAACACACAACTGCAAGCTAATTGTGTCCGATACATCAAATATATATTTAATATCTAAATTACATAAGGTGTTACATAAGGTAAAAGACTAGTCGACTAGTCAACTACTATTGTGAAAAACTTGGCAACTAGTAGAAATGAGTGTAAATGAGTGTGTAGATAGATGTGCTTGGGTGTGTGAGAGAGATGTTTGTGTGTTGATTTGTTGTGTGTGTGTGTGTGTGTGTGTATGTGTGTGTGTGTGTGTGTGTGTGTGTGTGTGTGTGTGTGTGTGTGCGTGTGTACTTATTTATGTTTGCGGTGCCTTTCGAACCCCATAACGGTTTGGTCAGGAAGAATACTTTCATGAAATGCACACACACACAGACACACACAAACACGCACACGCACACACACACACACACACACACACACACACACACACACACATGGTTCTACAGTAAAACACAGAAAGTTAAAAGCACCCGCCCCCCTCGTAGATGGATGATGTTTTCCACAAGTCGATAGTTCCGCTCAGCTCGCTAATTGGATCAGCTGTTTAGTGCGGCGGACGTCCAAATAACACGGCGTCGTGGAATGTTCACCAAGTGATTGCCTAGAATGCCGACGTGGGAGATTGATGCACCATAAGTGTTTTGCAGAATACTGAATTTTGGGCAGTTCAATATGAATATTCCAATATTCAGCATTGCTTTCTGGGTTTCAGTGTTGACTTAGAGCACGCTGTCATAGTCAGGTGCAACATAGTGAGTCATACGGACATTTTTAGGATTTAAGCTCAGTGAAGACGGCTGATTTGAAATGATTGATTGATTGATTGATTGATTGATCACTACGTACGTGCAGATTTTTCGGAATCATGTGTCTGAATGACGACGGCGGCACACAGGTATTACGGGTTAAGCAAAGCTCTAAGCTTCTTGATTTGGTTTTAAAACTAAAAGTAAACGTGTAACGAACAAAACAAAGTTCAAATTGACGGCATCGTCCGCTTCCTGTCTAAAATAACAAGTGTGAATGAAGCACAGATTTCCTTTAGATGGGGATAAAACGTTTGTATTTACTTTTTGCATATGACCAGTGATTTAACTGGAATATGCTCCCTGTGCCTTTTTGTAAGATTCTATAATGACGGTCCAAAAAAAAAAAAAAAAAAAACATCTAAAAGGGAATGTTTGACTATGAATATTGACCGACTATTCGAATAGTTGAATTTCAGGCGGCAGACCGAACAATAACCCACATTTTTGGAATAATTACAAAAAAACAAATAAATACAAAACACCCCCCGCTTGGGCTTCTTCCGAGCTGGAATGGCTGCCAGTTTGTGTGCTTCTAATACCCTTAATGCTAATGATTAACGGAGCCGTTCCTCACCGAGGCTCAGAGTGTTTATTAATCAGGGAATAATAAAGTAATCCACGCACGTTAATGGCAACGGATGAGACTAATGGATGACGCCCGCTCCCTTTCTTTCTCTCTCTCTCTCTCTCTCTCGCTCACTCTCTCTCTCCCTCTCTTACAGTAAGCCGCAGACTTCATTACAGACGGGCAGATTAGCGGACGCCCGACCGGCGGAGGGAGGAAGGAAGGAGCGTAACACACTCCACCTGCGAGAGAACACGCCAAACACCCACACCCACCCACACACACCCACACACACACCCACACACACACACACACACTGAAACACCCACACAACCACACACACTGAAACACCCACACACCCACACACACCCACACACACACACACACACGATCTCTCTCGTTCTCTTGTGACAACATGATGGAACACTGTCAAGCTCATTTGCTCTTCAATAGACTTTGTGTAATTAACAGCTTCCTCTCAGAGAATAAAACGAAGAGACATCGAATAAATCACGGCGGGCGCCGATCGCATAATGACATTTTTCTCCCTTCGCCGGTGCCCTTGCTCGGGATGGAGGAAAAAAAATATAGATCTGGTATATACGCTATATGAACGGTGGATTGACTTTTTCTTCCCTTTTTCTTTTTCTTTTTTCCGCTATCCTCACTCACTAACCATGACGGCTGCAGTCCCTCACTCCACACTTCTAGCTGCTGGAGCACAAAGTTAATTTCAACCGTGGGGCTCTGAAATGTCCTTTAACCACACCCCCATGAGCACATCCCCGGGCCTCGCCATACATCATCCCCAATCTAATGCAGAGGAGTGGGGGAGGTGTGTGTGTGTGTGTGTGTGTGTGTGTGTGTGTGTGCGTGTGTGTGTGTGTGTGCGTGCGTGCGTGGTGGGATGGTTGGATTGGGTAATGCGTCGCCAAAACTGTTCAGATTGCATATCACTATCGCATCAAGCACGCGAAGGGTTAAGCACTTAGCCGTGAGACATGACAATACAAAGTTCTCCCCGCTGCGCCATAACGCTCTCTCTCCGTGAAAAGTGATAAGAGCGTCTGATCAAGCATCCCAGCATTCCATATCAGTCTCCCTCCATAATGGATTCCCCAGCGGCTCCTTGTGGCTGCATTATTTAGA
Organism: Zeus faber; assembly: GCF_960531495.2. Classification (NCBI taxonomy): domain Eukaryota; kingdom Metazoa; phylum Chordata; class Actinopteri; order Zeiformes; family Zeidae; genus Zeus; species Zeus faber. The sequence goes on from NC_137198.1 coordinate 13,299,774, forward strand.
TGGAATAAAATGCCAGAAGGAAGGAAAGGAAGGAAGGAAGTTGGGGACTTTGGGTTTGGGTTTGGCTGAACGATATCCTGTTTATTTGTGCGAGACGCTGCGTGACGGCGGGCCGGCGCGCGGGCGCCATTGTGGTTTTATTGTCGTCGTCAGAGAGCGCGCCGCGAGAAGGACGGCGGGGAGACAAGCGGCGATGCACGACCCGCAAGCGATTTGTCCGTATTGAACAGGTGACAGGGGGTCGGGAGTCACTCCCAGTGAAAGATTTGGTTTGCGGCTCAATAACCGCAGCCGGACACACAGGCTTCCAACAAAACAACAGATACTGCGGGAAAGAAACGTGCCCAATAAGCTTCTTAAGTTTCGATTCGGTTAGAGATCAAGTGAGTGAATCGTCGTCTCGCAAACTGAAAATAATCACTAAGGACCAGATTCCTGTGGAAAATAGGCCACGGCATTTGGCATAATTTATACTGAATGTGACTGATTCACACGTCGGATTCCAAATGAAAGGATTCTTTTGAGAATTCCATTCGCAACTCAGTGCCGAAACCGACTCTTCCGACTCTCGTTCACCGTTCCCGAACAGATCGAACGAAGAGTCAGAAAAAAATGCAACAGCTCTTTTTTTTTTAATTTTTTTTTTTTACTGAGCGTCTCGTGAAGAACCGAACCTCCCAAAATAAATAAAAAAGTCCAAACTTTCATCGCTAGAAACGAGCGTCACATCGGAAAGGAAAAGCGGCGCGGTCATACTTTTCTTGGGTTTCGATTCCGGCATAACGTAAAAATGGTTTATATTTAGACGGTCGTGAATTCCCATGAACCGCTCTGCCTCGGCTCTCTCTCTCTCTCTCTCTCTCTCTCTCTCTCGCTCTCTCTCGCTCTCCGCCCCGAGAGATAAAAAAAAACAAAAATAAAGAACAACACGTCCAGGATCGAACACCTCGACCAGCCGTGTGACAGAAGCTGTTAGAGTCGTATTTACCCCCAGAGCCGCGGAGGCAACAGCGGCCCCGTGGAGCCCGTGGGGGTTCCGGGGGGACGACACAGCTTCACCTCTGGTGACACTGACGTGACAGACCGGCTCACAAATCCTCCGTGCAGCCCGTCGCGCCCCCAACCTAATTGACTTGCTTTCACTGGAGATGCCGGACTCGCAAACGAATCGTTCGTAGCGAACGACTCTTCCAGAGGAGTCGTCCGTCTGCTCTTCAGCCCCGCCTTCCAACGTCCAGATCGGACGAACGGGATACGGAATTTTATTGTATTTTTTCCCCGTCGTCGTTCTATGTTTTAATCACCACCTTGCGTGAACCCGTACAGGCAGATGAGCTTCGTTCGGAGTTCAGAGAAGAACGGGCGCCGACATCACTCGCCCGGCGAGGCCGACGCAACGGCCGGAGGAAATCTGAGGCGGAACACGGGACCTCATTTCTTTGTCAGTGAAGCATGGGGGCGAGCAGGGCACGGAGTGAGGGATCTCCGCGCCGTGTGATAAATGCCACCGATCATCACGCTCAAACCCCTTTTTTTTCTCCCCCCTCCTATCTCCCCCTCTCTCTCTCTCTCTCTCTCTCTCTCTCTCTCTCTCTCTCTCTCTCTCTCTCTCTCTGTCATGCCTGTCGCCGGCGAGGAAAAGGAGGAAAAGGAGGAAAAGCAGGAAAAAGCAGGCGACCAGCAGTCTCCATCATCTGCCGTGGGCCCCCGGGGGACAAGGAGAAATCACATTATATCTGCTGTCACATGAAGTCACTGTCAAGGTGGTGGGGGTGGTGGTGGTGGGGGCAGACGGTTGAGGAGGTGGAGGAGGAAACAGCAGCTTTCGGTGCGATGCAGAACGGACGCCCCGAGCCTCGGTTCCAACAAGTAAGGCGCGTTTTGCGGTGATTTGAGACGGAGGAACAGCCCGCTCAGGTCGAATTCGTAGCAACGAAATAAGGAAAGAAATAGTGGGAGGACAGAGGGATGAGGGTAGAAATAGATGACGCTGTTTACTGTAGTTAACCTTGTGTGAACGATTCACAGCCACCATATCACGATTTGATAAAAAAAAAAATTGTTCATAATATAAACACACACCGACGCATCAACAACAAACAAACACACAATAACAAACAAATCATTTAAGTGAGTCGGGCCTCATGAGTCACTGCACAAAAAGAGCTGTTCCTTCCTGACTGGGAATGTGTAACCGCGGCAGAGTCACGGTATTTGTCATAATTCATGTTCGGTGTGACGGATTTACACTGCGCGTTCCACCAAAATTCATAATTCCTAACAGAATTAAATGATTCTCGTGAGGACTCCACTCCGGTGTCAGAGCCGGAGCCGACCCTTCCGACTCTCTCCGAAAGAGCCGACTCTCTAAGAAGAGCCGACCTCTTCACCCCTGCGCCGCCGCCCGCACCGCCGGGTGTTCCAATGGGAGGAACCGCCCACCAAACCTGCGCTGAGCGGCTGATGCAACCGCGGTGCAACGGCACTGGGAGCCGAGCGCTGTGGATGCGCATCGGCGCGCGTGTCCGGCGGGCCCACGTGCACGCCGGCGCTCCCATGCCCGCCCCCGTGCGCGCCCCCACGCTCTGCCGGACGTGTCGGAGGGGAGGGACAGGGGGAGGAAGGAGAAGGAGAACCTCAGGAGGGCGAGGGGCTGCGGCCGGCAGCCAGCGTGCACGCGCTCGTCCATCACACACACACACACACACACACACACACACACTCAAAAACGTGGAGGAGGCAGGGTGGGGTTGAAATGTGGTGGCACTTCATCCATTGAGCCGTGACCGTGCAGCAATTTGTTTCAAAGGGTTTTCTGATAAGTCACTTTGAACCGCGGCCTGTAATCTGTAATCTGTAATCTGTAATCTGTAATCTCTGTTCGAATATAAAGTTTAGCTGCATTGGATGCGAACTATGGTTTGCTGGTCGCCAAGGCTGGAGAGGGAGAGAGCGCGAGCGCGAAAGAGGATGAAAAAGCATTGTGTTTGCTGGACGGCGGCGACAAAAGGAAAGCGCGTCCAGCAGTGAGGAGGAGTTTTGTTATTGTTTGGGCCCTTCTGGGATCGCGTCTCATAAACCTTTCACAGAGCGTCGCCGGCGAGTGTGAGACGCTTCTCAATGCCGCACTCTGTAATTCTCGGGAGACGACGAAGAAGACGAGACGCGGCGGGCTTGGACCGCGGCCGCCCCACCCCGCCCCCCCCCCCCCCCCCGCCTTCTGGATTCCCATGAAACATCAAGAAGCACACACTTTGTTATTCACGGTCGCCGATAAAATGTCCACGCTTTTGTTTGGCTTTCCTCCTCCTCCTCCTCCTCCTCCTCCTCCCGCGGTTCATTCATCCGGTGCGGCGTGGCGGCCCGCAGGTGTTAATGACAGATCGGGTTTCGATTGTTATTCAGTTTGCTGGCGGCCCTCCGGTGCCTGGTGGCCTGGCACGCCCCGGACTTCTTGGCTCCTTGTAGCTCCCGGCGACCCCGCCGGTCCGCCTGCCGCTCCCTGTACCACCAGAGTGGAATCGGTGGGAGAGAAAAAAAGTCGGTTCCTCAGAGAGACCGACTATAGTCCGCGTCATGAATAGCAAATGGCCTGTACAAGGGTAGAACGTTTGGCAGTCACTTTGCCTCTCCCCGCTAATGAACCCGACCGCAGAATGTTGATGCAAAAAGTACTTTCAAGTGAGAACAAGTTTGGTTCTTTTTTGGAGATTCGGCTCTTTGCGGGTGAGCGACACCAGAAGCGACAGGTCAGCCTCGCGAAGGCGCTTCAGATTCGCTGCCATGTTGATCGGTATGGAGGCTCACACCGAGCAGGAGCCCCATGCCGCGAGGCTCCTAAGGCCCTCGTGTTTTTTTACGCCTCCGCTCTATTTTTCCGGGCTGCGCACGCAAACTGGAGCGTACGTTCCGGGAGAGCTCCATTTGAAAGATGATATTTAGTGAAAGGATTTAATTACCAAGCCTGGTATGCATCAACCACATATATAAAATCACTGATGTGCGGTCCTGATGCGGGTTACTGAGTTAAATACATTTTCTCCACAACAAATGAAACCTCACTTATGTTAATAAAATATTATCATTCCAGCGGGAAAACAAATATCACGCCCAGGAATAGACTGGATTCCCCGTTATATTTATGTTGTCTTTGGGTTATTTCAGTTGGGCACCTTTAAGGGCAGCTCAAGTTGTATTTGTGTTATTTCAGTCAGGCACCCAAGGGCAGCTCATGCCCTCAGCACTATGTAATTTTTGGTATTTGGGATACAGTTTCTAAATACAAATACACTTTTACATCACTGTCGAAAAACTCGGTCCGGGGGTCCGAAAATAATTTATTTTACCGGACAAATTTGAACCATATCCGTAACGTTTCAATAACAGTCCATGTTACAAACCCAAATATGAAAGACAGCTGGGTTACAGAGCCCCCTGCACGGACCTCGCCGCTGCAGCGAGCGCTAGAAACCGGAAAATCCACGGCGCGGGGAGGGACGGGGCCCCCTGCTACCGGTGTAGGTACCAGATGCGCTCGGCCTGTCAGATCGACTCGCACGCGCGAGCCAGAGGGTGGAACTAGCCCCCGTGGCGCAATGAGAGTGAGGGCGCCCGATTTCGAAGTGAAGTCCAAAAAAAAACATTGAATTCTGCTGTGCCCGCAGTTACCGAGTCACAACCCAACGACTCTTTTGCCAGAGCGACTCATGTCATTTAAAATACGTGCTCGCTGCGAGCGAACCGTTCCTGAACCTGGCATCATTAAGTGCTTTGGCCGGGGCCATCTTGACGCTCTTCAGAACGCCACACCGCAGGACTCACAGAAGCTCAGATCCAGAACCGACAGAGAATATCCACCTATTAACCGGGTAAAAACGATTTAGGCTTTTATCCATTTGTTCCGCCTCGGTTCTTTAAAATTCATTTTGCATGCCGGGGCCATCATCAGAGCCGGGACACTTAAGTACCAGCCGTTGAAGCGTGATCAATTATTTCCCGGGACGAGGACGACGCGGCTAATTTTCTGCCTTACGTCATGTATATACGGTCTCTGTTATTCACAATCACCATCACTGTAAATAAGAGGGTGATCCATCTCAGGTTAATTACATTAAGGGACACTGCACTATTGCCTGCTCTTCACTCACACACATAAACATGCACCAGACGCCATTTATATATATATATATATATATATATAAATTTAAATATACATTCTGTATTTATGATTAGGAATATACGGGAATACTGAGTGCATGGGTGTGCGATAAAGGGGAAAACACCTTGTTGATACATGCGGCGCTTAAATGGAAGTGGCTGATTAGCTGCTACTCTGGATGACCCGGCCCGTCAGGTCTGGCCTCATTTCCCTCCATTTTGCAACATGTGAGATGGAGCTCAAAGCCTGGCCTTGGACCTCCCTATGATGAAACGCTACATCTGTCACGGGAAATAGGCTGCGCGCCCGCGTGCGTGCGTGCGTGTGTGTGTGTGTGTGTGTGTGTGTGTGTGTGTGTGTGTGTGTGTGGTATGTCAGCGGACGCAATTAAATTACGAGGAAAATGAAGAAGGTGAGAGAGAGAGAGAGAGAGAGAGAGAGAGAGAGAGGAGCCAAGAAAGACAGAATGATGAAAAAAAAAAAAAGTCGTCCAATAGATCAATGCGCTCCGTTTGACAAAGTAAGTGAGACGGAAAGTAGGAAGTTGCCGGAGAATCCCCCATCCATGCTGCGCCCGTTCCACCCTCGGAAACCATTGTTTGCCCCTCGTTTCCTCCGCCTCACGCCGGTGTTCCGGGACGGCGTTAGCACCGGGGCTTATAGGATCAGCCGCAGACAGGACATTAATACAGCGATCCATTTTTCTGCAAGTCCACCAGGAAGCTGCATCTCTTACCTTCATCACCCAGGGCCGCGCTCCTCTCTCCGCTCCGCAGGGGCCGATGATGTATGAAGTGGCCACTCTGTTTATGGCTGAACAGTGAAATAAAAAATGGAGGGCGGAAGGTAGAGCGTGCAAGAGAGAGGGAGAGAGAGAGAGAGGGAGAGAGAGAGAGAGAGGAGGAAGATAGCCCAGAAGATAAAGATATGGAATTGAGTGGACCTTTGGAGTGGAGCGGAGGCGAACAGGGGTGTTTATTTCCAGCCTTTGCACAGGGTGGTGTCACGCCGGACAACGCGGGGCATTCTTCATACTAAATGTATGGAATGCTGCTCCACACCTCCACCTACAAGCTCCACTCCACTCATGATGGAGTGCCTGGCAACGAGGATGATCCAAATCCCATTTTGGACGCTTACTCGGCGGCGGTGAGGCTTTTTTTTTTTTCCACTCAGTTTGTGCTGAATGAGCCCTTTTCCAGGCATTGTGTGCTGCGCAATGGTTAATCTCACCATCCCACTACTGTGAAGAAAGAGGAGAACTAACATTAACCAGCATTATACAAAGAGGTCCATTGATTTGTGTGGTGGATAACTACAATGCAAATACAAATTTGCATAACGTTGCTCTTGTTTGAGTTATTAAAACCTTTCCACTTCAAATTCAGCTTTTTGACACTACCACCTGGGCAATGAATGTGTAATAAACAAAACAATATTCTGTAATAGCATTGTAATGACTCAGACTAACCCGTCTGTTACTAGTGTCCTTACTGTTTTTATTCTTTTCACTATATTCATATTTATATTCGTACGACTCAATATTTGCATCCTTACATTCTGACTTTTTATGTAATTTAACTTTATCTGATAGAGCACATTTTTTTTACATTCTGCATCCATCTTGTTTATTGATTTCTTTATTTTTTTGGACTGTTAAGCATTCCATTTCTATGCTTGTGTCTGTTTGCACTACAACGCACCAATTTTTCAGAATGGAAAATTCCTTGTGCATTAAAATAAACGGATTCAGACTCTATATTCACAAAAACAGAGGCACCACAGGGAACGATGTTATTCCCATTTTTATTCACACTGTGTGAATAATAGTCAGGTGTCTTAACACCTACAAAAAACAGATTCTTGCCCTAGTCGGCTCCTGTCAAGGTGAAGACTTGCCCTCTAAAAGAGACATTGAATTCAGTTATTTACAACCCTGTATGTAGGTAAGACCGACAATTTCGTTATGGACGGAGAAACATCAGGGGTAAAAATGATGGGTCAGCATGGACTGTAGCAGCTTATAGAGTTACACAAATACCTTTCTGTCCATGTTAATAGTCAGCTGATCTGGAAGCAGAATACTTATCCGAGAAGTCCAGAATATTATACCTTATGAAGTTTCGGTCGTTTGACAGGAGCAGAAGAGGAGTAGGACAGTAACTCCTGTCAGCTTGATTGAAAATAGGCAGGTTCTGTTATTCACCCGACCCCAAACTCACTAGAGGTTAAAAGATGACAATAGCTACGATTCAGATTGTACTCCATTGCGAAGACCATCCATTACATAGTATTTTAGAAGGTAATGCCTCGGAGACTAAGGGGGGCCTATGCTTCCAGCAGTTATAATATGACTTACTGAAATATCTGGTCGGTTAAATTGATCCTAATTTTAATCATGGTATCTCAGTATTACATGCTGCCTTCCTCTGGTAGGGAATTTAATCTCTTGTTGTTGTTTATACACGAGGGACTCCAATGTTATGCATCGGCTGGGTGCTTTCCTACTGATAATCATGTTTGGATAGTGTGTGTGTAGTGTGTTATACAACACCGCGATGATATACAGCACGATGAAGTCCTGAATGTTTATATCAATTACCCCTATGGGGATTGATAAATATATACAAAAGCACTAGTGTCAGACATTAAACCTAACAAGTTGAGCTTTGAGTATCTAAATTTGTTGGGGTTTTTTTACTGCGGATATCATAGTAAGCAAGTCAAAGTCAAGTCACCCTGCAATGACAGATGTGCAGGTGCATGGTCTTCCATGCAAAACAAAGATCCTACAATCAGAATCAGATCACAATCAGCCATATTAAAGAATTGCGAGATTGTATCTGCTATGTCATAATGGTGTTAAATCTCACGTAGACATTAAGTAAATTAAAAAAAAAAATATATATATATATATATATACAGTATATATATATATAGTATATAACATGTTGATTATGCCACTTGACGGGAAGCAAATATTTAGTGATAGGAACAAGAGAAAATGATTGGTTGAGATAGTCTCGGTGCATGCTATTACCCTCAACCTGCAGACGCTGACTAGAATGCTAATAGAAGTCTGTATAGTGAAGGGTCGGAGAAAAAAATAGAGAAAGAACACATGTAACACACACACACACACACACACACACACACACACACACACATACACACATACACACATATACACACACACACACACGCACGGACACACGTACACACGCACACACACACAGACACACACACACATGTAACACACTTTCACTCGCAGCAAAGAGAAGATTAACGAGCTCGAAATGATTGGCGACTGGGAAATATGGGGTTGGTGTTGAACTCCATTAGCACTGAACCGAAAAGAGAACCCAGCATGACTTCCACCTGCAAGCTGAGGAGACCGCAACCCCCCCCCCCCCCCAACCCCAACCCCCAACACACACACACACACACACACACACACACACACACACACACACACACACACACACACACACACACACACACACACACACACACACACACACACACACCCCACTCTCGCTGCTCCCCAACCCCAAAAAAAGAGAGAGATTGCCCAGTAAAACATACCAACACATTGAGTGAACAGTCTGAGACACAAACACACACGTGCACACAAAAACACACAAAACCCTGAACCCGGTTGTGACCCAGCTCGGCATGCGGGGGTGTGCTGTGAATCTACAAGCATGATTTTAATCTACATTGAATAAAATTAAACCCCGACACACGGCCGCGGTAGGCAGTCTGCATGTAGCGTAGCATCCTGTGTTTGTCATGGTTGTACCTGGAGCTGTGCAAGCCCAAGGCCATCCCCGTTTTTAGCAGCTCCGAGCTGCGCCACCGGTTGAGACCGTTGTTTCCATGCATTAGCTCATTGAATCACCCGTGTTTGAGAATTGAGTTAATTATTCACCAAGGACTCCGCTCTTTGACAGAACCTGCATTTAGCTGCATTACTATTCGGTTTCCAGAACGGCTGAGGTTACACTGTTCTGCCGGTTTGTTGCCAGTCGTCACCGGCTTGTTCCTCGCGTCACATCAATGTTATTTGCCGCTAGTTGTAGTGTTGGGCTGTCCCGTAGTTAGTGATTATTTTGTTGATTCCGAATGTATTATTAAAACCCACTTGAACTTGTCATCCGCCATTGTCTTCTCTGAACCCCGGGTCCTCTCTACAAACTGTCGTCACGGCGACACTCAGCCAGCCGCGGTCCGGGCAGAGATCTGTGGAGGGCTTTCTGACCTGGTCACCTGGTCGACAATGTTTGAGAGCCCCGCGTCAAGTTGGAGGTGGCCAGGGATCCCCTCCACTGCCCTTTGGATGAGCTGCGGTTATCCAAACGGTCTTACCAGGCGATAGCTTTTCGCTCGGGGCCTGTCTTTGGAAGAGGCGGGAGCACTTTCAGCCCGTCCATTTCAAGTTGAAGGGGCTGGACCCGCTGGAGACCGACTTGTTTATGGAGCCAGAGAAGTGTGACGTCTCTCTCTCTCTCTCTCTCTCTCTCCTGGGCTACATTCTCTCCGGCTCCAACATCCAGCTGGGTCCTGTCGAGGTGTGCATAGTGACCGATTGGCCCCCGACCCACTAGACGAATGGGATTATTCCAAATTTCTGCCTCTAGAGCCCCCCGTGCATTTATTCACCTTATGCTTGTACGTTGTCGAATTAAACGAGCGCCTCACATCCGCCCCGGTCTCGACGCAACGAGCCCCAGAGAGGAGGCGGATGCTTTGGACCTCAGCGTTGGAACTCTCTTTGCATTCCTCGATTGAGAAGCGCTAAGAGAGGCTGATGATTTATTTGACCAGTTTGACACCTCGGAGGACGAACTCTGAGCCCGAGCCCGTCCCGACCCCATCTAAGATGATCAATAGCTGGAACAAACCTGATGAAGCCGATGAAGAATTTTAGAATCTGGGCTTTTGACGGGACATATTTCTCTTACTTTTCTCTTGACATAGTACTTCTAGTTCTGGGTTCAGGTTGCTGACCCTGCAAGAAGACAACTCTTCCTTTGTTAAAGCCTGTCCCGAGTAAATTTGCTGACAGTGCCCTCCTGGTCCGTTCCATGGAACGCCAGTCATCTGGCTCTGAATGAACTGAAAACTCAAGGTATGAACCATGAGGGCCAGCGTACCTCGCGTGAAATTGTCTAAACTAAAGAGGAAAACATACCTATTCGTTGGCAGCTGCTGCCTATCGTTTGCTTTTTTGACTTTGGTTTGTGGTGGTGTGTTAAGGTTCGGTACAGAGAAGGAGAAAGACACAATATGAATCAAGACAAAAGAGCCATTCGTCTGCGTGGTACTCTGCAGCAAGGCAACACTGTCAAGACTGCTGAACCGCAATACAACCAGCGTAGAACACCTGCTCCAACTTATCCTGGAGAAACAATGCACTGACTGAAAGAAAGTGACGCGATGGCATGAAAAAAGGCCAAACTCTACAGGAAGTATAAGAAAAAAACCCACGTCTCCATCCGTTCTCCATATTACAGCAACACTTAAAACCGTGTTCGCGTTTAAGCCCAACCCTCCCGTGTAAACCCCTAGCACTTCTCGTTACCGTCACCCGTTCCCCCTATCCCCAGTTCCGCCCCAAGGTCTCATCGTACCATTAAAAGCGATCAAGACGGGACGTCGTTCAGCCTTCTCATCGCGTGCTAATCAACCCCGCCAGCTTTGAAGGCGTCCGCGGCTGCAAATTCTTCACTGCGCGGGAAGCCCAAAAAGGGAACTCTGATTTGTAAGTTGTTCAATTAACTAATGAGGAAATACTGTTTTGAAAGTAGCCGATCGCGGAGCCTCATTAGAACGTCAGCCAACAGTTGGCGCGCCCAACAAACCGATCATTATATGCTAAGCAGCGCAATTATGACGGCACCTTCCCGAGCGTCGGGCGTCTTCATCAGGCGACGACGTGAGATCAAACCTGAGGAAACGTAATTGATGTTGCGGCGCGGGGAGCCAGCCGGGGTTTCCTCCATCTTTCTTCCTCTCCGCCAACCTCTGTAGAGCACCATTTTAAAGTGTGCTTAATGATGTATACCCCTTTTGTTTTGCATGATTATTTGATATTCATGAGGTGTCCAAGCACACAGACCTGACAAGGGTCTCCATGGCGATAAATTATTGAGAGGCCTTTTTGAGTGAGGCGGTAGAAAAGCAACTCAATTAATAATGAACAGGGTCTGTGTACTCTTAGAATGGTATTATTTTCTGCATTTTGAGGCCGGGCGTGAGCACCATTCCCCTCTTGCAACTTAAACGTTTTTTTTTGAAACGTGACGCTTTGGTGGGAAAATGTTCACGTTTAGTGGCCCCGAGTGCTGGCATTGGACCCACCAGACCGAGTAAGACATCGTCAGCAAAGCGTGGTACGGCGGGATCAGGGCGGGACTGGGGGGAAAAAAAAAAAAATTGTCCCTGCCAATTTTTGGGCCCGGCCGGCCCAACGGGGGGTAAGTAGGAGGGTGACTGACAAAGTCTCCCCCGTTAAAAAAAAAATCCCTCTGAGGGGGGAGGGTGGGGCCGCGTAAGAGCGGAGATTGTGCCAGCGCAGTATCACCACTGTCCCTGCTTCATGGGCTTGTCGTTGGACAATTTCATCTTATTATTTTTTATTATTAAAAAATTATAAACCGGCCCTGAGGCGTGCCGGCCCGCCGGGGAAATGTTCGGTATGCCGGATTGCCGGTCCGCCCCTGGGTGGGATCCTTTAGACGTCCTTGGGAAATAATATTGGCACGTGTGTGAAGTCCTCGCTCCTGCCACCGCTCCTATCATTTAATTTCATTTTAATAACCGCTGAATAATCCCGGGGGGGTCAAACGGCGCAGATACCACGCCAGCTTCCTGTTATCGGCGCTGGGTTTGACCCTGGGTTTGATCAATAGGCGCCGCCGACGCGCGCTGTCGCGGTTTGGGTTGAAGGGTTTTGGATTTCTACGGGAGTTGTAGCTGAAACAAACACAGAGAGCAGTCGTATGGTCTCAGCGGGCGAGGGGGACCGCCGGCACGCCGAGCCGCCCTGGCCTGGCTTTAAATAGACTGTGGGGCCTCTCGGCATAACTTTAAATCCGCTATGAAATTACGGGGCCGCCCTTGTTGGTGTTTAACATCGAGCGGAGGGACAATAACACACGCACGCGGGCGCGCGCACACACACACACACACACGCGCGCTCGGCACGGATTTAAACTCGGTTTTGCGTTTGAATTTCGCAAACAAAAGGGATGGAATATTTTCTCTTGTTGTTCTCGTGGTTTTGGGGTTTTTTTTTTTTTTTTTTTTCTGAAATCCTGGGTCTTTTCATCCCAGTGAGATCCCTCCATCCCGCCGCCCGCCCCTTCATCCCTCCCTCCCTCCCTCCCTCCCTCCCTCCATCACATGCCAACCCCTGCCCTATTGTGGAAATAAGCCCTGATGCTAAAACGCTAATGCTGATTCTTTCGCACTGTGACTTTGAAACGCCGTTCGCCGAGCTGCTCCATCCCCGCTGCCACGAAAACCTCCGGCAGGGACGGAGGGAGCGAGGGACGGAGGGAGGGAGGGCAATGGAGAGCAATGGAGAAGAAGAGACGGGGAAGAGAGAGGACGGCTTAAGGTGAGGTGTTGCATTCCGACTTTTTCGAAAAAATTGACGGTGTGTTTTTTTGTTCTTCTCCTCTCGGGCCACAGAAAGATTTCCCCCCGGCCCCGTCCCTCCTCTCCATCCCTCGTCCTGTCTCTCTCTCTCTCTCTCTCTCTCTCTCTCGCTCTCTCTCTCTCGCTCTCTCTCGCCCTCTCATCTCTATCCCCGTCTCAGAAATCAACACGTCACACATGCTGGGCCCGTGGTACAAACACACACTCAAACGATGTGTCTGTCCACCCCCTCTCTCTCTCATCCTCAGTCAATTATACAGATGTCTAATGCCTTCTCTCCCGGCTGTGGGGAGCGAATGCAGCATCTATCATCCTCATGGGGCGTTGGGCGGGTGCTGGAAGGATGCCAGTCAATCCGGGGATCAAGCCTTGGCCCGCGGCCCGGCAGCGGCCCGGCTTGCACACACACACACACACACACACACACACGCACACACGCACACACACACACACACACACACAATCTCATCCCCCTTTCTCCAGAGCGAGATCTGGGCCACTTCCATCTGGGCCAGCAGCAGCAGCAGGGCCCACACCTTTTTATTTTATTTCAAAAAATGTTTTTGGTGCTATCTAATCTTGCAAGCGCGCCGCTGTTGAACAGAAGAGGATGTTTGGGAGGAAGCGGAAGATGGAAAAAAAAAAGACGACCGCATCAGAAATGCCGGCGTTCCCAGGGCCCGCGGCCACCTGGAGTCCACGTCCATGCCAATGAGAAATCTGGCATTTGAAATAAGACATATTCCAGCTTTCCATATTCTAGCGCGCTGTCAGAGCTCGCCAGCTGCGCTGAGAAAATGTTTCAAATTCCTCTTGAATAATGGAAACTAGCTTTTGTGTTGCAAGATCAAAATCGCAAGGCTGCTCTCATCCATTAGTTTCAAATCCAGCTCAAGCTCAAATGTTTCACACTGAAAGTGATAGCGATGGAGGCTTTGACCCTGTTTTGAGATTCGCTTCTTGACGATTCACTCAGAAAAGAGTCTATTATTTCCATTTCATTCGATTTTCCAACTCTTGGTTCATTCGGTTCAGTCGGTGTAACGCGCGGTGAGTGAGGGAGGACTTCCCGAAACCATGAACGAGAGTCAGAAGAGTCGGTTCGGCTCGGAGTTGTGGAGGGAATCCTCACCATAATCATGTAATTCTATCAAAATTTGTCATTTCGATGGAATGCAACGTGTGAATCAGTCCCCTTTTGAAACGTCACAAATGCAAATTAATTCAGTCCTCGGTAATTATTTTCAGTTTGCGAGTCAAAGATCCACTCTGTTGCCACGGTGACTACAGACCCTGGAGTCGTTTGAAAGATTTGTTCGCCATGACCGAATCCTTTGCGAGCCTCACACCACTCATTTAATTCAGTAAGCCATAATTATAATAATATCGAGTGCTGTTCTACGTTTTTCTGAAGTTTTGTGAGGTTTTTAGTGGCTGACAGGGTAGTTAATGGGCATTAATTAATATATACAGATTTATACAGATATAAGGATAAAAAAAAACTACTACTATCGTCACCTCATTCTGAACTGCAGACAAGCTGAGAAAGATTTGTGGTGTCATTCCAATTCGACCTCTTGTTTTTAAGACGAACCGTGGAGAGTTTTCTTATTTTGTTTTCAATTATTATTATTTTTTTCTGAATATCAGAATTACGGCAGACTTGGCAGAACAGGTACAAAGCGCGCATCATCATCTATGCAAAGTCACAGGAGGTAGAGGAGGTAAAGCTAAGTTCACAATCAAAACACACTCAATATTTCATCACTCTGCAGATACAGTATATATATTTATTTAATTTTTTATTTTTTTTTCTGCTCCTCGGTTGCGTTTCGCTGACTGTAAATCCAAGAAAAATCAGATTCTTTCCGTCAAAACAGCAATGTCCCTCCCGGGGCCGTTCCTGCTGTTTTTTATTTTACTTTTTATTTTTATTTTTTTCACGTGGTTGTTTTGAAACGATTCGGCCCGTCTGAATTCTGATACACTGCAAAAAAAAATTGCGATTAATAAATAGGTAATGGAGTTTCAAAACCTGCCAGATGTGTGAGTTGTCAAAACACGGAGTTATGCTCCAAATACCTCTAGAGTTGCAGCACAACGCCCAGAAATCAGAAGCATTTTTTTGCAACGTGCAGCACCTGACGACGTAATGAGCTTACTTTGTGAGCGCGCTGCAAATTTGGCATTCTGCATAGTTTACACTCCCTGAGGTCACAGGTTAACAAGTGAAGCCAGAAGAAGCTGGAAGATGCTGGGCCTATGTGCTGTGTGTGTGTGTGTGTGTGTGTGTGTGTGTGTGTGTGTGTGTGTGTGTGTGTGTGTGTGTGTGTGTGTGTGTGTGTGTGTGTGTGTGTGTGTGTGTGGTTGAATAACAGGATCCAATGGGATGAGAGGCTCTGTGATCGATACGTGGAAATGTTTCCGCCTTAGGGGGGAAAAGAAGAGAAAAGGAGAGAACAGAACAGTGTATAGTGTAAAGGTGCGAATGGCTATGGGATGTATGGGGCTGTAGTGATAGTGATGGCTGACATTTGTGTGTGTGTGTGTGTGTGTGTGTGTGTGTGTGTGTGTGTGTGTGTGTGTGTGTGTGTGTGTGTGCGTGTGTCTGGGCCTGGAAATAATGACCTTGTATCCCCTCCCAGTTGAGGTGCAACTTGCAACCTCTGGCTTCATGTTCTCTGCTACTCTGGCGTGTGTGTGTGCATGTGTCTGTGTGTGCCTGCACGTGTGTGTGCATGTGTGTGTGTGTGTGCGTGTGTGTGCGTGTGTGTGTGTGTGTGTGTGTGTGCGTGTGTGCGTGTGTGTGTGTGTGTGTGTGTATGTGTGTGTGAATGACAATTCCCAGTTGCCGGCCTGACGTACAGGTTAGCCGCTGTACTTCTGCCCGACCGGCTGTAAAATTAGGAGCAACCGAGGTGCTCTTTTAAAAACAAGGCCTCCGAAGCATCCGAGAGGGGGGTGGGTGGGGGGGGGCGGATGATGGGGGGGAGGGATGGGGTGGTGGGGGAGGTTTGGGAAGGGGGGGAGGGGTGAATAATTCATGTTAAAAACAAGAAGCACTGAAAATATGCCCGGGTGATGTGGCAAGTAGAGAAGGGGAGGAAGGGCTGGTACTGTATGAACAGACACATGGCCGACGCCCGACGCTGCGTGTGTGTGTGTGTGTGTGTGTGTGTGTGTGTGTGTGTGTGTGTGTGTGTGTGTGTGTGTGTGTGTGTGTGTGTGTGCGTGTGTGTGTGTGCGTGTGTGTGTGTGCGCGTGTGTGCGCGTGTTGGTGCAAGAAGATCAGGCGCGGAGGAAGAAGGGAAGAAAGATGAAAAATAAAGAGGGATAGAGACCCCAACATCCACCCCCCACCCCCAAGCCCCGCCCCCCGTGTTCTACAGAGAGTAGCACTTAGTGGTTAATGGAGCCTCAGTTTTCCATGCCGTGATGGTATAATTGCTGGAGGTGTAGCGACACCCTGGCTTCCCCTAAAAAAATAAACAGGTATCGGAGCCCCGAACACCGAGCCTGAGTTGATTAAATTTTTTTTTTCTGTCACGCGTTCCGCGCCTTTTGAATTCGACTCTGGTGCAATAATTACGAAGAAGAAGGAGAAGGAAGCATGGGCGGGGAGGTTCAGTCCACCCAAGCAAAAATCCAGCTTGGGGTGATTCCACTCTGCGAAACCAAACAAAACCAAACGAAAAAGAGGTGGAAAGAGAAGAAGAGCTTTGTCTTAATAAAAAAAAAAAAAAAAAAAAACCCATTCCGTCGCCGATCGGTGTAGCCTCGCTAATCTTCTGAACCAACAACCTGCTGGAAGGTTTAAAATGCGGCGAGATATCGGGCGGTTCACACACGAACATACAGCGCGAGGTGCGAGCTTTCAGGAACACATCCACGCGCTGCGTTTCCTGGCGACCGTGTGTCTCGATGCGCATTGCACATTTAAAATGTTTTTAGTTTTACATTGTTGCATATATATATTTTTTTCATTCTTAAGCGTTTCCCGGTCGAAATAGGAGGCCGGGGGTCCTCCCTGATCCCTGGCGTTCACATGGCGGGCTATTAATGTGCTGATCCACTAATTGGCAGAGCCTGCTCTTTTAATGCAATGGTCTTCTAAATGTGTCCGTCCCAGTAATTTAATAACGGCCATTTCATGCTACTCTGCCTCCTCAAACAGCTCGGTCAGTGCAGCCACGGGGACTGGTTATTGATTGGAACTGGTGGGCAGCTCGGGCCGGGCCGCGGGTGGGAGACGGGGCTCAGCCGGCTTCCCAGAGTCTAGGTGCTGCCGCCGCCCTCCCTCCCCCCCCGTTCCTTCTCCCCCACCCCCGCGATGCCTCTAACCAAACACACCGACACATGGAAACGGCGAAGGGAAACGACGTGTCCAGCCTCACACGGATGAATGCATCTATTCTGGTGATGCACGGCGGCGATCGCAAACGATTCCCTCCCGGCGAACAAATCTTTTCAAATCGAGTCGGGTGTCACTCCGACAGAAAGTGTCGTCGACTTGTTTCTTTGGTTCGCGACTCGGTCACTGCAGCCAGGCGCACAGGCATTCACCGAGCTTTGAATTTGAATTCGCAAACAAAGAAGAGCCTCAAGGAGCCCTGAATCAGAACTTAAGGAGCTTGTCGGGCTGGTAGCTGCCCGACAGGCTCCTTAAGTTCTGATTCAGGGAGTCAGCGAGGGAGGGAGAGAGTCTTGAAATGCTCGCAAACTGAAAATAAATTACCGAGGAATGAATGAGCGTGGGAAAAAAAGGTCAGGGCGTTACGCATAATTCATATCGAATGCGACTGACTTATTCGCCGCATTCCACAAAAATAAATAATTGTTTCTGGGCGAAATGATTCCTGGGAGAATTCCGCTCTCAAGCTCAGAGCCGAAGCGACTCTTTTGACTCTCGGCCGTCGTTCACAGGAAGTCCTCCTCCGCTCACCCGCCCGTCGCACCCGCCGAATGGAACGGACGACAAAGAGTCGTCATGGCGAACCAACCTTTTCCGACCCAGCGACTCGTCGAGAGCCTGGTTTTTCTCGAAAGAAAAAAAACAAAAAAAAAACGAGCCGAGCCTTTCGAACCTTCCGATTCCCACTCCAGTTTGAGGGTGGATAAGAACAAAGCCGAGCGCGACTGGAAACGCCTCGACGTCGGAAACCACTTGCTGGTTTTCAGAAACCCCTCCGTGCAGCCACCAGGGACGGACAGCGGCCGGGGGCCCCCGCGCCTCTTGAGGAGTAATGAGGAGAGGGCAGGGGAGGGGAGATAAGAGGAAGAGTGATGGGGGTCACACTGCAGCGATGCTGGCAGCCCCCCACACCTCCTCCTCCT
Source organism: Zeus faber (assembly GCF_960531495.2). Taxonomy (NCBI): domain Eukaryota; kingdom Metazoa; phylum Chordata; class Actinopteri; order Zeiformes; family Zeidae; genus Zeus; species Zeus faber. The sequence goes on from NC_137198.1 coordinate 13,317,931, forward strand.
CCTCCGACAGCCTCCCAGGACAAGCATTTGTTTGCGCAAGGTGATAAATAATTTGGACCACGTTGACACGGATTAATGTGGCCCCCGGCCCCCATTCCCTCCCTCTGCCTTCGGTCACGGAAAGCGCTTGGCCCCCCGTCCGCCCTGACGCCCCCCAACCCCCCCATCCCACCACCCCCCTTAATGGGCAAAAATGCATGAAATTCATATCAACTTTCAAAAAGCCCCCGAAAACCAGCGGGCGACCCCCGCCGAAAGCGGGGAGCAGTCATTTGAGCCGAGGGGCCTTTCAGAGCGACACAGCGGTTTACCGGAGCATTGACCAAAACCACAACAAATTAACCCCCCGGCAGTGATTTGAGTTTCGCCGCGTGGCCTTTTTTTTCAAATGTCTCCCGACTCCCGAAAATTGGAAAGGCTTCCGTTTCGCGGGCGACGGCGGCGCGTGCAGAAATGTCATGTTTCGAACGCGCGCTCTGTCATTATCGGGAACTAAAGAAAACACATTTGGGCTCAACCTTCCATGTTGTTTGCTCCGGTTTCTTTCCTCTGGTTCCAGTGGTTAGTCGTAGCCCTGGAAGGACTTTTATCTGCCTGGCAACACTTTACTTGACACTTTTGGGATAAGGGATCTAATACTAGGTACGAGTCATTGAAAAATAAAATATCATGTTGGATATTTGAAAGCAGCTTTAAGCCATCGTGGAACACACACACACACACACACACACACACACACACACACACACAATTATTACATGATTATGACGTAATCGCCTGATCGCTGTTTGATCAGATCACAATCTTTTTTTCCATTCATATAATAATTATTATTATTATTATTAATAATAATAATAATAATAATAATAATAATTATAATAATAATAATATTTTAAATCAATGTTTGTCGTAAGAACGTCGCAATAAATAGAATATGAGTGAGTTCAGTTTCCATCAGTGGGAGAGGATGAACCGTTTACCCAATTTGTTTTTATGTTCCAATCTTCGATAAAGTCAACAAACGGCTGTTTCGCAACAGACATTGTTATTATTATTATTGCGAGTTTTATTTAATGCCAGTCTTTGAGCCACGTAAAATGAACAATGAAAGGCAATAAAAAGTCAATCGCAATTGTTTGTGGGAAAATGAATGTGGGGTATTCATAGAAAAACATATTTATATTTACACCCTGTGCTGGTTTGGTCATAATCATAAAAAAAACACACTTTAATACGCATTAAGACACTTGAGACACTTTATTTTTACAGCATTGCTCCAACTGTAGATTTTCAACATTTTAGGACAGGTCCCAAAAAAAAAAGAATCCAATGCATCAATTAGTGACTGATTAGAACGTGGGAATCAGCGCACGGTAAAAAAGGTGAAAAAGGGAAAGGGGAGACGAAGGCGCGGCGGCGTTCATGAAGCCGTCAACGTCAGGAGGAGCTTGGGGCAGGAAGCCGTCAGGATGCGGTCGCTCACCACGCAGGCCACCGGGGGCCGGGACGGCGCCGGAACAGGAAGCTGGTTCCGAAAAATGCCCTCATCAGCGAATTAAAAAGTCCTACCTACTCCCCTCTCTCTCTCTCTCTCTCTCTCCTCCATATTTCACCAGAAGTGTTTTTTTTTTTTTTTTTGTTTTGTTTTTTTGGTTGGGGAGAGACGTTATAAGAGGCTCTTTAAAATATCTAAGATGTTTCTTGTTTCAATAATTAAAGCGGGCGCGGCAGAGGGCCCTCGTTAGAGCGGCTGACGCTCCTGCCCTATGGCCCTCAGCTTTGATCCTCCACTTCTCGCTGCACTGCTGCAGCATAATGTTCCCTCTCTCTCTCTGTTTCTCTCTCTCTCTATCTCCCTCTCTCTCTCTCTCTCTCTACTACTCGTTTTTTTCTCATCATAACTTGCATTTAGAGCTGCACTTACACCGCAGCCCTTAACGCCCAAATACCGACAGGGACTTTTATTTTCTTAACCTGGAGGTCCCTCCCCGACTCGCGTGAAACACTTTATTTTCCACTTTTGGGATCAGGGAGAATCTACTGTACTTGGTGCGGTTCACTGAATCATCAAATACCTCCAAAACCACTTTGGTTTGTGGAAGCCGTTTTTAGCCGTTGTGTAACTGATATGTACATGTACAAGGTGTTAAGAAGAGGAATCCTTTTATCCGTCTCACAGGTTTGAATGCACTCAACACACACACACACAGATAGTGGCTGCTGGAGAAATTCAAGTGGTTCTCCCGTCCCAGCCGCCCTTCCTCCAGGGGCAGCCAGGAGGGCAGCCCTCACCTGGACGGCGTCCTGGAACCAACTCCAGGTGTAGATCCGTGTCGTGGTCAGGGACGGGACAGGAAAGTGTTCTGCATGTTTTTAATTGGGGCCTTTTTTATATTGGAGGAGCCCCGTGTGAGCACGGGGAGAACATGCAAACTCCACACAGAAGGGCCCCTGATCAGGAATCGAACCCGGGACCTTCTTGCTGTGAGCCAGAAGTGCACTGTGCCACTGTGCCACCGTGCATTATATTACATAATATTACACAATCATTACACAACAATTACATAATCACCTGATCTTAATTATTTGAGCAGATTGCAATTTCTTAAAAAAATTGCCAAATTCCACTATTTTTTTTAAATTATATTCCATGCGACCCATATGCAATTCTGGTGTTTACACCAAAGTAGAAATAGTATTAAAAAAACCCACTTGAAATCAACCCCTTGTGTGCACTTCATACTTAGATAGTTTTTTTCCGACATATGAGGGGATCGTCAGCGTCATCATCGTCAGCGCTTCCAACCCACGCGTTTGGACGGGAGCCGCATTTGCCGATCTCTGATTGCGATCCGGGTGTATTTCCACGTGCGAATGTGGCGCAAAGCGCGCATTTAAAAATTTCTTCCCCGTTTCGACGTTCGTAACACATATCATATCAACATATCTGTGTCACGTGAGGGTGAAACATCAGAATCTGCTCTTGTCAGTTCCTCAGCTCCTCACGTTTAATTTGCCGAGGTGCCGTTGAGCAAGGCCCTACCACCCCTGAGAGCCCCCGACGAGCTGCTCGCCCCCTTCGATGGCCGACGCTGCCGTCGGCGTGTGAATGGGTGGATGTGAGGCGTGCAAAGCGCTTTGAGCGGCCTGAGTGGCCGGAAAAGCACTTTATAAATGCCATCCATTTGCCATTTATATCATACCTTCACACCGACTCAAAGGTACGGGAGCACTTCATTATTATGGTACGGATCATGGTGTTATAGACTCTTTTATCACTTTAACTACATCTAAGACCGAGTACTTACAGTATTTATTCTAAGTTAAGTAGAAATGTCACTGCAATGCTTCAACTTCTTGTAATTTTACAATGGACCAGTCATTTTGGCTCATTGATCATCATCTTCCTCATCTTCATCTTCATCTTGGGTATTTGTACTTTTACGTAAGTAAGTAAGGAAGTATTGCATATTTGTTGGCAGTAAGTTTCCCAGCGCTGGAAGTTCATTACAGCTTGTTATTATGCGTGTGTGTGTGTGCGTGTGTGCGTGTGTGTGTGTGTGTGCGTGTGTGTGTGTGCGTGTGTGTGTGTGTGTGTGTGTGTGTGTGTGTGTGTGTGTGTGTGTGTGCGTGTGTGTGTATTTGGTGGCTTGTGTGGTCTGGGGCTTCAGCCAAGGGTCTCAGCTCCTCACCCTGCCAAGCTCGATTCACCAGCAGAACTTCTGGCCGGCGTAGTAACACAAGCACCTCACCCCGTCCCATACAACATCTGTACACACACACACGCACGCACGCACGCACGCACGCACACACACACACACACCACACACACACACACACACACACACACACACACACACACACACACACACACACACACACACACACACACACACACACAGTTTCAGACTTATGCAGTGCTTTTTAGGCACAGAGCCCTCTCCCAAAGGGCAGGTTTTCAAAGAGTTCCACAGTGTCTGTGATATCATGACATTTGGCTCCGTGTTTTAGCATGAATATTACCATCACCCCAACGCAGTCTGAGCTTTCTATTTCCCCTAAGTGTTTGTAAATGATTACCGCTGACAAAAAAAAAGTAGAATTTTGCGAGGAGTTTTGTTTCAGAAAAAAACACCTTCCACCTCCAGTCGCCCCACCACTCCCGGTTGCCAGTATAGTTATCTGCCAGGAAGAGTAGCCCATCAACTATAAGCGATTTAAATTAGTTTGCTAATTTACCTCAATTCAATTGGATTTAATTATTTCAACTTATTGGCAAAGCAAACAATAAGGCCGTTTGTTGTTTCTACTTTTGTAAAGACAATCTGTGAAACCTTCCACCTCCACCAGTGCTCCCACTCCCGGTTGCCAGCATTGTTAACTTCCAGTAAAAGCAGCCCACCAAATAGAAATGATTATTGTGATCTAACTTCCTCCGCTGGCGTTATACCTTTACACTCCTCACCCCTGCCGCCGTCCATCCCTCTACGACCTTCCCCCTCTCTCTCTGTTGTAGGCCATCGGGCGGCGTACAGCGGCGCGTCCCAAACAGCGCCAGACACGGGGGTATACCAAAGCAGCAGGATTAGTCTGTTGAATTATTCAGGAGCCAAATTCCCAATTGAAACGTGTAAAAGGTCCCTCGCTGGGTCTAAAAACAGAGAGTACAGTTGGAGCCGACAACAAAAGGTTCAACTTCAAATGAAAGGGCCCCCATCACTTCTTCCTCTCCTCATTTGCATTCCAACTTATTAACATTGGACTTTTGTTCTGACTCGGTGGCTATAAATATGAATCCATTAAAAAGGCATTGATTTTTTTCTTTTTTTAATATTTATTTTTTTGCTGTTGTTGTACTTGTTTGGAACACAAAGCCGAACAATTAGCACCAGGGGGCGCGTCTGAAAGACTATTTTCCCTTCCCTTCTTTCTTCCTTTCTCTCAGACGCTGATGGTGAAATGTTGTTGTCGTAAACGTGCAAAGGCTTTACTCCGTTTCATCATGTGATGTAACACCGAGCCAATCCTCCCCAAATAACAGTGTTCATTGAGCAAAACAAGCCCGTTGAAGTCGCCGGAACAACAACAAAAAATGTCTTTGATTCGGCAGACCTCTGTATCATTCTCAGGTTCTCTCAACCCAAAATTGAGAGATTAAAGTGCACGTCATAGACTGAGAAAAGCTAAAAACACATAAATATTATTTAAAAGTTTTAAGAATTTCGTAAAAGGTGATCCACTGACTGCAATGTAGCGGCAATATTCTGGTTATTATGTTATATAAATCGTATATAATATAAACCCAAGGTACTAGAAAAGTCGCCCGTGTTTGGAGCACTAGGGTGAGAATTATGAACCGTTGCAGTCATGGATTTTGGCAATTTGAGAACATAAAACGTCATAAAATTTATTAAAAAAAGACTTTACATTTATGCTTTATATTGATCGTGGTTTGATTCTGCTGTTCAGAGGATTCAAAGATTTCCAGAGTACAGTTTGGCTTTGTGGACGTCTTTTCGTGCTCTCAGCAAATTCGGGCTGAATTGTGCAACGCACAGCGGCTCGAGGTCGTAGCGCAAAGTTTGCCCCAATGCAAGATGGCGTTCCTTTACCAAGCAGCTCCCATCGCAACAACAAAAAAATCAACATCTACAGGAACACCGCGGATAACAGCGGTGACGGACCGGGATCAAAAGAAACGGCCCTGGCATTTGCAACAGAGAGGACTTATTTTCAATCCCGACATCAATCCCATCCAAATGTTAACATTAAAAGCTTGAGATAGCGATTCACCAGATAAAACTGTGAGTGTCGAGCGAAATCGTGAGCATCAAACACTGACTTCCTGCATTCCGGTGAATATTTTATGCACCAATTTGTGCCTTTTCTGCATCAATTTACGGTTTGGTGGAAACCTCTTTATTTATGTAAAGGAAAGCTTCTCTCATGTTTTTCTTTATTTTAAATGATCGTGTTCTAAATATTGAGGGCGACGGCTCCCCTGCCTCCCCGTCCCCGTCCGAAATCTCCACCCATGCACGTCAGGACGGCTACCGGCCTCCACCAGAGTTTCCTCTGGCTTTGCCAGAGGTGGGCAGGTGGTGCGCCCTAGCCCCGAGAGGCCGGGCCGGTGCTCGCCTGCCCTCGCTTTCATTGCGCCGCGGGGGTTCCGTGAGACTCTGACTCCTAGACACCTTGGTCCGTGTTTCAAGGCGGGAGGGTCTACGTAACCGAAATCACCGCTGACCCTCTGCGGCAAGTGTAAGTGGGCTGGTCCCTGCGCGGAGCAACAGGACTCGGACTCTCAAGTCAAGGGGGCCGCAGCGAGTGACCGAGTCCGCGGCCCCGGGAAGCAGCGAGGTCGGAGGCCCTTCCGAGCAGACCCACTGCAGAGGAAATGCGCCCGATGGGGGCCGGCCAAGGCCCGTGCGGAGGTCCCTAACGAGTGGATCCTCGAGTCACCGGGTCGCCGAGCCTGACCCCGCCGGCTTGAGTCCCTCGGGCGAACTGCGCGGACCCCCACCCGTTCACCTCCTAACGGTTTCAAGTCCTGCGGAACTCTCTCTTCAAAGTTATTTTCAACTTTCTCTCACGGTACTTGTACTATCAGTCTTGTGCCGGCGTTTAGCCTGAGTTTACCACCCGCTTCGGGGCTGCATTCCCAAGCAACCCGACTCCGGGAGGACCGCGCCCCGGTGCGACAAGGGCCGTTACCGGCCTCACGCCGTCCGCGGGGCGAGCCTCGATCAGAAGGACTCAGGCCCCGCCGCCGACACCGGGAAAAAATATCTTCCGTATCACATTTCCCACGCCGAGCTGGGCGGGCCGTGATTCAGTGGCCCACAGTAGGGCAGCCCTTCTGGCATTTGCACAATTGCCAGATGGCCAATCCGTCACTGGATAAAAATAAGTCTGTTGGAAGACCCCCGATATGAATAGCTGTAGCCGAGGGTAAATAGTGGATATTGAACTGCGTATATTGCAGAGAGAGAGGAAGCGCTGAGGGGGTTTGGCGTCGCTGTTATGAGGGACCAGAGCGTCACCTGAGAACACCGGGTCCCCGAGGACGTTTAAATCCTCCAGACCGACGGCATCGTACAAAACACCCAGAACCGGCAGCTGGCGGAGGGGTAGCGAGACCAGCGAGCCTCAGATCAGAGCTCCGAGTACAAAAGGGGCGAAAGGGAAGGGAAGACGTGGTGAAAGGAAACCTTTGACAAAGACCGACGTCTCGGTTTTAACATGTCCCCGTCCGCAATGAGCTCATGTTTCTTTGAGATGGTACAATACCACTTTTTCTTTTCTTTTCTGAGACCGATACGAAATCGTGAGTGTCTGCCGATCCCAATACTGGTACCGATACCGATACTGATACTGATATTGATATTGATACTGATGCTGATACTGATACTGATACTGGTACTGGTACTGATACCGACACCAATCAGATATTCGTTCTCTTTCGCTACTACTAAGCTTTAAATGTTTTTTTTTTTGCTGTGAGCACTTTGTCCCTGGCCATTTAAAAGAACTTTAGCAAAATTTGTACCAAATGAACTCCTTTTTTTTATTCAGTTACAACACCGTCACGGGAAAAGAGCCCACAGCAATATCACTTAAATGGCATATTAAAATTAGAGCAAAAAATATACTATAAAAAATATATATATATTTATATATATATATATATATATATATATATACTATTGTTATCACATGTCCTATTTGACTTCTCTTAACGTTACAGTACGTTGCAAAAGTCTCCAGGCTAGAATTGTAAGAGGAATTGACAAGAGGATCAGATTTGTACTTTTTTTTCCTTCGATATCCGATCTGATCCGATTTTAGATGGTAATGGCCCAAATCAGTTACCGGGTGTGGGATTGGTGCTGTCTGAAATATATATATATATATATATATATTTATATATATACCGTGTACCATTCATACTTTCCTACTTCCAATGCACCATCAACGTCAAATGCCTCAGCTGCACCTTGGATGCTATTTGAGGCAGTGGCGATTGGATCGGTGCAATATGCATAGACTAAACTTCCCCTGATACCCTGGGAGAGGCAGACACGGCAGATTATTTGTTAGCACGGAAACATGTAAAGGGCGTAAATATGGATTTATGTTGCCGAGCGGCTCCACCATCAAAGCATTACACCCTCTCGCCAGTGGTGGAGTTCAATAAGCTGGAGAGATGAAAGCTAATGAAAGGCAAACATGAGAGAGGTGGAGGGGTTGGGGGAGATATGGCGAGGTACCGTATGAAAAGAGGCGGAAAAAGGCGAAGGAGGGAGGGAGGGAGGGAGGGAAAGGTTGAGGGACTTGAGGGAGGAATATGGGGAGAGAAAGGATGAAGGGAAAGCGCGGGGGGTGCCGGTCGAAAGAATAGAGGGGGATTGGAGACCCTCTCTGGTGTGGTCCAATCACTCCACAGGATGCTACAGTAGCCTATGGAGGGGGATGAAAAGGTTCCCAGCGTGCGGCGGGCGAGGTCTCGAGGACGACTTTGTGCATGTGTGAGTATGTGTGTTTATGCGGGGGGGCTAAAGTTGTTGCCGGTGTTTGGTTGTGCCAAGCCCATCCCGTGCATTTCTGAGTAGTCGCTGTGGCTGTGAGAGTGTATCCAGGAACACATGCCGGGCCGTGCACACCCCGGGCTGCAGCGCTTTACAGACGCTCCCTGCGGGGGGGGGGGGGGAGGGGGGTCCCACAGGTACGGCACAGTGTGTTCCCATCAAGCCGCCTCAGATCATCCCCATCCCCACCGTAACCGCGGTAACTGTAACCGTACGTTCGTTCGTACATGACACGGCTGTGTTCGCCAATCAGGCGAGGTGAAGGGGGAACGCGGCGTCGCGGATACAGCTTGATCGGCAGTTTTGCACCCGGGCCGGCGTGCCGCGTAGGCGCACGCCTGGTGCGGAGGTGTGGCGGGACGGACGCGCTGTTGTTATTCGGCGTGATGTTCAGACCCACGTAACTCTATTATTAATCCCATTGCGCGTCGAGGAGTAGGAGCGATGCGCCGAACATGGAGACCCCGGCGTGGAGTAGTGTGCTGTGACGGATGGAGCAGGGCTCTATTTCCAAGTCGATGACGCAGGTGCAGTATTTGAACGCGGGCTGTACTGACGGCGCGCCGACGGACATTAGCCCCCGGCCCGGCCACGTTTCAATCGCTCACCCCGTCGCGATTGACAGGTAAAAATCCAGCCTCCGTTTACCCCGGCGTAACCTCTCCGTCCGCCCCACCCCACCCCGCCCCGGACAGTATCGCCCCCGACCGCCGCTCTCTGCCTCCACCGCTCCGGGCGCCTCCGGCGACTCTTCCCTGTGAAATCTCGGCGAGTGCGGACTGAACCCGGTGATTGTTGAAAACCCTGTCTTGCATCACGCGGGAGCAAAGCGGCTCACCCCCTCCGCCCCCCGCCCAGCCCCACCTCTGCTTCTCCTCCGCCCTCCTCCCCCTTCACTGAACAGCTGATTGTGTAGAATGTTCTTCTGGGCACAGGGGAGCGAGGGAGGTTAAGAACACCTGTAGAGGGGAACAATGGTTGGTTTGTTTGAAACAAATGACTTCACCGCGTACGTTGATTCCCATTCTCACGTTTCTACCTGGTGGGCTCCCGCCACGGCCTACATTTTATTTTTCCTTTTTTGGGGGGGGGGAGGGGGGCTGCTGTACGGCCATTTTCACACTCCAGTGCTGACCCGCACACCACACCGGCATGAGCTGGGTAATTGCTTTTCACACAGAGCAGGTTTACCAATTACAGCAAAAGGATAACCGGGGCCAGCGAGATTTGGGTTTGGCTTTGTATATACGGTACCAGTACGTTTTTCTTTTTTGCAGGTTGAAGTAACGCGCTGCAAATATATATATAAACGACGAAGGTGCCGGCGCTTCCGCTTCTCTGTGTCCACGCCGCGCCGAGCCGTGGTGGAACTCCACGGCGTAAACAGGAAGAATCTGGGCCAACGGGGCCGTATGGAAGTCATCAGAGCCGCGGCAATCACGCATAAATGGTATACATCTCTGTCAGGCGCGAGTGGGGAAACGGGGGCGGCGGAGGTGGAGGCGGAGGTGGAGAGGGAGAGGGGAGATGCAGAGCCGCCGTCTGCGCGAAGTCAAGCACGGCAATTCAGCCTGGGTGGAGCGACGGGGCTGGAGATCTGTTCGCCGTAAGTGGGTTAGGTCTTCCGCGTACAAAGGGAGAGGGACAATGGAGCCTGTGTGAGTCACGGAACGGCCGCTCCCCGTAATTGGGGGAGAGATCGGATCATCTCTGCCTATTAATGTATAACTAATTACCTGACCAGAGGTATTACTGCTGCCAGTGAGCAGGTAAGCCGCGGGCCGCAGCCGGGGTCACTGCCTGCGCCACCGGCCTTTATCTCTACTCATTACCCGAGTAATGAAGTTATGCTTCTCCCTGTTTTACCCCCCTGCTCTCTCTCTCTCTTCCTACGGCTGGTCTGGATCGCTGAGCCGCGTCCACCAATGTGAAGCGCGTCCAGTTTCGGGGTAGACGGCCTTTTCCCTGGGCCGCGGGTCGCTTTCGAGTCGTCGGACGCGGGGCCTTCTTTTGGCGAACAAGTAAAAATGTCCACCTCCCCGTCCGGGAGAAACCGGGTGCCCCTTCGCGGGCGGTCCCGCAACCGCGGGGCTTCCACGCCCTTCGGGAGGCCTCGCGTTCGCCGCTGCCACGCCGTGGAAGCTCCACCCGTCACGCCCGCCATCGAACCGAACTCTTGAGTGCCGTGACGCTTTCGGTCACCTCCTCGGCGGCGTCTCGTGGCCGGAGACGGCTCCATCGCCATGCGGACGTCGACAGAGACGATGACATCATTTACGCCGCAGTAACAGCTATCGGGCTGAACGCTCATGGCAACACAGATTGCCTGTTAAGTGGAGGAGCGGTGAGCTTTTTATTGTGGTGTTGCAGAATTTGCGACTTTGCTGGCTCAGGGCCAGGGAACCTGTTATTCGGGCTGTTTTTTTCTCTTTCTTCTCGATCTCTCTCGCGCCACTCTCTCTCTCTCTCTCTCTCTCTCTCTCTTGGCTGCCAGGCATTTGAGAACTAGGGTACTTTTACACATAGTTAAACCCTGAATAGTCCAAAACTCAGCTTGCAGCGCTGGGGCTCGGAAGGCAGTATCAAGATAACCGGACTGCCATCAGCTGGCAGGAGAGAGTACTGCACGTGGAAACTAATACTAGAATGTGTGTGTGCGTGTGTGTATGTGTGTGTGCGTGCGTGCGAGCGTGCGTGCCTGTGCGTGTGTCTGACTTTACAAAATCTATATTCATCATGGCTGACATCTGAAGAGATAAGCGTCCGGCCCTGAAAAGCTGGTGTCAGTCAAGCAGACGCCGGCTGCATCAGATCAGATGCCGGTCTGATTTGAATATCACAAGGCCCCTCAGACGATCCATCCGAGGGAGGGAAGGAGCGAAGACGTTGACTGGAGTCAAAAAACTTTTTTACTCTTTCAATTTTTTTTTTTTATCGGACACCACACGACTGATTCAAAGCCCGTCTTGTTTATTAAACTGTGCCTGACTACTTGTCAGTCTATTTGTCTGCGTCTTTTCGTCCTTCTTCCCTTTCTTTTCTCTCTCTCTCTCTCTCTCTCTCTCTCTCTCTCGCTCTGGGTTCTGTCTAACATTTGCTTTTAGGCTTAAAACTCAATCGCCAAACCCAAAACAAACTGTCAGCTGCTTGGTGGAAATAAGCGGAGGAGTGCTTTGGATGTTAGGTCCCTCTTCTGTCATTAGTGGAAAAAACAGCTTTTTTTTTTCTTATTTTTTCTTTCTTCGCTTGCGAAAAAACAAACAAGCAGCCGTGTGCTCGGGAAGGTATGGAGCACCAGGGCGAGGGCAGAGGCTGCATCTGAATATGCAACCCCCCCCTCCGGCATTGTTGGAAAGCACTGGACCAAGAACGGAGCTTTCTGCCCTCCTGACTGACTGCGAATCCCCAAAAAGAAAAAAAAAAGAAAAAATCCTCTTTGCTTTTTCCTTGTGAGACACCGGCCCCAAAGAAAGGCCGTAATGGAAAAGTCAAGGGATGAAGGGAAGAAGGAGGGAGAGATGAGGGAGAGGTGGGTGGAGTGCAACTCTCGGACCCTCATTTACGCTGTCAGAGCTCCGAGCGGGGTGGGGGTGGGGGTGGAGGTGGGGGAGAGGGGGCGGGGGGGGGGGGGGGGGGGTTGAGCATCTATTGATTACAACTCAGTGGAGCAGTAATCCTGCAGACCTGATTGATTCCGACTGCTGCCCAGGCCCCAAAACCCTCCCCTCCATCGCTCATAAAGCACTGATATGCATGAAGGAGGGATGGAGGGAGGGAGAGATGGAGGGAGGGGGGTCTGGGAATTATTATACATATACAATATATGAATATAAAGTACATTTTATATATATATACACAGTATATTATATATACATATAGAATCTTTTATATGTATTACATATATTTATATAGTTAAAAATCGGAATGGAAAAAAATTTAAATTCACCAAAAATCGAATAAATTAAAAACGTACAAAAAAATTGAAAAATAAAAAACAATTCGGCAAAATTAGCACTGATCTGCATGGAGGAGGGATGGATGGTGCAAGTGGAGTCTGGATATTAGAGATATAAGCTATAGATAGATAATAAGGTATTCGATACCGACTCATTGGGAATATGCAAAAACAAATGAAAAAATTTTGCAATGTTCAAAAAAATAGGGAAGATTTAACACTGAAATGAAGGAGGGATGAAGGATGGAGGGAGGGGGGGGGGGAGGGAGGAAGGGGCATCTGGGTATTAAGTGTGTGTGTACACAGGAAATAGCTGGCGAGGCGATGGCTGCCTTGACACAAAACAGGACCCCGAGGTGTCTACGAGCTGCCTGCCTACCAGTCTCTCTCTCTCTCTCTCTCTCTCTCTCTCTCTCTCTCTCTCTCTCTCCACACACACACACACACACACGCACACATCCTCTCTCACTTTGTGAAAGAAAAAAACACACTGAGTCATCAACTTCACACTCAGTTGGACGAGAAAAGTTTCTAGTCATCGCTCACTGCATCGCCATCGATACCGCAAACTTTTTTTCTTCCCCCATTCTTTTTTCCATTGATCGTATTGTTGCTACTGTTTCATCACCGCAACTGAGGGTTTATTAACCGAGACTTTATCAAAACGGATGGGATGGAAACTACACAAACGAGACGAGAAGTTAAATAAACGGGCGGGTAGAATTATTTATTTTGTTTAAGGGCGTGAACAGGAAGAAAAAAAAAAAAGAGCAATTAATGAAATTGGTATATTAGAAAAGATATGAAAAGAAATTGGCAACATCCAAAATTGAAAAAAATGGAATAAAATAAAATATGCCAATATTAAATAAACAATAAAAAATAGTAATAAATTGTGAAATATGTATAGATATTTGCAGAAATAAAAGAGTACCATAAATGACTATTATTATTTTGGATGAATGTAATTACAAGTGGAGACAACGCAAGAAGGGAAGCCAGGTCTCCATTCCACTGCATTCATTTTTATATTTTCAATGAGCACGCGCTCAATTAGGGTTTTTATGTATATATATATATATATATATATATATATATATATATATATATATATATTATGCCCAAAATTGTAATGTTCTCAACTTGACACCTTTTTTTTCAACCTTTTTTTCCAACTATACCTCATTGACATCCATCCTTTCCACTCACACACTGGACTGTTTGCTTCTTGTGTCATCTCGGGGAGATAAGTTGTGTCCCTGCTCTCTGTCATAGGAGGCTGAGGGCTTTCCCAGCACAGACTCAATATGTATATTTATGTCGATCAGCAAACTTGATCAAATGGAATGATCTGCTGAATTAAACACATGTATGAGTCCATTCTAAGCACATTGGAATGTGTGTGTGTGTGGGGGGTGGGTTGTAGTATTTTGTTTAATGGGTTTTGGGCGTCGCTAACATGTTTGTACCTATTTATCTATGTTGGTGTAATAGCTGCTGCTGCCCGTGAGCGGTTTTTTTTTTCTTTGTCTTTTTTTGGGGATCCCTTTTGGGGGATCTGGCTCCAGACGCTGCCTCTTTCTCTCCTCCCTGGCAGCAGCCAGTGCCAGGAAGGAGTTTCGGGGGTTTTGGCTTTATACAACTCTGCTGCGCTACACACCAAGATGTGAACACACACACACACACACGCACACACACACAGTCACACACACACACACACACACACAGACACACACACACACTCACACACACACACACACACACACACACACACACATAAGAATATAAACACCCACATTCCTACACACACATGTATCCACACACAGAAAGATATATAGATAGATAGATAGATAGATAGATAGATAGATAGATAGATAGATAGATAGATAGATAGATAGATAGATAGATAGATAGATAGATAGATAGATAGAGAGATAGATAGAGAGATAGATAGAGAGATAGATAGATAGATAGATAGAGAGAGAGATAGATAGAGAGATAGATAGATAGATAGATAGATAGATAGATAGATAGATAGATAGATAGATAGATAGATAGATAGATAGATAGATAGATAGATAGATAGATAGATAGATATAGACATAAATAGATAAATTTGACATAAAAAAAAAATTGGCAATATACCCCAAACATTTAAAAAAATATATATATAATATAGGAAATACAGTAAATAAAAAAAAAATGGTGAAATTGAAATGATGTCACAAATTAAAATCCAAATAAATGGGCAATATTGAAAAAACGATTCTGCCTGTCTGCCTGTCTGTCGTAATGTCTGTCTGTATGTCTGCCTGTATGTCTGCCTGTATGTCTGCCTGCATGTCTTATCTGTATGTCTGTCCGTACGTCTGTCTGTATGTCCTTTGATTTTCTCGACAACCGTTCATTCGATCTACTTCACACTTGGGGGGTGTACTGCTGGGGACCCAGCGACCTGTAGTGTCGAACTTGGTGCAATTTGGACACGCGATACATGAAATATTTATCAACTTTTTAATTGACAGCAAGCCAGGGCTCTGTGAATGAGGCTCTAACCGGCAGTTTCATCTTACATCGTGGACCACGGGACTGAATCATTGACATTTTGTTCAACGGTGCCATTCCAATGTCTTAAAGTCTTTTCTTTTGATGCACTAGTAGGATTAAATAGGGGGGAAAAAATGGTAATATTGAAAAAATAGAAAATCATTAAAGTGGAAAAAATGATTGGCAACTGTATATATATGTGAACAACACAAATCGTAAAAATCCTCAAAAGATATTAAAACCCGAAACCCTAAAGTGTGTGTCGCTGACCCACGGAGGGCACTTCACCTGTCCTGAGGAGACGTTCCCTGAGCCTGAAGTTTAGCAGCCCGTAAATATATTTTCTTTTATTGAAAAAGGTTCTGCACCAACCGCGGTCCGGCAGTGCCGCGAAGACGTTTAACCGCCAAAACGCCCCAAAAGGATGTTTCGCGCCATAACCGGCGTGACGTGCTTGATGGCCCCATATGCCGCGAGATGTGATGAGGTCCAATTAAAAATCCATACGCCGCGACCTTCCTCGGTCGTTTCACAACTTCCGAGACGCTCGTGGGCGCGCGTCGCTTTCCCTCCTAACCCCCGTGGACGCGCCTTACCCCTACCTCCTCTGAGTGATCGGGACAAACAGAGGGATGGAGGGATGGATGGAACGGAGGGAGGGAGGGATGGACGGAGGAAGGCGTTTCAAATGGCGACGTGAGCCCGCCGACGGATAAAGGGATATTACGCTTAAAAACTCCGTCGCTCTTCACCTCCACCGCATTTCTATCCCTCCCTCCGCTCTGTCCAACCATCCGTTCCTCCTCCTCCTCTTCCCCCACTGATTATGGCGACGGCTAGCTTCACTCCCTAAATCCTCTCGAACCTTCCGAGGCTCCTCTGGCTGCCTCTAAACTCTTCCCTCCGTGCCTCAGCGCTCTGTCTCTGCCTCCAAACCCCTCTGTATTTTATGTGTATTGTTATCTTTTTTTCACGCTCTGACTCACATCGCTTTTTTCTTTTTTGTTTTTGTTTTTCTTCTTCTTTGTTTTTCCGCGTTGTGTTCTTCCGACTGCAACTCCAAGTTATCAGGGTGTGAATTGTGGAGATAGAGGGTGGTTGTTTATTGATATTTCTGTACTTTTTCTATGTTTTTAGTAACGTGTTTTTTACTAAATGCGTTTTTAAAATTCTGTATTTTTTGTTATTTTTCATATTTATTGTGTCCATCTATTTGTCTGTCTATCTATCTACCAGTCCGTCTATCTCACTACATGTCTGTCTGTCCGTCTGTCCATCTGTTGTTGTTGGTCTGTCTGTTTGTCGGTCTGTCTGTCTGTCAATCTATGTATATTATATATTATCCATGTATGCATATGTGTGTGTGTGTGTGTGTGTGTGTGTGTGTGTGTGTGTGTGTGTGTGTGTGTGTGTGTGTGTGTGTGTGTGTTCAGAGCATCGGTGTGTATTAAGTGTGTAGTGGAGCAGCAGTGTGTATTACAGTACGTGTGTAGTAGAGGAGGAGTTTGTATTAAAGTAGGTGTGTAGTAGAGCAGGAGTTTGTATAAGATGTGTAGTAGAGCAGCAGTGTGTATTACAGTAGGTGTGTAGTAGACTAGCAGATTGTATTAGGTGTGTAGTAGAGCAGCAGTGTGTATTAGGTTTGTAGTAAAGCAGCAGTGTGTATTACAGTAGGTGTATAGTAAAGCAGCAGTGTGTATTACAGTAGGTATTTTGTAGAGCAGCAGTGTGTATTAGGTGTGTAGTAGAGCATCATCGTGTATTAGGTGTGTAGTAGAGCAGCAGTGTGCATTAGGTGTGTAGTACAGCATCAGTGTGTATTAGGTGTGTAGTAGAGCATCATCGTGTATTAGGTGTGTAGTAGAGCATCAGCGTGCATTGGGTGTGTAGTACAGCATCAGTGTGTATTAGGTGTGTAGTACAGCATCAGTGTGTATTAGGTGTGTAGTAGAGCATCATCGTGTATTAGGTGTGTAGTAGAGCATCAGCGTGCATTGGGTGTGTAGTACAGCATCAGTGTGTATTAGGTGTGTAGTAGGGCATCATCGTGTATTAGGTGTGTAGTAGAGCATCAGCGTGCATTAGGTGTGTACTGGAGCATCAGCGTGTACTAGGTGTGTAGTAGAGCAGCAGTCTGTACTAGGTGTGTAGTAGAGCAGCAGTGTGTACTAGGTGTGTAGTAGAGCAGCAGTGTGTACTAGGTGTGTAGTAGAGCAGCAGTGTGTACAAGGTGAGTAGTAGAGCAGCGGTGTGTACTAGGTGTGTAGTAGAGCAGCAGTGTGTGCTACGTGTGTCGTACATAGGACTCTGGCTGAATGGAGCCTCTGTTTCCAACATGAGGAGAGTTTAAACTTTAGAGGCTTTACATCTGCAGAACTTTATGCTTGTTTGAGCAGATTTAATGGATGTTTATACAGGTTCATACATGCAGCTCATGCAGTGAGGGACATTAAGACGCTGAGCTTCTGCTCTGGATCATTCTTACACTTACACTTCTTAAAGTACACACCCATAAAAAAAAGACACACTAACAACAATGACCAAAAATTTTGCTCGGGACCCGCTTTTTAAAGATGAATGTGCCAAAATGCGTACGTCTGAAAACAGGTGTTTCACTGTAAACACTGATACTGTGGCTTGAAGAGTTCAGCCCAGCGCCTCTACCACATAAGAAATGTTGGAAAACGAACTTGTCTTTCCGATCAAATTAAAATATCCCGTGACCCGACTGCAGGTCGAGACCCACACTTTGTAAATCAATTACTTTTAATCGATTTATTTAATTGTTATAGAATCGTTGCTAAACTTCATTTATTTATTGATTCATTTCTAAATGCTATTTAAACATTTAGACTGCTCACTATTAGACACATGCTCGTAAAGGTATTTATGATGTCATATAGGTG
>NC_137198.1:13340926-13360926 GCF_960531495.2 Zeus faber
TGTCGCGACTGCACCAGGCGGAGAGAGTTTAGGTCAGCTTTGTGTTTGTGTGTGGGTAGAAATAGGTCTGTGCAGGGGAAAAAAAACCCCCACTACAGAACGTCTACAGAATGTGCGTGGGCGGGTTTTCCTATATGTTTAGCAGTGTGTTTTCTATGGTTAAACAGAGACTGCAGAGTGTTCTATTTGCATATGTGGTGGGTGTCCATATCTCATCCCTAACTGTGTGTGGCGTGCGGGCGCGCACGCGCTTGGCTCGCTGCTTCCCTGTGTGTGTTTGAGATGGTTTTACATCCACCTGCGCTGGCCCGGCTGGCGCTGGCAGCGCAACCACTCAATCTAGCATTCAGAGCGGAAAAACAGATGCAGCGAGAGCCAGAGCCGATGGAGGACAGACAGACGAACAGACTGATACGAAGGAGGAAACCATCTGGGCCTGCAGTTGCTCCTCCTCATCGTCCTCCTGGGCCTCGGGAAAGACCGTCACTCGCTGCTGGGGTTATGGGCATGACGTCCTACAGGCGGTAAGAGGACGGGTTGGAGGGTCAGGCTCCAGCCCCAGCTTCAAGTCACGGTTGGGGGTGGAGGGGTTAGAAGATGAAGAAGAAGCACCAGCATGGCCATGGAGAAGATCCAACGGGCGCCTCTCATCCTCCTCCTCCTCCTCCTCCTCCTGAGCCAGGGGAAGACCCAAAATCACCCTGTATGTGCGTCGCTGCTAGAGTCTCAGGGTGTAGACTGGATGGGGAGAGGGGCGTAAACCAGACGCCAGCCTCAGCCCTGAGATATGGTTGCGGATGAGTGGCGTTAGAAGTAGAAGAAGAACGAGAAGAAGAAGAAGAAGCTCCAGTGTGGCCCCGGAAAAGATCCAACATGCCCCCCGGGACGACCTAAAATCACGATCGTTCTGTGTGTGCCACTCGCCGCCGAGGTGTTAGCCCCGAGTGTGACCAGCCCCGAGACACCGTGGAAGGAGGGTTTAGAAGAAGCTCCAGCACGGCCCGAGGCTCCAGCATGGCCCTGGAGGAGATCCAGCAGGCGCTCTCATCCTCTCAACTGTTGCGAAAAGGATTGGTGGTTAGTGGGATAATCCACCGGCGTGGACACCCCAGATAGCTGCCTCCGCATGCAGGAAACGGGGAGAAAGGAGGAATAGTATACCTCCTCCGACACAATGAGGGTCTTAGGCGGCGTGGTGCGGGGGCTTAAAGAACGAAGGCTGAACTCTGCCAAGTTATGTAAACAATTAAAGCTCCAGCCCAGGGTTTTTGAATGGTGTGTGTGCGTGAGTGTGTGTGTGTGTGTGTGTGTGTCTGTGAGGTTCCATCTGACTGAATGGTTCATGGATCCAACTAAACCATCGCTGGCATGCACATCATCACCTCTCACCTATAATTTTCTCAAAATGTTTCCTGTCGTAGAAGCATAAAGCCCTCGTTCATTTGAAACACTTATTTAATTATTATTATTTTTTTAAGTCAAATAAAGATATTAATTGTGCTGGCTGGCATTATGCACAGTGAATAGGTGCTGGGTTTAATCTTCCTTCATCTTCAACATATCTTGTTTAACTGGAGGCTTCCTCCACTTATCCAAAAAGTCCTGCCCTTAATTAATGATTCTTATGTTTTTTCTCTTCCTTGGTGTTTCGATCCAAGGGCAGCAGAGTATTACGCTCGGTCCCCGGCAGGCAGCAGATGGGAGCCATCCAGGGTGGCACCACGCCCATTTCCACAGGGTCATCCCGGCAATTAGAGCACCAACATCAGGTGACCGCTGATGGGAAATCTCGGTGAACGGATCAAGGAATGCGGGAAAGAGCCAAGTCGGGGCTGCGCTCGCCAGTTCAAACAGCACTGGAAACTGGCTTCAGAGGTGTTTTAGAAAAATAACAGGAGAGGTATTAGGTACCTGAGAGAGAAACAGAAGGCAGATATTTTGACAACCACCGATGAACACTGGACCAAATCCATTTTGTAAAATTGCCATCGAGGAGAATTGATATCCCTTGCGCCGACAATACTCATTTGTGCAATTTCTGGCATCCTGCTCAAGCCCTGTCTGAATATCCTAATGGAAAACAGAAAATAAAAAGAAGGAGGTTTTGTCAGATTTAAATGCACTTCTAGAGTGTGTTAAACACGGCCTAAAGCTGTCAAAGCCTGTACACTGTCTGTAGAGTAACACAAAAACCTTCTAACTTACACTGTACACCTGTCGCAGACTGATGGGCAATTGGTGTTAACGGACAAAAAGTTATACCAAGAGAAACATGGGCTGTGATGACCAGAGACCGCATACAAAATGGACGCAGCGTCTCTGGCGTTAGTTTCAAATGGTTTCTGGAAAGACGATTTGAAGCCTGCAATTTGGCTTTACGCTCGCTGCCATCCTGGCAGGACGGAGCCAGAGCTTCAAGCCGTTTAATAGAGGTTCACAAACTGTAGAAACAATTATATTGTTATTTATTTTTATTTCATTCGTTCACCGTCAAATTAAAACTTCTAGAGTCCTTTTTTTTTTTTTCCCTCGTCGGGCCACAGTTGAACAAGTTGGACAGAAAGTTGAAAAAAAAGGGCTTCCATGAAAGAAGGCTTAGTGACTGTTGACTGTGGCACATGCAATATTGGTTTCCTACGTCATTTACGGCTCAGTTGCACATGTTTCCACAAAATATGTATGTCCTAAATAGATATGCCAATTACCCTAATGGAAACCAGGATGGCGTGACCGCTTCAATTAGCAGCACTGCCCCTATTTCATTTTCCCGCAACACCTCACAGGGTTTGTGTATGAAACACAATGCATTGTGGCCGCTCCCACGTTGCCCGTTCCGGAGCCTGTAAATGGAATGTTCCCCTTTGCCTCAAACTGATCCGACACCACAACAGGATGATGTTAACCAACCAGCTCTTCCAGTCAACTGGCGTCACATTAGAGCCGGTCTGTTTGCAAAATGCATCTCCAACACCATGCGTCGGGTGCTGATGTAATTGAAACGAACATTATGCGAGCAAAACATTCTAACCGGCAGCACCGTGCGCCGCTTCGGCAGAATTGGAAAAAGGGGTCACGCTCTGGCGACCGCGGATATTGGCGCATCAAAGTGCCTGCGGCGAGAGCGCGCGTTTGCGTGTTGACGTGACCGTGTGTCTGTTGGATACATAGTCTAACACCGGACCCGCACCACCACAACCACAACTATCAAAAACACAAATCTATACTTCCCTCACCACCGTGGCTATTAACGGGAGGGAGAACAAAAAAGCGTGGGGGAGAGATCTGCGTAATGGTCCGATGGATTTGACAAAGGCTGTTGTTGTCTTGTTCTTTTTTCAGATGTGGCCCAGATGAGATATTAAGACTCAAGAAGGTACTGATCTTGGGTGGATCCAAGCGTTATCCATCCGTCTTTCTCTCTTTATTTCTATTTCTAATTCACGGTGTCATCGAGGTCGGGGTGTAAGGGCAGACACGTATTGTTTTCTCTCTTGTCATTACAAACTCCTCGCCAGTCTCCAGTGGAGGCACGGGCTTGGCCCATTCTTTCCTTTGTAGCCGTGGACGTGGTTTATTTCAAAGGCACAGTTTCATGAGGTTATCCACATCCACTGCAGGCTCTCTCCCACACAGCGGGGAAAGAAATGTAACCTACATTTCAAGTTTACTCTGATAGTGTTCCATCTTTAATGTAGCTGAAATTCAGATTTTTATTTATTTATTTTTTTTATAGAAGAGTCCTCAAAAGAGCTGCATTTCTTCCTTGGAACGCATTTTTCGAGAAGAAAATGCTGCGGTTCTTTGAGGGATGGAGGTGAATGGAATCTGCTTCACACCCTTCAGTGTAGGACTCCTGACGTTCAGATCAGGTGACTGGCAGCCATGGTAGTTGACTGCAATCTAGTGGCAATGGACCACTTTGGATTTGTTTAGAGGCGTTTGCGGGGCCATTATCGTGCTATAATATAGGAAAATCATGAGGGAACTGTGTTCGCACCGTAGGGTGTTTCTGGTCTTGTAAAATGGCCTCATTGTCCTGAGACAATATGACCGTGCAGAGTAATAACTAGACCCAGTGACTCCCACGAGAGGCTGTCCATACCATTATGGTATGGTATGGCCATGTTTAACAGCTGCCAACGGACATCGTGGGTTGAAGGCATCCATTGGCTTTCATCAAACGCACACTTGTCCGGATGGAGGAAATATGGTGAAAGAAGACTTATCAGACCATAATTATGTTTTCAATTTCTCAAGGATCCAGGGTTTGTAGATAGATTGATGCTTTATCGTCACTGCATATTAAAACACAACAAAACGTAGTTTGGCAGAAATCCACTCCACTGAGCAGAATTAACAATATGTGTAAAAAAATACATATAAAAATATAATAGTCAGAGCATAAAATACTCACATATATCTTGTTCCAATGGCACCAGTCAAGGGGTGGGATATATTAGGCAGCAAGTGAACAGTCAGTTCTTGAAGTTGATGTGTTGCGCCTGGGGACGGGGTGTGCTCCGTACTACAGGTTATGTGTCTTTGTGCGTTGGCCTTGTTTTCTGAATGACAATCCTGAAAAAAAGTCCAGCTTTGTGAAGCTCAAAACATGTATATTTTTTTTTTAATGAATCCCTGTCACAGAGGTTCTGTTTCTATTTAAGTGATCATTTTTTAGGATGCACCTCCGCAGCATTTATCCACAATCCCGTTTGACTTCAGTCTCTCCCCGTTGGTGAGCTTCCACTTGTGACCGCTGAGCCTCTTTTCCACGCTGGTGCACTTTGTCCATGCTGTGGTGTTTTGTTCCCCTTGACACAATAATGAAACGACAGTTTCCAATACCAATTAACTAACGTGCAATTGTGGTGTAGCTTATTCAAAGTTGAACGGCATCACATGTGGCATTTGTATTATTCTCTCCATCCCCTTTACTTTTAGGACGTGACATGCACACAAAAGCTCTCCCTCACTCCGTCAAATGGATATTTGTGTTGGAAATATCAGATTTTTTTATAGATTTCACCGTTTTCTCTGATTATTACTCTGAATACGTACTCAGTACTTTTTTCCTCTTTCTTTTTCCTCAATGGCCGTAATACACCACCAGCAAAGCATTTCACCTTCAATAATGAAAAGTGCAGTGCAGAGTGTGCCTGCTGGTCGTGAAATAACAGTCCGCATCAATCCATTCCTTCTACACACTTGATTTTTTTTTTTTTTTTCCATTCATCGAAGCTTGCGAGGTGTGAAGCAAAGGCAAACTCAAGACTGATTCTGTATTTCCCACTACCTAAACACCCTTCTCGTCAATGTTGTACAAAAAAAAACAAAAAACTGTTTATTCCCTATTCCGATGAACGTGAAAAGGCCTGAAGATATCTACAGTATGTTCGAAGGCGTTTGTTTACAAAGTTATCATAATTTCATCAGGTCTCATTTCTGAGATAGAGTCGGTCAGAAGAAATATTTAACTACAATGATATCAATTTGAATTTAATTAGTAATGACCGCTCACGTTGCAGTGTGGACCTTCCCACCCCAGAGGACGGCACGGCTCCGACAGCATGACAGTCAACGAGAAGTAAAAGTGTAACAAAATAGGGCATCTAATGGTTTTCTTTCCTTAAGCAGAAAAAGGGAATCCTATTTTTTCCAGTGCTAAAGTGAAATCAGCTGGGGTTTCCCCCCCCCGCTCCGCCCTCTATTTTGGGGACCGTGTTTTCATGGAAGGCAGATTTGGCTCCCCGCCCGTTTCCATTCTCCTTTACGCCGTGAGCCGACGGGGCCATTATGGCTGTCAGTCATTTTCCAACATAAAGGGGCTCATTTGAAAAGGCTCAATGCAAATCTCATATCTTACATGAAACAGTCTTGATTTATTTTCCCCTCGCTTTTTCTTCTGGTCTTCTAACAACCTCCCCATCGCGACACCCCGCCTCACCCCCCCCCCCCCCCCTCACCCCCCCCCCCCCCCTCCCCTCCCCTCACCCCCAGACACAAACCACCTCCTGGCTGGAATCACGCCTTTCAACATCCAATCAAAGGAGCGGGGAAGTTCTCTGTTGACGGTTGCCATGGCCCTCCATCCCTCCATCTCCCCCGCCCCCCTCGTCACGCTCTCTCCCTGCGCTCCAGTCCATATCTGCCCACAGCAGGTACCGAGTCCAGCCCGAAGATAAGAGCGATATTGGAGAAGGAAAAAGGAAATTTGGAACTTCTCATTGGCCATTTGTGTCCGACCCCTCGGCCATTTTTTCCAAATGCGTATTCAGCCTCTGCCTTGAGACATGCCATGCGACCCACGTGTTGTACTGGTCCCAGTGTAGAGTATGGTATGGCACAAACCCCCTGCACGGGTGTGTCCATCCGGCCCTTTAAAGCTGAAAATCAAACTTTTTTTGTTTGACTTTTTCCTTCACGCCTAGATAGCCACTTTTAGCGAACCGCTCTGATAGCGGCCACTGCGCGCCGACTGGATGACATGTGCTGATTCGCCTTCTTAACCTGGCATCCCCAGTCCCAGGTCTTGGATGACTCGCGTCCTCTGCGGGGCGGCGGCAGAGGACGCGCGTTGCACCGGTTGCCAGACGAGGCGACGGGAGCCACCCGCGAGGCAGCTGTGACCTTGCAAACAGAAGCTGCGACTCGTTGCCAAATCCTCGCCCTCCTTCCCCCCGCCGCGCAGTGTGGAGCGGCCCGGCGTGCCAGCGGCACCAGGTGCCGCCTCCCAGAAGTTCCTCGCCCAGGCCAGGACGAGGCCATGATTTGTCCACCTAAAGAGGCTGTTTTACATCACAATTGAAAGCCACCGAAGAAAAACAATGCTGACTGATTTTCCTGGTTTGCTCATTTAATGATCGCTGATCTCTCGGTGGAGGTTGGACATCTGTCGACTGAACAGCACCCAAGGTGCATTGGCTATTTTTGCCAATTCTATCCACTAAACAATAACAGTATTAACATATAGAGAATATGCACTCAACTTCCCACTCAGGAAATATCGAAACAATGGCAAGCAATGAATTTTTTCCATAAGTCTTTTCATATATAACTATATATATATTCAGTATATATTCCGTCCCTATTTCTTGATGATCCGTTTGGTTTTCTGCCTGGGAGCCAGCCTCGGCAGTAGTAGCAGAACGACCCTCTCTGGAGCTCGTATCCCACTGCTTCAGCTCCCAGATCTCCATAATCACCAAACCTCCCACGGTGAAAAGATTATCAAAGAACGCGTGTAGCAAGTCATCTCTCACCGCAGAGTCCTTGAGGCTAAGAGGGAAAACACGCATACATCAAGTGGAACATCAGCCCGCAACATAATTAGCTGCCTTATCCCGGTGGTCACTGGAACCTTAAAATCAATAGCAACATTAGTAAAACAACAGGGAGAGGCGCGCGCTGCCTCCATGCATGATTTTACACAAAGGCCGTCTCTGACACAATGCAGTGACATTGTGATAACAGTATTAAAGCAGCGTTATGAAAGTGTTATTGAAGTGTTGTAAAAGCAATGGCAGTGTCATAGCAGTGTGATAACAGTGTGATAACAGTGTGATAACAGTGCTATTCCTCTTTTATAGCTGTGTTAAAACAGTGTTATAGCAGTGTTCTAAAAGTTTTATAGCAGTGTTATAGCTGTGTTGTTACAATATTATATCTGTATCATAACAGTGTTATGGCTGTATTATAACTGTATTATATCTATTTTATAACAGTGTTATGGCTGTATTATAGCTGTATTATATCTGTGTCATAACAGTTTTATGGCTGTATTAAAGCTGAATTATATCTGTGTCACAACAGTGTTATGGCTGTATTATAGCTGTATTATATTTATGTTATGACAGTGTTATGGCTGTATTAAAGCTGAATTATATCTGTGTCATAACAGTGTTATAGCTGTATTATAGCTGTATATATCTCCACACACACTACCTCACTTTATTCACATGCCAATTCACTGCACATATTTGTATATACATATTAGCCTATCCCGTAGATGTAAGTCTCTTCCCTTTATTTCTATTTTGTACCCCCACTCTGTATTACTTTTGAGTTATTTTATTTTATTTAATAAAATTTTATTTTATTCTTTATTTTTCAATTTACTTACTGCATTACGTTTTAGGAATAAGTTTGTTTCAGTTAAGTAAGTCAGTCAAGTAGAAATTAGGCAGCCATTGTGTTCGGTCTAGAACGTAATAAGAGTATTATCAGAGTGTTAGAGCTGTGTTATGGCTGTTTAATAACAGTGATATAAGAGTATTATCAGAGAGTTAGAGCTGTGTTATGGCTGTGTTATAACAGTGATATAAGAGTATTATCAGAGTGTTAGAGCAGTGTTCTAGCTGTGTTATAACAGTGATATAAGAGCATTATCAGAGTGTTAGAGCAGTGTTCTAGCTGTGTTATAACAGTGTTTTAGCAGTTTGAGCATGTCCCCTTTGCATTATAAATAGAGTTATTGTTCTCACTTTAAAATGAAAAAATAAAATAAATAAAATAAATAAAATAACATACAGATATTGTGGACATGTGAACGGGTGCTTGTTCTATTCAGGTCACACGTTCTCCAGACGGGGGGGACACACGGAGGGGTCCCAAAGCCCCTCACTACGGCTCTTGAGGTAATACCGCAGAGATCCCCCCCCCCCCCCCCGCCCCCCTCCCCGCCACCCAATAAAAGCATTTCTCAGAAATGTTTATGTGAGCACAGATTTCATAAATACTCAATGTTTAGCGGGCATGATTTATGTATTGTGGTAGTGTATTTATTTATTTATTTAATTTTTAAACTTTTTTTTTTTTTTCGTTGTTGTTGCACAACGGCGCCGCTACCACTTGCATAATGTCACAATTAGGCTTTCGATGCATGCCACACGACGACGGGAACGAGTCGGAGACGCCGACGAAAAAAATAAAGAGGAAAAAAAGAAGGTTGATAAACACTCTTATGGGATCCCGAGGTCTGTTTGCTCTGTTTCCAATTTCCCTTCCCACATTCGCCCGGATTGAAAGGCAATAACCTTCACTGCTTTTATAACCTTCTGCATTCAATTACCATACTAAAGTCCTTAACAGCATGGCACTAATTTGTGAGCTATGGATGTCTTTGGAGAAGGTCACAGTAATGAAGAGCAAGAAGATCGTTCCAGCCCCCCACGTATCAAACATTTGCTAATTGTTTATATTGTTGTGGTTTTAATAAGACATTGATGCCGTGGGTTTTTTTGGTCTTCTCCTCTTCACGTCCACCCACCAAACTCTCCCACTTGTGGTTGTAATTACCACGTTTGATGAGAGATAATCCGACAATTTTACCTTGTTATGTTTGGTTGGCGGTTGGCGGTTGGATTTTGGGGCTGGGGGGGTGGGGGGCTCGGTTGAACTTTTGGAGCAACGCCTGAAAAGTAGAAGCCTGTAGTGTTTTGTTATTTTTCTCCGGAATCGTCAAAGCATGAAGAAATGACTCTTTTGACGTGGATTTGTTTCACATGCCTGCGTGTGATTTAATAGCGAGAGTTTGTTTTGGCCGCAATCTTTCCGTCATTGCACAATCTGCAAAATTACTTCTCCAAGTTGTCGTTCTCTGTAGCTCTCAAGCAAATATTGACAAAATAGTGGGTTTTGGCTGAAGCTGCACTCTGCAAACCTCTAGGCCCTTGTCCAGTGAATGGTTTTGGGGTTGTGCCTGTCAAGTGTGAGAACGGAACAGTCAGCGAAAATCCCAAAACAGAATCAAGTAAAGAGTTATCTCCTTAAGGTGGAATGACACCACCGAGTCTTGCTGTGTGTGTGTGTGTGTGTGTGTGTGTGTGTGTGTGTGCGTGCGTGCGTGCGTGCGTGCGTGCGTGCGTGCGTGCGTGTGTGTGTGTGTGTGTGTGTTTCCACAGCACAGCATTATAAATCATTCTCTTACAGAACGGTGCTAATGGTTTATTCCTTAATAAATGGAGGAAGGGGAGTTACCTCACCGCAATAAAACGCCCCTTGCAGCCCAACATGGAAATCATCAGCCGCCCCCCCCCCACCCCTTTATAAGCTCCACCCGAGAGCCCAAACCCAACCCACTCCACCACCAACCCAACCCACTACACCCCCAACCCACCAGGCATCTCACGACTGTGTTGAACCTGCAGAGGGGTCGCGGGGTTGGATGCAGATTCAGGTTTTCCTCATGCAGAACGTTGGCAGTCTGTAAGCATGTAGCTTGGCGAAGTAGGATTCCTCAACGAACACTACTATGAAGGAAGCTGATTCCATAGAAAAATAAATGAAAAGAAAATAAATAATGTTGAAAAATATAGAAGGAAACAAGTACAAAAAAAAATTATAAAGTAAAAGATATTTAACTTAATATAAGAATAAAATGTAGCCAAAATAAATGTAATAAATGAAAATGAAAATCTTATGTAAAAAAAGATTGAAAATAATGAAACAAAATATATAATATAATAATAACAATAAACTGTAAATAAATGCAAATGTCAATAAATGATCAAAATCACTCAGCTATGAAATTGAACAGTAGAAAGAAAAAATAGACAGACGGACGGACAGACAGACAGACAGACAGACAGACAGACAGACAGACAGACAGACAGACAGACAGACAGACAGACAGACAGACAGACAGACAGATAGATAGATAGATAGATAGATAGATAGATAGATAGATAGATAGATAGATAGATAGATAGATAGATAGATAGATAGATAGATAGATAGATAGATAGATAGATTGATTGATTGATTGATTGATTGATTGATAGATAGATATATAGATAGAAAGATAGTTTGTACTAATTTGATGTTATGGACAAAAAGGAGTGACAGAGAAAAAGACCCAGACGTATAATTAAGAAACCCCCAAAGTGGAAGCAGTGACAGCTAAAGATAAGGAATAAGAGCGGTCGGGGGAGGAGAGGAGAAAAAAGGCTAAAAAAAAAAAGTGTGTTTTCCTACATTTCAGCTCCGTTCAGAAGGAAACCCTGCCACGGCTGCACGACGCTGCCACCTGCACACAGACACACACACACACACACACACACACACACACACACACACACACACACACAGTGGCAGGCTGCCACTGTTTCAATGGGGCGCACCCCAGCGGGCCTCCAGATAGCGCGGCTAAAGAGCTTATTTCCCCCCAAATCTCTTTATCCTTTCTCGAAGTGCGAGATGTTGACAGAAAGTCAGTTAACTCTAGCCAGTGGCAGCTGCACGGGTTTTGCATAATTAATTATTTATACAGAGCCAGACATAGTAATTACCATCCAGATGAATATGATATTCTAATCAGGCAGGCTTTAATTTTAATTGCCCTCCAGCATCTCGCTGTCAGTGCTGGCCCGGCGTGATAAAGTGGAGAGTCTCTAAACACCATTAGACATCTGCTCCGAGTGCACTGCCGCCACAGAAATCAATACAGGACCCTGGGCCTGGGTGCCTGTGTGTGTGTGTGTGTGTGTGCGTGTGTGCGTGTGTGTGTGTGTGTGTGTGATCGCTCTCATTTTTCTACGGAAACCCATTTTTTTTTGTCACCGACAAAAGCGGAGCAGGCCTCGAAGCTACAGAGCCCTCATGATTGATGAGCAATCCAGGATTTTCTGGGTTTTTCTCATTTTTATTATTATTATTATTATTATTTTGTTTTGTTTTGTTTTGTTTTGTTTTGTTTTGTTTTGTTTTGTTTTGTTTTGTTTTGTTTTGTTTTGTTTTGTTTTGGGGGATCTCATTTGGATGCATTTGTGGCCTTATCAAACCCCGAAAAGCCGTGTTCTCATTCTCAGCCGTTCTCCAAACTACACCAAAATATCACCTTGTTGTCTTTTGTTTTCTCAAAAAATAATTCGAAAAATGTTCTGGTTCAAATAAGCCTGAATGACTAATGATAATACTTGGTGTCATGTGTGTGTGGGCGTGTGGGCGTGTGGGTGTATGTGTGTGTGTGTGTCATGACGATTTGTTCTATGACAAATAAATATTGTTTTATCGCCCATATCGTCTATGTAAGGGATAATGTGCAGCCAGTTGGTCATTATTGTCATTATAATGACCAACTGGCTGCACAATATCTCTCTTATTACACGGCTACTCACTTAATAAAACAATATATTTAGACCGAATATTGATTTGAAACGATTTTATTACTGGTATGTTAAGGTTGAGGAGGTTAGGGTTAGGTCGCTATAGTGAAATTCATACATATACATTGACATGTAAATATGATGAGTCTTTCATGCACACCAGTAAGCAAATAGTTCGTTGGCAGATGGGGATGTATGCAAATAGCTGATTGGGGGGAAATGTCCCCAGTTTTTTAAGGACGATATGTTTCAACGCTCCGGGTAATGCACGGTAATGTATATAACGCCGTGCAGCGCGACTTGCCTGCGTTGTGTTACCTGGAGAGTAACCGTGGGCACGAGGAAACACTTGAACTTCCCTGACACAATCTGGGGAAGGTGTCGAAAACAGATGGAACCCACAGTCATTACTTCCCTGCACCTCAAGTGACAAGATGGACGCCTCTGCAGATGTGGGCCCATTGGCCCATTGGTGGTTAAAAAAAGAAGGAACTGATAAAGTGGCAGGTGTATAACATACAGTGCTAGTTATGACTTGAATGTTTTGAGTTTTTTGAATTTTTCCATTTAATCTTTCCATTTTTGTGATCCAACACTGTTAACAGACCTGTAAGTACTGTAAGAGGGGGAAAAAAGCTTTAAATAATTATTCCCATTGTTATAGCAGTGTTATAGCTGGATGAAGTTCCAGTTCCATGTAGCTTCCAGTACTGAATATGAGTTGGTTTGATCTTTCCATCCGTCAATTAAACGTAGCTTAATTTCATCCTTGTGGTTCTTTACTGTCCAATTTACCGGACCAGTGTATGTAAGTAAGAGGAAAAGAGTCAGCGCCATTTGAGTTTTTATAGCAGTGTTTGCATTAAAGCAGTGTTATAGAAGTGTCCCATAACCCTTACCCTCTAGCCCTAACCCTAATCCTTCTGTTAAAGCAGTGTTATAGAAGTGTCCTATTACCCTAACCTTCCAACCCGAACCATAACCCATTTGATAAAGCTATGTTATAGAAGTGTTCCATAACTCTAACCCTCTAACCCTAACCCTAAGCCTTCTGTTAAAGCAATGTTGCAGAAGTGTTCAATCCTCTAAACCCAACCACAACCCTCCTGTTAAAACAGTGTATTAAGTATCCTATTACCCAAACGCCCCAACCCTAACCCTCCTGTTAAAACAGTGTTAAAAGGGCCCTATTACCCTAACCCCCCAGCCCTAACCCTCCTTTTAAAACACTGTTATAAGTGTCCTATTACCCTAACCTCCCAACCCTAACCCTCCTGTTAAAACAGTGTTATAAGTGTCCTATTACCCTAACCGTCTAACCCTAACCATAAACCTTCTGGTAAAGCAGTGATATAGAAGTATTCCATAACCCTGACCCTCTAACCCTAACCCTAACCCTTCGGTTACAGCAGTACTGTCAAAGTGTTCACCATAAACCTTCTGATAAAGCAGTGTTATAGAACTATTCCATAACCCAAACCCTCTAACCGTAACTCCTTTGTTAAAACAGTGTTGTAAGTGTCCTATTACTCTAACCGCCCAACCCTAACCTAACCCCACTGTTAAAACAGTGTCATAAGTGTCCTATTACCCTAACCTCCCAACCCTAACCCAATCCCACTGTTAAAACAGTGTTAAAATTGTGCTATTACCCTAATCTCCCAGCCCTAACCCTAACCCTTCCGGTAAAACATTGTTATAAGTGTTCGATTACCCTTACATTCTAACCCTAACCCTAACTATAACCTTTCTGTTAAAACAGTGTTATAAGTGTTCTATTACCCGAACCTTTTGAACCCTAACCCTAACCTTTCTGTTAAATCAGTGTTATACGTGTTCTATTACCCTAACCTCCCAACCCTAACCTTCCTGTTAAGACAGTGTTATAAGTGTCCTATTACCCTAACCCCCCAACCCTAACCCTCCTATTAAAATAGTGTTATAAGTGTCCTATTACCCTAACCTCCCAACCCTAACCTAACCCTCCTGTTAAAACAGTGTTATAAGTGTCCTATTACCCTAACCCCCCAACCCTAACCCTCCTATTAAAACAGTGTTATAAGTGTCCTATTACCCTAACCTCCCAACCCTAACCCAACCCTCCTGTTAAAACAGTGTTAAAAGTGTTCTATTACCCTAACCCCCCAACCCTAACCCCCCTGTTAAAACAGTGTTATAAGTGTCCTATTACCCTAACTCCCCAACCCTAACCCTCCTATTAAAACAGTGTTATAAGTGTCCGATTACCCTAACCTCCCAACCCTAACCCAACCCCACTGTTAAAACAGTGTTAAAATTGTTTTATTACCCTAACCTCCCAAGCCTAACCCTAACCCTTCCGCTTAAACAGTGTTATAAGTGTTCTATTACCCTTCGATCTAACCCTAACCCTAACCTTTCTGTTAAAAAAGTGTTATAAGTGTTCTATTACACTAATCTTCCAACCCTAACCCTAAGCCTTGTGAACAAGTTATGTTATAGCTGTGTTATAGCCGGGCAAAGTTGAAGGTATAACTTCCAATGTAAGCTATGACTTGTGCATTCGTGGAGCGCCGCGACTTGGCTCAAGGTTTTTCTGATCTGCGCTCGCTGCGACTGAGGTGAGGGGGAAGTGAGGTTACTTCAGATGTCTGTGGCTCCTCACGGCCCAAAGTAAGAATATCATGAAAGACCCCTTCTCTCTCTCCCTCCCTTTCTCTCTCTCTCTCTCTCTCTCTCTCTCTCTCTCTCTCTCTCGCTCTCTCTGTTCCCCTCGGCTACAGGGAAGGGGGGAACAAAGCGCGAGTCGGGCTCAATGGTAATCCTGCCTGCGAGGCGCCGGGGTCAGGGGTCGCCCGTCGCCGGCAGATGAATCCTGTGGTTTGGAGTGGCAGAGGCTATGATGGAAAGGAGACAGAGAACAGAAAGAGCGAAAGAGCCGCGTGTTATTTCTTTTCTATTTTTTTTTTTTTTTTTCCTTTTCCACGGTTATCCAGGGAAGAACCTAATGAGGAGGATTGGAGGAGAAAGGAACCACGCTGCCGCCGGGGCGGAGGCAAGAGGCGAGCTCCAGGAAAACTTCAATACACGGAGAGATAGAGTGGTGGAGAAAGAGGTAGATAGAGAGGGAGAGAGAGAGACTCTACTAATGCATAACATGAAAAGAAAGGGAGGGAGGGTGAGCGAGAGAGAGAGGGAGAGAGACATAAGGCCCAATCAGAGGTTGCACGAGAGCCTCTCAGAGCCTGAGGACAGGCCGACGGCTAATGGAGCTGGAAGTTTGGGAGACGCTCTGACCTTGGTTTGGAAAGCAGAGCCCCTAATGAGGACACAGTCTAAAGAACCGGGGGGGGGGAAGAAAAAAAAAAATGAAAGAATGAAAATAAAAAGATACTTCTTGGCTTTTCTCCAGAGCAAACATTTTACCCGTCAATCCCCCGATTTCACACGTCTCTCCATTCGTTAAAACCACAGAGGAGGAAAGAGGAACCGGAGGGAGCGCTAATGATGGCGACAGTTACAATTAGATGCCAACACTGATGTCCAGCAATAAGACGCTGGAGTGTCTGAAAATCAACTATTACAGATTTTTGTACCAATAATTTGGTGATTTGGATTTGAGCTGCCGAGCTCTCACTTTGCTCAGGTTGCGCTTTTGTCCTGCGAGGTTTGAAATAAAGTTTGAAGGCTTCTCCTTGAAATTCAACTTCAGAGTGACACAGTATGTGCTCTCTCTACACTTTATCGCTTTATCAACAGTGAAATCAGTCATTCAGACATTGTATTTCGGTGTATTCCTTCCTCTTTCACGAGTCATTTCGTAGTATAAAAAAAATAAATTAGCCAGAATATGATTAAATCACTCATAAACGTCAGCAATTGCTGAAATTAAAGATACATCTGAGGTGTTTCTCTAAGTTGTTGCATGTCGTAAGAGCACAGTATGTATGCAGTTTCTTGCCTGTGAGGGTAGTGTAGCTGACCCCAGAGTCACCTCTGCATGCATCTCATTAGATCCATAATTAAAATCCTCTCCATTAATTAATATCAAGAACTTAAGAACTTCAAGAACATATCAAGAACTTAATTAAGAACCTAAATCTAATGAGCCTTATCCGCATGGAAAGTAAATCTAAATCTCTTCTCAAGCCAAGAAGATCTTATTTCCATATGGAGACCATGTAAATCAAAATCAGACAATCCACGGACCTTTTATAAAATGTTTAACTCAGGAATTTGTGGAATTAATATTTGCTATTACAGGGCTCAGTTGAAAGCTGGATTCTAATTGGGCAGCAGCGACAGTCAATGGTTTCTTATTTTAGAATAATGACCACTGGTAATGGCCCTTGTCACAGGTAACCACGTCAATGCCCAGTTTCGCGTCCCTCGCATCACTTCGCCGACATGGGTGACCCAGCACGGAATGGGCCTTTTTTGGTTTCATTCAAAAAACCTGAATATGAGACGTTTTTTTGTCCCTGAAATACATCTGAAAAGGTAGGATTGCCTTATATTCGAGGTCTAGACTTATAAATGTAAATATACGGTAGAATAATAAAACATAAAACTTGTGCATTAGGAGGAGTGTTTTCAATCTGTTTCCGCACCCTACAACTGTGGAACGACGCCGACACGCCTCGTCCGAGCCACCACTCGCTCTCCAATGCTGTTGTAGTTCACTGGGTACCCGAAATGTTCTCACATGGCTGATTCAAAAGAAGCAGGCGGGTCTTCCAGCTCCTGTGTGTCACACTCATTTGCACTCACCATAGTGTGACTGTGACGCGCAACTCGAGCTTGTAAAAATTCGTTTTCACATAACGTTCATCAATCTTCACACATAGGCTATGGCACACTAATGTGCTTTGGCACACTGGTTGTAAAACAGTTATAAGATATTTTTTAAACCCTTCCTTTTAAACCCTCCATCAATAGGATTTCCTATTTCTTACTTTCAGCACATTGTGGCAGTTACGTGCAACCCCAGTGGCTTTTTCAGGGCCCTCCCACACAGGCGATGGTGTTGAAACGTGCCAGTCTATTGTAGAGTGGGCAAGATGGCCCAAGCCTGGAGCAGATGGAAGACCTGACATGACAAGGGCTCCTCCCATGTGTGTGTGGGAATGGGTGATTTAACCTGTGCCTGTTGATTGCTCTGATGAGCAACAGGTGTACAGCCTCCCCTGATCCCGGGCCCAAATACCTAGACCCAAGACAGGTGTGGCTACTTAAATCACACCATCCACACACCACATACCCCCAACACCAAAATGAGGCCAGGGAGAATCCCTGGTCGAAACCTACCTGTGTCCGAGGGCACTCTGACAGAGAGACACAGGTGATGGGGTTGAAAATGACCAGTTTAAGGAAAAGAGTGGGCAAGGTGCAACAAGCAGGGAGCAGATGTACAACATGTCGTGACAAGGGCTCCTCTCCTGTGGGCGGGGATGGGTGATTTACCTGTTGCTCGCTGATTGCTCTGAAACGCAACAGGTGCAGAGCCACGTCTGATCCCGGGCCGAAATTACTTGACCCAAGACAGGTGCGGCTGCTCAAATCACACCACCCCCCACACCACACGCTTTAAAGAGCAAGTACTTACATACT
Organism: Zeus faber; assembly: GCF_960531495.2. Taxonomy (NCBI): domain Eukaryota; kingdom Metazoa; phylum Chordata; class Actinopteri; order Zeiformes; family Zeidae; genus Zeus; species Zeus faber. Next base: position 13,358,617 of record NC_137198.1, read on the forward strand.
TTCACTTAAGTAGAAATATCAATGTAGCTTTCTGTTTAACTTGAGGCATTTTGTGTTGGGGTATTTGTAGTTTTGCTTTACTAATATTTTGGAGTACTTGGAGAAAAAGAAAAAGCAACATTTGAACATGAACACTCCATGGAATGAAGCTCCCAGTGAACAACACAACTCGTTGGTAGTGAACATTATTGTTTTGACCTTTACTAACTTTCTTTATTGGGCTGCTGTTGCTTTCAGGCGGGAGCGCTGATTGCTAATCATTTTCATTTGCATATGAAGATAACTCTAATATGGTTGGCGGCTAATCCCCCCCCCCAAATGCTGGATAACAGACCATTTTTAGCTTTTAATCCATTAATGAAATTTGTTTGCTCATTGACTTGAATCATCACCATAATTATGGGGATGAATATATTATTTGAAGCCACTGGAAAACGATGGGTATTGTACGGGAGGGGAATTTGCATACGTGAATTAACAACAGTGATGTGTCATTAATTGATATGATTTTTCACGGTCATTACGGTGCAAACCACGTACACGTACTCAAGGGTGCCCTGATGGGGAGCTACGTTAAGGTAAGAAGAAATATATTTATTTATTTGTTTATTTGTTAATTCATATATATTGTAATTATTATAAGTTTTGGTTGTAGTTATCCAATTACTATTTATTCTTTCATTTTTATTATTATTATTTCTTTTTTTTAGCAAAACATATACATCAAAATGAATATCCATCCAATATCTAAAATCATGATGGATCACGGTGTCGATTTATCTCAATAATTTATGTATACAGTGACTCGGTCCTCTTAATATATAACATGTCAAAGGTGCATGAGTGCATGCAACCACTTTCCGAGACCTTCCTGCGTTCGACTATCTCAAACGCGTGCGATTTCACCGGTCAGCAATTCTGGAATCATTAAGCACTTTTTAGTGTCTAATGTGTGCATGAATAATGCATCGCACTGTTAAGATGCACGCTCATCGCACGACAGCTACCCTGCCCTTTTAGCTCTTTTTTTTTTTTAACATATTCCTAGATTGCTCACAGCTGTTTCACCACATACCTTATTCATAATATACATATACTTTGGTCATTATAATGCCACCCTGGATTATAACAGGACTATACAAGGGCATTATTATATGTAATTAACTATACTTCTGACAGACAATTATTAGATTTCCTTCAAAATAACCTTTATTTGACCTTTTATACATTTTGCTCACAATTGTCAGGCGGAGGGGGCGGAAAGGGCGGAGTCGGGCCTAAAATCGACTTGATTGTCTTGTAGTGTGTACCTGCTTTATTTATCTTATCTTATCTTATCTTATCTTATCTTATCCTATCTTATCTTATCTTATCTTTTCTTATCTTATCTTATCTTATCCTATCTTATCTCATCTTATTGTATCTTATCTTATCTTGTCTTATCTTATCTTGTCTTATTTTATCATATCTTATCTTATCCTCTGTAATTTAATATTTTCCCATGTTATCTTACATCGCTGACAATCTCTGGGTGCAGGCAGCGTTTTGGACGCCCCGGCGTTTATATGTCTGCTTTTTTATTTTGTATTTCTTTCTTACAGGGCTATGCAATCCCCTGTGTCTTGATTTAGACCAAAGCTCTGTATTGTGTGGTGTTATTTTTTGTGTGTGAGATTCAGAGAGGGATCTTTTCGGCTCTGATTGTCAGCGTGTGGTGCGGCTGCCGGTATGAAGGTGCACGATGTGATAGGAGTTTTCAGACACAAAACCACTGTCAGCTCCCATCATTCCCAAGGACCCCGGGGGACGTCGGTGTGCCTGTGAGTGAGTACACGCTTACTGTGTGCATCCTCCGCCCCTGCAGGCACCTTCCATGCTGCGTCCAGACCCCTCTCCTCTCCTCTCTTCTCCTCTCCTCTCTTCTGTATGGGAGCCTTCAAGGAAGCACTAGATTGGAAAAAGAAAACTTCAGAGCGGCATCAAATAAATCAGGGCGTCCATTACGGAAGAAGATCCAACTCCGACTCTGACTCAGATTCACAGAGTGGCGGCTGCTTAATAAATTGTTTGCACTGCTGTGACTCTCGGGAGACGGAGAGGAAAACCTTGTTTTTTTTAAATTGTTATCAAGATAAAATAAGATAAGATGAGATAAGATAAGATGACATTTCCTTTATCCTCGGAGGGAAATTCAGGCGACAACAGTGCATTCAAAGAATAGATAAAAATTACAATGGGATGAGAAATAACACATGTGACCCACCGAGGACTGAAGGTACATTTGGTGGCTTTTGACTTTTTTTTCCGCAT
>NC_137198.1:13368426-13500926 GCF_960531495.2 Zeus faber
CTGGACTCTACCATCTCTCACTTCAGGTAAGCATAGACTGTTGAAAAGAACACAAACTCACGTTTCATTAAATAACTGCTTCGACGGCTTTGAAATTAAGCAAAGCGATCGAAAAGACACGGTTTAATTAAGGAATAATAATAAATGAAGTAAACAGGAGCCGCAAGGAACGTACGGATTTGATAATATCTTTTTTGTTACAAATTAGTAAGTAAAAGAAAACGCAGTTAACCAACGTTTGTTTCTGTGCTTGAGAGAAAAACTAATAGAAACATACATAAAGTGACACCCTCGCAATCCCAGCATGCACCTGTGCGCCACATACCACAAACCACCATTCCTTTGAAATCGATGCCTGCTCTGCCTTTTTAATTTAACTCCATTTTCATTCGGGGGTTTCTTGCCGCTGCTTCGGCTATAAATATTTCACGCCCCCTTCCTTCCTCCCTTCCTCCCTTCCTCCCTTCCTTCCTTCCTTCCCTCCTCCTTCCCTTCCTTCCGAGTCCGACTCCGGCGACCCCGAGATATCGATTCCGTTTCGCCAATCAAAACGCCGTGTCGTTGGCCCTCTCCCGATATTCTCCCCTCGTTTTTCTGCTTGATTAATCAATAAATGCCCCCGCAATTTCACCCAATTAGTTTCACACTCTTCCCATCGATTAAAACGGCGGCGGGAAAGCATATTCCATTTTGATGCACATCACAGGCGGCTCAGACGCCTCGTCAGGTGTTATCGACCGGCGGGGCCCCCGCACCGGCAGCCAAACGGCCCCTTTTTCTTCATCGCTCCATCAAACTTTCCTGCCTCTCCTCCGACCGCTTCTTCCCTTCCTCCCTTATTTATGTCCTCCTCTCATCTGCCGTCCTCCTTCACCTCCCGCCACCAACAACGTTTTATTTTGATTTTATTTTTCCTCCCCCCCGAACCCACCCCCTCCTCCCTCTCCCGTTCTCCTCTTTCCCCTCCTTCATTCCTTCCTTCCTTCCTACCCTCCCTCCCTCCCTCCCTCCCACCTCTGCAGTAATCAGATCATGGGCGACTCCCCCCCCCTTCCCCCCCGCCGCTCGTAATGGAGGAGAGAATCAGCCCTGGGCGTCAGGATGCATCTCATCTCTCAGGTGTTGGCCCGCCGGTAATGAGGACGGGCGCTGTCCAAAGCCAGGCTCCCGCCGAGCCAGACACACACGAGGCCGTAATGAGCAGAGTGCATAAATCACGCAGAGAGGAAGAAGAAGGGGAGGAAGGCGGAGGAGGAGAATGAGAAGACGAGAGAGGGTTGGAGAAAGGTGAAGTATTCTTCCTCGGCCCACCACCTGCTACGCTACGGGTCCGGGGCCGGATCGCGGCTTGAAGGGCGGGGGGAGGCGTCCGACGAACTCGCAGCGCTTTGGCATTCTCCTCCGGCCTCGCTCGCCGTCGCGAACAAAAATCTTTTAAATGACGCGGGGGGTCGGGAATCACTCCGCCCGAAAGAGTGAATCCTCCATTCACAAAGTGAAAATAATTACTGAGCGCCAATATAGAGAAGAAAGGCAAACCAGGACGAGGCATTTGTCCACTGGTCCCAGTAGCGCAGGGAGGGGAGGGGTGTGGCTGCAGCCCACACAATAAACATTAAACTTAAAAAAAAAAAATAAAAAAAAAGATTTTAGAATTATGGGTAGAGCATGTTAAAATATGCGTCATGAGGGGAGCCCCCCTCCTCCGTTCGCAACCCTGATGGACCTCCGAGGTGATGAGAGTCTGGACCCGATGATGGACAGCACCGGAGATCTGACTCCGGTCCGACTCTCTGGTCTGGTCGACTCTCTGGTCTGGTCGACTCTCTGGTCTGGTCTGACTCCGTTGCCGCAAAGGTGCTGCATGCGATCAATGAAATTAGTTTAATATCAGTATCCCCATACGGTCTTTCCTGCCTACTTATCCATCACCACGAATCGACAGGCTTCATAGAAATGCACCCAAGCAGGCTAAATCTGCAAATAGTAATTTATGGGTTGGTTGATTAGATTGATTCACTTGGCAGTTTTGCTGTTGGTTTTCGGGAAAAGAAAATGCAATTTATTTATTTATTTATTTTTAACTGAGCTGGTCTCTGGAGGAAGGGTAGAGGGCTGGGAAGAAGGTGCGTCTGCTCGGCACGGTGCATAACGCAGCTCACCAGAGCTGCCAAGCCTCGCGCTTTGACCGTAGACGCATATCAACCGGTTCACACGCTCACACGCCACACCTCGAATTTCTCATCGCAGAGAATCCCAAAATAAGTTAGAAAAAAATGTTTTTATTAACATATTATTTCCTCCTTTCTTCCTAATCTCACTCCAATCTTTTGGTGAAACGTGGCAGGTCTGCTACCCGCTGAGAAAAAAAATCACGGATGAAACGTGAAAAAATTGTGATCAACTGACTGACTGACTGATGAAATGTCATTTCATTTTGTTTGGGGCTTGGAGGTTTTGTCTTGACTGAAACGGCGCCGTAATCCTGGCAGAATAAAACGACTCCCACGAGAAATCCCTCCACAACCCAGAGCCGACACCACCCTGCTGACCCTCGCTGGACTGGCGTTAGACCAACCGAACCCAACGTACCAAGGGTCGGCGAACCGACCGACTCTTTTTACCGAGTGAATCTTTCCCGAAATCAGTCTGAAAGAGAGAGTCAAGGCCTTTCATCGCCGCTCGGCGCGTGGCGGCATCGTTACGGGATCAATGCACGCACTCAAAGGTTCGACTGCGTGCGTTTATTAGCGGACGCGAGAGGGCTCCATCCGACGAGGCCGGTACGACGTGTCAAGTGGGCTCCTCGGGAAGCGAGGACTCGGGATCGGAGGGTGAGGGCCACTCGTTCTCCCGTCACGTTCGCGGTCACCAGATGCACCGTCCGATAAACGCTTACTCGGCAGACATTTCCACTTGAGCGACAACCGATTTGGCCGCGGCGATGCGGCTGCCTTCCACGATTCTTGGTTCGCCGCACGACCGTGCCAGGATCTCATCTGTGTTTCTTGTAATTACGAGCAGATGACGCACTCCATCTCTATAAATGTCTTTGCCATGTGGAAAGTATACTGTAGCCACCGCGGTTGTTTGGTCAATACGGGCAGACGGATCAATATCTGAATAGCCCTTTCATTATTCAACTAATGCATGTTTTGCTTTGATGGAATACGGAAGGCACATGAATTGCTTGACCTATACAACCGGGTTGTGCGTATCTCGTTTTGTACGTATTAAATAATCAGGCAAAAGTCAATGCCTTCTTGTTTTTCCCTTTATTTCCCACAAATGTTACAGCTCTACAGTACACGTTTGCCATTTTGTCTTAGTTAGTTTAGCCCGCTTTTCTTATTCATTAAATTCATTTCACAGCGTGGGTCTGTGTTTATTCCAGCCATGCTCCAGAAGTCCACTCTATTCCACCACATGAGAATATATAGCGAGGCCACTGGTCTGCAATCATCCCGCTGCTTTGAGCTTGTTGATGTGTGAAAACTTTCCACACAAAAAAGCTACTTGAGCCTCTTTTAGTTTGCATGGCTACCACCTTTTTGATGGGAACCACATAAATTATGCATGGGCCAAGCATTAGGGCTGAATTTAAAGCCCGGTGTTATACACTAGCGCCTCCAGATATCTGAACACACAATCAATAATTCTCCATCAGCCAAGCGAGGCTTTCAGGAGGCCCACACAATGGTCTTTGAAGCCGCCTGACAAGTTAAAGCCGGTCCGGTTTCTCTCGCACTAATGGCCACCCTCTGTGGAGAATATGACTTGTCCTGTAAAGTACTCTTTATTTTTTATTTGGCACAATTGCACGGTGTGGAGGGTATTACGAGGGCGGATCTGTCTTAGCGCTAAGTCGGACTGAGTCTGTTGCAAATAGAATGCGAAACGGGGGGATATACCTTCTTTTTTGAACACGCCGTAGGTTCAGAAAAAGCAAGAAATAAGATTTCATCCCAAGCCCAGAAGAGCTTTGGAAGGATGACGGTCAGGGTCGACATGAATTCGCTCTAAAGCCTGGAATTATTTCAATTCTGATGAGGTTCTTTTTTTGTGGAATTTCGTGCCCTTTGGCGGTTTTCTACAAAAGGGAACTCCTCGAGTCGGCGATTTGGAACATTTGTGCTAATGAAGCCCCAGCCCGAGCCGCCTTTTAATTCCTCCAACAAGTCATTGATCAATTAGGAACACGGCTCGCTCCGTGTCCCTCTGTGTCTCATTTAGAGTCGGCTTTGATTGATACACTGATTCCACCTACAACAAAAAGCCGTTCCCACGAGAAGGAAGGAGCCGAGAAATTTCGCTAACCCCAGCCCCAGAAAACATGAAAAGGCTTCTGTGTTTTCCCCCCGCGCTCTCTCTCCGGTTCCAACTCTTTCCAGGCTTCAGGTAGTCAGTCACATCGGCAGGGGGAGTGTTGCTCACGTAGTGCAACTCAGAGGCAATCTACCGCCTGGACGTCTGGAAGCACGGAGGAATCATCACGGTGGTTCTGCTTCCTCCCTGTCCGGCTCGCCCGGGCCAAAGACATGAATAAAAACATCTCGGCGTCGTCCAAACAACAACGAGTTCTACAAGAAGAAATGTTCCACACATGAGGTTCACCTGTGACCCGGAGACGGATCGATGCGTGAATCCATTAGGGGCCAGAAAGTCCGCCCCGGACAACCAATAACTGAACCGCAAGTGATACAAGGGAGACAATTTAGAAAGACGGCTGAGGAGTGGAACACCCTGGGCCTCGTCTGAGCCGCGCCTGCTTTCCATCAAATGGGGGATTTAACTTAATCCCCCGTCTTGGAGAAAGACGAGTTCTATGTTCTGGATCCGCCGGCCATTAGAGAAACAAGCACCACTTTACTCCTCGATATCGCAAACTGCTACGGCATTGCATTGCTCATGAGAGGACACTCTGATTAGATTATCGGCAAAATCGTTGCCACGTTTAGTCAAGGACGGCCTTTCGGGTTTTGTTTTTTTTCGTACGTATATGTCATCCGCGGAATGTGGATCGCATTTTATGGATGCAGCGATAGCCGCGCATCAATCATTTCATTTCGACCGACTCCCCAGAGCCACAGCACTGTACCTATTACAGCCGGGCGGCCATGGAGCTTTTTTCCCTCTGTCTGTCTCTCTATTCAGCAGTCTGAGGGAGCAGCCACCGAGGGCGATCCCCAGGTCGACCGGCTAGACGATGAGGTCTGTCATGACTGCAGGATGATGCAAGAATTTGACAGAGGAGGAGGAGGAGGAGGAGGAAGGTCCCTGCTGCGAGCCTCCTCTCAGCACCTCCGTCGCCACCGCCACGGCGATGAAAAAAACATCAGGGACGGCTCTGCCTGAGGTAGCAATTGGTGCTCTCTGGATTGGAACCACCAGTACGCCGGTTGCTGGGGAGAATTTTCCTTTTTTTTTTTTTTTTTTTCCTGTGTGAAAGCGTGGTGTGTGTGTGTGTGTGTGTGTGTGTGTGTGTGTGTGTGTGTGTGTGTGTGTGTGTGTGTGTGTGTGTGTGTGTTTGTAGGTGTGTACGGGGGAGAACATTAGGATCTCCCCAAAGAGAGTCGCTGATTGCTGATGACAGACTGTCAGGCCGACCGATCCCCCACTTCCTTCACTGTGCAGGAGGCATACCGTTTGGCTTTTCCCTCTTTCCCAAAACCTTGTTTTTCCCTCCTGAGGAAGGTCGGGTTTACTCTCAGGTTGTGTCAGTTTATGTTCCAGCTGTTTACGTTCCGCTTGATTATTATTTTTCTCTTTTTTTTTTTCATTTCGGCCTCCCCCTCTGGAGAAAAAAAAAAACAAGGGGAAGAGGTTCCGGTCCCTTTAATGGGGGAGCGGGATTGAAGATTGAAACCCCTGCCTTGTCTCATCCCATCGTGTCCCCCTGAAGTGGGTTCACATTTCGGGCCGTGCATCTAAACAGTATTGACCGGCGCGGCACCCGCTGACAAATAACACGGTGGAAGCGCGGTCGAAAAAAGGAAGAGGGCTGCAACACTCGGGCTGTTTGGCTCTTAACAACCGTCGGCACCGAGACCGTGAAGTGAAACAGCCGGCTGACTGTCAGCCGAGACAGTGGAGCGAAAAAGAGTGACGGAGAGATGGATAGAAGGAGGGATGAGAGGAGTATATAAACAGAGACCCCCCCCACCACCACCACCCCCCCCCCCCCCCTCCACCCCCTAAACGGTTTGTTTTTTCAAGGTGTCAGGTTCTGCGTCCAACTTACAAGTTTAGGGTTTATCTGTGAGGTCTTTCCTGTTTGGCTTGGCACGCGCCGCGCCCGCCAAAATAAATTGCGCTGAGTGCTATGAAGCGTTAATTAGGCTGGCAAATGGAGCTTGTAATTTGGCAGAAGCAAAACCCACAGCGCCTTGTATTGCAGATACACTGGTACAGAGGCTGAAAAAAAACGCTCTGATGTGCCCCTGAGTGAAGTGTGTGTGTGTGTGCGTGTGTGCGTGTGTGTGTGTGTGTGTGTGTGTGTGTGTGCGCGCCTGTGTGCGTGCGTGCGTGCATGTGTGTGTGCGTGTGTGTGTGTGTGTGTGTGTGTGTGTTTGTGTGTGTCTGTGTGTATGGAGGCGCGTGCGCGTGTCTGTGTGTGTGTGCAGGTCTGTGGCCTCTCGCGTGTGTTTCTCACGAATATTTCTCCGTCCCGATGTTCTTAGAGCTTCCTGGCGGCTGCTAATCTTTCGGCGAAGGCAAAACGGAGGCTTCCACCTGCCGCTCTGCTGGTCTGTCCGTGTCTCCGAGTGGATGGAAGTGAAATGAAACGGTGAAGGAGTCGCTCAAAAAAAATAAAAATGTCCAGACGAGTCGAGTATGAGCGACTATCTAAAGAGTTGGGAGGAGGGCTGGTTCACTATCACCTGCGTACAAGCAGATGATAGTGAACCAGCATTCGATCAGGACCCCACGTTTTGGAGTCTGGAGTTTGTTTGTTTGCTCGTTCATTCATTCATTTGTTTGCTCGTTCGTTCGTTCATTGGTCCGTTGCGTCCGTCTCAGGCGGCTACGTGCCCAGAAAGCTCCTTAAGTTCCCACTCAGTGAGGGAAAACAATGGCCGAGGACTAAACGAATACGGGGGTGGGATAAAAGGGCACACATCCACACCAAAACTGGATGAAACGATTCCTGACTCCCCTTGACTCCCGTCTATCGCTCCCCTCCCTGCGCCGCACCGACCCGGTCAAACGAAAGAGGAGTCGTTTTGGATCGGACGGCTCGTTCCACCGGGCGACTCGTCGAGAGCCGAGAGTCTCAGAAAAAGAGTCGAACCTTCCATCCCCGAGTCCGAATCAAGCGCGACGGAGAGAGAGAGAGAGAGAGAGAGAGAGAGAGAGAGAGAGAGAGAGAGAGGCGAGGGGGGGGTTAGCGGGCGAGAAAAGTGTCGTGTTTTCAGTTGTTAAAAGAAGAAGCGAGTGAAAGAAGATAAGATGGGGTGCAGGCGTATCTGCCCATCACTTTGGCCTTTGGATACGCTTCTCACTGCGGTGGAGAGGGTTGGCGAGGTGGGATGTGCTGCTAGTAGCCGAGCCAGGGGAGGGAGGGGGTGAGGAGGGGGGAAACACACACACACACACACACACACACACACTTCAAAGACACACACACACACACACACACACACACACACACACACACACACACACACACACACACACATACACAAAGGCCGAGTTGGCGTGCCATGGGAACCCACCAGTGAAGAAGTACAGGATCAATTACGTGCTGGTTGCTGCAGGGGTCATGCTGCACGGAGCGTCCGGGGAGGCGGCTTCGATCGATGCCGACTGCGGAGGGGTCCGCCATACCAAGCACGCACGCACGCACACACACACACACACACACACACACACCCTTCACCACCCATGTACCCGCCCGCCGTTTATACGCTACTTTTTCTTTCATTTTCTCGACTCCTCAAACAAGATCCATACGTGTAACAACACCTGACCCTATGCGCTGCTCCATAAAACATACACCGCACCCCACCCGGGTAGATGGTCAGGGGCGCACAGACCATAGTTTGAACAACGGCCAACCCGAGATGGAGCTACAGCCCCGACCACAGATCCTAAATCTACGGCGGCAGAGAGCTAATGATGTCTGCGCTGGTTACACCGTGTCCAAAACAAACAGCAAACAGACGGGACCATGCTTCAACTTTAATGCCCTCCATCTTTCCTCCTCCATCTCCCCTCCCCACCATCTATCCATCCACGTATTGTCAGACACCTGGGAAACGGTGAAGAGCAGTCGGTGGTACTGGGGTACTGGAGTTCTTTTCAAGAATCTGGGTCCAAGAAGGGGATGGTGCCGGATTCCTGCCGTGTCATGGTTTGCCAGGTAAAATTATTGAAATTAGTGTATGTAAATCTCTAAATAAGAACAAAAACAAACAAAAAAATGTCTATAACGTTGTCTCTCTCATGAATTAGTTGATTTCTGATTGCTAGGGAATGTTGATGATAATTAAAATTAATAAAATGACATTTTTCTACCCACCCATAATGTACAGCTGCTATCAATATATTTGAGACAATAATAATAATAATTATTGTCTCAAATATTCTTTCTTAATCTTATTTCTTATTTCTTATTTGTTATATATTCGTATTTCTTATATTCTTTCTCATTCTCAATATTTGAGAATCAGAAATATTAAACCATCTTTAAAAGTGGTAATCCGTACGTCCGTCTCTGTTGGTTGGATTACACAAAAAAAAAAAAAAACATGAATTCAATCCATTCAAAACTGCAATTTCTTTTCCAACATCTGAGTTTACACTTTTTCTCCTTCTGCCGATGGATTAATTCAATTTAAACAAAAATGTTTTCCTTGTTCTCTTGAGATCGTGGCGATATTTTTTTATTCCTTTTTGGTGAACGTCCATCTGAATCGACTTCTCATTCATTGGCTACATTATGCTTCCGGCAGGCGATCATTGCATTCTGGCCTTGTGGCGGACCACGCCACCAACAACGGAAACGGCGCACGGCGCAGCGCACACCAACGACATTGAATGGCTGTTTGTCATAAAGTGACTGCGAAATAAAGTATGAAATACATGTTTTTTTTACTTGAACAAAACCAATCAGGCACCTATGTAACGATAAAACAATGAGGAAGTGGCGTTGATGGGCGATAACGGCCGCGTTTTAATTAACTTATCATCATCTCCGTTGTTAACCATTTGAACGATCGTCTTTTAAACGCCTCTGAGATGCCTCCTCCTCCTCATCCTCCTCCTCCTCCTTTTCAACCCCAGCCTCCTGTCAGGACACGTCCCTGTCATCCCTGACGCCGCCATTTTGAAAATGGCCTCAGTTTCTTTAATTGGGAGCGTTTGGGTTTTGTCACTGTCTCATTAATGACCGAGGCTCCTCCGCCCTCCCCGGAAGGTTCTGCTCCGGCGGGCATGTCTGCCTCTGCCCGCGCTCCATCGTGCATGCCGCCGAGGTGTCAGACCCGGGAACACTCACACACACACACACACACACACACACACACACACACACACACACACACACACACACACACACACACACACACACACACACACACACACACACACACACACACACAGAATCACATTTTATACACTTGCTTTAACCTACACATACACAAAGATACACCCTAAGGTGCACACTCAAAAACACACACACACACACACACACACATTTTTATTCTTGCTTTGATATACATATACAGACACATCAGGAAAACACTTATCCACGTGCACACACACACACACACACACTCACGCACGCACGCACGCACGCACACACACACACACACACACACCTGCCATGCATACACACTTCACACACTTGCATACATACTAGTTACTGCCACTAGGGCCATTAAAAGCAAAGCGGGGCAGATTATGATCCCATTCAGGTGGAGAACGGCTCCATCTAGCTGAATGATGGCACATCATAAGGTGGAGGAGAGGAGGTGGGGAAGGGAGGTTGGGGAGAGAGGGAGAGAGAGAGAGCGAGAGAGAGAGAGAGAGAGAGAGTGAGAGGTGTGAGGCCATGAAAGGAGGTGTGTGTGGCAGACACAGACAGAGGTGTGGGGAAGAATAGGTAATAAAGGGTAAGATGGCGCTCGTGTGTTCTGACTTGCTAATAAGAAACGAGAGGAGAGAGGATCCACACTGAGTTCAAACCCAGCAGGAAAATAGCAAAAGAAGTTGATAAGATTATTGCGGCAGTGCCCCTGCCACACTCCACCCGAGTGGCTTTTCCCGGGTTCCCCGACACAGGGACGGAGGCGATGATGTTGAAGACAAACCGTTTTATCGACGAGAGTGGCAAGACGTAGCAAGCCTGGAGCAGATGGAACGTTATCATGACAGAGGCTCCCCTCCTGTGTGTGTGTGGTGATTCAACGCGCGCTCATCGATTGCCCTGGTGAGCAACAGGTGCACAGCCACCCGTGATCCTGGGCCCAATTAACCAGACCCAAGACCGGCGTGGCTGCTAAAATCACACCATCCCCACACCCCAATTATATACACCAAGATTTAATACTTTCATCATTATTATTGTTGTTATTGGTAGGATTTATTTTCACTATAATACTGCTTTCTCACCAGACTACAGGTGGATGTACTCATACAATATAGTGATGAAAGGTTTGATTATTTGTTGAGATTCGATTCTTGGCAGGTCGTTCGTTTCCGAGGACTCATTTGTACCAGTAAATATAGTAAATTATTATTACAGTAATATTGTCCTGTATTATATTAGTACTACATAACTAATGTACTACACATATATTGATTACACCACCCATACTATAATTTAATTTTATTGTTACACACTACTGAGTGCTGATACTATTATTTGTACATTACTCTAGTGAGCCCAATATGTGCCACCTGCACATATTGGGCTCACTAGATAGATCGCATGGTGCGACTCCCTGGTAACTTCTGTTTATAGGTGCGTACATGCAAATATTTTCAATATAATAATAATTTGGATAATATTCATATTATTTCTAATAGTATTAAAATAAATTTAAAAATACATAAAATTAAAATAAATAAACAACAAAAAAAACCACTATAACTATGGGGATTAATAAAGTGTAAATCTTGTACCGTAATACCAAATAATAATAGCATACAAATAATAACAGACAAATCTCACTCGATGACTATTTTTTGTCCTGGAGACGCCAAATCTCAATTCACATTACATTAAGATTTTCACAAAAAAATGTCACGCCGTTCGCCTTCTCCCCATCTGTCGAACTTGCTCTGTGTTTCCGAGGCTGGAGGGGAGAACACGAGAGACTAATAAAGCCGCTGCACGTTCATAAAAACATCATGCGAGCCGCTGTGTAATCTGCTTGCGCGGAGAGAACGGCGTGCGTGTCACCGCGGCAATAACTTCCCCTGCATCCCGCGCTGATGTCATCCCAATATTGATAAAATAAAATAACATAACGTAACGTATGGCAACAACAGGTGGGACGGTTAAACGGGCCTCGTAAAGACGATTCTCCAACTTGGCCCCGGCAAATCTCTCTCTTTCTCTCTCTCCCTCTCTCTCTCCCTCTCTCCCTCTCTCTCCCTCTCTCGCACATATTAAAACCGCCCTTCAAGACTTTGGGACAGAGCGTGTAATAAAAGACCCAAATAAAGCATTCCTGGTGGAAATCACAGGCATCCGGAGAGAGAGAGAGAGAGCGAGAGAGATGGAGAGAGAGAGAGAGAGAGAGAGAGAGAGAGAGAGAGAGAGAGAGAGAGAGAGAGAGAGAGAGAGAGAGAGAGAGAGGGAGCGGAGTGGAACTTTGAGCATGTCAGCTGTTTTATCAGCGGCTGTCTCGGAGGAGAGGTTTATGTAAGTGGTTTTATTGCATGTCTGCATCACCGGGATGGAGGGATGGCTGGATGGAGGCGTGCGGAGGTGGAGGAGTGGAGGGATGGTGGGATGATGGAGGGACGAGGGGGCATTTATGAGATTAGCACAAAGTAAACTTCTTCCCAGAGTGATTTCCCCTGTCTAGAGGACACCGACGGGAGAGAAAGGGGGGGAAAGGGAGCGAAGAGAAGGGAAGAATGGGAAGAAAATTTGGGGAAGATAAAATAAATAAATAAAAATAAATTGGTTTACTCGGTCCATAACATTGTCTGTATTGGGTGGATTTACATTGCAAGTTGTAGAATTCCATTCGATCTTTGTATCCTTGCCTAGTGGCGGACCCCGCCACCAACGGCGGAAACGTCATATAGAGGAACAAATGCCTAACACAAATACATTTAACGGCTGTTTCTTATCAAGTCCCAGCTGTTGAAAGTATTGAATATGAAACTTTTTTTTGACAAGATAATCTCATGGATTACCACTTTAAATTCAACAATTACTCTCCTTGTGAAGTGTCCTTGGTCCACAGTTACTGATCAAACAGTGGATTTGGGATAATAATGCTGATTTTTGGACATGTGGAGTTCTTTATTTTGACATTTCAACATTGATTTGATTACTTCGAGCCATTTGAAGGGAATAGCCTCCACAAAATTCAACATGTGGACACGACAACATAAGATCAGATTGAAACCAAACTTTTGTTGCTGTTTCGGCAGGGGAGAGAAAGGGAGAGAGAGAGAGAGAGAGAGAGAGAGAGCGCAGTCTCAAATGAAGAGTGCTCCCCGAGTCGCTTCGGGGGGAAGGAAAGGGGGAGAAGCGTCCGATCAGGTTGGAAGTGGCACCGCATCACTCAAGGAGGGAGGAGAGACAAACCCAATCTGCCACTTCAGCTCCACTGCCACCGCAGAGCCAGGGGTGGAGCGGTGCGGGGAGGGAGCGATGCGGGGACGGAGGGATGCGGGGAGGGAGGGATGGCGATAGAGGGGGAGTCTGAGATTCCTCCGGCGCTGTCGCCAGTTAGCCATGCGCAGCAACAGCTGGACCACTTTGATTAATTTGTCCAATGGCAGTGATTTATTCGTTTGTGAGGGACCTGCGTGAACCCACCAGTGGGTTTTTACATGGGATGCATGCAAAAGGCCTCTCCCCCACTCTCTCACCCACTTGATATTTATAAAGTTTCTCTCGCTTTCCACCCTACCCTTCTCTGCCTCTCTCTCTCTCCCCCTCTCTCTCTCCCTCTCCCTCTCCCTCTCTCTCTCTCTTATTTCCTTTTGCATTAATCAGCCCTGACAGCTGGCGAGGGGAGTGTGTTTAATGTGAATTTTTAACATGATTAATTTTGTTTGAGGGAGGTGTCTTCTGATACATTTTAATGGGGGTATTTGCTTTGATTTTCTTGATTTTTATCCGCCCCCCCCCCCCCCGCTCTTTTACACGGACTGGAGTGTTGGTTATTCTAATCCCCACCCGGAGAACTGCGAGTTTTTTAACCTTTTTTTTTTCCTGAGCTGTTATGTATACCACCCCCCCCCCCCCCCCCCCCGAGTTTCGAGTCACATTTGTAAATCGGAGTCAAAATAACTGTAAAGGATGTGTTTCACCATAGGAATTTGGTAGGACTCGCTAGTAGGGCGATACCAGTACCAATACCAGTACCCTTAAAGTGATACGAATATCAACCGAGTACTTCACTTAATACCTTTTTTTTCTACTGTACTCATCATCTGAATGGAAGTATTCAGTTGGGTCAAATGCCACCACGCCTCCCCGTATTTGAAAATGTTTAAATTATTAAAATATTTATGAAATTACTTTACAAAACTGTACAATGAGGCATTTGGGTAGTTTAATATAAAACAATTAGCCAGTAGAGGAGGAATGATTGCAGCGAGGAAAACCTCTTTCACTGTTCACATGGACACCTGACTGTTGTTTTCAGACCGACTTGAAAAATTGTGAACCTTTTGTGATCCTTAAAGAGGCTGTTGTAGCTGCTGCTGCGGGAGTGAGCCAATCACACGTCGCATTAGTGCGACGTGTGATTGGCTCACTACTGCAGCAGCTTCAAGCCAGCCAATCACAGAAATAAAGTGATTGGCTGCAAGCAAATCCGTACAAATAGTCATTTTCTTTTCAAGATCTGGGTATAAAAAAGGATCGTATGCAAGTATCGTTTGACTGGAAGAAGTTTTGATACTACTTGGTACGGATCAATACCTTAAAGGTATTGAGTAACAGCCCCCCCTGCAAAAAACAAACAAACAGAAAAAACTGTGTGAATAGCATCCATTAGCCCTCGAGGCTAATCCCATTTTAAAAAATAAATAAAATTAACGGATCAACTTTTCTCTCTCATCACCGAAAGTGTGTGCAGATCTACAATGGAATCGCTCTTTGCGTTCGGTCTCTCTCTCTCTATCCCTCTATCTCTTTCTCACTTTTGCTTTCATCTACACACACACACAAACACCCACACACACACACACACACGCACACGCACGCACACACACACACACACACACACACACACACACACACACAGACACACACACGCGCGCACGCACACACACACACACGCGCGCACACACACACGCATACACACAGACACGCACGCGCGCACACACACACACACACACACACACATGCGCACGCACACACACACACACACACACACACACGCGCGCACGCACACACACACACACACACGCGCGCGCACACACACGCGCATACACACAGACACGCACGCGCGCACACACACACACACAGACACACACACGCACGCGCGCACACACACACACACACATACACACACACGCGCCGGCACACAAACACAATTACAAAAACATCCCGTCGGAAGACATGTAAACTGCTGACGCCGGCATTCTTGTGCTCCCTCATAATCTGTTTTATCTCAGGTTCTGCCAATAGCGGCTTTAATTAATGAGAGGATATTCCTAATGTAATTTAGCCAGCATAGGATTATAAGACGACACATCACTGCGCAGCCCGGAGCCAGAGAGAGAGAGGGATAGAGGGAGAAGGAGGTAGAGGGAGAGAGAGAAGGAGAAGGGCGGAGAGCGAGATTGCTTGTGTTATGAGCAGCACATCACACCTCAGAGGGGTTAGAGACCAAAGATAATAGCTGCTTGTGTGTGTGTGTGTGTGTGTGTGTGTGTGTGTGTGTGTGTGTGTGTGTGTGTATGGGTGTGCGGGTGTGTGGGGGTGTGTGTGTGTGTCTCCATCCATCGTTTGTGCATTTGTTGTTTGTACATGTGTCAGCAGGGTGGGGTTTAACATAGTAATTAAGTACGGGCGACTGGAGCGACCCCAGTCCGCCCGAAGCGTTAGTCTGTGTCACTCTCCGATTCCTGAATCTGAGAGAGGCAGGGAGGGATCCCTGAACATCAGCCTGCCTGGCCCCGGGGGCAAGGGTCCCTGAGGCCTGAAAAAAAATTCGAAACAAAAAAGAATTGAGCCAGAACTTAAAAACAGAGACAAATTACATGGACACGCAAACGAGCAATCGGGGCCCCCAGGGCCCATCCATTCACTGGCAGAATTGCAGTGTATGTTGGTCTGAAGACGTTGGTCATTTCATTCCTGGGATCCCAGAATCCTCTGGAATCATCACATCCAGTGGAAGGCGGATCATCTATTTGGCTGTGATGGATCGTCTGACCTTCTACGGAGTCGATGATGAAGGAGTCCAGGCTTCTCAGAAAGCCATGTTGCTATCAGGAGGGATGAATGGATGGATGGGTGGATGGGTGGATGGATGGAAGGACGGGTGGATGGGTGGGTGGATGTAAGAATGGATGTAAGGATGGATGGATGTTAGGATGGATGAATAAATGGATGGGTGGATGGATGTAAGGATGGGTGGAAGGATGTAAGGATAGATGGATGGATGTAAGGATGGATGGATGGATGGATGAACAGATGGACATATGGATGGATGGATGTAAGGATGGATGGATGAATGGATGGATGGATGGGTGGATGGGTGGAAGGATGTTTGAATGGATGAATAAATGGATGGATGGACATAAGGATGGATGGAAGGATGGAAGGATAGATGGATGGATGTAGGAATGGATGGATGGACGTCAGGATGGATGAATGTAAGGATGGATGGACGTAAGGATGGATGGATGGATGGATGTAAGCATCGATGGATGGGTGTGAATTAATGGGTGAACAGTCCGTAGCTGTCAACCCTCCCGTTTATCCCGGGGCTTCTCCCACATCTCACCCTTCTTTCCCGCTTTCCTTAAAAGACTTCTGCCGCCGTCGCCCGCTCTCCGCCATCTCCGCCCTGTCTGACCGCTGCGCCCCCCCCGCCGTGCGCCCTGGATCCCCGCTTCCGCCTTTTTATGAGGTGTATTTATTGTAATTGAATGAAAACCGAAAAAAAAAACAAAAAAAACACAGCCACCCCCACCACCCCCACCCACCTTGTTTTGAAATCCCAACGTCGACAGGTCTGGACCAGTCTGACTGTCTACCTTACAGTCAGTCTGCTCCAAGGCCAATCTTTAAAATACAGTCTTCAGCAGCTGGACCATGAACTGTTTCAGTCTAATCAATACCATAATACCAATCAATATGCGGAGGCGATTTCTGCGTACGTACTCATTCCGTCATGATTGCAGTATAATGAACCTTGCGGAATTTCCGTGATGTCTTCTTACACCACAACTTATTGCCTTTTACCTCCACCGCCGAAAGTAATCCAATCCGGGCAAATGGATTCAAAAAGTGTAATCTCATCAATTTAACCTTGGGTCCAATTGTTAACATCAACATTTGGCACTTCAGCGGTGTAGCAATTACTCTGATACAAGCAATAAAGTACGCCGCCATTCCGTGGCAAAGGATATGATTGGTTTTCCCAGCGATTTAAAAAAAAAAAAAAAAAAAGAAAGAAAAAAAAAAAGCTGCCGCACATTCATTTGACGCCACTTAAAACATTAAAGGCCGTAAATCGGCACGCGCGTTTGGAACGTCATTTGAAGAATTTGGCGCGGCGGTGAATTTTGTAATTGGCAAGATTAATAATATTTACAGCGCCGAGATGCAAATCGCTCCCTTTTTTTTTTTTTTTTTTTTTTTTGCGCCGGGGCCCCCATGAATAATTGAGCGCTAGCAATCACTGTGAATAATTCATTTCTAAATATTCTTCAGTGGGCTCCCTCTCTTTCTTCTCCCTCTCTCTCTTTATGACCAGAGGGCGAGCTAAGTTTTGTGACAGCAACAATGTGCGGCGGTAATTACGCCGAGCGTCTGCGGCCCCCCTCTTAATTGCTGGGAGAAGTTGCTTTGCGCCAGCAGGCTTCAGATGGAGAGAGAGAGAGAGAGAGAGAGAGAGAGAGAGAGAGAGAGAGAGAGAGAGAGAGAGAGAGAGAATTAGGGGAAGAGGGATGAGCAATCCCTATCTCTCCCCTTCCATCCCATTCACTCCCCCCATCCACCGTTAGGATTTCCTGAACCCGAGCTCCCCGCTCGCGCCTGCAAACTCACGAGGAGAATACTGATGTTAAAGGAATTAATTACTTGGGTTTTTTTTTTTTTGTTGCTTTTTTTTTTTTTTGTCTGCGTGCATCCCAACAGCGCTCTCTCTCTCTCTCTCTCTTTCCCCCTCTCTCTGCGGGGGAGAGGGTGATGGGGAGGAAGGGAGGACGTTCGTTGATGGAGGTTGGGAAATTAGGAGCCTCCCCGGACCTCCAGGACCCGCTTTTCCAGCGCCCGCGCAACTGATTAAAATCACAGCCATCATTAAAGCAGCCGACCCCTCCGCCCTCCCCCCCCCCCCCCCCCGCGCGCACAGGCACACGCGCACGCACACACACACACACACACGTTTTTTTTTGTAATCGAGGGCTTTAAAACCGGCCCAGTGACTCAACAGCTACAAAAACTCGCTGATGAAACCCAAAAGGCACCTTCTCCGCCGTGCCGCCCAGGTGCCGCCGGTGGATACGCCAACCTACACCCACGCTCAAGGTTCAATCTGCATTACCAGGCTTGTTTTTTTTTTTTCTCGCGGCCGCGAGAAGATTGAGATTCGCGGCTCACTCCGGTCCGTTCTCATATTTGATATCGCAATTCATGCAATTACCGGCTGACTGGAACCGTGCCCCCCCCCCCCCCGGGTACCGGGGCCGTGGTTTCTTCCGGTCAAAAAGACAAGGATCTTGGCGCGGGCGGCTCGTTTGAGACATAGCAGATTGGTGCCGTTTCGTCGGCAAACGGACGCAGAGAGCGTCTGGGATATTGGGGGACGAGAAAGCAGGGGGTCGAATTTCATTACCCCCCCCCAACCCACCCGCACCCCACCCACCCTGCCCCTGATAGATGGCGTGCACCTGTTTCCATTTATAAACCATAACACAGTCGCAAAAACTTCTTTCATACAATCTCCGGAAGCGGCACTTAACTCAAATCCCCCTGGTGTGAGATGGCAACGAAACAAAAGCTTTTTGGGGATTTGTCTGGGTTTGGTTTTTTTTTGTGAAGGGGGCTAGCAAGGTAGATTACCAGTGGCCCGGTCCTTGTTTAATTACCTCTTCCCAATGCTCTACCGTCACCTCCTCCGCTCCTCCTCTTCCCCCCCCTCCCTGCTCTGATCTCCTCACCTCACCTTGTCGGCCCGCACCTCCCCAGCGCCAGAACCTTAAGCGACGGCCCCTCGCTGTCGGCCATCGATCCGCGCGTCGCGGTGACGGCTGAGAGATTGCCTGCAACGCCGAGCGATCCGGGGGCGGCCCCGGCCGCGGGATTAAAGAAGCCATGGATTGCTATTGATTTCCATCTGATACAATCATTTCATTTGGGCTCAAATCTCCTTCTCCGGCTCCATTGCGGGGGCCAATCCCCCCAGAACAGATCTTTTAATTCATCCACCACTCCGCTCCTGTCCGTCTAAGAGGCGTAACGCTGGGAAACACGCCACTCCGCTAACAGGGTTAACACCTCCCGTTGTTGTGGCCATTACAACCAAACGTATTAATTAAGGCGAGAGGAGGCCCTAAGACCTCAGAGGCTCCCGCCGGCCCCCCTCTCAGGGGACTCCCGGATCGGAATGAGGTCTCGGGGAAGATCTGGCCCCCGGTCGGGGCATATAGAGGCCCGGGCGGTTAATACAGCAAAGCTCCACCCTGACAGATTTGTGAACGGCCGGGTCATTTACTGTGATTGATTGTTTGGTGTGGAGAAAGCCCCATTTCCCTGTGAAAATAAGGCCAATTTATTGAACGGCAACTGTCTCACGGGTCAGTGTTTTTCATTTGCCGTCGGCGCTAATCCTATGTATCGCAGGAGTGTAAAGTCATTTTTTCAAGTTATTGAACCTAACATGGATGCACGGGTTACTGTGCAAAAAAATTCATTCGTTTATTTGATTCGTGAGTTATTATTTGAATTGTAGACTTTTTCGTAATTTCACAGAATGCTTGCTGGGAAATGAGGAGGTCTCCCTCTATGTTTGACTAAATTAAAGTTAAAATAGATTTTTATTTTTTATTGAAAAACAAATGTATTATTTAGATGGGATATAGAAAGTACCGTACAGATTCCTTGATAAAATTGAATGTTTTGAAGCGTCCTGTAGGTTGTTGATACGATAAAATTTTTGTTATGCATATATCTCATGGAAAGCTACACTTAATGTGATAATCCATAAGATTCATTTTGTTAAAAAAAAAATCACTGATTAGATTTTGCACTTTATAAAACAAACAGCCACTCAATGTATTTGTGTTATGCAAAATAGCCAACTATATATTCTGTTCCTGCTGTTGGCGGCGGGGTCCGCCGCCTTTCAAAGCAGAAATGCAAAGATGGGACAGAGAAGTGAGATGCAGCCGCGGTGAATTTAATAAAGCAGCCGGGCTAGCTGTGGTTGGGAAACTGTTGATATGGATGAACATTCACAAAAAAAGAGAATACATACAGGAATATATATATATATATATATATATATATATATATATATATAAAGCTGTATAAGTAAACCCATTACAAGCACACTTTCACCAGAATCTCATTAACCTTACAGTGTTGGGGGGAAAAAGAACAAAAAAACACATGGCACAACAATTTCTTTGTTCCACTTGTTCTATGCACGCGGTGCAAAGTAGAGTAATCATGAATTTGTATTGAATCCGCAGCGCCGACACTTATTCCCTAAATGAGCGCTGCTGGCTGTTTTCTCCACTAATGCAACCCACGTCCAACACCGTGTTTATCCCTTCCACTTTTCTTCTCAGCCTTTATGGCCGCTTATTATCCCGGACTCCCCCATTTTGGCTCGTGATGAATTTACCGCGGAATCATCATGCTGACACCGACACGTTTTGGGTTTTTTTCGAGGTGCTTGTTGCCGAGCGCACCTCTTCAATTAGTCCAATTTATGTAGCAAGGCCGGGATTCACCTTCAAAGCAGGGGGTGCAAACAGCCGGGCGTCTATCGATTTGCCCCCCCCCCGCTCCTTTTTCCTCCTCAGCCATTGATTAAATCTCTGACATTATCTGCCGTACAGGCTGGGGGGCTGCTGGTGGTGGGGGGGTTATTGGTCTGTGCTGTAGTTGCCTGTTGTCAGTTTTCCGGCCCCAACAGACGGGGGGGGGGGGGGGGGTTAGGCCACCAGAGGAAGAAGAGAGAGAGATGTGATGAAAAACAAGAACATTCCCAGCACCTCTCCTCCGTCTTCGCCTCCACCCGCCACCAGGTTTAGCCCTTAATGAAGGTCTAACCGTGGAAATGAGAGTGGTTGGAGGGAGGTCAGCGGAGGTTCCCGGGGAACGCCTCCTTATCCCGGCCTCGCTCGCCTCCCCCCCCCGGCACCGGCAGCCCGCTGGAGATGACAGTGCCCCAGTCCAAGTGTTTGACCCCTTAAGATTGATTTATCGTAATCAACTGTGGACCAGGAGGAATCCGGAGGATGCTGCCGGTGTAGCGAGGAAAGGCACCTTGGGACCGAACAGACAATCACTAGACCCTCCATCAATTTACACATGACAGCGAGCAAAGACGGAGGGACAGGGAGCCGCCGCCGGGGGGGGGGGCAGCGGGGGTGGTGGTGAAGGGAGGGAAGAGGGGTGGATGCATATGGGTGTATGGATAGCGTCCGTCCATGTGTGCGTGCGTGCGTGTGCGTGCACGCAGGGGGCGGAGGAGGGTCCCTAAGGCCGTGACAGTTAATTAGCTTTGTGAGAAAACAATCAGCCTAACAAGGCAGACAAAGTTATTAGACGACGCAACACTGTTTCACCGCCTCTCCGAGGGCCGCGAGGAAAGGTGAGGAGGTGAGGCTGGGAAAGCTCTGCTTCCGCAAGTCTTTGCGCCGCGTCTTCGTCTAGCGCCCGCGGTGGAAAGGTCTTTCGCCGGATCCCCACCCCCCCAAGAAAAATAAAATAAATCGCACCAAAGCCTGAATATTGGACGCGGGGAAATGTGTCCCGATATCGATATAGATAGATAAATTGACGGAGACAGACAGACAGACAGACAGATAGATAGACAGTCAGATAGACATACAGATAGATAGAGGGACTACAAGTGTACAGCAGCTACCACCATGTGTTACAGTATATAACAGTTTGCCGTATAAGTCCCTGCATTGCATTGTTTACTTAGATTGGACTCTTAAATCGTTTGAAATCCTCCCTTCCCCGTGAATTTATGTCGGGCATTATTTAATCTGTTGGCAGAGTAACTGGCGCAGGAGAAGGGAAATAGTTTCCCGCTCCCAGACCACGGGAGGGGCTGCATACTGCGTGGGCAGACCCTGGTTTATGTGCCCGGCCTGTTTTCATCATCAGCCCGTCGGAGCCTCGGCGCGACATAAATCCGGCGGTGCGCTCATGCCTGCGGAAGGTGAGTAGGGGAGTGCGGCAAGATTCATTTCCCGTTGTACCTGACACATTAAAGCGGCGGCGCGGCGCTCCCCCAGCCAAGGCAAACAACCCGACCGACTGTGCTGGAGGCCGTTAGAAAACAAACGGCGGTGGGAAGAATGTCAAGGAAGTGTTGTTCTCCGCAGAAGGGAGGACGATCCGGTCGGATGGTCGAGGGGTGATTCCCAACACGCATTCGTGGATGACGTGCTTCATGTCAGGGTGGTTTCGGTGAAGGTGTGAACCAGAGGTCCTTTCGGGCCTTTCAACCAAACGGCCCCCGACGTGCATGAATCTCAGGTCGGGCTAAGTCGGGCGGTAGCCTGGGTGGGATCTGGTCGGATGGCGGGTCGCACTCTGTCGCCTCGATCCCCCGCGTCTGTGTGTCATTATCTGTAAAAAAAAAAAAAAAAAACCCGAGGATCCGAGAGGAACCATTGCCGATCACCAGAGGAAGGTATGGAGAGGCTGCGGTGGAACCATACAAGGCTACGTGCGCTATGATTAGCCAATCAGATTTAAAGCATAGAGGGGAAAGAAAAGACTTCGAAAGGCTAGAACTGCATTTTCGGAGCCATTTTAATTGTCGCATCTGTCCATCCTGAGGAGAACAGCGGGTGAAAGGTCAGAATTACATAAATTGCCCTCTCTCTCGCTTTTGGTTTGGTTCTGCCAGTATAAGGTACCTTACCGTCTTGGAATATAGTTCTTATTTATTTAAGTGAATCACGTCATGGAAGTGTGCAAACGTCTACCATTCTACATCCCACACAACCCTACATGGATCAGGGTTGTACGTAGTTAAGTTTAACAACGTTACCCCTGTGTCTCGCTGGCACATGGTGGGACTATGCGTGTCCGGTGGACCGTAAAGGCTCCGTGGTGCCGACCAGGAGCAGATGTATCCTCCCGGGGCACGGCTGGCACTGGGGCTGCTTGGCTTGGCCTCCGTCCACGGTCTCCCACCGGGTGTGTGGAGGCTGCGGGAGCTGCCTTTACTACGGCTTTAACTCACAGCGAACAGCGGGGAACCCGGGGAGCCACGGGATCCAATTTAATACCGGCCAGCTGCCCAGCTCGCCAGCGCTCAGACCTCCATATGCATGTACAGTTCTCGGAGTCGGTATTAACTAGGGTGTGCTTGCATGTGAACAGACTGTTGATGAGTGCGGCAATGCACTTGTGGGTGCGGGGGCGGGCAAGTTTAGCCGCCGTAGCTTTAAAAAGATAATAGGTACACTCACCAGAACAGGTGCCGCCCCTCCAATCAACACAGAGTTGGACCTCGTAGCGACAATGACGACCACAACAGGTCTTGCATGTTTTATCATGTTTTGTTGGCTTTTCATCAGTGAAATATGGGCCGTTTAATCATTCTGACTACGGGGTTCCATGTATGTCTCTTGAATTTTACAGTCTCATTTAGGAAGAAATACTCAATCCAGCACTCCCTCCCGGCGTCTAATTGGACAGAATCTGCCCGTTCTGCCCGGGGAGTCAGCTTTTCCATCAGGAGGGTAAATCATGGCAGCCCGAGAGCTCTGCTCATTTGGAAAAAAAAAAAAACCCTGCCACCGACACCACCCCCACCCCCCACCTCCCCCACCCTCCTGGGCCTAGCGGAGTGAGGTTTGACATGGGGTCCTAGTGGTCCGCCAGAGGACGGCTCCCCTCAACCTCAGCCCTGACCCCAGACCACCACGGGGCCGCTAGGGACAGCCGCTAAAACACACCGAGGACGTTTATTTTGCTTCAGAATACAGAGAGACTGTGTGTGTGTGTGTGTGTGTGTGTGTGTGTGTGTGTCATTGTGATTTTGCGCCTGCAGTCACATTGTACCGCTGCTTCGCTGTTTTGTTTTGTATTTTTTGCCAAAATGCATCCCTTTATGTATTTCCTGGCAACACTCCTCGGTATGGAAGCAGGAGGGATCCTGGGAAGCCCAAATCTCCATAACACACACTGTGGTTATTGTTCTGTTTCCTCCGAATGGTAGAAAACAACGCCGGGTTTTAAATACTCAATCTGTTCCGCGCAAACCTCCACGTGGTTTTATCTCAGAGTTACACTCCAGAGCGGCGCGGGAGCAACAATCTCCCTCCCAAATAATCCACAAAGAGACGCCAGCGCCACATTTAGAGGAATAAACAGGAAAACAGTGACAAATGGTGGATCGGTGGCTGTTTCCTGCCTCATATCATTACAGGGCATCACGGACATTGCTACATGTGTGTGTGTGTGTGTGTGTGTGTGTGTGTGTGTGTGTGTGTGTGTGTGTGTGTGTGTGTGGCTATATATGTATTATTTGTAGATCATAATTTGCCTCATCTGGGAAACTGTTCCCTAATGATGTGTCTTTGTTTTAGGACATTGTTTTACAACGTGCGCAATAACTGTGTAATAAACTGTACAATAATCTGTAATAAAACCATAATAAGTTAGACTAACCCATCTATTATGGGAAGTGTTGTATACATATGCATATACATATACATATTATTATTATTGTTGTTTTTTTTTTTAATCAATATTGTATTCTCACTGACACTTCGCACTAAGGGTTTTAACAAATAAAACACAAGACAAAATCACTCCAGTAAAAAGTAAAAGTACCACATTGATATTTCCACTGATTACAATTTACAATACAATAGTGCTGGTCGGGTTATAGTACATAATATGTACGAACATGGACATTTGTCCTGTTTAAAGCAAAAATCAAGTGGCAGTAGAGAGTCGAGTAAAAGTTGGAAGTCTTTGAAACGGAATATACTTAAGTAAGTACAGATACTTCAAATGTACTTAAGTAGAGTAACTGCACTTTCCACCACTGGAGGTGGAAGAATGTGGGGAAGACCAGAGACGAGAGAAAAGACGGGTGAGACGAGAGGGAGGGAAGGGAGCGCATGGGGAAGAAGGCGTGGGTGAGTGAGACGGGGCGGGAAGTGGAAGAGGAACAAGTGGAGGGAACAGGGGGAAGAATAAAAGGGCAAACGATAAGGGAGGAGGGGGAGGAAGGGGAGGAAGAGGAGGAGAGGAAGGGTAAGAGGGAGGGAGGGAAGGAGGGAGAGAGGAAGGGAGGGAGGAAGGGAGGGTGAGACCGAGGGCAGTAATGGGGTCAGCCACAAAGGTGAGGACTGTAATCCATCAGTAACCCCTGCTCCCACACACACACACACGCACGCACTCATGCGCGCGCACACACACACACACACACACACACACACACACACACACACACACACACACACACACACACACACACACACACACACACACACACACACACACACACACACACACACACACACACACACACACACTGGGACTACTGGTTGAGGAAAAGCAGAACGCCCCTTTCTGATTTAACTTTCCCCAAAGTTTCAAAGCAGCAACATTCTCGGGACAAACTGCGTCGGTGTTGACAGTATTTTAGGGCCGCTGGATTATCCCCCGGTCTGGAGCCAGATTTCGGGGACGGAGTTTACACAAGATGGTGATGGATTCCCCGCATTCTATCAAGGGCCGCGTCTTTAGCTTTAAAGTGGTCTGCGCTTGGAACATTTTGTCCAAAAAAATGTCCCGAAGCTTTCAACAGCTGTTGTGCTCTGAAGCCCCCACCCCCCCTAAAAAAAAGATCCTTGCTTGGTTGGGGTTGGTGTCATCAAAGATAATGTACACATCACCAAGTTTTCGGCGTTTCCTTCTTTATTTATTTATTCATTTACAATAACCCTGCGGTGGCACAGAAGGAAGTATTCACTTTAATTAAAAAAAAAAAAAAAAAAAAAGGGGGAAAACCTCAAAAACGCACGGGTCTTTGATCGCATCTTAGAGTCATAACTCGCAAATAAAACAGCGAACGTCGAAATGATGATATTCTGACGTGCAGGGACAGTTCTACACTGCGAGAGAAAAACATGCATGGAAAAAATGTCACCACTTCATTGAAGCAATTCATGTCTTCAAGGCACAGAAATTTGAAATGATACTAAATTGTACAAAATCTAAAACTATGATATTTCGGGACGAAGAACCTGGCGATAATTTGACGACATTTCAGGGGGCGACTGTTGGTGCTTTCATAACATATTTACGCACTAGAAATAATTGGCTAGAAGAGCCTATGAAGTGCAGAAAATGGCATTACTTTACAGCCTCAACAACAACATTTAACTATTATCGCAATATTACGAACACAACTCCCTGAAAATATCTGGACTCATATCAAAATATAATATGTTGTCTGCTCATCTGAGTTACACTTGCTATTTCTCTTTTTTTTTTTCTTGGACTGTGGCGCCCTTCAATCTGAAGTGGCCGTTATGGGTTGGGGTTTTTTCCGGGCTCCTCAGCCAAGTCCTTGCCCTCGCCCGTCTCACTGCTTTGTAAATTTGTTTGATGAAACTTTTCAGTAAAGGACGATTGACTCTCATGGACATAGCGATGCCCTCGGCGGCCGCCATCTCCAATCGGCCTGCGGGGGGCGCCAGCCGCGGCGAAATCACCGCTACCACGATGGCGATCATCATATCGCTCGGAATAATTCATTTTTTTTCGTGTGTGATTTCCCAGATGCTTAGAGGGCATACAGGCACGTGAACTTGGCGAGGGAGGCGGGAGAGCAAAACAGCGTCTTCCCTTGCAGTCCTCCGGCCAGGTTCCACCGACCGGCAACAAGGCAATATCCTCTGCTCAAAAAGCCTGAATCTTTAATGAGAACATCTGCTCCAGCGGCCCTCTGGTGGAACCAAGGCTTGCTTAATCACACGGCCAACAACCCCACCCCCTCCACCCACCCGCCCCAATCCCTCCCCACCTTCCCCCGTCCCCTTGCTCTGGGACCGGCTCAGCCCCCAGATCAGACCTGCTGGATGGGGACGGGAGCAAGGGAACAGTTGGCGGGGAGGGGACGGTATCTGCATCTGATGGAAAGGAGAATGGAGCGAATGGGAGAGACAGGTGGAGGGAGAGATGGAGAGAGACGTGGGGGGAGAGATGAAGTGGGTGGGGGGGTGGGGGGTGGCGGTTGTTCAGCAGGTGTTACTCTGTCTCCCAATGTTTCCCCGGGTACTTTAGAGGAGGAGGGTCAGCGTTGGCGGCTTCCACTAACAAGGAGCTGTGAGCCCCCCGAGCCCCCCGAGCCCCAGGATCCGACTTTAACATCATGCTCAGCGAGCACAGATAAATCAGCCCATCTGAAGGGATGCAGGTCAGGTCTGGTTGGAAAATATGATGAAATCTTATAGAAATATCGCATTGTTAAAGTACAAATAAAAATATAAGAAATAGGAAATGTATTTAATATAATATGTAAATAAAAATATAAAGAAATATTATCAAATACTAGTAAAAGAAAACAAAAACATAATATAATTATTACAAAATAAAAACATTAAACAATATATTTAAAAATATAATTAGAATATTATATAAAAACATAAAAATTATAATACAAATGATTAACATTATACAATATCATAAATATATATGTTATTAATATATAATTAAAAACTATGTTGCTGAAAATGTATCACTGGATAATAAAATCCAGAATTAAGTAAAAAAAATCTATCTTCAACCCTCCAGCACCGGCTGTCAAGTAATTACGCGATCAGATTAATGATCACATCTACAAAAGTTTTCATTTAAGCACCAGTATCATGCGTCTTAATCGTGTTTGGCGGTAAACATAGTAATATACGGCAAAAAGAATAAATGGCCGTGCAGTACAGGAGCGTCATTACAGCCGCTTACATAACCGCCTAACACAATTAGAGTGAGGAACGACAGCACAGTGTCGGCCATCTTACTAATACAGGAAAGCACCGCATGGCATTAGACTAATAGAAAGAAACTTATGTGTGTGTGTGTGTGTGTGTGTGTGTGTGTGATAAATGTGATTTCTCATTTGAATCCATCTATGGTCGATTTTATACCTTCTTTTAAGTATTAAAAGTAAAAGTACTTATAATCTGTAATATGACATAAAGTGTCTATTGTAGCTTTTTTTTAAATTCATATCCTGATTAAATGTTACAATTAAATTGTATAGGTTGTGTCGTAGTTATTTACAAATACATACAAATCGATTTTTTTTGTTATTTTTACATTTATAAAACCACGCAAATGTCTTGTAAATGCAGTGGAGGAAAATTTCAAAATCTCGAAAATAAATGTATTTACTAGAAGTAAGAATACTCTAAAAATGAACTTGAGCAAAGTAACAAAGTACTTTTACCCGGTTACTTTGACACCGCCCCTTGCGGCCACCTGTGCGAGCGCCTCGTGTTGATTACGCACATTTTAGTATTTTTAGTATTTTTAGAGCTTATTGTGCATGACATTTAACTGCATATATGTATGACCGTATGTATATATGTATGTGACAAATAACCCCTTGAATCTTGAATCTGGACTCTTGAATCATTCATGTTTTTTTTCCTTTGTGTAATTGTGATGTGTTATTGCGAACACAGCATTCCTCAAGGGTAAATGTCTGGGTGTGTGTGTGTGTGTGTGTGTATGTGTACGTGTGTATGTGTATGTGTGTGTGTGTGTCACAACGAAAGGCCGCCCCCACCCGCAGCACCCTGGGTGCAGTGAAACAGGAGCTGCTGCAGCCTTTGGGTGAACCTCTAGCCAGGTCCACCTCCAACCAATTACACCATTACCCACAATGCACGCTGACGGCAGATTTAGCAACGGATGTCTACAGATTACACCCACCGTGTGTGTGTGGGTGTGTGTGTTGTTGAGGAAAAAAACATGATGGATAAAGAGAAGACATACAAATCCATTTGCAGCATTCCAGTGAAGCACTCCATCCCTAGAATAAGAAGTACAGCCATCCATCGCTCTCGCTCTCTCTCTCTCTCTCTCTCTCTCTCTCTCTCTCTCTCTCTCTCTCTCTCTCTCCTCACTACATTATCTGATCTGATTACCCTCCCGTGCAGACTGGCTGGAGACTGCAGTGTAGAGTAACATGCCTGGGTATGACTTGCGGTTGCTACATGAGCTTTGCCACTGGGCATCGTCGTCGTTGCGCCGGTGACATCAGACCCGTCTCGCCTCTCCCCCTCAGCGCCCGACAGCTTCCATTGTCATAAAAATGTGCTTCGGGGGGGGGGGGGGGGGGGGGGGGGTTTAAGGAGGGTCTTTTAAGGAGGCCCCCCGGCCAGTCGGACGGGCGAGCGGACGTATCGGTGTCGGCCCGAAATGATGTGATGTTGTGTTCTGAAAGTGATGCGGTAACTCAGAGGAGGTGCCTCCTCCACGGTCGCTTTAGCTCCAAGACCGGGACTAACACCAGGAACCATGACCAGGACCGCGGTGAGGGTTTGGGCTGGGGTTCGGATTTGGATCGGTTGTCGGTCCAAACTCATTCGTGTACATCCGTAAGAATCATATCACATGCTATGAATGCAAATAAACGGTGTATTTTTTCAGATCACATATGAACGGTATAAATGGTCTGGTATCAGGATCTGTTTCCTGAGCCAAGTACATTTTCATGAATAAGGAAATTGTCTTGGTTACGGGTTCAATCGAGTCGCGTAAAAAAAAGATGAGATGAGATGAGGTAAGATGGCGCTTTATTGATCCTCCAAAGGGGAAATTCAGGCGTTGCAGCAGCTCAGTGGGGAAGCATAAAGCAGCCAGCGACAGCAGGAGAATGTACATTAAATTCACGATATATACATACATACAATAAGCAATCCAGGTGTAAAAAAAATGTAATGCATAAAAAAGTGATAATACTATTAATAAACGGCTCAGAATGTACAGCATGTAATTATTTAAATGAAATGCAGTTATTATTATGCAGTAATGTAGTTATTATTTTCTTATGAGGTTTGTGCAAAGTAGCATGCATGGAATGATTAATAACACTAAACAACTAGATAATACTCTCAAGATATACAAAAATATACAGAATACAGAAAAATGTTTTCTATGGACAGGCTATGTGGCAGTATCGATGATCATATTGTGCCTGTAGGTATAAATATAACTATAGTTGGGATATTTCTTTACTGGATGAATAAATATGTATATCATAGCGTGGACGTGGACAACAAAGGATGAGTTGTTCTAAGTTATTATTATGATAAAACTAAATTATTACAATGT
Source organism: Zeus faber (assembly GCF_960531495.2). Lineage (NCBI taxonomy): Eukaryota > Metazoa > Chordata > Actinopteri > Zeiformes > Zeidae > Zeus > Zeus faber. Next base: position 13,398,359 of record NC_137198.1, read on the forward strand.
TTCTTTTACTGAATTATTTCCATGCTATCACCAAGTTATTACAATGTCTACAGTTGGTAAAGTTCCATCTGTGATCTCTTTGAAAAAATTCTCTCTGCGAGTGCCATGTTTTTATTATATTAGCACAATGTTGATACTTAATTGCTACAATGTTATCACTAAATAATTACAATGTTATCACTAAGTCTTTACAACGTTATTGCTAAGTCATTACAATGTTATCAATAAGTCCTTACAAGGTTATCACTATGTTTTTACAATGTTATTACAAAGCTATCGCAATGTCATTACTATGTTCTTACCGCGTTTCACTAAATGTCTACAAGGTCTAAGTTCTCTCTACGATCTCAATGTTTTTACTACATTACTACCATATAAGTAGTGAATTATCACAATGCTATGACTAAATGTTACAGTGTTACCACTAAATGATGACGCTGTTATTACGACTTCAGCGTCTAAGGTTCTCCCGGTGATCTCTCTGAGAATGTGATCTCCAGCAGACAGACAGCTCTGGCAGCGCCGGCTCGTAAAAACGACGGTGAAACTGTACACCGCTATTGGTGCGCGGCCCTAATAACTGATCTGCGTTTTTTTTCTTTTTTTCTTTAAGTGTCCCCGTGGGGACGGGGCCCGGGGACGGTATAAACATTAGAGTGAGGAACAGCCTGGAAAGCGACCCTCCAGGAGGAACGCGAACAGGTGTGATCTCTGCCTCGCTCCACTTCCCAAACCATTGTTAGATGCCATAAAAGACATCAAAACCTGGCACAAACACCCTCCCCTCCGCGCTTAAAGTTTATCCAAATGCTGCCGGTGCATATTGCTCGATAAATACCGCCTCTATCTCCGTTCTAAGTGAACTGAAACAACCTCCTCCGGTCCTGAGATGCATGGAGCCATTTAAGCGGCATAAAACTGCCACGGTGGCAAACTGCGAAAACACGGAGCACTCTGCAGCGCCGTCGCACTGTACCGCGCTGTAAATATTTAAAATGTTTTATCGCTTGTTGCCGTGATCCATCACTCCGCAGTCACTCGGCGGAGCTGTTTATCTAACGGGCAAATATACCGTTATTGGAGCCGTGTTTGTTGTGGCGGTTTCTCTTGTTTAAATAGTTTCTTTCCCGTTTTCTTTCTTTTTGCGCTCAGCTGTGTGCTTGTGTGCGAGCCGGCGGAGGCTTCTCGGCGCCGCGCGAGGAGCGGTTGCTGTCGTCTTTGGGGGTGTTTGTTTGTCAAATGTGTTTGTTTTGCTCTAAATAACACAGCGACACATAAAGTACACACAAGCCGTGGAGGAAAATAACTATCAGTAAGTAAATATCTGGACTTCAGGACCAAGTTTTACTCCACTTCCTTTCAAGGAAAATATCTCCACTTTTTTAGTACTATACAACAAAGCAATATTTTGGGGCGTGGCCTTGTTTTGTTCCTTTGCTCTGGTAACAGGGGCAATGTGGGGAACGGGGGCTTCGCCTTTCCTACCCAGAATATGCTATTCGGGGCGTGGCCTCGAGTCAATCAGAGCGCAGTATTCATCCAGCCAATCAGGAAAGGCATTCACCGAATAATGGAATATTTATATTTCAATGGGGGTGTGGCCTGATTATGTTCCATTCCAGCCCTCAATAGCCTTCATAGTTTTTGAGGGCGCAGCCTCAATAATTGGAGACAATCACGGAAGGGTCACACCGCCGGCGACGGGGCTGCAGCGTGAAGCCGAGCAGCTCTCGTCTCATCGCTGCACGTTTGCGGGCGTGGCGGCTCAGAATTGACTGGCTGTTGTGGGCGCGCCAAACATTTAAAATCTCTGTCTTTTTCCAGATTTAGTATAAATTATATGGATAGAAGGTGCCATGTTGAGTTTTTTTTATTTTTTTTTATTAAAATGGTGTAGCTGGTTACTTTGAAACCTCTTGAAAAAATACGTAAATAATCTTGCCATCCCTTAAAAAAAAGGATTGTCCTTGTTGGAGAAACATAAAATGACCTTATCATATCAATAGTTTAAGGGACGTTTTTCATAAAAAAATAAATAAAAAATGAACAATACTCAGTGGTCCGAATATTCCATTTTCCAAGGCTCAGCGCCATTGACAGCGCATCTTCCTTCCTATTGGCTATCGCCTGGCACTCTGCGCTGCTCATTTGCATAAAGTTGAAAGTTGCTCCACTTTCCGTGTCGCCGTGAAGCTGTGAGCTCGTCGCAGGTCGTCGCTCCGCCCCTGCAGTTTGATGAAGCCCAGCGCGGTTTCAAATGCATTGCGGCCCCTCGCTGTGCGGCGCCCCGTGGCCGGCGGTGGTGACCGTACCATCAGAGTGCATCATTCAACGAGCCAATCGGAGTTCAGTATTTACTGCATTATGGATTATATTGCAATAGGGGTGTGATATTATTTATTTATTTTGTGCTGTGACGAAGCTGCAGCGTGGTCTGAAATTGTTGTTTGGACAACAATCGGGGGCGTGGACTATGGAGGCCGGGGCTAATTATGTTCCTTGCTCCACTGAAATCACTCCATCTGCTGAACAAAGCGACATCCTTCATGTTGTACTATTGTCTCTGTTACAGTATATCAAGGCGCTGGATATGACAAGAATTTTGACTTTAAATATTTAACGCACATTTAAGAGCAAATACCTGAATACTTTAACTTCGGTAGAAATGTCAATGTTGTGCTTTCGCTTTCACTTTTGGCATCAGGGTATTTGTACTTGTACTTAAGTGCAAGGTCTTTCTTCCACCACCGTACACAGCACATGGCTTGTTTGCATTGTAGCACTGAATGGAATAGCCTGGAGAATGTTATTATTATTTTCATTTTTTCATTTTGTAGAGTGTAACATCAAGCTGTGTTGCATGGCCATTGTTCTCTCTCTCTCTCTCTCTCTCTCTCTCTCTCTCCCTCTCTCTCTCTCTCCCCCTCCAGCCGAAGCGCGCAGTAAATAGTAAGAACGCCGTCTTCCCTCCGACATTTTCACGAGGCCTCTTTCGGCGGCGGGCGAGGCGAGAGCGGAAAGACGAGATGAGGACGGAGGGATGAAAAGAGGCAGAAAGATGGGGAAGAAGCACCCGAGTCAAAGAGACGAGGCGACGAGGCGACGCAGAGTCTGCGTTGGGGTTTTTCGGGTTGCGGGGTTGACTGGTTGCGGTACATGTAGCAGCGTGGGTGTCCCCCCGCCCCCGAAATGTCAAAGAGAAATCCAACGTGCCGCTGAGTTTCCAAATTATTGCATATTAATCACCGTGGGGTGAGACACTGGGGTGTTTTGGTTACACACTCCACACACAGCGCCGTCCATTAAGCGCCGTGGCCCCGCGTGGGAGTCGGACTCCAGGATTGGATTTGCTTACAGATTAAAAAGCAGCGAGATGGTCAAGTGGTTTTGGATTAGCTCTCCTACGCTCCGGCTCGGTCTTGACAGATAGAGCGCCCTGTCTGGAACAGGTTCCATCTCAGCTCTGCAGGTTGGAAATAAGTGTGTGTGAGGGCGGGGGGGGGGGTGAAAGTGTGTGTGTGTGCGTGTGCGCGTGTGTGCGTGTGCGTGTGTGTGTGTGTGTGTCTGTGTGTCTGTGTGCGTGTCTGTGTGTGTGTGAATGTGTGTGTCATATACATGCATCCATATGTATGTGTTCAAGTGTATGTCTTCATGTACTTTGTGTGTATTTTTAACTGCAGGTTTGTGTAGTTAATAGTGTGTGTGCATGAAAGTGTGTGTGTGTGTGTGTGTGTGTGTGTGTGTGTGTGTGTGTGTGTGTGTGTGTGCGTGCGTGCGTAACAGTATCTGTTTTATACTATCTTTGCCTTTGTTGCGTTCTCCCTGCAGGGTCACCCGGGGGTCAGGGCATGTCAGGGAGTTCTGAGATTTAGCAGCTATATCCTCCAACTCCTCCACCTCCTCCACCTCCTTCTCCTCCTTCTCCTCCAACTCCCTCTTCTCCCCCCCCCCCCCCCCTCCTCCTCCTTCCCCTACTCCTCCTCCATCTGCTCCTCCTCCTCCATCTGCTCCTCCTCCTCCTCCTCCTCCAGGTCCTCAGTGGAGAACAACTCCCTCGCTCTTCAACTGAAACCAGAGACACGACGACACGTCTGGAAAGAGGAGTCACTGCAGCTGGGCCTTCATTATAGCTTAGAATGGTTGACGTAAGAATAGGGTATAATTTAATAGAAAATAATATAAAATAATTGAATACTGTCGAATAGAATGGAATATAATAGAATTGCATTGAATATAATAGAATAGACTAGATTAGACTTGAATAGAGCAAAAAAGAATAGAATAAAACAGAATAGAAGAGAATACAATATGATAGAAAAAAAATAATGGAAAAACCAGGTACTAAGTCATTGTTATCTTGTTTAAACGACTTGTTAAGCCAGTATAACAACTTAGTGAAAGAAATTTGAGAAAACCTATTAGAGCCCCAAGGTCTTCCAAGAAGTTCCAGGGGGTCCCCAGCAAAATGATTAATAGTTATGATCGTTATACAGTATAATATTATTTACAGTGCGTTTGGACCATGAGAGAATGTACAATAAAGACTGTTTGGATCCTTGTTTCACTGTTCGCTCCTAACTACTGTGTAGTGCAGACACTAAATCATATCTAATAACAACAAATACTCTCAGATTCGGGCTAAATGCATGTTAAATTGAGGGTCCTTTAAACAAGTGTAAGTCATTTTCCATCCATCATCCAAAGCAGGTGCAAGCAGTTAATATCTCTTGAATATGATAATAGAAAAAGGCCTTTATTATCACTATTATGAGCTTGAAATGACGTTCAATGGAGGATTAGTGTGTTTTATAAGAGTGAATGACTATGTATGACTGTTTATACACTCAAATGTTTACACAAAAGTTTTTCCAAGAAATCCAATGTCTAGAATTGAATACGTATCATTTGCTGATGGTGCATTACATCAGAAAAAGACAGAGTTTGCAGAGTCGAAAAAAAAAAAAACCCAAAAAAACCCAAACTTTTCTCACTGAAGAGGTGGAGGAAGCAGTTATTACATAACGCCTGTGGGACTCCGGGATCCACAGAAGAATTCCTCACTTTCTTGCCTAAATATTTTACCCCTGTGAGTGCTCTGACAGGGAAAGGCTGCATATGTGTAAATACATAGCATTCCTGTCCTCGGGCAGACGCTACAGTGTTTTAGAAAGATTCAAATTAGCGCACTCCTCCGCAGATACCCCGAAAACATTTCAGTAAATTACTTTTTAAGACAACAACAAGTCATTAAAATGGGAGATCATTTAAAAACTTGCTGTTTATTCTTCTTATTCAGAAAAGCTTTTAAATTAGGTGTGAAGAGAACACCCCGCAGGGCACTGTAGTGTGCGTGCATGTGTGTATGTGTCTGTGTGTGTGTGTGTGTGTGTGTGTGTGTGTGTGTGTGTGTGTGTGTGTGTGTGTGTGTGTGTGTGTGTGTGTGTGACAGAGATGCTTGGTTACTTTCATGTTGTATATTTTATAATTTACCAAATGCATATATAAAGTGATTACTGTACTTTAAATGTTTTAGAATAGGCTTTAAGTGGCAATCCATAAAATCCACTTCCAGCATCAGTCCATTTTATCGGATCCTTGGCGGCGGACCCCACCACCAACAACAGCAACAGCACATGCATAACGCAATTACATTAAATTGCTGTTAACCAAACAATCTTACAGATTACCATTTTAAATCATCTTTGTTGGAGTCTGAAGGAGCTGGGCTGTTGATTTATTCAAATTGTACAAATCTAAGCCCAGAACAAAAACAATTTTTAAGACCTTAGTATATGTGGTCGCAGGGACTATACAGTGAAATTAGCGATATCTTTGATTAGTTATTATTACCATTGCATGGTTAATAGTAGTGGCGGACCACCATTGCTTTCAAGGCCTTCAGTGAAGGTGGAAGATTTCTCAGAATAAAGAAAAATGTGGCTTGATTATTGACATAAAAAAAAGCTTTTTTTGATGTCAGTCTGGTCAGTATATTTTCTCCCATTAGGTTCCGGGCGCTACAGATCTATGGGCCGGGAACAATTTCTCAGTCAGTATCCGAAAATATGTCAATCAGCGTTGTTTCTCCGCTCGGCCAGGTGGAAAAGGAATTCTAGACTAATAAGCCAATGAGATTTTGGAGGCTGGAGGGCGTATCCTTTCACACTTTCTGTGTGTAAGGGAAAGCAATCAACTGCAAGTCAAATAGGTGCGCTAAATTTTTTTTCTAATGCAACAGTAAATAGAAATATGCATATACTGTGGTTATGATTGTCTGGTAAAAATCAACAGAAATATGGAGTACTGAATATGAGAAATTGCTGAGAAATCATGGCTACCCCGAGCCGGAGCCAAACTTGATAACAATAAAAAATTGTGCATTCTGACTCATTAAATGATGATATATTTTACAGCATGTCCACATTGATATAGATTGTCAAGAACCTTTGGTTGACAGGCCCAGTGGCCCAGCTGAGATGTTATATGAATACACCCTAATCTGTAAGATAAGCAGTTTTTTTAACGTAACAAAGTGATTTAAAACAACAGTATTAACACACATAATGCATGCCAGCATATTATAAAATGTTACGTTTTGCTGTGGTTTGGTTTTGCCTCTGCTAACAGAACTGGCTTTCTTTGGCGTGCTTTCGGTGGTTGTTTGAGTGAACAATACAAGCGCTTGGTGACATAGTTTTGCAGTAGGCGCCCACTGAAGGCCTCGATCTGAAATGCACGCTCGGCTACCGGTTAATGGGATAGGTGTTGAAACAACGAGGCTGATAAGTTGCGTGTATACAACATTTTAATAAAAACCAAGGGCATGTTTGCTTTATACAAATACACCACCGTAGATGAAAAAATGGACCGGGTCTTGTATTAAAAACATTATATCAAACCTCAACTCGCCCAGCGACCACAGAACCACTCTCACTAACAACACAACTGCTCCGCCTCGGTCCATGGATAAGAAACAGTCTCAAATATGAGGCCACATTCAATACCTGGGATTAATCATCCGGCCGCTCGGAGTGGGATGCTCCATCTTGGCCCTGGAGGAGACATCAAACGCATGCTCCCTGTCCACCTGCCCGCGGTTTCCCCCCGAGAGACGGGGAAGAAGGGTAAGAGAGTGGAGACTGGCCTCTGGTAGTGCAACTCTCTGTGGAGTCCATATTGATTACACCTGCCACCGGCGGCTAGCTGGAGCTGTGTTCCCTGACAGCTGGCAGCCAGTGCCGAGATGGATAACTGCTTCAGCCCAAAAGCTCATCAGGAGCTGCTGCAACGGGGGCGCTGCTGCAGAGGGTGTTTGGAAGGCAAGCTGTTCTTTTGTCATTGCTGCAGTTAGAGTTAAGGGAATAGTTGGGATTTTTCTTTTCAGTTGATCCCTGTTTTTTACTCACCCCTTAGGTCTCAATCTCACAGCAGTCCAGTCTTTTTTTTAATCAAAACTGGACACTCTGGTCCATCCCCCCATCAGTTGGAAGTCATGGGGAATAATGTAATAAATCCAGCGCAAAAACTCCCTCCACATTTCAGTCAAAGGCAACATGATGCCAGGGCAGTCTGACTTTGCAAATTCAAGGAGTTTTAAAAATAAATATACATTCGGTTTTATTGCTAAATTCCCTTTTTTCTGGCACTGTTTTCACACCCTGCTGTTATTACACCCAAATGTGAGACCTGCTCCATTGTGCAACGCTATTTTCCAAGTTATATATTTTCCTGTGTACTATGTTTCAGCATCACAAGATGGCGCCACTAGCTGGTGTTGCCAGGACTGAGCAATCGGATTCGAGTCTCCCTCATTTATCTCCGGAAGGCATGCAGTTTTAATGTGAAAAAAAAAAACTGTGCTTGATTGCTCACATCAGAGATCTTGTTTCCCTTAAATCTTGACCCGGTTTCTTAACGTTTTATACAGCTGCAGAGAGCATCATCAATCGGCAGGCTGATGGTTGAGGAGCCTGGAATTGCATCACACCTGGAGCATTTTAATGACTACACTTCTGAGATGCGTAAAGCGTTAAAAAACAGTCTAGAGTCGACGGGTGCAGCATGCAGAACAAATATCAAACGAAGCACGGTGTCTACCATCCAACATACAGTAAAGAGCTTCAGGGTGTGTTCCCTTCCAAATAATGTGAATGTTAGATGTATTTGACCACTTTACTGTTAAAGTTGTCTTTATCAGTGATGGACAGCATCGAATGTACTGCAGAGCCACTTCACAAGTCTGGGACTCTACTTTTATTCCATCCCCCCGAGGACCACTGACTTAAATTTAACTGTTGAGAAAAGCCGGAAAGGTGACTTGTGGGAATAGGTGGGAGGTAAAGCCACTGCCAATCCCTCTCACAAGCGAGCCTCGCCGTCCTCGCTTGGGGCCGCCAGGTATATGTACCATGTTGATTATTGAGATGAACGGCTATAAACTCAATATTTTCAGAGGAGCGGTGAGGAGACTGTAAAGTAGGCAAATGCCTGGCGCGTTGTAGCAGAGAGCTCCAGAGCTAGCAAGCTAAATGGGTGTAGAGGGATTCACTCGGCTTAGCGGGGATAAGAAAGTGGGATCTGGAGGTATATTTCAGTCATCTCTCTTTCTCTCTCTCTCTCTGTCTCTGCCCGTCTCTTTCCCCCACTCTCGCACTCTCTATATCTCTTTAACTCCTCTCACAGTCTCAATACTTCTCACTGCGGGTTTTTTACCATAAGAAAAGGGAGGGAAAATAAAATGTGACCTTCACGGAATCCCTGGTCATTTGCTTAAAAAAAACAGGGAAAAAGGAAAAACAACTGATGAAACTATAACACTCAAGACATAGCAGTAAGTGCATGCAGGTTACAGCATATCATATATCATTAAAAGTAATTAATAGACCAAATATTTTCATTGGAAATAACTCTTTGAATTTGTAAATTTGCTGATCATGGATTTGTCCCCCATTACTTGCATTGAATTTCTGATGGGAATATGAAGCTGAACGTCAACTTTCGAGAAACGACTGGACTGCTGCGGGAACGAAACCTACGAAACGTAATGCATGTGGTACTGTACATATATTTGTCCCCCATTTGTCCCCAATTATTTGCATTGAACTCCTGATTGAGGAATGGAGTGTCCAGTATGGTCATTTGATGGGCTTAAAAAAAACCCTCACGAAACTATAATGTAAGCGATAGCAATTAGTGCACATAGGTTATGGCATTATAATTAAAAGTAATTCATATACAACATATAAAACAATTGAATTAAATAACTCCGATGTTGGATCTGACCCCATTTGTCCCCCATTACTTGCAGTCAAGTCAAGTCAAGTCACACTTTATTTATAAAGCGCATTTTGTACCAGGGCAACCCAATGCGCTTTCCAAAGAAATACAATCAAAGAAAGAACATTACTGTCAGCTGGTCATTTCAAAAGAATGCCTCTGAAACAACAACAGCAACAACAGCAGCAGCAACAGAAACAACAACAACAGCAGCAACTACAGCAGCAACAACAACAGCAACAACAACACCAGCAATAACAAAAACAACAACAACAGCAACTACAAAAACAGCAGAAACCACAGAAACAACAATGGAAACAGCAGCAACAAGAGAAACAACAACAACAGCAGCAGCAACAGAAGCAGCAACGACAGAACAACAAGAACAGCAGCGACAAGAACAGCAGCAACAACAGAAACAGAAGCAACAACAACAACAGCAGCAGCAACAACAGAAACAGCAGCAACAGCAGCAACAACAGAAACAACAACAACAACAACAACAGAAGCAGCAGCAACACCAGAAACAACAGCAACAGAAACGACAAGAGAAACAACAACACCAGCAGCAACAACAGAAACAGCAACAACAAAAACAACAGCAACAACAGCAGCAGCAACAACGGAACAGCAGCAACAGCAACCGCAGCAACAACAGAAACAGAAACAGCAGCAACAACAGAAATAGCAGCAACAGCAGCAACAACAGAAAAAGAAACAACAGAAAAAACATAACCAGGAGAAAAAACTACAGCAGAAACAACAGAACAACATAAAAAGCAGAAACAGCAGAAACAGCAGAAATAGAAACAACAACAGAAACAATATAAACAGGGGAAACAACTACATCGGCAACAACAGAAACAACAGAAACAGAAACAACAACAGAAACAGCAGCAACAACAGAAACAACAGCCACAGCAGAAACAACAACAGAAACAGATACAACAACGGAAACAGGACAGTCTGTTGTCTACGATCTGTTGTTGACTGTCTAAACAGTCTGTTAAATTTGTCAGCGCGTCCCTCGAAACCACTAAAATGGGTGACTGAGTGATGTGTTCATGATCCAGCGAGGCGTCTGAAAAATGGAAGCTGTGAAATGGTAATAACGCACGGCAAAACCACAACGTTTTTCGTATTCCATGGAAACGTAACTTTCTGAAAATGAAATCCAAGTAAAAGAAACTCAACAAATAAATGACGTGCCCGACACGGCACCAAACTGCCACCCACCTCTGAGAGCGCAGCTCTATTTCCACGGACAACACAGTGAATTATAACAATGAGAAGTTCTGGTTTACAGGCAAACATGGACGGTTGTCTTAAAGACAGGAGGGTTGCGCTGTGTAGACCGCATAGTAGTTGCTCCGCGAGACGAGCAACCAGGAGGCGACAGACCGGAGGGAGCCCATGCTGCCTTCAAGTAAACGCGTAAAATTGTGCTACGTTTCAGAGAACTAGAGAATTGTAAAACGCACCCAACACAACTAAAGTGGACCCTGTGTATTGCTGCCTGCAGCTAGGTATTATTATTATAATTATTATTATAATAATTATTATTATTATTATTATTATTATTATTATTATTATTTCCTTTGTCAAATTGTCACTGCAAGCAAAGTTTTCCCCAGCGCTGTGCATCAAAGGCCATGCCGCTCCCCGACACCACCGCCTATCTATCCATCTATCTATCTATCTGTCTGTCTGTCTGTCTGTCTCTCTGTCTGTCTGTCTGTCTGTCTGTCCATCCGGCTACCTACTGTATCTATCCATCCGTCTGTCCATCGATGTCTGAACGCTTTCAGCTTTTGTGTTTTGTCCCAGCCCCCATCATCATCATTTGTGTGGAAGGGACGAAACAAAAAAAGAGAAAGAACACAAGTTAGACCACTCAACATCTCCTGGGAAATGTTATCAAAAGAGAGAGAAGACAGAGCGGTTAGAGAGAATATAGATGAAGATAAAAATAAAAAAAGAACGAAGAGAAAGAGTCAGTCAGCCACTTGCCTGACAAACAAGCAGCAGCTCAGTTGTCTTCTCATGCTCCATTCTAATGGAACTGAAACAAAAATAAACAATTTCCAAGCTTAAAAAAAGGACACACACACACACACACACACACACACACACACACACACACACACACACACACACACACACACACACACACACACACAGTTGTGTAGATGTTCGCCTTTGATTTATTCCTCTGGGTCGGGAACTAGAATGCTGTGTGTGTGTGTGTGTGTGTGTGTGTGTGTGTGTGTGTGCGTGTTAGGGGTTTCAACACACACTGAAAATCAATTTATTTGAGAGGGGGCAGCGGGGGCTAAAAATAGGGGGTACCCTAAAACAACAACAATGGAATTAATTGCCCAGATTTTTTTGGGGAGGAGAAGAAGAGGCTCCGGAGAGAAAGAGAGAGAGAGCGAGAGATATTGTGTGTCCTCCGTCTTGTTTGTTAGTGTGAAGCGTGTGTGTGCGCATATGTACACGTTATGGTCATATGGAGATAGACGGACGGACGGACGGAGGGACAGACAGACAGGCACACAGACAGACAGACAGACAGACAGACAGATAGATAGATAGATAGATAGATAGATAGATAGATAGATAGATAGATAGATAGATAGATAGATAGATAGATACACAATAACTGTTTTGTCACGCTCCTCCGCATCCTGAGTGGGGTTTTTTTTTTTTCGGGAGGCGGGGGTCTTCTGGGGGCCCCATGTGCCGCTTTTAATGAGATGGCACAGCAGTGTTTAAATATTTAACTGTTCCTGGTGAAGCCCCCCAGGGCAGAGCCAGAGCTGCAGAGGCTTTACACCACTTTCACCTTATTGTTGCTGTATCGAACCACCCCCCCCCCCCCCCCAAAAAAACAGATCAGCAAACAGGAGGCCCGGTCCTCGCCCGCATGTAGAACGGACATTTTGGATACACGGCTCGCTGTGTTTCAATACCCACTGTGCTTCACTACCCACCGTGCCTCCCCACCTACACACCTCCCCTCGCTCCACAGACACCCTGACGGGGAGTGAGCGTGCTGATGAAAGGCTGCTGAATTATACATTTGTTTTTGATGGGGAGATTTTTCAAATGTGATTCCCCCCCCCCCCCCCCCCCCGCGACTTCCAGCCAAATAATTCCGACCACCCACCCCGCCCGCCCGCCACCACCCTCCTTCCTTCCTCCCTTCCATTGTATGCCTCCTTTTCTTTCCACATTATACCGCGCTTTCTTATTTATTTATGGGCATTTCACCACAGATCAGTTCAACTCTCTTCTTTATCCTTTGCGTCTTGAAATCACGTCCCAACACACGCACGCACGCAAACACACACACACACCCACACACACACAAACACTCAAGAGTGGGTATTGGGGAGGGGGAGGGTGTGTCTGGCATCACCTGCTGTGTTCAGAGGGCGCGGCAGCGGCAGCGGTGGATCTGTCGTATTAGTGTGTGTCTGTGTCAGGACCTGCCAGCAGGAGAGAGAGAGAGAGAGAGAGAGAGAGAGAGAGAGAGAGAGAGAGAGAGAGAGAGAGAGAGAGGGTAGATAGATAGACAGACAGACAGACAGACAGACAGACAGACAGAAATAGTGAAGGTGATTGGGCAGATGTTACATGTACAAGTTTTTCCTGTGAACGCAGGTGGGAGAGTGGTGATATTCAATATGCAATAATATGAGAAAAACGCAATGAAATATTATTATATTATAATAATACATATTTAATATTTTTGATCGCACTGAACCATAGTGTTTTACCCAAACTCAGTTTAGCAATAAACATAGCCACTGGTTGAGTAGTTTACCATATCCCCCAAAACAACAACCCTGCAGTAGGCCTATCAGGCACCGATCTCATTGTGTGATGGACAGTCATTTTAAACCAATTACAATTTATTCACTTATTTTAATCACATTGCAATTTCCAAATTACTATTATTATCCAGGCACCCGAAAAGCTATTCACTGTGGTTGTGGTTGGCAGAGATTATGATCTATATATATATATGGACATCTATTTTAGGCTTGTTGCGGGGAATGTTACATATTTTGGGACGGTGGAATGTGTGTCATAAGCTGTACATGCCAGATGGAATGTTCCGCAGGGCGGGGCTGCGACCCACACATGGCAGAAGCCGCAGCGTCCCTCTCACCCTCCTTCCAACCCGTCGTCTCCTCCTCCTCCTCCTGCACTTCCTGCCCCTCCAGACCCCCAGTCAAAACAAGGACCAAACGCCAAACGCCCTCCCATCCCCGACCACGACAGCGCACCACCGCCCCCCCAAGCCCCTCCAGCACCGCCCGCCTGAAGGCAACAGTCGGCTCCCGTTCACCTGCCTCCTTTACGTTACCTCCAGTTATACGACGTCACATGACATCAAATGACATCACCCTGAATTGCATTACTTTACACTGAACGACATCACATTGCGGTACATTGCTTTCGATCGTTTCACATTACATCACGTTATATGACATTGCGTCACGTTGCATTATACCACATCGCATTACATCACATCACATTACATCACATTACATCACATCACATTGCAATGCAACGTATCTATTTTGTAGTGCGGTCTGTAGGTTTCCAGACAGTCAGTGCCATCAGTTCAGTCCTCCTCTGTTCCCTCTTTCCCCTCCTCCCTCGTCCCTCGTTTCCATACCTCTCGTCGCGCGTCGTGCCCAGCCGTGCCAGCTCCCCACCCCGCCCAGCCTCCCCCAGCCTCCACCCCCCCCTCGCACACCCACCCACTCACCAACCCCTGTAACACCCCAGTGCCCTCCGCCTGCACCTCCCCTCCCTCCCTCCAGCCCGCACTCATTATTAATGATGTGAGGGACAGCTTTCATTTGATCTATTACTTAGGATGGGACGCAGGACCCCCCCTCCCCCTCCCCCGATGGATCTTTAATTATTTCGTGAAGGGGGGGGGGGGGGGGGTGCGCTCTGTTGTGCAGATGAAATATTCAAGTTGAGGAGTGTAGTGCAAAGTGGCCCCATGCAGGGCGAGGTGTGTGTGTGTGTGTGTGTGTGTGTTTTGATGTGTGATTAGTTGTCTATAGGAGATTCTGTACTTTTGGTGTGTACCCTCCATGTGTGTGTGTGTGTGTGTGTGTGTGTGTGTGTGTGTGTGTGTGTGTGTGTGAGTGTGTGTGTGTGTGTTTGTGCATGTGTGCCTCCCAGTCTGTGTGTGTGCGTATTTATATGTGTATGTCCTTGTGTGTATACAGTTTGTCTTCCAATCCATGTGTGTGTGTGTGTGTTTTGATGTATATGTCGTTGTGTGTATGTGTTCCAGTCTATCTGAATGTGTGTCTTCCAGTCTGTGTGTGTGTGTGTGTGTGTGTGTGTGTGTGTGTGTGTGTGTGTGTGTGTGTGTGTGTGTGTGTGTGCGTGTGTGTGTGTGCTTGATTTTCAGTCCATGTGCATGTGTGTCATCCAGTCTGTGCGTGTGTCTTACAGTTGGAGTGTCTGTGTGTGTGTGAATGTTTTGATGTGTATGTCCTTGTGTGTATACCGTATGTGTCTTGCAGTCCATGCGTGTGTATGTCGTCGAGTTTGTGTGTGTGTGTGTGCGCGCGCGTGCGTGTTCGCGTGCATGTGTGTCTTAAAGTGTGTGTGCGCGTGCGCGTGCGTGTGTGTGTGTGTGTGTGTGTGTGTGTCCTCCTCAGACAAATCTTACTCTTTTTCCTGGCCTCTCTGCAGCGAGGTCGCGGACAGGAGTGTGTGAATTATTAACTTCTCTCTCGGAACAAACTCAAATTTTATTTTCACTTTCCCTACCTTCGTATTTTTGCATTTGAATGTATGTGAACACAGAATTTTTTTCAAAATAAATAAATAAATAATAATAATAATTATTATTATTATTAATAATAATAATAATAAAAATAAAGTTAAAACAACACAACATACCTTCATAACCTGTTTGTACAAATGCTCAGTGTAAGGGCTGGTGAATGGTCCATTAAGGCGTCATCTAAATGTAATGAACAAATGAATGAGTTTGCTTTTGGGGGCCAAGAACGACAAACCTTCAACAAACAGGCACATTCACAAATAAATCCAAAAATAAAAAAAACTTGACAACTTAAGTGCTTCTCCTTTGCTTTACTTTTGTAGCCTCGTTAAAGTGAAAATTTGTAAAAACTCTCGAGACAAGGAGGGGGGCGCGGTCTGGTGGTGGTGGTGGTGGTGGTGGTGGGGGGGGGGGGGGTTACCATGCTTACAATAATGGGCTTAAATTAAAGTTCAGCTCAACTGGGACTGAGTTCATGTAAAGAGAATATCATTGAGAAATGTCCGCTCTCCATTCTGCTCCGTCCTGTACTCTCCGGAGATATAACACAAATACAAACTAAAATAAAATAAAATAAATCAATACTGATGGCTATGTTATATCACGGAACTGGATATGTATAAATACGTCTACTTTCTGTACTCAAACAATCTGCATGAGCGTCATCTCTCTGGCACCTGTCAAGGGGTGGGATATGTTAGGCAGCAAGTGAACAGTCAGTTCTTGAAGTTGATGTGTTGGAAGCAGGAAAAATGGGCAAGCGTAAGGATCTGAGCCACTTTGACAAAGGCCACATTGTGATGTCTAGAAGACTGGGTCAGAGCATCTCCAAAACGACAGGTCTTGTGGGGCGTTCCCGGTATGCAGGGGTTGGTACCTACCAAAAGCGGTACGAGGAAGGACAACCTGGAAACCGGCAACAGGGCCATGGGCTCATTGATGCCGATGGCCGGGGGCGTGTGCGTTGCTTCCCTGTGGAGGAGATGGCACCGTGATGCACCATGGGAAGAAGGCAAGCCGGCGGAGACAGTGTTCTGCTCTGAAACCTTGCCCCCTGGCGTTCATGGTGATCTTAATTTGACACGTAGCGCCTTACTAAACATTGTTGCAGACCACGTACACCCCTCCGTGGGAGGAACATGACAAAGAGTTCAAGGTGTTGACTTGGCCTCCAGATTTCCCAGATCTCAATCCGACGGAGCATCTGTGGGACGTGCTGGAACCACAAGCCCGATCCGTGGGGGCCCCACCTCGCAACCCTCAGGACTTAAAGGATCTGCTGCTAACGTCTCGGTGCCAGATACCACAGGACACCTTCAGAGGTCTTGTGGAGTCCACGCCTCCACGGGTCAGAGCCGTTTTGGCAGCACGACCGACACGATATTAGGGCTAGGGGTTTTGATGTTGTGGCTGATTGGTGTAACAGCATAGACATTTTACCGTTGACCACCCCCCTCCGATGTATACAGTATATAAAAATCCACGTTCCATAAACAGGATGTTTGAATCCAGTGTGAGGTAATGCGTGACGGCAGAGGCATGCATCCACAGCAGCAGCATTCCCATCAGTGAAACATTGAAGTGATGTAAATGCAGTAGTAGGAGTAACCTGTGAACTTTTGTGTGTGTGTGTGTGTGTGTGTGTGTGTCAGTGGAATGACAGTGATATACAGCGCTCCATTAATTGCCATATGAGCGGGGTCTGCCGGAGCGAGTGGCTCAGTGCTAATGCTGTGCAGTAAAAAGAGAGAGAGAGGGAGGGAGAGAGAGGGAGAGACGGGTCACTCCGCCTTCTCCGGCACAAAGATCATCATTATTAAAAACCCTCCGATTAATCTTCACACACAAACACAAACAGCACGCCCACACACACACACACGCACACGCACGCACACACACACACACACACACACACACACACACACACACACACACACCTCCTCCTCCTCCTCTAGTGTGCTGGTGTGTGGAAGTAGTACTCTAATACCCTGACACAAAAATACTCTGAAAGTACCACATTGACCTTTCTGCTGAAGTAGAAGTACTTGTCGTCACATCCAGTTCCCTGATCCCACACAGCCTCTAACGCCACATCCAGTGTCTGCTGGAGCGATTTTTTTGGAGATGGTGCTCGTGCAGATGGTGGTTCCCTGGTCCCCAGTCCCTGACCCGCCAGCCCCGCCCACTTTTTAAAAACCAAAAATGAAACGAAATCGAAATTGAGGATGACTATCAGGCTATGATCATCGTTTACAAATATATACAAACATAGATATGAGTCCAGAGTGTTTTCCTCTTGCTTCCGCTTGTTTTTGATAGCGTAAAGAGTAGAGATGTTGGGTTTGAAATGTAACGGAGTAAAGGTCGAAAGTCCCCACAGTAGAACATATATGAAGTAAAAAAAAAATGTATTGAAGTAAAGAAACCAAGCTACTTTCCACAACTGGACGATCACCAATACAGCAAACCCGAAATCACACAATAATATATATATATATATATATATATATATATAGCTTTATTGTAGAGCAGAGCTTTCAATGACAGGTCACAACCACAGTTTGATAACATTTATAATTATTTTAACTGCACAAGAAACACAGAAAACAAGTGTTTTACCTGAATATAAATGTATGCATGCATACATACATATAAACACACTAATGCACGTGCATGAACATATATTTGGGATTTTACTGAGTAGCGCGGGTCTCTGGCCCTGCAACCTGCAGTGATTATTACACGAATAGAATCGGTTCAGCCCGCAGCGTCTTACTGCCATCTGGCGGCGGGCAGCGGTACTGCAGCGGGGGCGCCGCAGAGCTGCTGTTCACAGGCTGCAGTGGCTCCTAATTAAAAGCAGCACTTGTTGCAGCACTTTGTCTGCAGAAGGACCTGCATCCACGCTGACACAAGCAGGGCCTCTTATCCTGCGATAAGCCTCCTCCGCTCTGCCGACAGACACACACACACACACACACACACACACACACACACACACACACACACACACACACACACACACAGATGTGTATATACACAAGTTAGTTAAGAACCAGCAATAGCTCAGAAACTGACACTACGACTGAAGTGGAAAAATAAATGCATGCACTGCATGTAAGGGATGATGTGCAGCCAGCCAGTCAAAATAACCCCCCCCCCCGGCATCACTCTGAAGGGGGTTATTTTACGATAATGACCGGCCGGCTCCACATTATCCCGCTTATTACAGGGCTGCTTACTAAATAAATGAATACATTGAGACCGGGATATCAATTAGAAATTAGACGTCCGGGGATTCCGATATCCACGTCTGCACGCGTCTCTTCAGGTCACAAAACGGCGCCACCAGCCGATGAATCCAGACGGAGAAGCAAGGGCGTCGCCGGTGGCAACGGTCATTATGAACAGATCAGCGGTCGCTATTCGGAAAAACAACCGACCGCTGGCCGCCGCCGTCGACCAATCGGAGCGGAGCGCGCCACGCGACTTCTGGAAAGTTGGTGCTGCGGCGCTCAGCCGTGCCGCTTGACTGGCGCTGACAGTGATGAAACACCGAACATCTCAAAAACACATGTGAGGAACGACGCAGATGGCTCGACGCGGAACTGCTTCCCCCACCCCCCCAGATGCAAAAAAAAAATGAACGATGGCCCTCGTGTACGACGGAACTCCCCCCCCCCACCTCCCTCCCTCCCTCTCTCTCTCCCTCCCTCCCTCTCTCCCTCTCTCTCTCTCTCTCCCCCTCTCTCATCTCCTCCCTCCATCTCCTCCCGGTCCAACAGCTGATGAATGGGGGGCGGCCATCGACCAGTCGCCCGGCCTCGTGCCGCTGGGTTCAGAGCGCTCTTAATGGAGCAGAGCAACTGGGAAACTAATCAGCTGTTCCTCCCACCCCGCCCCTCCTCCCCCCCTCCTCCCCCCTCCCCCATGGGACGGTAATTGATTGTTAAGTGTTTGATGGGTCAGACTAAGACGGAGGATACCTGACTCATTGAAACGCGCGGTACGGTCAGTACGCCAATGAGTGTGTGCGTGTGCGTGTGTGCGTGTGTGTGTGTGCGTGTGCGTGTGCGTAACTATGTTCCTGGGAGCTCCTTCCAGAACATCGGATAATCACTCCATCCCCGTACAGAAGCAGCTGCTTTCTTAACAAATTGCGCCCATTCATCACGCGTCGGGTGGATCTAATCTGTGAAGTATGTTGTTTTTGTCTTCTATCATCTGTTTGCCGCCAGAGCGCGGCCGCTCCGTCAGTGTCCTCTCCCGCTCCGTGCGCGGGAAAAACCTACGAGCGCGGAATGTCAAGTCGGTTTGTCGCACCGTCTCGCGACGCCGCGCGACCTGATTCAAAGAGAGAAGCCCGGCCTTGTTTCTTTCCGGGGGGTTTTTTTTGTTTTTTTTGGTCAGAACCTCTCGAGGAAGTGATCTCTCGGAGTAAAGCGATGTCGCAATACGGAATTCTGATGTGACTGAACTGAAGAACTCGGACCTTTGGCGCAGAACTGTCACCTGTCACTACTTCATGATGTTGTTAAATTACTGAGGTTGAAGTTAGAATCATCTCTTTTTCTCAGGATTCTGCCGACTCGGAATCATTAAAGTCGGGATTCCGAGAATAAATAAATGTAATTCTGGGTGTGAAACTCGTGTATGGGGGTTAAGCAACCGACCCGTGTGGGTTTGAGAATAATGTGTTTGTACATGCTTCGGAGAGAGACTGACCTCAGCCTGAAGAGCCGGTTGTGGTCCAGCTCCTGCTCCTCCCTGGTCTGGTCTTCACCTCTGCCCTTCATCCTCCTCTTCCTCTCCTCTGGGTCCAAGGTGAGCAGGACCACCAGGCTGGGCCGCAGGAGGTCCTGGGGCCAGGCGTAGACCTCGGACCCCTCCGGAGGGAGTTGGCCCACCGGGCCGCTCACCGCCGTGGCGATGGCGTAGGCCGCCGTGCTGTGCCAAAACCTGGAGGGCGGGTGAGGGATGACGGATACGTGGTAGCGGTGCACGACGCGCGAACGATTCGGTCGTGGCGAACAAAATGGCAAAGTGACTCGGGAGTTGAGAAGTCGGTGACTGGGTCACTGCGGCCGGACGCAGGCGTTCACAGGGGTTCGTGAATCTCTATTTGGTGAAGGAGAGCAGCCGAAAAAGCCACGTCAGCCTCTTAAGAGCGAGAGAGCGAATCTTCGACTCGCAAACGGAAAATAATGACTCGGGACCAAATTGATGTGGAAAAAAAAGTCCAGGGCATGAGGCGTAATTCATAATTGAATTTGACCGATTTACGTCCTTTTTGTTCCACCAAAAAAAAAACAACTGCGACAGAATGAAATGATTCTCCGTGAACGATGGCGAATTCCATTCCCAACGCAGAACCGAGCCTGACTTTTCGGATTCCGGTTCATCGTTCCGGAAGTCCTCCCCCTCTCACCGTGCCTGACAGCGACAGCATTTTTTTTTTTTTTTTTTACAGAGTGACTCAGGTAGCGACTCTCAAATCAAGAGCCAAACTTTTCATCATCGCTCGCGGGCGGCGAGGAGGCAAACGCGAACACGTGGTTGGTGGAGCTGGCCTCACCTGTCCAGGACGACAGGCCTGTGCGCGGCCTCCCGGTCTATCTGCGCGGCCGTGATGTAGTTCCCCAGGGCGTAGAAGGCCCGGCGGAGGAGGGGCGGCTCCCGGTCGAAGACGGTCCTCCAGGGGGCCAGGCTCTGGGGAGGGGACCGCAGCAGGGC
Source organism: Zeus faber (assembly GCF_960531495.2). Classification (NCBI taxonomy): domain Eukaryota; kingdom Metazoa; phylum Chordata; class Actinopteri; order Zeiformes; family Zeidae; genus Zeus; species Zeus faber. The sequence continues at coordinate 13,419,195 of NC_137198.1, forward strand.
GGCCCCGAGAGCCTCCCGCAGGGACCCCGTCAGGGTGGTCTTCCCTGCCACGGAGGGACGGAGACGGAGGAAAGCGTCACAGACAGGGAAGAGCGTGGTGCTCAACCTTGGGGATGCGGGACATTTCTAAGACTGATGTATTGATTGATTTGACTGATGTATTGGAATAAAAAATAAAGTTCAATTGGTTTGAAAAACATCATTGTTTCGATATCATCAATTTGGAGATTATCCTTGATATAATGAAAGTGTGAAACTCAAATTCATATGAAGCTGTTTTAATCCACAATGTGGAATATCAGAACTTCGACCAGTATTGCAGTCGTGTAACACAGGCTTGAGAGTAGGTTGATAAGGTAAAAGAAAAATTGCTTTCAGTGGTGGCAGCTCCAGAATAATAATAAATGGGGAAAAATCAGAGAAATTTTCACACTTGCCTTTTGCTGTTTTACTGATAAATTGGGGACCTAAATAACGGGTGAACAGGTCAAAAACTCTGAAGAACCTGTGTTCTCAAGGGTTTTTTTATCAACTTATTTGCTGCAGATGAAAGGGTGTTTATATATATTTATATATATATGTATATATACAGTATATATACAGTAGGTATATACTGTACCTAGGTATGTATATACAGTGTAGTGTATATATGTGGAACCTTTCAGAATTTCTAAAATAATGCCTGAGCCGCCTGCCAGCTCCAATATAAACCAATTTTTATTTACTTGAGACTTCTGAGGCCACGCTGCAATAAATCCCATTAAAACGAAGCCCGTTAGGCACTAACAGCATTAGCAGAGAAAGTTTGTCATCGCTTCAGGAAGACTTGTATACATCAAGCTGCTCCAGCGCTGGTGGATGCGCTGTAATAATGTTCTATAATTCTATCAACCTGTAGCGTCCAGCCCTTCGATTACGACCACAGGGAAGCCTGGACTGTGTCCAGACCTCGGCCTCTGCTCCAGGAGCTCCAGCACCGGCCTGGACTCTGGCATGAGGTCACCACACTGCGGGCAAAAGCAGTTTGGAGAGTCGGATCACTGGGAAGGCTTTGGGCAGAAGGAGACGACATAAAAATGTGCGACGGATGAAAAACAAATGTACGCCATACATACAGTATGTACTGCGTGCAACTGCACTGATAACTTAAGGGAGGGGTTTCCAAAAGGAGGTCCGCAGGCCCCTATGGATGCGTGATGGAGATACAGGGAGTCCGCAGTGAAACATATTTTTCAGTTAGATTGTATGTTATTTAGATGTCTTTTTTTTTTAACAAAGTATACAGTCACTCTGAAAAAGGAACTTTGTTTAGTTCATTTTTGTTGTAAAATTTGTACTTTCTGTCAGCAACATGTAGATGTTATATGTGTGCAGCCGAATTTTGCCTCATTCAAAGCTAATTCTTTGGGGAGAAAAAAACTCACCGGGACTCACATAACAATACATTCATACTTTTAACTCACATAACCTCAGTTTGAGTGTGACCGTGTGTGACCATGGAATGAGACTCCAGCCCTGAGCTCAATAACCATTAACAACCAAATAACACACCAGGAAGGATGGATCCTGAATACAAGCTGGAGTTCAGGTCTGAAAAGGAAAAACTCCACAAACTTTCACACTCAAAATACAGGTTTTTGAATCCTGGAAATAATTATAATACATCTAAGAGCCTGGAAATGCTGGTAAAGACCTGAGTTAAGGGATGGAAAATGACAAATAGGCCTATCTCCAAGAACTCATGCGTGTTATTCCCCTCTCAACCAGGTGAGGGCACCATTGCCAGAACATGCAGAGACATTATGCCGACAAGAAATAAAAACAAGAAATGTCCAAACCTCCTCCAGAACTTTTTGAGCCTCCGTGAGAGAGTAGAAGACATCCGAGTTCCTGATGTTGAGAGCGGCTGGGTGTGGTCCAGGGCTCTGGGAAGGAACCACATAGTATCTCTGTGAACCTTCTGCCATCTTCTGGTTCTCCTCTGCAGAGGAGGGCCACAGGTGCTGGCACCACTGGGATCCTGGACCTGGATCATCTCCTCCTCCTCCTCCTCCTCCTCCTCCTCCTCCTCCTCCTCCTCCCCGGTAGGAGCACACCAACAACGGATCACCGTGGGCCACCATGTCCCTCAACACCATCTCGGTCACGGAGGAGGACCGAGACGGCTCTTTTAGGAAAAACCCCTTGAGGAGAGAGCCCTGGACGTCGGGCAGGACGGAGAACATGGTCAGGACTTGACACGCGGGAGGCAACTTTGCCACCAGCTTGTCCCTCAAGGTCCAGTGGAACTTGGCAGCGTGGACTCTGTCTTCACCGTGGACGAACAGAGAGTAGCATCGTCCGGGGTCAGGGTGGCAAAGGTCTTGGAAGGGGTCGGGTTCCTCCGCCTCCGCCGGGGGCTTCTCTCGGAGGCCAAAGTGGAGAAGTCCTGCGGATCTCCCTCCGGGGTCCAGCTGGACCGAGAAGACCCGAGAGGACCACTGAGCCAGGAGAAGCGGCATGGTGCGCCTGGCCATGGGGTTGAGAACTGAAGTGAAGGGAAGGGGAGAAGGGAGAGGAGGCTTGGTTTCTCTGAGGTAAGAGTGAAACGAAACCTATGGTGCTTTGAGTGGTGAAAATGAAACTGAAAGTGAAGAAGAAGCAGATTAACTGTTTGCACAACTCTCAAAATAGTTATCCTTATTTATAGATCTATACATATATTTAATAATCATGTCAACATTTTGCATGTTTTAAATTTAGATTATCTTTACTTATCTTTTTTGATGACTATAGTATTTATTTAATCTCCACTTATCCGTATATATGTTTTTAACTACAACGTTTATTTTTTTTCTGTTTTAATTTGAGGTCATCTGTGTTTGTATGTCTTCATATATGTATATGTTTGCACATACAGTTTGGGATGGAGAAATATGATACTCGGTCAAGTACAACAGTGGGAATAGAGACCCGCTTGACCCCTAGAGTGCGCCATTGCAAACCAGTGTAAATCTAAAACTCAGTTGAAATGAATGAAAAGAGCAATTTTCTGGAACAAAAAACAACTACCTTTAATACCTGCTGTCACAGTGTTAGTAGAGACAGGGAGAAAGCAACTGTACAGTTTCCAAAATAGGCCATTTAACATTTCTTCTTTATTTATTTATTTTTTAACTTTTTCTTTACATCGTCGTTAGGGTCGTTGGTTGATCTTTAATCTGGTTCGGTACCAAATATGGACTTTCACAATATCTTAAAAAAATACAGAAAAAAAAAAAAAAAAAGAAAGCAAGAAATCAGTAAACACAGAAATATGTCTTCCCTCTTACAAAGATGCAGGGTTGAGGTTGTTTCAATAAAGTTGTTTAACCAAAACGAAAAAACGCCCCGATAAAGCAAAAGTACAAAGACGACAAAGCAAAGAGTGACGTAGAAAAAAGCAAAAAAGGTACACGTGAAGGCAGCGCTACTGAAGGGCTGAAAGACCAAACCAAGCGATTCTCCACCAACACAAGATAAGAAATTACGATTTTGTCTAAAAGATAAAAATAAAATGAGATAAAAATAGCGGTGGTGACGGATGCTACATTTGTAAATAACCGTTGAAGCTACAATATTGTAATTTTCTTCTAAACACAGAGTAGTTACGGAGAGCATGCAACGTCATCTCTTTGACACGACAGGTAATTCAATATACAGCAAGAACAGCCCAAATTAAGTCAAACGAACAGAAAAAATAAAAATAAAAAAGTTGCTTTTCTGCTATCAAGGGTCAAATATCTACGTTTTGAGTTTTAGCGGCAAAATCTCAAGCTCATGCAAAGCCTTGTTAGCCCTGGTGTGGAAAAACAACAACAAAAAACCAGCTTCTGTGAAGTGATATCTGTGATTAGAATAATTTGGCCCTTTACATTTGTTTGCATAATAAAGTTTGAAAAAAGCCAGTTTTTCCAAATAAAACCCTGGTTCATGCATTTATACTTGATCTGGATGAAATATTTCCATTTGTGCCCTTTTTGATGAATTACACTCGAAACGCAAAAAAAAAAAAAAAAAAAAAGTGAAATTTTGAATAGAATTCAAAATGAAATCGAACCATTTTGAAATCTACGTTTTGAGCCTGGACTGGACCGGATGGCTTCACGGTGACATTTTAGAGACAAATTTAAATATTTTGTCATTTTACTCACTCCACACATAAAAATAAAACCGAAGTCGCAGACAGAACTTGGAAATTTTCACTGACATTGATTAAAACCACGTTAGAACCTTATCCACCTCCCCAAAATATCACTATTTCCAGGTTTCAAAACTCCCCTCCGCGTAACGTAAAAAATGTAATCTGCTTGGCACGATTGTCATACGAACAACAACTAAAAGCTTCTGGAGTTAGGTTATTATTAATTATTATTATTATTATTATTATTATTATTATGCTCTGAGGGTGGGAGGTTAATTTGAATTGAATTGAATTAACTAGCTGTGATATTTAAACTGTCATAGTCAAGCAGTTGGCAAAAAGGTTAATAAAAAAAAAAACAAAAAAACAAAAAAACAATGGCGACAGGTGAGATACTTAAACAGATTTAAGGCTAAAAACTCCACCTGTTGAAAGTTGACTGAATGACGATGAATGACAATGTTCCTCAGAATTCATGCTACATGGACATTGGATGGTGAAAGACGCCCAATGATGGATGAAATAATATTAACATTATTATTATTATTATTATTATTGTTGTTGTTAATAATAATAATGGGATGGAATGGCTGTAATTACAGTAAAATAAAAGCTCCGTGATTTTTCTGCTTTACAACATATCTACAAATGAAAAGAACTGCGCTAAGGGTCGCTCCAGAAGAATAACATAACAAAGATCCGCTCAAATTTTGGAAATTATGAAAACATTTAACGAAAACGAATCGCTCGATAGCTGTTCTATAGAAACTACGGTGGCTGAAATGCGACAATAAGTTTCTGCCAGTAAGCAATTTCTTGGACAGGTGAAAATGGTCGTATTTCTTAGATACCCATGACGCCCCCGCCCCCTGAAAATAACGATGACAAATAGAAAACAGTTTCCTGAATTACTCCCTGAAAAACAATAAATTCTAAGTTGCCTCTATGCTGTAGCGTGGCGGTGAATCTGGAACTTTTTTGCGACTTCATTTGTTTCTTCCTAACGTCACGGGATGGCACGTCTCGATAAAGCAAAACAATAACAAATAAAGAAAAAAAGATAGTAATAATAATAATAATAATAATGTACAAACTTGCATAGATAAAGTGATATAGAGCAGCTTCTTTAAATATTGTGCCCCCAAAGATTTTGACATTCTTTTTCTTTTTCTTTTAATAATAAATATTGTGTCGTTGAGTCCGTCGTCCCTGCCCGTGGTGGTGTTTGCTCCGTCAGGTCCCTCTGCTTCTTAAAAGGCTCCCACAAATAGCTCCAGACCCCCCCCCCCCCCCCCCCCCCCACCGAAAAATCTCATTTTAATTGAAAAAGGGACTCCAGGGTATGGCTATCAACAATGTGGCGTACACACATGACATCATTCAATCGTGTGGATTGGAATAAAGGGCTTCGCCAAACCGCAACATCGAATATTAAAGAAATATCTGAGGCTGATGTGCTTTCCCTGGGATAGTTCACACCAGATGGGATTCTTTTGTTTTTTGTTTTTTTTTGCTTTTGTTTCCATTTCTTTATAATGCACAGAGGGGGAAATGCCCTTTTTTTATTTGGATCTTTATCAATTTAAGGCCATTTACTTGACATTACCATTTGGCTGAAACCACCGACTGGGGTAAGAAATAAAAAATAACACTATTTTTTGAAAAACGACATCTATTTCCGCTTGTTTAAAAAGAAATAATATATAGAGGACGTAAAGTTAAACTAATAAAGCTGAGCTTTAACAGGAAAACATTAATTGTCCAGAAGCGTTAAAAAAAAAAAAAATCCCAGTCAATCACAACAACACTCTCCCAAAAGCAGAAATGAAGAAAATAGGAGTCGAATATTTGAGAAAATTAGACAACGTTGAGTGTGACCGCAGCTACTAAGGGAAGTTTTTCCTTTTTTTGGTGAAAAGCTGATGAAAGTATGTTAGAATAAAGCGCACGTGAGAATAAATCAGATAATTTACAACTAATAACCAACGAAATCAGGAAAAAAAAAAATGCATTTGTGATAAAAGCCAACAGCCCCAGATATCAAATCTCAAATCCTAAACATCGGCCTTTTATTTTCCTCCATTTCCTGCATTTGGGAAAGCGTTGACCTCCAGTCATGAAGACCTTAAAGAACTAAGATAAGAGCGGTAACTTTTGTTTTTTAATCTTTTTTTTTTTTTTTTTTACATCTATATCATAACCAAACAACAGTCTTCGAAAAAAAAAAAAACAATTTACGCTTTTATTTTGACACTACACCCCACCCCCACCCACCCAACACGTTTCCAAATCGAGAGGGTTATGAAACATTGACATCATCATGGAGGACAAGCTGTACAGTGACTCCACCTCTGGAAGAAAAAAAAAACTAAACAAAAAAACAGAAAAACTACCAAAAAAAGAAAGAAAAAGGTTCCAAAAGAAAGGGTGTGTGCAAACCGAGAGAAGCACCCGAAATGTGCGCGGTGACACTCCACTGCTACAGAGGGAAACAAAAGTATTAAAACCGCCGGCAAAAGCCTTTTTTAATAACAACAACAATAACAAAAAACGAAACCCACGAAACAGAGTGATGGAGATAGAAAGTGAAGACCAAGAGTTTGTTTTTGTTTTTCCTTTCTTTCCCCGTGTGAAGAAGTCCACGCGAGAGCACGGTTAAAAAGCATTTCAGAACCGTCGTACGTGTCCTCGCATCGCAAAACGAACTCCGGAGGGCACCTTGAGTTATGACATTCCCTGACCTTTGACCTCCTTGGGTGCCCCCCCCCCCCGCCCGCCCCCTTCTCTCTCTCTCTCTCTCGCACCTTAAAACCACGCAGCGCGATGGATCCCGAAGCGAGCCGGGGGAGGGGCCGCCGCCGCCGCCGCCGCGTCGCCCCCCGGCCTTTAAAAGAATGAAGCGCTTGAGGCCGGAGAGAGGACGGAAGGAAAGGAATGAAAGCTAAAAAAAAAACAAAATAACAAAAAAACAAACCAAAGATGGCCCCCCCGCTGTCCTCAGAGGGGCGCGGGTCGTAGGTCGTAGCCTTGGCGTCCCGAGACGGGGAGCGGGTGCGTTTAGGTGGGGAGCGGGTCGTCGTCGCCCTTGCTGCACTTGCACTTGCAGCAGAGGATGATGGGCGTGGCCAGGAGGAGGAAGGGGGAGGCCACCAGCAGGAGGAGGCCGAAGCCGGCGAATATCCCCACCACCTGGGGAGGGGTAGGGCACGGATGAGGCTACGAATAATTTCATATAACCCTAACCGCCAACCCCGACCCCGACCCCGACCCCGACCCGGACCCGACCCCGACCAAGTTATTCACCTTTAACATATAGCTTGAATTAGTAGAAAACCTATATATTTTTGGTTCTCTCAACTTAAAACGAGAAATGTGTAGACAAATAAAAATTAAAAAAAAAAAAGAATCAGTGCAGTACAGCTGGTTCACCACAGTGGGGTGCCAGACACCAACACGGCGTCGCGGCTACAGAAGGGACCAATAACATGCAGCCCCGCGCAACAGTGACTTGTGGCAGCGACCAAAACAAACATGCTGCACAAACATTCCTTTTTCTCCATGTTGAGAAAATCCACTCCTTATTCCCCCCCCCTAGCGCTATCTCTACGCCAATGTGCGCCCAAAACCCAAGCAGCTACATGGAGGGAGGATATTCGATCAAGGGAGACTCTGAGCCATTTCTATCAAAGCCAGATTGGCGCAGACACATCTTATGTATTTATGAGGGAGTCAGATGGATGTTGTTTTTTTTTTCCCCTCCAGATCTTGGGGGAGCACGGCTGATTTTGAGAGAGAGAGAGAGAGAGAGAGAGAGCGAGAGAGAGAGAGAGAGGAAACGCTATAGATGAAGCTGGCACCCGGCAGCAAGCTGAGCGGCGGCCATGTTCTCATGACTCAGTCTGCCCCACTGGGCAGCAGATGCCAGTGTGTACGCTAACGCTCTCAGCACAACAAGTATGGCTGAACAATGTGCTACCCTGGGAATAGAGCGACTTTGCCAGCTCCAAGTGACGCAAAGAAGGCGTGTTTGTCACAGCTTTTCGACGCGAGGATGTCATTTCGAGAGGCGGGATGGGAACTGTGGGGAGGAAACGTGGGAAACGACAATTTTTTTTCTTTTTTTGCACTATCCCCCCGTTCCCCCAAAGGTTCCAGAGCACACGATCTGGCAGCCGCTGTCCACGGCACCGCGATGACTGAGCTGCCCTTCCCTCGTTCTATTGTGAGAGTAATAACAGCCTGTCACCGCGGGTGTGAAGGAAAGAGAGAGACGGAAAGAAAGGAAGGGATGCACGTGTGCATGCACATGCTGCAGTGCAGAGGGAGTGCACAAGGGAAGAAGAAAGATTAAAAAAAAAAAAAAAAAAAACGAGAAGGAGGAGAGGGGAGGAGGACAGAGGGACGGGCGGCCCTCACCTGCGTTCTGTGCCAGATAACGGACGCCCTGGAGTGGCCCAGTTTGTTCCGACACGGCCCTTTGTCGTAGTGGATCAGCAGGAAGTCATCCTGTGCACACACACATGCATCAATAGGCGCGGACGGACAAACAGAAAGGGCAACATACACACAGCGATATCTATTAAGATGGACGGGTATGGGGCAGCTGCTCCAAGATAATTGCTTGTAAATGACCCGCGGGGCCCGGTGGAACGGTGCCGACGGGATTAGCGTTACATAATCACCACATCTTGGAAAAACAACAAACCTCATTCAATCTCAAATAAAACATGACATTATAAAACAAAGCAATAAAACATCCAATAAAACATGAATGTGCAGGCCAGCTTTTCAATCTCAAGGTTAAGACGCACAATGTGCTGGCCTGAAGAAGCCTACATAAACAGGGCCCGACAATAACAGTTGCCCATTTGCCCCCTTGTCAACCACTGGATTAGAACCACACAGGATCAGTCAATTATACAATGAGTCAAATTCGGCAACCCTTTTATCAGTCTTGGCAGCTAACAGCCGATGGTTGGGTTGCCGACTTAGGCAACTGCTTCTAAAAGTCAGCATCGGACCCTGTATTGAATATATCAAAGTGCATCAAAGTACAAACTCACGTCCAGAGACTCGAGACAGTACCAGCAGAAGGCGTGTTTGCAGTTCTTGCACATCATCTGGGCGCAGCCCTCGTCCCGCTCGATGTAAACTTTACATTTGGGGCAACGCTTGATCGGCGCGTTGTCCTCCTCGGTCTTATAGAACGGGCTGGAAGAGGACGAGACACAGGGAGACTGTCAACAGATGAAAGTTTGTTTTGCCCTCACCCAACAAACAGTGGAGTCAAAAAATTAATATTGAGGAAGGAAAAGCTCGGATGCAATAATGGATGCTTGAACAAAGCGCTTCGAACAAAGGGCTACGGCTAGGAACAGAGCGCTATGAATAAACGGCTAACAACGAAGCTCTACTATCAAAGCGTTACGAACAAAGCAATATGAACGAACCGAATGGTTATGAACGAAGCAGTACTAACAAAGCTCTACAAACAAATGGCTACAGCTACGAATGAAGCGCTACCAACGAATGGCTATGAACGAAGCGCTACGAACGAAGCGCCAGGAATGAAGGGCTACGGCTAATAACAAAGTGAAACGAACAGAGGGCTACGGATACGAAGGAAGCGCTACGAGCAAAGGGCTACTCGTCCATAAAGGGGTTGGAGACCTGTTGTTAACTGACACCCATTGACCTTTACCTCTGTAGGACTTCATTAAACCCCTCCATTCTCCCTCCTTTGGGTGTCAAACTCTATCTAGCCCTCCTTCCATTTCACCAAAGTGCTGACATCCCAGAGCGGGTGGCAATGCAGGTCCCTCTCCTAGCCGTCCCTCTCCTCCCGAGGTAGAAAACAAGCCCATTTGTTATCAGGCCAATTCTCCAGGTATTGATCGAGCCAAGTCAGAGTGAATTAAGTCTCGTTCCGTACGTCTCCAAAACCCAGTAAGCAGCACTTCTTTGGAGTTGCTCGGCTGGGGCAGAGAGCATGAATCCGTACTCTATTTGGTTTAGTTTGGGTTTGGTTGAAGCCTGCGGAGGAAGAATAGCCGTCTTGCTGCCTTGACGATGATGCCAGTATCATGGGACCAGGACAGGTCCACGCTGATGTGGACCCCAAGGAACCTGAAACTGCTAACTCTCTCAACTGCGGCCTGGTTTATGTGAATAAGCTCCACAATAAGTTCCTTTGTTTTGTTGACGTTGAGTTGGAGCTCGTTTTCCTTGCAGCTTGTTGTCATGGCACTCTCCTCTTTCTGTAGGCTGTCTTATCGTGACCAGTGATAAGGCCAATGACTGTGGTGTCGTCAGCAAATTTTATGACGAGTTGGAGCTGTGAGTGGCCACACAGTCGTGCGTTAACAGGGAGTACAGGAGTGGGCTGAGCACGGATCCCTGGGGGACTCCAGTGCTGGGAGTCAGTGCGGAGGAGGTGGTGGTGACCATCCGCACAGCCTGGGGTCTGCCCGTCAGGAAGTGCAGGATGATGAGCACAATGGTGTTCAATGCTGAACTATAATCAATGAACAGCATTCTCACAAATGTGTTCCTCTGGTCGAGGTGGGAGAGGGCAATGTGGAGGGCCTGTAGGTGAGCTGCAGTGGGTCCTAAATGTCAAGCAGTAAGGAGATGATGTAGGTTTTGACAAGCCCCCTGAAACACTTCATGATGACAAATGTGAGTGCTACGGGTCGGTAGTCATTTCAACAGAGGGCATTTGTTTTATTGGGAACAGGGACAATGGTGGTATTTTTAAAACATGTGGGGACTATTGACTGGAGAAGGGAGAGGTTGAAGATGTCTGAAAACATCCACCAGCTGGCCTGCACATGCCTTGAGTACTCTGCCGGGGATACCGTCAGGGCCAGGGGCCTTTAATCCTTTTTAGAGATTTACACACCTCTGCCCTCGATAATTCCAGTGGACAGCGGCCCTGGTCCATTTGCATATCCAAAGTAGGGGTGTTATCCTCAAAGCGTGCATAGAAGGTGTTCAGTTCATCTGGGAGAGATGCAGACACTTCCTCAACACTATTGGTTTTCCCTTTATAATCCGTGAGGGTTTTTAATCTTGTCCAAATGTTTTTGGTGTTGTACTTTGATGGTAGTTGTACTTTGTCCCTGTATCTTTTCTTTGCATTATTGATCGGCTTCCGGGGCGCATACCGGGATCCTCCCATATTCATTGAGATCCCCCGAGATGTAAGCGGCAGTCCAAGCTTTAAGCCTACCATCGACTTCCCGGTTTACCCACGACTTGTGGTTTGGGTGTGTTTGAACATTAACCCTTGGAACAACGTCGTTGATGCACTTGCTTATAAAACCAACAACTGATTTTGTGAATGTGTCAATGGTGATGAGTCTGATTGGTTGCACCGACGGTGGATGGTCCACATCACAGGCTTTTCCTTTTGAGTCTCTGTCTTTAGGCGGGGAACAGCAAAATCGAGGAGCGATTTGATTTGCTGAAAGGAGGTCGGGGGAGGGCATTAAATACTTCTCCCCTGACAGGGACGTGGACCTTCACCCAAGGGACTGAATGAAGAAAGGCATCAGAGGAGACAAATGGCTCTGTTTGTTATCTCAGGCTGAGATTGGACCAACTTCCCCCTCTCTTTCCCTGACTCTTCACCGGGAACCTGCATTATTTTGTTTGATCCAAACCTCCATGGAGAACACCTGGTCTCCTAGACCAGGCCATAAAATGCAAGACTCACCTGAACGGCTTTCATCTGAAATGGCTCGTTTGTGTCTAAGAAGCATTCGACAACTGAGCATTTAGGCTGGTCCTCCTCGAGTTTCGAACTTTCTTTATTATCATCACTTTATTATCATTATTTTATTTTTACATTTCAATTTCTTTCCTTTCAGTCTTTGTTTTGCTAAGGTTTGAGCGAAATTTAAATGTTACTAAACAAGCCTGCTCCAGCCCCAGATGGAGAACTGCATTTACTTATTTTTGTCATCAAAACTTGCTGTTTTTGCAAAGTTATATTATTTTATTTATTTTTTTGTTTTCTATCGATTCACGATCCCGAAATCCCGGTTGCTCACTGCAGCGAGCGACTACCCACTGACTCCACCTGGCCCAACAACTCAGGAGAGCTGCTAAACTCCTCACCATGACACTACGATCCGTAAGGCTTAAAGGATTCGAAATCTGCTTATGACACGCATTGATGTCGAATTTAATTAATAATAATTTATGACAAGTTAACAGCCGTAGTGCGTGCCTCATTTTATTATTCTAATGAGTGACATAACATCCTACCTCACTACTGTTTGAGTTTCACCATTTTTTAATCCTGCATTCATGCGTTTCTTTTCTTGATCATTTATTTTCTATTATTTTAGTTTTTTTCATATGTATCATATGTTTACTATTATTAAATTTATTCAACAGATTAAATCAAAATCAACAGAAATAAATCAATTGATTGGAAAGAAGTCGGTGTGCATGTTCCTTAAGAGATTAATACAGTGGTAAATGGTCGGACGAAAGATCCAATCCCTTCTGAGACTGATCAATTATAGTTTACTTGGTTTATATATATATTCTTTTGGTAATAAACAAGAGTAGTGCCCCATAAACAAAAGAATATGCTAATTCAATAATTAATAAACCATGTAATGCTATGTAAATTGATCCCCTTTTTCAACAAGTGCAATTTTAATTCTTAACATGGTGATAATGCTACACCTCCCCCTCGCTCAGATGGAATGTCCCTCTGGAACATTGGCCGATGCACGAATCAAGGGGTGTAGCCACGTCTCTGTGTAAACCATAACGTTCCAGTTCTTGATGTCACATTGAAAAGCCAAGATTCTTCCAAGATCATCCAGCTTGTTATCCATTGACTGGACATTCACTAGAAGAATGCTTGGAAGAGGAGACCTGTTTCCCTGCTTCCTCAGGCTCCAAGAGCCCCGCTCGCTTTCAGGGTCTTCTATGACGGTGCCGCCATGTTTTTTTCAGGTAACCCAAACAAAGGACAGTTCGTGATGGCTGTTGATCTTGATGAAAAATTTGCTTCCACTCTAGTTCTGATGTCTGAGATTGTTTGTCTATCATACTGTATAAGAGCACTTACATTTGTTAGAAAAGAACAAAGAAATGGCAACAAAAAACAAGTAAAACACGAAGTTGGAGAGGAGCTCGAAAGACCATATGGCGCCATCTTGTTCCAGTCATGTTCCTAAACGCCTACGGTTATGTTGTGTTAAGAAGGTACAAGTAAATAGACTTCACCAGCGTTGGAATGGACATGCCTTTCTGTGGAATAGCCAATGTCAATGGTGAAATCATATCCAATAGGGCAGAGATTTAACAGCTAACTAATCAAACGCCCTTTTTTCTGTAGCGACATTGTAGGTCCGTGCCGAGGCCACCTTCTTCAAAAACGGCAAAGAGGAAGGAGAAACGCCAAGAGCTGAGGATCAGATCAAGAGTCCAGGGAGTGAATTTTCCTTCAGACATGTGTATGGCCGGTATACATAGTTCAAATGCCAAGGGTTAGTGAGCTCTTAACCTCTTGAGCTAATAGGCTAGTCCTGCTGATCCCCACTCCCTCCGCTTTGGCCGTCCGAGCCTCGTCCGGGAGCTTGGCGTGGCTAATGAGGTTACTGGGGTAAGAATATATCACAAGGTGGACCAGGTGGACACATCGAAGGGCAGCCCTCTCAGGTTTCCCCGCCTCTCTGCCTCGGAGCTGAATCACTGTTTCCGTCTGAGCGATTAATAGGCCTTTCCTCAGACTGCTTCGTTGCAGTTCAGGACAGGGAGATTGTTTTATGGTCGGCCTATTACTTTGGGGCCGTAAGCCCTGGCGCGTGCCCAGAGAAACCCTGGCCGACATGAGGCGACCACACAGTCCACCAGGCGCGTTTTCGTCGAGATACAAGATGCAGCCGATAATCAATAAACATTTCCACGAATGTAGATGAATTCATTGTTTTCCCCAAATCTGAGGGCTTCCTACTTAGAATGTCTCTGTATGCAAAAGTCAATTACAGTGGTGTAAAACTGTAATAACTTACACTTTGGACACGTTAATAATAACATCATAATAATTAAGACCCATCATCCATTGTTATCCTTGCCTCTATTAGTGTGTACATATCTAAGTATGCTGTACAGAATATAGCAACCATACCATCTATTAGCCCCTGCCATGGCCTTTTCATTTAATTTATCCAGTATACTTTGTATATTGGGTTTTTTTTGGAATAGACTTTTTATGCTAATTGTCTGTACAGCAATGCCCTAACCCTTACCACGACAAATTCATTGTTTCTGAAAATGTACCTGGTCCAATAAACTGTTTCTGATTCTTTGCAAGTTTCAGTTCATTCATAGGAACACAATATTAACAGAGCTGGTTCAATGTGATTAATGGCTTATATTTCCATGCTCTCTGTGAATATATATTTTGTATCCAAGTTCTATATAGAAGTTCGCTCTAGGAGTGTGGAGTAGGAGTAATAATGTGTTACCTATTTAGCTTTTATAGTCTTTGTGAGTCATTGTGGAGCGTTTGATAATTATAGAAGGAACGTCTACTGTGTGTACTGTGTACGGTTTGCCAGGACAGCGCCAATGGAATTTAAACAGAAAACAAACTCTAACGATGGTTAGAAACAGAGTAATCTGTTTCTAACCACATTGCAAGCATGTGTATTAAATCATTTTGAATTCAAGTTACATTTTATGAAGAATCATACAGTATAACAGACAAATCAGTTACACCGGAGGGAAAATATTACCATTTTAAAGAGCAAAAGACAGAGGCTGAGTGAATAGAAAAACATGCATACTTTAGACTTTTTTGGCAGCTTCTTAACTCTTTTGTGAACATTGGCAATGGTTTTTTTGTGACTTTTTTGGTAACTTTGTTTATGTTTTTTCATTCGTTTTTTGGCAACTTCTTCACTTATTTTGTAACTTCTTTGGCAACTTCGTTCATATTTTTTTGTGACTTCAGGGCTAAACACTAACTTTAAAATAGTGGTTGCCAGGCTGGCAACTAGGCATCCGCTTTTGGTTGCCGCAACTGAAAATATGGTTGCCATTTTTAGACACCTCATATTTTGAGTAATTAAGAAGCTGCATTTATTCGTCTTCAGCTATGAAAATGTGACAAAATAATGTCTAAAAGGCTTTATTACAGTATCTAAACTAAATTCTTTGTCGTTTGTGTTTTATCTGATACTTGAATTTGAATCACAGAGGGGAAGAAACACAAGGCAAGACAGACAAGAGCTGTGATAACTCCTGTAGTCACGCTAAGCCTGTGTCTCCGTCTCTCTGTTACACCCACATGTTTATGCTCACCCCACAGACAATAAGAATCTCAATAGTCCTGTTTGACACCTCATTGTTAGCAATGGTAAATTCCAATTTGCATCTTTCCATTCAAAAGTAGCTCTCCACCCGAGGAGGTCTGAGGCATGCTCATTATTAATGCTGTCTGTCTACAAAGAACTTGTTATTTTATTGTAATGGCTATATGTTGACAAATTAACAAAAAAATATTACTAAAGATATTTCCTGTATATATTTTTTTATATTTAATTTTTTTTATTTTATTTTTAAGTACGACAGGTAGTTTTCATTTTTTTCTGTCCAGTTTTCACAAAAATGTCTTATCACACCTAGTTTGAGTATTTAACTGTAGTTTTAGTTAACTGCACAGGGACGCAAACACATGTACAGTGAAAAAGGTCTGACATATATTTATGGTGTAAGCAGACGGTTTTCCGAGTTCCAATGAACGCGTGACAGTTTTCGGAGCCTGTGAACGCAGCATTGCTTCCTGCTTGGAACGCTTTCAACCGGAGACTAGAGCCATGTCCACGTCTCGTTCATAGAAAATGCTAAAATTGGTTGCGGCACACCCCCCCCCCCGCTTCTCTGTCAGTTGAATCAATTAGCACATTCTTTTGTGATGTTGATTGTGAGTCAAACTTTTCACCCCAAAGTCGCACGAGGCACAATTGCGCACGTGAGTAAACGCGCCAACGCACGTGCAGCGTTCTGGTTCCAACTGTGATATCAATATTAAAATATCAACTAAAGCAACAAATGTATTTATTTTGGGGTGCATGCGGTCCGTATTTTTTACATAAAAAAAAAAAAAAATGGTGGCACAAAATGGTTGCCAATTGACTCAATTTGGTTTGAGGACAACTGGGCTAGTTGGGCTAGTTTTTTAATTCTTTTTTTTGACTTGAGTAACTTTTTAGCTCCTACTGTACCTGTTCTCCCCCGGCAGGAAGGAGGTAATGGGCAGGCTGTTTTCGGGGCAGGCCTGGCCCGGGTGCCAGTTGGCCTTGCAGGCCGAGCAGAACTCCAGGGCACAGACAGCACATTGGACCAGCTGCGGCAGCGGCGGCGAGTCGGTGTCCTTCAGCTGGCACACGGCCTGACAAGTGGAGGACGGGCACCATGTCCGGCACGGGTCCAACAGAACCTCTGTGGAGAGACATTTAAAAAATAAACTCTTTAATGCCAATGTTTGTGTCGTGCCTACTATTCACAGTAGAATGTACTTGCAGCCACAAAACTCAAGTAACTAACAAGGTTCGAAGTGAGATGCCAGGACAATGCTCACATTAGGATGAAGATAATAATAATAAACATAGGTGCAGGCATCAATACACGGGGTCCGGTTTAGTCATGTAAGGTACCTTTTACAGGTTTCCGAGGTTCTGTAAAAACACATCGTATTGCACTTACATCAATGGATGTTGTTCTTTGATTCATCAGTGGATGTTATTCATTTAAATGTCCCTCAGGCACGGTGCACGGGCACGGTGCACGAACACAGAACGAGTTAAGGTGGAGGTACACTTAAAAGGAAGTAGAGGTTTTGGACCAAAAAGACGTCTTCAGAACAAGCTAAGAAGAAATTGACGCGGCGATCAGGGTTCTTGCGGTGCTCTTGGCGCAGGCCCCCTGAGGCGTACTATGTCTTTGGTCTTTCTCTCGTTTTGAGACCTCCCCTTGTCACGATTGGCCCAAATGCTGTTGGCAGGGGACTTCAACCTCGCTTTCCGGGTCATTCAACCTCCTCCTTTTCTTGGGTCAACAAGCTTGTTTTTTTATTCTGGAGCCACAACATTTGGAGCGTGTTTTATATAAAACGTATCTCCTCAAATATCAACCGGTGCTAAGAGAGAGCGATCTTCGGTCCACTGTGTCTCCCAGCAAAAAAAAAAAAAAAAAAAAAAAAAAAAAAAAAAAGTGAGTTTATTTTAGACGGGCGTGGCACCCGGACGGCAGTTGAGGTAAAGTAGAGTTCTTACTGAGTATCCTGCTGACGGTGTTCTGGGACATTCCCCGGTGGTTCTAACGTCTTTTGTTCTCGCGGCCTTTTAAGTGTACCTCCTGAGTTCCCGTTAAACGTAGCGTCGGCTCGGCAGGGCTCCAGACTAACTTTTTTCCATCACCGTCCAGGAACGGCACCGAAAAACAATTCTAGCCGTCCTCAAACCATTTTCACAGTCCTAAATAATTATATATATTTTGCTCCATTCAAAGAAACTTTCAAAAGAAAATTTTGGATTTTTATTAAACGATAACTATAAGAACTGTAACTATAACCATAACATCCAGCGAGGTAGGGCTTTTTTCTTTCATGGCTAGTAGCAGAGAACAGCAGAATGACTGTAGTAAACATTAGCAATAATTAAAAGTTTTTGACATTCATGAAAACAATTCTTGAGGTTGTGCACTTGTTCAAAAGCCTCTGAGATGTTACACATTCACATCTCTACCTTCATAAAAATATTATATGTTAATGTCTGATAGTATCCGATACTTACTTATAGGTTTTTGCTTTGATATTCCCCTCTGGTGGGGAACACACACACACACACACTCTGTCTTTTGCTCACACACACACACACACACAAAAAGTTAGCGGTATTTGGCTTTCGGGTGAAATTTATGGAAAATGTAAAAAGTTCACGCTACAGTGATATTATATCATGGAAGTAGGGCATTTAAGAAAAAGCATGCAATGGTGATTTCCTCATCTCAAACTATTTATTGACACAAAAGCCAACAACAGTAGTGGGTATACCACAACAAAAAATCTACACGGCGACTCTACACGGCGACTCAGCTGATCCCATAGGTTTTCTATGGGATTCAGGTCTGGAGAAAGTGCAGGCCACTCCATTTGAGGTGCCCCAGTCTCCAGCAGCCATTCCCTAATGATGCCACCTCCATGAGCTGGAGCATTGTCGTCCATGAAGATGAAATGAGGCCTGTGTTGTTCAGGGGCACAATGACTGGATTAATGATGTTATTCAGGTAGTATGGGCTTGTCACTGTACCATTCACAAATTTTCTTCAGAGAACAGCACTGAGGCCAACTGGTCCCTCGTCCGGCGTAAGCGCTCCCTGGCCCGTGCAAGACGATGATGCCTGTGCCTGGTGGTGTGGTCAGGTGCCCTTGCAGGTCGTCTAGCATGCAGACCACGCTGATGTCAACAGTTTTGAATGGTCTGACGTGACACTTGGGTGCCTCTCACCTCCCTTAAATGTGCCTGGAGTTGAGTGGCATTCATCATCCGGTTCCGCAGGGCACTGTTCACAATGAAGCGCTCATCAGTGTGGGATGAGGCCAAAGGACGTCCACTTCTATGCCTTTCTGTGACTCTTCCAGTCACTGTATCTCTGTTGGAACCTGCTGATGACACTCTGTGACACTCTGAGCTCAGTGGCCACTTCCCTCTGAGAACATCCTGTTTGAAGCCTCGCAATGGTGAGGTACTGTTGATCAGTTGTTATGGTTCATCTTGGTCTCATGATGTCAAAATGTGAACAGCATGATGCAGAGGACTGTTTAAATACCAATTCTAATTGAACCAGGACATTTATTGGTCGATTCATGGATCAAACACCTGTTGTGAATTTTGCCGTTCAGCTCCTTGTTAGAGAACAGCAAGTTGTGCAAAAAGTACTGAAACATTGAACAGTTGGACATGTGCATTCAAAAGTTTAGAGAAGGTCAAATTAAGTTCACCTGTAAAGGTTATAGTGCATTTTAGGTTAATCCTGAAATTTCACCCGAAAGCCGAATATCCCTAACGTTTTGTGAGTAGTGTATATATATTATTTTTTATTTTTTTTGATAATGGTAATTCAACAACATTTATAAAAAAATTTAATATATTTGAATATTGCAATAAATTAAAAAAATCTGTGTTTCAATTAAACTAGTTCAATGATTTAATATCCTATTACAAATTAAATACAACCTCTTTAGGTAAGTTTTTATTATTATTATTATATATCATTTTTTTTACACAGGGTGCACCTTGGGAACCGGATCAAAGAGCAGCTTGTTAAAAGATAGTATGGTGTCACCACCAGTGCATTTTAAGCATGGCCCACTGGCCCTGGCGTCTCCCCCTCCCCTTCCCTTTTTTTGGCCGGCAGCCTCCATCCTGGCACATTGATGAGACGGCCGACTGCCTCCGTCCAGGGAGCAGCGTCCAAAACGCGAGGATTTCCAGGGCCAGCTCTCGCATGTTACATAAAAGGAAAACCTTGTGCATTCCTTCTCATGTGTTTCAGTGTGTTTTTGGGCAGGATGGCGTGTCGTTGGTATTTACTGTAGATGTTGGAGTCAGGTTGTGTCTATGTGTGGACACGGAGGTGGAAAGTAACTAGTTACAACTACTAGTCCTGTTTTTACCTGTAAAGGCACTTAATCGAGTAGAGTTAAAATTTGTTTTTCCTACTCAAGTAAGTATTGTACTTCACTATTGCCAAATTATTTTTAATATCAATCGACAGAGACTTTACATAGACTTCACGGAAACATTTAAAAAATGTGCCTTTCCAGAGCTATTCAAAGCAAAGTGTTTCTATGTGTTGAGGCTGGATGCAGCATTGTTAACTGTGTTGTGACAATTGCACAAAACAATGATTGGCTCTGGCTTTTGGCTTATTAATTCATTGTTTGTCTACATTATTTATAAATGAATCATATCTAAATGGGTCAACGGCTGTCAAGGATAACAAGTTATGACTTAGTATTATTTCAGTAAAACCAACTATATACTCTTGAGGTGTCATTTTCCTCATCACAATTTCTCCTAGTACTTAGGTACTTCAAATTAGAGTACAATCGATTAGATAGACACTTTTCCAAATGAAGTTAAAAAGAAATTTGGCAAAATAATTGTGACAAAAGTATACAATAAACCTACAAAAATAAAGAATAAGCCTCTGTGAATCATCTCTGCAGTGGAAGATGTATGGATTTAAGGATTTTCAGTACTCTCTCCATCTCTGTGTGTAAATATATATTTTTTTTAAACCACCCCTACATGAAAAGGACACGTGCCATAAAAGAGCTGCAGCAGGCCTGTAGCTATGTGTACACACACACACACACACACACACACACACACACACACACACACACACTGAATCAAACATTAGCTTCCCCTTCACTGAGATCCAGACTTTAGATCACAAGAGGAAACCGCAAAATAGCGGAAAACGGCACCAAATATATAGGTTGACATTAAAAAGTATATATATATATTCTTTAAAATGTAAATCATAAATATATATACACACATATATACATTAGAGGTGTGGAAATTTCTCGATTTGAAGATGCATCGCGATGCGGATGTGGACGATTTTGCATTTATGCAGTGATAGATCATAATCGGGAGATGGAAAAAGAAATAAGTCCGACATCAAAAAAATAAAATAAAATAAAATAAAATAAAACCCCGGACCCAACCATTCAACTTACGACAAGCTCTCTGACCAGCTCTGTATTATACCGAGGCCTGCGCGTCGTCTCAGCATCAAGCATCTCATCACCCTGAATCGCAATTGTGGCATCCGTGTCGATCACACACATTTTAGTATTTTTGATTGTGCATAATCTCCGGGTGCGTTGCAATGACATTTCACTTCATATATGTATGAACGTATGTATGGGACAAATAAACCTCTTTACTCTTAAATCTTTATTTACTGTACACACTATAAACACTATATATACTATATACACTACATGCACTATATATACACGATATATACTATATACAGTGTATACATCTCATCTTATCACCGTTCTCAGTCTCGTTCCCGCAGTCCGTCAGTATTCACTACACCAGCATTCACAATGGACCAGCCCCGTTACCATGAAATAACACCGGGTCCTCATTTATCGACCAATTCCCATGACGACCTGGTTGTAGGAATGGAACTTGGTCGTTAAGTGAGGAGTACCTGTATATCTAAATATGTTAAATATTATATTATATAAAAAGATGAGAAAAAATATAAAAGAACTAAATAAAATAAATGATAAGAGCTGCCTCCATCTGAGTCATTCAATTAAGCTGAGAGGCTCCCCTCCTCATGTATATCTGATGGAGCACTGTTAAACTTTCATGAGGACAGGGTCGGGTCGGGATCGGCAGTGAGAGGGGGCAAATGAGCCGCTTGGCCGCCCACTCCTAAACACCTGTCTGCCAACAAAACTCCATCCGCATTATTCATTATTTACAGTGCATAAACTGCGTCTGTGTTGACTGCTGGGCACACCAGGGTTTTTCCCATTGGGGTAGAGGATCCCAAAACATTCAGGGACAAGGAACGCAGATGACACTTGATCGTGATTTGGAACGACACCCAAACAGAAGCACTTAGACGGAAGGTGAAAAACGGGAAAAGCTCGGGAGAAAAAAATAAAAATAAAAAAATCGCTCGCTGTGAATGTACGAGAGGCCAGGAGACCCGGACAAACAGGAGAGGAAGGTCTGGGGGTTTGAGACCAGAGGGGGTGAAGATCAACGTTCCTAGGCAAAAAAAACGACTTCACTGATAGCTTTTCAACAATCCGTGCGGAGTCCCGGAAAAATCAACACATGTCCACAGAGGGAATACAAAATGAATTCGGAGAGCTGCGACACGGCCAGAGGTAACCTGGGATATGACTCACCTCTTTCGAACTGAAGCTTCTTGTACCTCTGCATCATCTCCGAGGCCACCATGCACTCAATCTGGAGATAGGGAAGGAAGGAGGGTATGATTTGTATAAGTCAGCGGCAATGATAATAATAATAATAACTGGGATTTATATAGCGCCTTTCACAAACCCGAGGACACTTTACAATAAAAAATAACAAGACAGGGTAGATAAATCAAAATGAATGAGGAACAGAAAAAAAAGAAGCCAAAAAGGGTCAGGGGCAGTAGGCCTCGTTGAACAGGTAGGTTTGGAGGAGGTTTGGCAATGGAAATTATTCATGCGGTGTCATGTCAAATTTTAATTGTAAGACAAGAATGCATCCGCGTATAAGCCTATAGACCCAAGATTCAATGAACCTGTGAAGGTTGAACTCCAAAGGTGGGGCAAAACAAAGTGTAAGAAAAAAAAATTATGTATGTATAATCTGAATCAGAAAAAAATAAAAAAAATTATACACACACACACACACACACACACACACACACACACACACACACACACACACACACACACACACACACACACACACACAAACATTATATGTACCCATTATGTGAGCAAAACGAAAAGAGCATTTGGGCTGCTGTAAATGAACAGTGGAACTAGTAGAGGGACAGAATTCCCAACTATTGCTCTCGGACTATTCCACAACTATTCCGGGACTATTCCATGACTATTCCACTGGCTCCCTGTATCTTCCCGCACCAAGTTCAAATCCTCGATGCTGGTCTTCAGGGCAGGTCACTGGATCTGCACCCAAACACACAGCATCAGGCATCAGGTCACAGCGCCGGCGGTGCCCAGCGGTTGACCGAGCTCCCCAGCTTGTCACGCTTTGCAGACGGACTCACAAGCTTCAAGAAACACCCGGAGACCCTGCTCTTCCAGGAACACCTGATCCTTAGCAATAACTGCTATAACTGTTATTTGTTGATGTTGACTCGTATTAAATTGTTGTATTGATATAATGAACTGACAACATACTTCTTATACTTATCATATTGCACTAACATACAAGAAAAAGTAAAAATAAATAAGTGCTAATGACACAGGTTTTATTCAGATTTCTTACAGCTATCTTGCACTTGTATATGGTTGAATTTAGAAACTTGTGTTCGTGCACCTAAATTTGAGCTTGCTCCAATGGTGGCTGTGTGCTTTGTTTCTGTCCTCTCATGGAAGTGGCTTTGGACAAAAGCTTCTGCTAAATGAAATGTAAACGTAATTACTATTCCATAACTATTCCACGACCATACCCTGACTATTCCAAGACGAATCCCTGATTATTCCATGATTTTTCAACAACTATTCAATAACTATTCCATGACTATTCCCTGAATATTTCCAGGCTATTGTCTTACTATTTGGCTACTATTCCACGACTGATGGATTAATTCCTGAGCCGTGCGGCCACGTGGCACTGCTCAGGCCTGTGCCTTCAGGCCTCCCTCCAGAAAACTGACTGGAGGACAGGCAAGTTCAAGGCAGCTACTCGGCCCTCAAATTGAGCCCCCCGAAAAAGACAGACAGAGAGATAGAAGGATAGACGGGCTGGAGGGCTGAGCTCTTACTCCGTTTAAACACCGGCAGATGACGCACAGTGGTCCTTGTAAACCACCACAGAGGTTGTTGTATCATCCCAAATGAGATTATATATATATATATATATAGATAGATAGATAGATATATTTTTTTAAGATTTCAAAACCTAGGAGGAGGCTGAGAACTTTGAATAACTGAGACTAATGATAATAATGAGAAGGTTTTAAAACACGGTAGCGAGACGCCATCTTTTTAATTTTAAACAAACAGAAAAACAGGAGCGTAAACTTCACTCCCGACCCAAATCAATGGTTTGATTTACCTCGTTCTCCTGTAAGTGTCCCCTTTTGGGACAGGCAGAGTCAGGACAGCTAATTGCGGTTTCAAGGCCCTCTTTGATCAGGAGTTCAACGTACTGCTTCAGGCACTGGAAGAGACGGACAAACACGAGCACAAGCACAAGCGCACACACACACACACACACACACACACACACACAAAATTGACCCATTTTAATAGCCAGTCAGTGGATTCAGATTAAACACTGGTAAAGGGTAAAAACTGTTTTTCTCTCCATTTCACCTCATTTAATGCGGAAGTGCTTGAAAAACAAAACAGTAGGGCTTTAGGGTGACCGCCCAGGACAAAAAAAAAAAAAAAAAAACAACCATATTGACAATCCGGAGGTGAGCATTGTGACACAATTAAGCATATTCTGGCAAATCCTCACTTATTAAACCATCCGGGCGGGAATAAAACCTACATTTTTGTAAACATTTCTATTGTGCTACGACCACAAAAGAAAAAGTCCAAAATCTTTACTCTGTTCTTAGTTTTTCCAAAGCCTACTGTATATTTCCAGATCTGATGTGGTTCTTAGTGACCGCTGGAGGCACTCCCATTTTATTTATTTACTTATTTTTTCTTTTAACAGATTTTAGTTGACAGGTCTCAAACCAGCAGGCGATTTCACATCCGTCCTTTGGTGTGAACTACACAAAGACTGCTCTTGGTCGCGCTCACCAGCGTGCAGAAGACACATTGGCACTGGGTGATGGTGGTCATCTGCTCCAGGGGGAACTCTCCAAGGCACAGCTTGCAGGACACCAGCGGGTCCAGGGCCAGGTCCCAGGTGGGCCGGTACCGTGCCGTCGTCATGCTCACACCGGGCTGGAGGGACGGATGGTTATTTAAGAATTATTTGAGCATTAAATGAATTCAACAGCAGTAACTCAAGAGAAATCATTGGCGGAGGACTGATTTTGGTCCTTGTCCCATCGTCACTTGATGACCCAAAACTGAAATTCAGTACGATATTTACCTATTTTTATCAAATGCATTTTACTTTATTGTTTTATTGCCTTCTATGTAATGTAAAACACTTCGAGTTGCATATTGTGCATGAAATGTGTTATACAACAAAAAGGCCATTATTAATTCGGTCAAGTGAATTTATAGCCAGAGAGAGAGAAAAAAAGACAAAGCCAAAAAGAAGACACACAAATGTATGTTATGTATATAATTGTGCTTTAATTTTCCATTAATTTAGCTTGGTTAAAAAAAAAGGTCCTTACAGTGTCAGTGTCAGATCAGTGTGAAAACTTGATTTTGTTCTGATGAACACAGAACTACTGTTCTGGCTGGAAGTGATGGATAAGTAGGGGCTTGCAATTTTGATCTTGCAACACAAGAGCTAGTTTCCATTAATCATTGATTAAAAAAAAGAATGCTTTAAACATGTTGCTTTTATTATATGCCAAATCTTCAACTAACTGTTAACTGGACTTAAGACCAATTAATAGGACTGTTCAAACCGTCAGCAGGCGTCAACCAAAGGGTTAAAAGTAAACTGTGCATCACTTATTGTGACATCATCAGCGACACACGAAGCGTAGACTGGCGGCGCATTGTGAGGGAGAAAACACACAAACAGCTCCAGTGTATCCCAGAATGCCGCTGGCCCTCCCGTCTAAATGCCACCCACCACCATCACCTCCATTCATCCCTTACTGCAACAGATGGAGAAAAAAATAAATAATTAAAAATAAACAAGTGCAAAACAAATTAATAAAAAATCCACATTTCAGAACCCCTCCGCTACAGCTGGTTAGCCGCCTGAGCGCCAATCGCACCCTGATAAAATAACACGTTATTTCCTTCCCCGCACGTCACCCTTTCTATTTTGCGAGAGCTGGGGGAGAGAGGGATATTTTCAGCCCCGTCTCGTCACTCTCTCTCTCTCTCCTCTTTCCTTTTTCTCCGCATGTGAGAGCAGAGAGCATCCAATTGGCCGTTGACAGGAAGTGGCACACAAAACAACAACACTCCCCCTGCTCCTAGGCAACCGGGCGGCGGTCGGGAGGGAGGGCTCAGGGAGACTGGACAGAAGGAATGATGATATGGCAGAGGAGTGCACAGAGAGAGAGAGAGAGAGAGAGAGAGAGAGAGAGAGAGAGAGAGAGAGAGAGAGAGAGAGAGAGAGAGAGGGAGAGATTTCATGCGAGTGCTCCGCGAACCGTGAGTAAACACCGGGCCTGGCGCCGTCTACACGTGCCACCCAGAGGAGAAACGAGGAGGGGAGGAGGAACAGGAGGAGGTTGGGAGACGGGAGAGAGACACAAAGGGGCACAGAGAGAGGACGGGAGGAAGAGGGAGGATGGCGAGGGTGAGAGAAGGACGGAGAGCTCCCACGTGGCCAGAGATAGGTCACCACTTGACAGTAACCCCACCACCGTCATGTCTCCCCCGACATCACGTTTTTGGGGAGAAAACCGTCCATCCCTCGCTAGAAACCATGGTTACAAAATCCGCTCCTTCGGTTAAAGTGGTAATCCATCAGATCGTCCTCGTTGGGGCGGATTACGCTACAAGTCTCAGAAACTGAAACGTTCTTTTATTCCACCCAACGTCCGGGTTCACCTTCCTCTTTGCTCTGGGACGGACTTTTTCCGTTCTCCAAATTTTTTGGGGGGGCTTTTTCTTTCTTTTATCTAAAGGGGTCTGTTATTTTTTGCCAATGCCAATCCATATCGACAGTTTACCGACCACAACACGTGCCTGATCTTGCCATTTTTGCCTGGTGGCGGACCCCGCCACCAACATTGAAAGCAGCTCATAGAGGAGCCCATGCACAACCCACATACATGGGATGGCTGTTTGTTAGAAAGTGCAAGCTCAGTAAAGTTTGTAAAAACAATCTCACGGAAAACCGCTTCAATAGCGAACATGCAACAGATGACCGGACTAACCTCTGTTACACGTGGTATGCAAATTTCACTTTGAGCGATGTCAAATTTTTTTCGAGAAAAGAACGGGAGGGAAGAAAGTCGGAGGCAGATAGAAAGTGACAAAGAGGAAGATTAAAAAGAAAGAGGACAAGAGACGCAGCGAGAGGGGTGAGTTGATCTGTTGTTAAACTCAAGCCAAAGTGACAGGCAGTGGAGGTGGGGGGGGGGGGCGACTCATTCATCCATCTCCAGTCGCACTGACCACATCGCACACAGCGGCGTTATGTAAGACATCCTCGCAGGCAGGACGCGGCATGAAAAAGTGCTTTGTTGCCAAGATCCAGTCAAAGATTTCTAAAAAGAAAAAAAAAACCTGCAGGCTATTCGGAATGTGTGTGTGTGTGTGTGCGTGTG
Organism: Zeus faber; assembly: GCF_960531495.2. Lineage (NCBI taxonomy): Eukaryota > Metazoa > Chordata > Actinopteri > Zeiformes > Zeidae > Zeus > Zeus faber. The sequence continues at coordinate 13,446,553 of NC_137198.1, forward strand.
TGTGTGTGTGTGTGTGTGGGGCGAGACGGAGTCGGGGAAAGATAGAGCGCGAGGGAGAAGTGTTTGGTTGTCGGTTTCGACGGCGTGAAAGTAACACGACTTGTAGCGTTAGATCAGTGAGTCTTCCGCAGCAGCTTAGTTTATACTGAAGTAGAATTGGCAGCCAAGCTTCAGTCAACCGATTCCCAACTTTAGGCCATCGACCGGTTCATGGTGCATTGAGACCGATACGGGGGTCCGCGTATTTATGTAGTCGCATCTTTGACGTTAAAACAGGTTTCTGATTCATATCGATTAATCATTACACCCCTAACTCATACGTCACATCATTCGGCAGGTCACCTATTTGGGTGCAACACCGGTAACAACACTACGGCACGGCAATGGGAATAGTGCCAGCAAAGGGAATCTAGCAATAAACGCAATTTCTAAAAGAACTCTTCAAACTTACAAACATCTGCTATAGCATCATGCTGCACTGCTTGAAATGGCAGAATGTGGATTAGTCCCCCATTACTTACATTGAACTCGATTGTTGGTTTGTCCACCCTCACTTGCATAGAACTCGTGATGGAATGATGGAGTGTCCAGCTTGGAGAAACGGCTGAAACTACCTACGTACTACATGAGCAGTGAGAATAAAACAGGGATAGACAAAAAAAAAAAAAAAAAAATGGAATTATTCCTTGAATACCATTAGAACAAGAGCCAAAGGCTGATGATCACAATGAAAACACTCAAAGAAAAAAAAAAAGATTTTGTACTTTGACTTTGAGTTTGTATTGACTGTGCAAAGATTGACCAAAGAGGTTGATGGATGTTTGCTGTTTGAGAAATGTAATAGTTTTCAGAGGAGTGCCCGAGGACCGGGTGGTGTGAGGGGGGAGGGGAGCGAGAGAGAGAGAGAGAGAGAGAGAGAGAGAGAGAGAGAGAGAGGGGGGGGGGGGGGGGGGGGGGGGGAAATAGTGACAGGAGAAAAAAAAAAGAGTGAGAGAAAAATAGGTTTTCACGACAAAAGGTGCAATACACTCCCACTCCTACATTATTAACTTGAGGGTCCATTGGCACACACGCACACGCACACGCGCACGCACATACACACACACAAGATGGGACTCTGGCCATCTTTCTGCATGTTGGTATCAAATATAGCTTTTTACAAATGCCGTACGGGGTTAAGAGCTTAGATCGATATAGAAGAAGGTAAGAGGGGAAGATGGAAGAAAGGAAGTATCGTCCTCCAATTGCAGCCCCGGCGCCAAACCATCCACCTGACACTCAGCGGTCTGAGGGGCCTCCCACCCACAGCTGTACGTGACAGACTAGGGTGGCCGGAGCGGTGTATGTGTCCTGGAAAGTGGACATTATGTTCAGCACCGGAGCTGTGTGGACAGGGGCTTCTCTTTTGTTATCCGATACCAGCCATTAAGGCGTGGTACATTTGTTGTGTACTGTATCAGTGCCAAAGCACACACCAAACAATTGCCCACATTGTACTTGAGCGTCCTAACTCTCGTGTTGTTGTATCCGGGTGTCTGCGGGTGACCGGAAGTTAGGTTGAATACTTCCAAGGCATTTTTAACACAGATTTCAATCACATTTCGGACTGAGTTTTGACAAACCATCGCTCTGTTATTCAATAATCAATGCAGGGAAGAATAAAGGTAAGTCTCATATACGTAATTTGGTACAGGGCAGAGGTCAGCACTGGGTAGAGGGAAGGCTATGAACTGTTATTAGAACAGTTTCCTGAAGTAAAGATGGCAAGATAAGCCATTGGCAACTGGAAGTACAAGGATTTTCTTGGATTTCTCTCTACAGGAAGAAAACACATGGATAAATCAGACAAAATGTTTATGAGGATATTGAGCCTCCTATGGTTTGTTTTGGTTGTCATTTTTTTTTTTTTATTGCCCCAGACTGTCACACAAATACATAGATAAACATGTGTAAAAACAAACCCACACCAACATAAAAATTCCTTATTTCTCTGAGGTTGAGTTGTTGTAAACCTACGCTTGACTATCGCTTCCTTTTCTGACACCTTCACCTCCACACGGAACAGCTGTTTGACTTATTTTGTGTATTCTCAAATGCGTTGCCCCTCTTTGATGAGGGGATAAAAGCACATTTTATTATGTAATTTCTAAGAGCCATCTGCTTTATACAACAAGCACGCTAATTGATTTCCTGGATATTAAATTTCTCGTCAACTATTATAAAAAAAGAAGATGTGTCTCTTCATAAATATCAAAGTTTATGGTGCGTTACATGACTTCTAATGACGTCTCCAGTTCTTGAATTGAAACCAGAGATGGAGGAGCAGCCATTCCCTTGCTACGCGGCAAGAGCCACCAGAGTCCATATTCAAATCAATGCTCCGCCTTGGCCTATTAGCGGCACTATAAAAAGACCACTCTCGCCTGACTAGAGAGAGAAAGAGAGAGAGAGCGACAGAAAGAGAGAGAGAGCGCGAGAGAGAGAGAGAGAGAGAGAGAGAGAGAAAATGGTAGGACGAGACAGATGAAAAAGGGGGATATTTTAGCCCCTGTTTTTACCTGGCCTGGATGCTTTTATTATTATGTGTGTGTAATTATATTATGTCACATCAAAGCATTGCATACGGCTCAATTTATACCTGAGCTCCTATGGCTGCTATATTTCTTAAAACTGTCAGCCGTCTATTTACAGAAATTCGCTATCACCCAATTAGAGGCAGGAGAGAGCGGCGGTAATAATGCCTGCTGCCATGGCAATGGCAGTGGTGATCGGGAAGAGGGAGCCTGAGGGACGTGCCCGCGGTTGCTCAGTAGTGTCGTTATTTGCTGCAGAGGTGTATTGCGGGGTATTAAGCGGACTCAAACAAATCGGCTTCTCCCCCAACTGCCTCGTAAGCACAGAGCCCAATCTGGAATCTGGTTTACTGCTGGCAACACGTTTGAGGAACCAGATTGTTTCTAATAATAATATTTATAATAATAATAATAATAATAATTATCATCATTTGGAAGAACTTACCATATAAATGGTATTAACTCAAATAATTGATTTTTTTTTAGCTGCCCACAATGTCCGCATTACAGAGCACAGCAAATATTACCTCTCGAATCTTGAATCTTGATTACATTTACATTTAGCAGACGCTTTTATCCTAAGCGACTTACAAGGGAGAATAACATTCAAGCTACATTGCGACAGAGACATCAGTGTAACAATAAATACTGCTAGGTAGTGCTAAGTAATTGTAGGTTAGGAGAGGAGGTACTCACTGGGTCTTCAAGTGCTTCTTAAAGACAGAGAGGGAGGTCCCTGCTCTGGTCATTTTTGGCAGCTCGTTCCACCAACGTGGAACTACAAATGAGAATAGCCTGGATTGCCGTGGCTGTATGGCCGGCAGAGCCAGGCGACGTTCATTTGATGAGCGCGGCACCCGGGGGGGCAACATGTGGTCTTACGAGAGCATTTAAGTAGGTGGGAGCATTCCCAGCAATCACTCTGTGGGCCAGCATAAGAGACTTGAACTTGATGCGGGCGACTACAGGTAACCAGTGGAGCTCGATGAGCAGCGGAGTGACATGTGCCCTCTTTGGCTGGTTGAACGCCAGTCGCGATATTGATATTAATAACTAAAAAAAAAAAAAAGAAAATATAGCGACTCCATTTCCTTTCAGCGAGTTGATAGACACTGCACAGAACAGTCTTGCTCTCACAATGCATTGTGGGATATTCGTGCCAGCGTAGTGAGCATTGTGTGCATACTACAATATTTCTCCAGATGCAGCTCGTCATCCTGGTACTTTTCAAATACAATTTCATGCAAAATCAAATCCAGCCCTGGAAGTGCATTATTAAAAAGGATATTGACTCAAATCATTGACTTTTCAATAACCACACCTCTATCGCAGAGCTCGCCAAACATTAATAACGAAAGAATAAAAACAAATGTCAATAAAATGAAAGTGAATCAGATGGTGGGTCTCTTCCAGTGTGGCGACGTGACTGAGCTCAGGACCCGTCATGGCAACGCTGCCTTCCCTTCTCCACAGAGCTCATTAGTACGGTCGCTAATTCTCATTTATACCACTTCCCCCCAGAGCCCACTGTCATTCAGGTAGAGGGGACGAGCGAGTGAGAGGGACACAGAGAGAGAGAGAGAGAGAGAGGGAGGCAGAGCTAGAGAGACTCCCCTGGCTCCTCGCCGCTCGTCTGGAGTCACCTTGTGTTGTCACCTTGTTGTGTTGTCGCTCCCGCTGGGAGAGGCAACGCAACAAATAGTGAGCCACCAAAGTGTAAAGGTACACAAAAAATAACTTGCACCCGTACAGAGAGCAAAAACGCGGATGGACGACAAATCATAGTGTGTAAAATGCCTTAAACCTGACAAACAATCATTTTGTATAGCCATCATTTATTGTCAGTCAAATGCGACATTTAAACCTTCAGTGGTCATTTTGACAACCGGATAAACTAAAAGCGATCATAATATTACGCCCAATTAAAAAATTATTCATATTAAATTAGTTCCTGATGTTTGTATGTAGAACTAAGCCATTCCGGAGGCAGCAGGAGTCACCAAAGTAAACGCAACACTTTCTAGATTGATAACCCTAATAGTAATAGAATAACCCTAATAACAACAACCCCAAATCTCTATTTATTTTATTCAGATTTTTATCATTATTTTTCTCTGTGGCATGTTTCTGGTTAAAACTGTGTAGAACACGACAACCGCTGAACCCACGGACATGGTTGAGGTCTCATTGGAACCGGGCCTTTTTGTTTTTTTCTCCTATTCAGGTTCTGGAAGGTGCTATGTCCGCACACACGCACACCATTAAACAGTAAGCCACTGTGTCCCAAACTTTTGGATATATTTTTAGAATACAGCTTCCCCAGGAAGCACACATTTTTTTAGGAACAAGCAAATATTGAAAGACAATAACCTAAAGGTTTGAGATTTTATGAAATTCAGCCATTGATTAATTTGCACTTCTTGTGCTTAGTACGTCCCTCCTGGGCGCGCACACACACACACACACACACACACACACACACACACACACACACACACACACACACACACACACACACACACACACACACACACACACACACACACACACACTTTTTGAAGACAAGGTCAGGTCATATCATATAGCAACTACTTCCCAACATAGAACATTGACGGAGCTTGTGTGTTTCTCAGGCATACAGTATCTATTTGTGGCTGAATATGGCTCAATATGGGCCCCAGGTCAATGTGGGACACATAATACAGGGACGTTGGCAGTGTCGGCTTTCCGGCCCCTGTACTCCAGAGGGCCACACCCTTTGCCACCATTCTCTTGACCAGCCATTCTTACATTCACATTCGTCTCTCTCAGGATACAGAGGTCCTTTATTTTTGGACGGCTCAATGGCTGGACATGAAAAGGGAGAGGTGACGAGGACAGTCACCGCTGGTCTTTGACTAAGAGGGTAGCCAGGGGTGGTGAAAGGCCAACGTTCCACATACCCTGACTGAGGAGTTACACAATCACCAAGATCTATTTCCGTGTGGGTTGGTTGCTGTTTGTGTGGGTGTGTTTGAATGTGTGTGTGTGTGTGTGTGTGTGTGTGTGTGTGTGTGTGTGTGTGTGTGTGTGTGTGTGTGTGTGTGTGTGTGTATCTTGGCGCCTAGTAACTCTGTTGCAATCTATCGGGCAGACAGACAGTGGCAGTAAGTTCCTGGGTAAGTAGGGAAACAAATCATCCTCATGCCTACATGATCAACAGCCATTCCCCCCTCTGCAATTCCACTTTGGAGCAGTCGCAAGACAGATAGGGGAAAGTGAAAATGTGGACATATGAAGAGAAAAAACTATTCCAAAAGACATTAGGGAAAGGAAATGCTAGTGAAAAGATCTAGTTCACCTGTGTGAGCCTCATAAATGTACCAATAGCCAAACAAGCAGCAGCTCAGGCGACTTAATGACGCCATTTAAATATTTATGAGAACCAGTCGTGTGAGATGTTGGCCGTTTGTTCCTCTTAAGTCCCAAAGAGTTTCACCGGAGATCCGATCTACTGCCGGGGTGACTGCATCCTTTATGCCCCCCCCCCCCCCCGTGTCTTTGGTTTAAAATAGCTCTGAACACCCAAGCAGACACACCAGACCGTCCTACCTGACAGCAATTAAGATTGACAGGCAGAAAAACACTCGCACAAAACACACCCAAGTCAGAGGTCGGGGACATAAACACAAGCGCAGATTGGCTCGCAAGTGAACCAGGTCCGTGAGGTAAAAGTCACAAAACATGGACACGTTCTTGTACAAACACCTTGGGCTGTCACAATCATGAAATTTAGTCGACGATGTCATACAAACAATTGAGATTAACCTCATATTGGTCATTTTTGTTCATTTAATATTAATATTATAGTATAGATGTAACAAGTGTATCAATACAAATCCACCTTGTGAAAAAGAGCAATTTATTGACATTGACAAAAATGTGGGTAGAGGGGACCTATTATGCTCCTTTTTACACATCTGAGGTCCCCAAAACATGTTTTTGAAGTTTTTTGATGAAAATACCACTCGTGCATTTGAGTGCATTATGCATTTCATCCGTTGTAACATGCCTCTATACCATAGTGTTCCAAAACGGTCTATTTCAGTGTGTGTAGCTTTAATTGTGAATAAGCAGAACAACTAGTTCAAGATTCAAGAGGTTTATTAGTTCTGAGCCAATGGGGTTTGAGCACAAGTTCCGGGTTCTGTGAGCCAATGGGGTTTGAGCTTTACTCCAGGCTCCCTTTTATTGATTTGTAAACTTTCACAGATTTCACCTTAGCAGTGGACTAAAATCAATTGCTAAACAAGTTTGAGGTGAGAAATAGCAATCCAGTTGCTGAATCTTCACTGATTTTAGATCTACAAGTACTAATTGAAAAGTTAGTTCCGACTTTTGCTGCTGTGCTCCAAGCTTGTGGGGTTCACCGAGGACCAGGACGCGGGATTTTTGTTTCATGTCAATGTCGGGAATTGACACAAAGGGGCACAGAAAAACACGTCTTTATTGGTTTCATTTGGGGAAACATGCAGCGGATCGGAGAGCCGCGGCCTACCATCAACCTACGGCATATTTATTTTTATTTTTAAAAAGAAGCACACAGCAGAATTATTTCTTAAATACTTCCATTTCCATTGTCTGCAGTTTCTTCACAGACAGTTGGTATTGATTCCTCTTTCTTTTAAAAGATTTGTACTGGTCTTTCCAGCGGCACTTGTTATTCTCCGTGTTCTTTTTTACAGCCGTGGGTGGAGTTACTCTCAGAGGGAGGGCGGCTCTAATTCTACTGTGTTTCAATGTGAGACACAAATCCGAACGGCGCGTTTGACCAGGTTGAGTTGTCGTATTTGACAGTCGGTGTTATCGTGCCCATCAGAGACCCAAATGCATGTGAACAAACCCCGGAAAAGTGGGTTTTTCACAATAGGTTCCCTTTGGCTTAATCTCTTTACCATGCAAAATCAGCTGCCTGAAGAAGTACTTGCATTTGTAATTAATTTATATCCCTAAGGGACAACTTGTAATTAACTTGTTATTTGAATCACCAAAAAGAGTTGGCTCTCTCTTCTCGTTTGCCAGGTAATAATCCCCCCTGTGCGTAGATGATCCTGCTTTTGGTTATTTTTTCGCCTTTGGTCGTTATGGTCAAACAATAACATCCGAATGTTCAGTGAGGGTACCGAGAAGTTAACCTTTCTATCATCCATCTATTAATCATTGCCCTTTAATGTCTTTGTTCGAATTCTCTCAGGTTTTTTTCCCAGACGTCCACACACCTGCATTTGTACGAAATCAAAGAGTCAAAAGACGCCCGCCGACTTTGTCAGAAGCACGCACAAACAACACAGGCAAGCTTACGATGAAAACCATGGCGACATATCCACAGGATGGAGACTTGTAAACTCCCACAATGCAACACGATCTTGCACACATCCTGCAGTTACAGGAACAGTTGCTCGTAGCAGGATTGACCAAGAACCAACCGCATGTGCAATAAGCTGACACAACTTGAAACCCCCCCCCCCCCAAAAAAAAAAAAAAAAAAAAAAAACGTTCTACAGCAGTGAAGGCAGATTCAAAGTATTTATTTCGCACGCGAGAACGTACCGATTCGTATCCGCTTCAAACCAAGAGGCAACCATTATAGCAGAGTGCTGAAGCCAATGCCTGCAATTGTTGTTTGTCTCATGGCTGCTTGAGAAAGCCTCTGGCTGAATCGAAGTCAGTGGAACAAAAAAGGTCTGGATATATGACTTTACTTCTCGTGTAATGAGTGTCTCTTGGTTGTGACATTGAAAATGTGCGTTCCATGAGAAGGCAAGGCCTGAGGAGGGGCATACTGTAGGCCTTGGTTTGCCTTGATAGACAGACCTATTGTTTGTCTTTGAAAAAGGCCATGTTTCTTCCTTCCTGCGACCGTCTGCTTCACCCAGGTGGTTTCACTCGCGCCTCCACAGCACAGCAAGACTCCCACAGCCACACTGCACCAATTCGGGAGCATTGGCTCTCTCAGCCAGGAGGCGTAAAACGCAACAAAAGGCCTCAAATGGTCTCGTCAGAAAACAACAGGTGACATCACAGACCCTAGGCTGCTTTTTGGGTGACTTTTAGTGGAGCAATTGCATTCAATGAAACACAAATAACCCCAAAACAAACAAAAAAAAACAACCCTGAAATTCACTATAACCCTAGATGATCAATACAGACGTTCCAGAGCAAACGAGTGTGGCATGAAGAGTGTGGCCATGGTCACTCCGAGGCAGGAGGGCAGACACATCAACAGAGAGGAACTCCAATCAGTGGGACATGGTGGCACTCTATAACTCCTAAAATGTCATAGAGCTGACTAATCCACAAGCAATTTCAGAAAAGGTCAGAGCTAGCAAACCAAAAACAGACAATGGACCGTTTTAGACGAAAGGACCTAGACTCAAGAACAGGGGTGTCTTTTGTGCCATCCCCTCTCAAGTCTGAGTTGAAGAAGAAAACATTTGCGAGCATGGAGACTGGAGCAACGGAGAAGCAGAGTGCACGGACAAAGCTCATTCACTTGCGCACACAAAGAGGATATATATGTGGACGCATGCGCGCAACAGCGAGGAAGCAGGTGGTGTGTTTGTGGTGGTCCAGCGATTCAGTTGCGCCTCCAGGTTATTACTTGCATTGCTAAAATTATATTATAAAAAATGTTTTTGAATAATTGTTATACATAGCTGCCTGGTCTCAAATGTCTCACACCTTTGACCATGAGACTCACGCATATCAACTAGTTCACACGCTCACACGCCACATCTCGTATTTCTCACGCTGAGAATGCCAAAATGAGTAAAATCTATTCTTTTTTTTTTTTTGTACGCATATACACCCATCAGCCACAAAATGGAAACCCCTGACAGGTGAAGTGAATAACATTGCTCATCTGGTTCCAATGGCACCTGTCAAGGGGTGGGATATATGAGGCAGCAAGTGAACAGGAAAAATGGTCAAGCGTAAGGATCTGAGCCACTTTGACCAGGGCCACATTGTGATGGCTAAACGACTGAGTCAGAGCATCTCCAAAACAACAGGTCTTGTGTGGTGTTCCTGGTATGCAGTGGTTAGTACCTACCAAAAGTGGTCCAAGGAAAAACAACTCGTGAATTGTTGACAGGGTCATGGGCGCCCATGGGCTAATTGATGCACGTGGGGAGGGAAGTCTAGCCCGTCTGGTCTGATCCCACAGAAGAGCTGCTGTAGCACTGTAGTTGAAAAAGTTAATGCTGCTGTGATAGAAAGGTGTCAGGACACACAGTGCATCACAGCTTGCTGCGTATGGGGCTGTGGAGCCGCAGACCGGTCAGAGTGTCCATGCTGACCCCTGTCCACCACCAAAAGCTCCTACAATGGGCACGTGAGCATCAGAACTGGACCATGGAGCAATGGAAGAAGGTGGCCTGGTCTGATGAATTGCCACTGTAGTGAGTAGATTAGGAAAGCATCATTTTGAAAGCATTTCATTGTTGCCATGTTTCTGTTCAGTCAATATGACATTTCAGGAATGTCCTACCCTGTATAAAACAAAGAGCTCCATACATTGATTAAGCAATGGTAAATTAACTATTTAATTAGCTAAACGTTTCAGCATAGTTGGACCCACAGATACTGGGCGTCAGATGAAGGACCCTGCTTGTCCATCTTATTCTATACTTTTCCCAAATCCATCCAACTTCCCTGTTCCTCAAGAGTATCTCTGCAGCCTAGACAGCATAACACCAACCACCGCAGGTGTTTTCTCACTCAGTGTAAATGAAATGATTTTTATACTCAAGACAGCAAATTCTGCCTCTTCCTGGAGGCCAGCTGTAGCCGCACAGAACAGACCTCGTACCTCAGCCTCAGAGTCCCATTGGGGGGTGTGTGTGTGTGTGTGTGTGTGTGCGCGTGGGGGGTCAGGATGGCGGAAGCCAAAAACTACTTTAGGAAGCTCAGCGACGTCCTGTTGTTGGGTTTTGATGCACACGCACAAAGAAAGAAAACCTTTTTCAAGTGAGGACGGAAAAACGCTGATTGGTTCCTATGTGCCTAAATGTATCAAAGGAGTTTGGACGAGGAAGAACAGCCGCCGCGGTGTGAAAAGAGATGCAGCGGGCAAATGCGTGCGCTCATTTAATAGAAGTGGTGCTTTTTCACTGAGGAAATTATATAAGTGTACCGTGCGCGTCGACGGCTGCCCGGGCTCGAAATAATGGTCCTCGTAATAACTTTCAGGCGTGACATATTCCCTCGTCAGTCCGAGGAGTAATGAACGCTCCCTTAGAGCTTCAGGTTTTTCAGCCTGAGCTTTGTAAATGTTGATGGTGATACCGCGGATCGGTGTGTGTTACAATTTAAAACAGCCCCGATATTTCAAGGAAGCCCCTAGCCACGGTCTCAGGACTTGTGACTTGTGGTCTATGAGGCTTGGGATCGAACCAGAGGAAAGAGCCAGTTTCTGCAGTTTCAGGCCTTTTTGGGCAATACACATCAGTACACAGTTGCGTACACATCATGCACCACACAGGTCAATGGGTTTATGGCAATTTATACGTTTTATTTCTAGGAAGGGTACATTTTACCAAGTAGAATGTCAGGAACCCGTCAAACAGCAAACAGAATGGCATTTCTTGCATAACAGAGAGTAATTTTACCAGACCTACCTGCCTGCAAACCTGTCTGGGGGATTACCAAATGCCAGGCAGTCAGACTTTAAAAAGGGTCCTCGTCCAAATACCCTCATAACTGTTGTGTTGGATATGATCCATTAAACATGTAGCAAAGGCGCTCCTATGGGCAATGAAAAACCATTTGACGCTCAAATGAGTGTAAATAGAGACACCATGGCTACCGCCCTATCACAAGACCGCTAAACGGCAAAAAAAAAAGAAGAAAAAAAAGCATCGGAGTCGTTGTGTAAGCCTTTATAACTTTGTGGCACGGGGCCAACACCACCGCTACTTGAAGTCGGATTACCTAAAAATAACTTCTCGACATAATTTGGGTAATTCGATTTGATATGATTAGAGATAAGGAACATGTAATGCTCTATGAGAGAGAGAGAGAGAGAGAGAGAGAGAGAGAGAACGAGGAAGAAAGACCCGAGTCCAACTGTGATTGTTTAGGAAAGAATTTGAAACCCCCTTGGACGATTGTCTCCTGTGCTGCCATGTGCTCACACGCTCTCCTGACTCAGCCCAACCGGTCTAACAAGATTTATTAGGCAAAGAGGCGCTGACGATAATAAAGCTTTAATTACTGGGCTAGGAGTCTGTCTTTAACCGGGACGCCTGTCACATCTCTGGCTCACCTGCCTCCCCGGCTGGCCAAGCCTCTTTGGCGTTGGCTTTATTAATCTGTGATCTGTTCTGGGGTTGAACGAGGGGTGGAACTGCAGCACAGAGTGACTCATTTAACAAGTAAATAAAAGAAACCTGTCTTAAGCCCTTTCTGCAAGTTTTACAAAGGAATTCATTCAAATCTAAGGTTGGGAGAACAGGGTAGGGAATCAGACATCCTGTGGGTGCTAAGGGGAAGAATGAGGCGTGCCAAACGCTGAAGCAACCAAAACTGTAACGACATAGTTGTAATTTGTGAACTGTGGACAGTGAAAATATTAGCCAGAAAACTGAATCCATAACCAATTTTCCCTTTTGGGAGAATGCCACCTCCAAAATTAGGGATGTGCAAACATAATTATGGTATATTATATTTAAAAAGTTCTCATTTATATTTGTTAAATTTAAAATTAACCATTTAATATTCTGTGTATTGAATTACAGGTTGATGATACTCAAAAAGTACACATCTTACATGAGCTATGCTGTGCTGGGTAAAAAATGATCAGTTAACTGAAATGATCAAATAATAGCCCACTAATTCTGGTGTAGAAATAAGATGAGATAAAAGAAGAAACAGATGCTCGCAGTTGGCTGCCCGTTTGATCAGGGCTGGGCCATTCGATTTCGATAAAAAGGGACACGATTTGATTCAATACCGATTCGATCCACTCCGATATTGATGAGATGGCTCATGATACGATTCCATACTCGCTACACCGACATCTTATAGGAAATGACAATTGCAAATCGGTTTCGAAATTGAAAGAACAGAATTTAAATGTACTGGAGCAACGTGTTGTGTGTCCAGACCGGCAGCACTTTGAGGTCTTAGCATCGTAAATCCACCACATTGTTTTGAAAGGAAACGCCCCTTTGTGTGGTGCGTGTGATTTGCGAGTGAGATTGTGGTGTTACACATAGAGCGGTCACAATGGATACTTAGTGCCTGATTGCGATTATTTCAGCTGATAGCAATCACTTTGTCAAATTTGTAAGATTCCTTAATGATGTTTCCATCCAGATTTATGCAGGATTTTAAGCAAATGTTTAAAATTAAGGGTGAATTTGGTGCGTTTCCATCGGTTTGGTTAAGGCAAAAGTAACTTATTTTTTATGTTTTAATGGTTAATGTCAATAAGCTCATTTTATTATTATTTGTAGTAGTATGGGCTTATACTATGAACGTGTCACAAAATGAAGTAAAGCGATGAAAATATAACAATTGATTGTCAACTTAAAACTTTATTATGACGGGCCATACAAAAAAAATGTTTTTTACATTGGAAGAATCTCTTTTGAAGCTGCTAGTTCATTTTTTTATGCATCTTTTTGAGCGGGGTGAGAGACTTGATGGATTTAAACCATCAGCCCTTTTAAGGACAGGGGTGCAGTCTATTCAATGGTCTAAGGAATATGAACAGGTGAAAAAGGCAGATAGATAGACAGATACAGAGATAGAGAGATAGATAAAAATAGATAGAGATAGATAGATCGAGATAGATTAAGATAGATAGAGAGACAGACAGACAGATAGACGGATAGATAGACAGATAGATAGATAGATAGATAGACAGATAGATATCGAGATAGATCGATAGATCGATAGATAGATAGATAGATGGATAGATAGACAGATAGATGTCTCTCTCTCTCTGTCTCTCTCTCGATACACTGTGGTAGCTGGGTTCCAGGCCCGGCGGCCTCCCGGGGGAACCTGCTCCTTAAAATGAAAATGGCACCGGGTGACCTTTCAGAGCTCAGCGGAGACTTCCACTCCACGGAGGGCGCACTCGGGGAACAAAAATTTTAGGTCTACAAAACGTTTGGATAGAGGTCTGAAAAGTGTCATTATGGCCCCGTGATAATAAATAAAAGCACTCCAAATGGACTGGACGGCCGTGAATACTGTGGAGTGCAGGCGTGCATGTGTTAACTGCTGCTATTTAGAACAAAGAGTTACATCAACTCCACGCATAAGTGACCTCTCTCCCTCTCCCTAATGATGTAATACGAAATGTGCTTTTTCCACCCCCACTGGTTGGATACGAAATTGAACGCTTACATTAGGGCTCGGCAATCGAGGCTTTTTTGACGACTATCCCCAATATTGATAACTCCACAATATTGTGGGGTCGGCTATTTAAGATATTTTTCACGTATTTGAGAAATAATCATGAGCAATGCGGACATTGTGATGATTAGAACAGCCCAGACAGTCTGTATGACGTTCAGAAAATTGCATTACCTCACTGTAATGAAGGCAGACAGACAACATCTAACTGTATTTAACTATATTAACGACATTGCGATAGCAATGTCCACATCCCAGATCCCCTGCCCTCGGTTTCAGTGCCTGTAGTTAAAACAATCCCAGCATTAAATGATTTAGCCAAGTGTCAACTATTACATAAAGCAGTGATTATGCAGATTCTGTCTCTGAGACCCACATCTGAGAGGCTTGTTAAGATATGATTCAGTGCAATCCTCCACAGCCGTCTGTAGTATAATTAATAATAAAGACACAGTGAAACTAGGATCAAAACAACCATTACTGTACACTCTGTAATGGTGCTGTGGAATCATCTTTTTTTTGTTGTTGTTGTTTTTTTTCTGGGGACCCCCGGGGGCGGAGGGGGGGGGGGCGGAGGGGATCCCGGACCACACGCTGAGAACCACTGATATAAAGAATCCACTGACAGGTCTTGAAAGAGCGAATCTGGTACAAGCTGGAATTTTAATTGAAGAGTGTGTGTGTGTGTGTGTGTGTGTGTGTGTGTGTAGAGGAGGGGTCATTACCTGGTTCTTGGGAGATTAGCAGAGGAACCTGGAGGAACCGCGGGGGACTGAGCAGAGATCCTACGGTGGAACAGCGGGGCACCCGGAGGGGACCTGGAGCCTGGGCAGAGCTCCCGGGGTGGAACCTGGAGGAGCCTGGAGGAGGGGGGGATCCTGGTGGGTGGGGGAGACCCTGGGGGTATCCCGGAGGCTGAGCAGGGCCCCTGGGGTGGAGCAGGAGCCAGCTAGACCTCAGACCGGCTGATGCCCATGTTGACCATTACTACGCATCCCTCAAGCAGGGGAACATGCACGACCGGCGTCCGGATACCAGCGACGACAAATCGGCGGCGAAAAGATCTCAGTCAAGTCCAAAAAAAAACAAACAAAAAAAAACAAACGACATTTGTTGTTGTTAGACTTGGCGGTGGACTCGCACCCACGAACCGCATCCTAGTCTCGGTGTCGAGCAGCCATTAAGCCCCGCTGCGAAGCTCCAGCAACACCCCCGCATGGAAGCGCAACGCTCCACTCCGCAGAGAAAGGGGAAACGCGCGGCCCCCGTTGTTGTTGTCGCTGTCGTGGGTCCTCTTTATTTGTATTATTTCAAGCTCTGCGTCGCTGCTTCTGCTTTCCGCGGCGGGGAATCAGCTGCTCCGCACCGGAGGGACGCCATTAGCGTGACTGGGTTCCTCCTCCCGGAGAGCTGCGCCTCGCTGCCCGCTGGCCGCCGCCTGCCGCCGCCGCCGGCGCCGCAGCGCCCCCTGCCGGACGGAGCGGGCCACCGCCGCTCCGTCGCTCTCTCCGAGCGGCGGCGAAACGGGTTCGACTCCGTTCGTCTTTGGAGACTCGGTTCCCGGAGACTCGGTCGGTGACGTTGGACGGAAGGAAGAAAAGAGTCGAGTCGTTCGATTTGTTTCCGCTCTTCGCTCGTTCGACTCGGGAGGTTTGTCTGAAAGGTAAACGATGACTCACAAGGGTCGATTCAGCTCAGATTCGTAGAAATCACAGGTATAATAATAATCATAATAATAATAATAATAATAATAATAATCATCATCATAATCATAACCACAATAATAATAATAATAATAATAATAACAATAATCATCACCATCACCATCATCATCATCATCATCATCATAACCACAATAATAATAAGAATCATAATAATCATAATAATAATAATCATAATATTAATCATCATCATCATCATCATCATCATCATCATCATCATCATCATCATCATCATAACCACAATAATAATAATAATAATAATAATAATAATAACAATCATAATAATAATAATAATCATAATCATAATCACAATAATAATAATAATAATAATCATAATCATAATAATAACAATAATAATAATAATAATAAGAATAATAATAATCATAATCACAATAATAATAATCATAATCATAATCATAATAATAATAATTATCATCATAATAATAATCATAATCATAATAATAATCATAATAATAATCATCATAATAATAATAACAATCATAATCATAATAATAACAATAATAATCATAATCATAATCATAATCATAATCATAATAATAACAATAAGAATAATAATAATCATAACCACAATAATAATAATAATAATAATAATAATAATAATAATCATAACCACAATAATAATAATAATAATAATAATAATAATAATAATAATAACATTAATCATCATCATCATCATCATCATCATCATCATCATCATAACCACAATAATAATAAAAATAATCATAATCATTATAATAATAATCATAATATTAATAATAATAATAATCATCATCATCATAACCACAATAATAATAATAATAATCATCATCATAATAATAATAATAATAATCATAATCACAATAATCATAATAATCATAATAATAACAATCATAATAAAAATAATAATAATAATAACAACAATAATAATAATAATAATCATAATCATAATAATAATCATAATCATAATAATAATAATTATCATCATAATAATAATCATAATAATAATCATCATCATAATAATAATAATAATAACAATCATTATCATAATCATAATCATAATAATAACAATAATAATCACAATCATAATCATAATCATAATCATAATCATAATTCACTATTATTAATGGAAGAATGCGAGCTGTGGATTCCATATTTTCTTTCAAGCTGATTGTTTCCAAATTGTTCATTTTTGGGCAAGTGCAAAATGTGAGTCACAAAGACAGTTTACTTCGGTCAAGAAAAAAAATATTTTGCTCAACATTATTTGTTCGGAGTGGAAGTCTCCGCTGAGCGCTGAAAGGTCGCCCGGCGCCATTCTCAGTCGCCGGGTGGCGGTTGTCAGTTCCACTCGCCGCCAGAGTGAACTCCCGTTGTGTCGGGCTATTGGGTTGAGCCATTTTTTTTATAATTTCACATGTTTTTAATAACTTTTAATTATTATAAACATTTCAAAATGCTGTTTGTCAGATTAGTATACTATGGAAGCGTATTTCATTCATTGGAAACTCAATTCAATCTTTTTTCTTTCATACTTTTAAATAAAACAGCTTAAATAATTGGTCAGACTGTCAAAAACCCATGTCAAGTTTTTCCCTATACCTTAGGTGCCCAGGGCTTGGTATTATTGGCTAATTATTGTTAATATTTGGTATTATATGCTATACAGAAGATCA
The DNA here is from genome assembly GCF_960531495.2 of Zeus faber. Classification (NCBI taxonomy): domain Eukaryota; kingdom Metazoa; phylum Chordata; class Actinopteri; order Zeiformes; family Zeidae; genus Zeus; species Zeus faber. The sequence goes on from NC_137198.1 coordinate 13,463,926, forward strand.
GTCAAGTCGTGTAATTTTTGTGAAATAGATTTAATGCTGCAAAGGACACTCTACATGAGCATGATAGACATTTTAATATATACATTTTTTTTTTAATCCTGATTCATAGGGGATACATTAGAAGAAATATAAATAGAAAAATATACATTTAATATGACTTACGAAGGCCATAGTGCAGACAGACAGACATTTAAATGCATGTGCAGGTTGTAAATATATCGATTCACCACTCTAGCCTCATGTTAGCTTTACTCCACACATATTTCCCTCCTCTCTTGAAAAACATCTTCTCGTCGAAGCCGCTGAAGAGAATGGCCTCCTCCACTCCGACGTCCAGGATGGACATGGACGGGTCCTTCCTTCCCGCCGTGCAGTCCAAAAAGCGCATCTGTAAGAGGAGGGCGTTTGAGCAGCTGTACACATGTCAAACCTCACCAAATACATCTCTGGTTGGATCTCACTCTCTGGCTCTCAATGGAACGCCCCCGCCCCCGCCCCACACACACACACAAATACGCAATCAAACCAGAAACAGTGACTGTGGTGTGTGGGGGGGGGGGGGGGGGGGGGGGTGTGGTTCGAGCAGCCACATCTGTCTTGGTCGAGTTAATTGCGCCCGGGATCAGGGTGGCTGTACACCTGTTGCTCATCCGAGCAAACAGCGAACAACGGGTAAATCACCCATCCCCCCCCACACACACGGGAAGAGCCTCTCTCATGACACGTGTCCTTCTGCTCCCGGCTGGTTCCGTCTTGCAAATTCTCTCCAATAAACTGGCGGGTTTTGCAACATCCCGGGTTGGCGCGTGGCAATACGCATCTGCCACGGTGACTATTGATCGCGAAATTTGGATTTTATAACCGTTCCCTATGAGCCTCATTCTAAGCGTCAGAAACATATTACAGCAGAATCCTGTTTTGAGAAACGTTTGATTATTAAGTACTTACATATTCATCCAGGATGAGGTATGAGTCCCGCATCTGTAATGACAAATAGGGAGAAATGATTTCCATCTATCTATCTATCGATCTGTCTATCTATCTATCTATCTATCTATCTATCTATCTATCTATCTATCTATCTATCTATCTATCTATCTATCTATCTATCTATCTATCTATCTATCTATCTATCTATCTATCTCACTCGCTCTCTCTCTATCTATCTCTCTATCGATCTATCTACAATAGTGAAAGCTGAAGGGTAAAGCATACATATGCAAATCATTGTTTCGGTTGAACACAGAGCCACACCAACGTTTGGAAACAGGAAGAGTTTGAGTTTCTCGTACCTTCTCATTGGACTCGGGAACGAGGCAGCTGATGCGGCTGTGTCTGTCCAGGAAGTCCTGGAACTGCTCCGGGCTGATGACGAACCTCTCCGCCTCCCTCAAGGCGTCCTCCCCGGCGTTCTCTCCATCGATCACCAAGCACTGGAACACCTGGCCACGGTGGAGACAGCGGTCATTCCACTGTGGCCCCAGCGCTGTGGGCGGGATGACGTGCAGCCAGCCCGGTCGCCATCGCAAAATAACCCCCTTCAGAGCGGTACGACACTGATCACGCCGCCAGTGCTTATGGCGCGATAATGACCGGCTGGCTGCACGTTATCCCCTACATACAGGAGGAGGCTCGCACTTGCGGAACGCACAAACCCATCCACACTCCTCCCTACCTTCCAGCGCACGGGGCCGAGCTGCTCGATGAGCTCCGTCATGTCCTCGTCCACGTTGAAGGTGTTGATGACGGAGTTGATCTTGAACGCCACTTTGTAGCGACGGCACCAGGAGCGCACCTTGTGGAGGTTCTTCAGGTGGCTCCTCCTGCCCTGAGCTCTTCCAATCAGCTGGTTGGTCTCTTCCTCAAAACTGTCGCAGGAAATGGCCAAGATGTCCAGATATTCACCTGAGATAACATAACAATGTAAGACTTGTTTATTAATCCCCAGAGGGAAGATCCTATAACAATGGCGCCATCTAGCGCCGGGTACGTGAATCGTAATAACAATTCAACAACAATGACAGCCCTTTCAAATAACATTTTTATGAATGCACAATATTCCGCGAGAGCTGCTCTTACCGTACTTCTCGAACCACGTCTCTTTGATCAAACTTCCGTTGCTGACGACACTGACACTGGGAAGCCGCAGCTCCTGTTTACAGAACTGGACCAAAAGACCCAGAAAGTCCCCTTTATCAGGCAGGAAAGGCTCGCCGCCTGAGAAGTTGATCTTCTCCAAACCTGAGTCAAAATACACACAAGAAGTGACGTGTATTATTATATGTAAAGTGTGTATTATTTGTATTTTTTATTTATTATTTATTATTATTGTTGTTGTTATTATAACTATTATTATTATACGGTTTATTATTATTGATCATATCATATGTATTATTATATGTATTATATGTATTATTATTATTATTATTATTATTATTATTGATAATAAAATATGTATGATGATATGTATAATATGAATTGTTATATGTATTATTATTATTATTATTGTTTTGTAATTATCTTTATAAAGTTTCTTATATGCACATACTACAACACATTATTATTGATAATATCATCTGTATTATGATATGTATTATATGTATTGTTGTATGTATGTATTATTATTAGTCATTATTATGATTGTGATTATGGTTTTGTTATTAACTTTATTAAGTTTCTTATATGCACATACTACAACACATTATTATTGATAATATCATCTGTATTATGATGTGTATTATATGTATTGTTATATGTATTATTATTATTAGTCATTATTATGATTGTGATTATGGTTTTGTTATTATCTTTGTAAAGTTTCTTATACACACACACACATATATATACAGTATAATATTGTTGTGTTTTATTTTTACCTGCTTCCTTCAGCATCCTCAGCCCTCTCTTGGCCTCTCCCAGCGGCAGGTTAAATGATGTCTTTGCTGTGTGGAAACAGAAGCCACATTTATAGTTGCACTTGCGCGTGAAATGATAATTCACGCTTGTCGGCGTCGTTCCGCGTCGCGGCCCCTGCTGCGCGTCCGCCGCCCCGGCTGCGCCGGCCGCTCTCCAGGCGCCCGGCGCCCCGCTCCAGAGCGGCCTGGAGAAGAAGGCCCGGAGCAGCCCCAGGCAGAGCTGCAGGAACATTTTCCAACGCACCACCTCCGAGAGAAGCAACTGCATCCTGCGGCTCTGGACGCAGGTGCGACCGGGCTTGACGTTTATATGCCGCGCTTCTGGACGCTTCTGACGTCATCCTCCTCGTCGTCGCCCTCGACATTATGTAACGCACCAGAAAACGAAACATAGGCGTCGCTCAACTGAAACGAAACCAAAACTCCAGCCACTCAACTTGCGCCCCGCGTGGCGCATGAAGGAAGGCAGGGAAAGCCGGTTTGAGGCTCAGGGGCAAAGCAACGAACAGGATGAAGAGGAAGCAGAAGTCACCATACATCAGACAAATAAACCCTTATTAAAAAAAATAAATAAACGATGAGCAATAAATACAACTTTGGCAATATCTGGATCTGCATGGATCCCGCGCCCCTTTACGACTATATCAGGGCAACTCAAAATGCTCCACATTTGGAAGCAAATGCGTTATATGGACGCAAAGGAGCATCGGAGCAGAGAAATAACCATCTGAAAAACAGACTAATAAAAGACGTAATGGACCCGGCTCCCCCCGCCTCGTGTGGTATTTGGGAACGCCTATGAGAAGGAAACCAGAGGCGACTACAAGGCAACTGGAAGTCAGGAAAGAAACGAAACCAGAAGTCGAGAAAATAAGTAAAGGTGATGTTTGGTTTTCCCAACTGAAAGATTATTGACCCCCAGCAATTATGTAATAAAAAATAAAAAAACAACCTGAATTGAATAAGGAATGGAATAGAAAAAATAGAATAAAAGAATAATGAATTATATGACTACTAATGAGTATTTTGGAAAGTGCACAATGGCTTTCTCCCAGTGTTTCTACAGTTCTACCAACACTGTGACACCAGGTATTAAAGATAGTTGTTTTTCAAACTAAAAATTGCTTTACTGCTCCAGCTGATCAACAAATTCAAGAGGTTTCGATTTACACTGGCGCGCTCTAGTGTTGAAATTTAACATGGTTTACCCACTCTTCCAATTGAAGTACAGTATAACGTTTGTCAAATATAATATACAGTATGTAAAAAATACCAGATTAATTCAGATTTTTAATGTATAAACTAAGTATAAGTGTTTGTGTGTGTGTGTGTGTATATATATGTATATATATATATATATATATATAACATGTACATATTTCAAATGTATTTATTTTAATTTATTTTGTTTAATTGAAAGCTTTATCTGGACTACTCCACCAGGTGATTTGAGTTTTTGGTGTCTACACGAGAAAATGGGGAGGGAAAAATTGGTGTCAAAATATATCAGTGGAATAACAAATCAATCAACATGAAAAAAATTGAAGTAACCGAGGCTTTACTTCACACAACTCTAGGTTATGTTGTAATGGCCATTGACACCAGAGTCTGAAACAGGAAAGGTTATGTCTTCATAACAAAGCCATTTTCAGATGTTTATATAAGAACCATTTCCTTTTTTTCATGAAAATGGATGTCACCATGTCACAAATTGCTGAAAAAGTTAATGCTGCTTTGATAGAAAAGGGTCAGAACACACAGTGCATCACAGCTTGCTGCGTATGGGGCTGTGTAGCCGCAGACCGGTCAGAGTGTCCATGCTGACCCCTGTCCACCACCGAAAGCTCCTACAATGGGCCTGTGAGCATCAGAACTGGACCATGGAGCAATGGAAGAAGGTGGCCTGGTCTGATGAATCACGTTTTCTTCTACATCATGTGGACGGGCGGGTGCTTGTGTGTTGTTAACCTGGGGAAGAGAGGGCACCAGGATGCACTATGGGTAGAAGGCAAGCCGGCGAAGGAAGTGCGATGCTCAGGACAATGTTCTGCTGGGAAACCCTGAGTCCTGGCATTCATGTGGATGTTACTTGGACACGTGGCACCTACCTAAACATTGTCGCAGACCAAGTGCACCCTTTCATGGGAACGGTATTCCCTGATGGCAGTGGTCTCTTTCAGCCGGATAATGCGCCCTGCCACACTGCAAGGATGTTCCTCAAACCATTCAAGAATGCTTTGAGGAACATGACAAGGAGTTCAAGGTGTTGACTCGGCCTCCAAATTCACCAGATCTCAATCCGATGGAGCATCTGTGGGACGTGATGGAACAACAAACCCAATCCATGGGGGCCCCACCTTGCAAGTGGCACCCAACTTTCGGGACTGAAAGGATCTGCTGCTTACGTGCTAACGGATCCAACTTGACTTTTGACTTTACGAATGCAATGAAAGAAAGCAAAATATTGTAAAGTGTAAATTCAATAGGTTTGGAGAAATTCAGTGCTGGATTCATCCCTTTTTTTTTTTCTAAATAAAATGAAATAAATATTCACTTGTTGCCTCTCTAATTATTTATTTTGCATTATGTTGGTTTCAGCTGTAAACAAGTTTCCGATCAAAATAATATTCCAGAGATTGTTTTTCCCTGTTCAACACCTGCGTGTGCATCAGTTCTGTTTTCCCTCTAAATGTCTGCCAGAGAACAGGTTGCTACCCCCGCCGCCCCCCCCCCCCCCCCCCTCTCTTTGTGTCTTATTTCCTGCCAGATGCTGGATTGGGAGCATAAACCAGGCAACCCTGAAAATGAAAGAGCAAAAGCCAAATATCAAGCGGGTGATATATCAAGATATCATTCCCCAGCAGCTGCTCTGTGTTTGGGAGGCCAACTCCCTCCCACCCATCACCGCCTCACCCATCTACCATCACTCACCTCTCATCCCTGCCTCACCCATCTCCCATCATCCACCCCCCACCACCTCTCACCTATCCTCCGTCACCCACCTCCCATCGCTCACCTCCCCGCCCATCACTGCCTCACCCATCTCCCATCACCCACCTCCAACCATCCCTCACCTATCTCCCATCACCCACCTCCCATCACTGCCTCGCTGCTCTCCCATCACCCATCGCCTGGCAATGATGAGATGGAAGCGGGGATGGGGGATGCAGGGACAGGGAAAGACGTTATTATGAGTTATAATGTTAAAATAATGTTATTATAATGTTATTATAATGTTATTATAATTGACCTTCACCAGCGGTGGAAGAAGATTAACTCTAGTAAAAATTTTAAGTAGCCTACCACAATTGGCATTTCTGCTAACAAAAAAGTATTTAGGTACATGCTTTTAAGTAAAAGTAAAAGTACCTGTCGGAGTTCTCATATATAACATACTGTATATAACAGAGTTTATGATACAGCGTAAAGGGCCCCTGCAGCTTTTATTCTGCAGATGATGCTTGTGCAGATCCTGACAATAAAATAGTATATATACAATTTTGTTTTTGTATCCTATAGGATAGGATATATATTATGCATATATTTTTAACATTATTTATGTTTTATATCCGATAGGAAATACTTTTGATATGTAAATATAAATCAAGATTTGTTTTAAACTAAAGAAACACGTCTTTATGTCTACTTTTACTCCACTGAAATGTATTGGAGTAAATGTAAAAAGTACAGATACTAAAAATTCACTTCATTTACACAAACAAAGTACTTGCGCTTTGTTGCTTTCCACCACTGGTAATAAATAAATAAATAAACAAAATCATTACCTCATTCTCGAAGGGTGATAGGAAAGGGCCATCCAGTGGAAGTACTTTGTTAATGTGCATAAGTGCATTTATCAAGTTGTACAAAACTGCTCAAAATATCCATACTGCTCACGTGCTGGAGCGCACAGCCTGCAGGGAGGCACAGAGTAAGGCTGTGAAAAAGAAAGAAAACATTTGATAGAACATTGCTGTTTATTTCATATATATTGTATTTTTTCGTTGTATATTTTATATTATTTTATATATGTATTTATTATCTTTCTACAAAACAAGTATTTATTAGCTTTTTACAAAATATGTGTTATTATTATTATTATTATTATTATTATTATTATTATTATTATTATTATTATTATTATTATTATTATATTCATATACATTCCTTTTTATTCTTTATGATTATTATATATACTGTATATGTGAGGGGAATTCAGGGAAGCAGTATTTCTTGACAGGAACATCAAGTTGTAGACTTAAAACTACACATTTGAAGGTTGAAATAAGGTTCAGGAACGGTACACTCATATGTTGGCCATGTGACTTTGTTTTCACAATCCTGGTTTTAATACATTGCAGAGGTTGCATAACTCTACCAGCTGTACCAGATGGATTTGGATGTATTCTCTGCTCTTTTGGAGGACCTTTCTCCAGCTTTACCGGAGCCCCGGCTGAACTACGGCCTGGATACAGAGTGAGCGTTGGGCATTAAAATGTGGTTGATGGGTGTTCCCAGGTTTGTATTTAGCCAAAATTAAAAGATATAGTGTTCATGGAAGTATTTCTTGCTGTGAATTAATATAATATATCTGCGGGTATTTATAATAGATCAGCACTCAATCAGTGGCGAGATATTGATGATTGGGTGGAGGCGGTGGTGCAGACACTGTGCCAGAAGAGGGACCTAGAGGGCTGTGGAAGCACGCATTTGCACATTCTGGTATACTGTCTATCCCATAAAAGCTTTGTGAGGGCCCTTGATAATGACATGGAAACTAAAATAATTGATTTCATACAAAAAAAAACAATAATAGGAAAATCTGAAATTTAGATTTTCCATGCTTTTCAAAGCTCCAAGCTCTTTGTGCGGTTTAAACAATAACGATTTAGGAGGATAGATGTAAGTCGATAGATGGTTCCATAGATAGATAGATAGATAGACAGACAGACAGACAGACAGACCGACAGATAGATAGATAGATAGATAGATAGATAGATAGATAGATAGATAGATAGATAGATAGATAGATAGATAGATAGAGAGAGAGATAGATAGATAGATAGATAGATAGATAGATAGATAGATAGATAGATAGATAGATAGATAGATAGATAGATAGATAGATAGATAGATAGATAGATAGATAGATAGATAGATAGATAGATAGATAGATAGATAGATTGATAGATAGAGTTTATTTCCAACATAATTTTATTTACCTTTTGGAACTTTTGAGTTATGTACTACTAATATATGTCTGTATACACAGACACATAAACACACATATACACTGATCAGCCACAACATTAAAACCAGTGACAGATGAAGTGTATTCACTTCAATTCACATTGCTCATCTCGTTCCAATGGCACCTGTCAAGGGCTGGGATATATGAGGCAGCAAGTGGCTACACGACTGGGTCAGAGCAATCAGTGTAGATCAGCCACAACATTAAAACCACCACTAATAAGCACTAATATTGTGTAGCTCGCCCTCATGCCGCCCAAACAGCTCAGACCCGTGGAATCATGGACTCTACAAGACCTCTGAAGGTGTCCTGTGGTGTCTGACACCGAGACGTTAGCAGCAGATCCGTTAAATCCTGGAAGATGTGAGGTGGGGCCCTCATGGATCAGGCTTCTTGTTCCAGCACATCCCACAGGTGCACCATCGGATCAGACCCTAACCCCGACCATCCACATGATGTAGAAGAAAACGTGATTCATCAGACCAGGCCACCTTCTGCCATTGCTCCATGGTCCAGTTCTGATGCTCACATGTCCATTGTAGGAGCTTTTGGTGGTGGACAGGGGTCAGCATGGACACCCTAACTGGTCTGCAGCTACACAGCCCCATACGCAGCAAGCTGTGATGCACTGTGTGTTCTGACTCCTTTCTATCATAGCAGCATTAACTTTTTCAGCAATTTGTGCTACAGCAGCTCTTCTGTGGGTACCCTTCCAGACAGGCTAGACTTCGCTAACCACGTACATCAATGAGCCTTGGGCACCCATGACCCTGTCACCGGTTCACCGGTTGTCCTTCCTTGGACCACTTTTGGTAGGTACTAACCACTGCAAACCAAGAACACCCCACAGGACTATCATAAGCCCTTGTCAAAGTGGCTCAGATCCTTACGCTTGCCCATTTTTCCTGCTTCCAACTCATCAACTTCAAGAACTGACTGTTCAGTGGCTGCCTAATATATCCCACCCCTTGACAGGTGCCATTGGGACGAGATGAGCAATGATATTCACGTCACCTGTCACTGGTTTCTATGTTGTGGCTGATCGGTATATACAGTATATATTCAAGATTTAAGATTCAAGAGGTTATTTGTGACATACATATACATACGGTCATACATATATGCAGTAAATGTCATGACACCCGGTGATTACGCACAATAAGTCCCAAAAATTCAAAAAATACTAAAATGTGCGTTACCGAGCTGCACGTGCAGGCGGCCGCAAGGGGTGGTGCCACAATCTCGATTCTGGGTTCTATAATTTTATAATATAATTAATTGTCTGTGTTGTATTAAATATACATTTAAATCCTCCTAAATGCAACTTACCTCCAGTACATCCCGCACACAGTAGAAGTTCTGGCAACTCACAAAGCGTAGAAGTCCTGGCAGGTCACAAATATTTTTATGCAAATTTTGTGTTGTTTGTTTAAGTTGCTGTCTCCTGCCACCGGCAAATGTTTCCCCTCTATGTAAAAGATAGCCTAGGGGGCCAAAGTGTGTATATATGTATAAAGATATATAAAGATATATATATATATCTATATATTTATGTATGTCCTATAAGTTATACGTATGTACTTATATACTCAAAGTCAAGCCTTAGAAGATAATGTCTTATTGATCCCATGGTCCAAAATGTAATTAAATATATGATTAAGAAAAATATATTATACCAATTAAATAAAAAAATATATATTTGGTTAATAGTTTATCTTTATATATACTGTATATATATATATATATATATAGTATCGAAAATAGTAAAACGTACACCAAATGAAGTATCCCATCATACGCTCAAATATAATTATTCTGTTTATCATTTCGAGGCGTTCTTCACCTCATTACAGAGACGTCATATTGACAGTAAGTGCCGTTTATCTTCAGCCTCACACAGGAATCAGAGGAATAAACACAGGTTGACATTCAGAGCCATGAGCCCCCCTGCCGCTGCCTGTGGGGGTTGATAATAGGCATGTGCAACCCCCACGTATATAATATTCCCTCTCGCTCTCGCTCTCCCCCTCTCTCCCTCTCCCTCTTGCTGGGACCAGGGGCCATTGTCCGTCAGCCAGTGACTGACATGGGGTGACAGCTCGGGCCGGGCTCCCTCCTCTGATCCGCGCTGCTCTTTGTCCCGACAGACCCTGACACCTATTAGCCGCCATTAGCTTCCTGTTGTGTTCTCTCTGTCATGTCTTCACCTCAAAGCGTGGGCAGCGGGCAAAAATAATAGCCCGCGTCAACAACAACAATAACAACGGCGACAACAACAAAAGGGTGTTGTGGGGCACGTGTGTGTGTGTGTGGGTGTGGATGTCAAAAATGATCTGTGTCTCAGACTGTTCCCTTGGCAAAACATGCATTTCATCAGCATTTTATTTTATGTACTTATAGTATGGGAATACTATGAGTGGTGAGTATATATATAATATTAAGAAATCAAAAAAAAAAAAAAATACATATATACATTTAAATGAATATATAGGAATCTTGATTTTTTTTTTTTTTAAACTGAAGTAATGCAACTGTGTTGGAAATGTAGAAAAGTAAAAAGTGTCGATATTAGCTTTGAAATGTAGTGGAGTAAAAGAAGAAAGTCTCCAAAACGGAATCTACTCAAGTACTGTAACTACAGAACACAGTAGCACTTAAACGGAGAATATAACCACCTATTACATGGCTCCGTGGAATACTCGACTGTGATTGGTCAATAGTGGCAATCGGCGGTCAATTATTTTTGTATATTTGCCACTGACTGTTAATAATGACTGTTGCCACGGGCAACCACTTTTTCTCATATCACGCCACGTTAGCTACATTGTTGTGGACTAATGTTCTAAATGTAGACATACTAGTTATCGTGGCAGTTTTCCCTGCCCAACGCCACCCGGATGGTGTTTTCAGGTCGCCTCCGGCACAGAAACAAAGACGATGGCGTCGAAAATACACCAGTTTATTGTTGAGACTGGGCAAGCTGGAACAAGCCCGGAGCAGGTGGACAACAACAATGTCATGACAAGGGCTCATCCCCTGTGTGTGTATGGGGATGGGGGTTTTACCTGTTACTCGTTGATTACTCTAACGAGCCAAAGGCGCACAGCCACATCCTGGTGTGGCTACTCAAACCACACCACAGCTATAAAATAATCTCAAATCAATGCGCCGTCTCAATGTATTATTTTATTGAGGAAGGTGCTGTATGATCAGCAGGATAATGTGCAGCCAGCAGGTGGTTATTGTGAAATAAACCCCCCTTCTGAGTGATACAAGATGATCACTGGGTTGGGGGCTATTTCCCAACAACAACCTGCTGGCTGCACATTATCCCCTTAGAAAACACAGGATAATTACTCCGGTCCTAATGCCTACGTCCTCATATGGTCGCGCCCTACTGTTATTGTCCATAACAGACTGGAAAGGCTCAGTCTTTGTGTCTTCCTCCCTCTCTGCATCCCAGCGTCTCCCTCCGGCGCAACGTCACCCGGAAACCCCAAACGCTTCCCCGGCCGTCATCGTCTCGACTCCACTTCGACTTCATATCTGGGAGCTTCACCTTCACGTTCATTTTTCTCCCCCCCCCCCACTTCCTCTCCTCCGCTCCCTCTTGGATAAGGAGTTCGCCTCGGGTTGTTCACCTGAGCTCGCTCCGCGGGGCTGTTAGGGTTGGGGGTGGGGGGGGTCGTCGCCGCGGGGAAACTCGTAGGGGAAGAGAAAAAGATATTTTTGTGGCAAGGACAAGGTACAAAAGGTTTCGGAAAGGGATGACCCCCACTGCCTTGAATAGGAGCCAAAGCACATCGAAACCACTTCTATTTTTGGGTCGTTTTCTCTCTCTCTCTCTCTCTCTCTCTCCCCTAAGCCGCAGAGGAGAAAAACATAATTCCTCTGTTTTTTTTTTTTTTTGTTGTTGTTTTTTTTTTTTAGGGATTGAGTGTGATCAGTTTCCCGCCCACTCGTCTCCTGCCTCGGCGTGGCTCGCATCTCTTTATTAAAGCCATGGACGCTGGATGCGGGTTTGATTAGAGCGGCCGGAGCCGCCGGCGACGAGGGCTGACGTAGCGCGCCGCGGCCCTCCGTCTCCCAGCACAACCACAGCTTCCAGCCATGCACCTGTTCTCCCTCTCCCCCCCCCCGCCCCCTCTCTCTCTCTCTCTCTCGCTCTCTCTTTCTCATTTAAAGAACCGCTGAAAGTTGACAGCCAAAGAGACAGATATCCGACAGCTTGATGGCAATAACGGCGGTGTTATTGCGGAAACACAGGCCTGCGTCCCTGATGGCGGCGATCAGCTCTGAGTGACAGGAGCCGCCAGACAGGACGGATAGATGATTGGATGGATGATTGGATGGATGAATGAATGGATGAATGGATGGATGAATGGATGGATGGGTGGATAAGTGGATGGATGGATGGATGGATGGATGGATGGAGGAAGAGCTTCAGAATCGGATGAAGTGAGACCACGGTACTGGATGACGAGTGGGACCTTGGCTCGTTTGTGAATTTTCCAAAACTGAGGAATTCGAATGAGACCTCTGAAAATAGTGAATCAAGGAGAGGAAACTGCGAGCTGCACCCTACAGCAGGGCCATTCTACCGCATGCTGTTGGGGGACCGATTTTCAAGCTGGTATCGGCTCCGGGGCCTGGAAAAAAAATAAATAAACAAAGCAATTTTCATCGTTGAGAGTGTAGCTACTAAAAAAAACAGTGAAAAGGAAAATAACAAAACCAGGTTTATATTACAGAAAGGCTTAAATGAACTAATTAATTTCTAGATAATATTCTTGCAGGTTATATTAGGCTGCTATATTTTGTATAAGGTATATTATAATAGCTTAAATTCACATGTGATTGTTGGTACTTTTATCCATTTTTAATTCTGAAATAAATACAACTACAGTTCACTGCTAACCTTCAAATGTATATGGTATAAAGGGCCAGTCTGCATGAATACAGGGGCCACGTTTGGCCCATGGGCCGCCTGTTGATTAAGCCTACCCTACAGCCTGGCAGTGTTGATATTCCCTCTGGCAAGATCGTCCCATACCTTACCTCCCCCCAATACTTTTTCTGGGTTCAGAAGGTAAGATTCCACTCGAGGATCTGGGGTCAGCCGATTGGATTTGCCAATTTGCGTCAACCCGGAGGTCCAACTAATGAGTGACGCTGCGTTCCATTAAGATCATAAAGCGGGAAAAAAAACACCCTCTTACTGTACTTGGGAAAGTGCAACGGACCGGCCATTTCACTCAAATTCCCAGGTCAGAATTTCGGGGGAAGATCTTAACTTGCATCGGTGTCTATTTTAGAAAGACTACTCTGGCCTAAACTACTCTGCAGGGTTTATGGAGGGTTAACATGTGTTTTGTAGCTTGTGGAATTCACCGTCTTGCCAAACAAATATAACTTTTCTGCAGGCTTCTCTGGTTTCCCCACCAGAGCCAGTGCAACGCATTACAGCTCGGAAGTGGGAACCACCAACTCAACGCTTCAGATTTCCGACTCCCCTTGAACGCAGCATTAAATCAGCCGGATCAGCGCACGGGTGGAGCCAAAACACGGCAGGACTTATCATTTCCTGAACCCGGAATCGTCCAACCTCTGCTTTAAAGCGAACGAGCGGCATCATGTGGTCGCGGCGTGGCACGGCGCGCTCACGGCTCGTTTTGTTATTTTGCTTTTGCATTTTGTTTTCCTTGAAGGTTATCCGCAGATCCTCCGTTCATCCCCCTCCTCCTCCTCCTCCTCCTCCTCCTCCTGGGCCCTCCTCCGCTCTGGAGAACCGGCGGGCTCCTTAGCGGCAAACTTTAACAGCGCTTGAGCGTGCAGCCTCCTCGAACATGCGATGGCGCGGGCTCCTCTCGCGTGCCCTCTGTCACCGGTAAACTTTGTGAGAAGCGAGCTTAACGGGCCGTGAAAGGGCAGCACAGATGGTTACATCCTGGGTGGTAATTATCAACCACTTTTCCGGGGGGAGGAGGAAAAAAAAAAAAAAAAAAAAAGAGAAAGGAAACAAGTGAAGGTGTTGCCGTCAGGTCAACTGATGCCGCTGACACGTCGGGCGGTGAGCGGGGGTGGTGGGGGGGGGCTCCCTTCTGGGGTGACCGGACGGACAGGGAGCTGGCGAGGGGTCCAGGGGTCAAGCACCGCCATAAGAGGACGATTTCCAGCTCCGCTGCACTCCTTCCAGACGGACGTCTATATTAAGAGCGGCGCCGGAGCGGGAGTCGAGGAAGCCGGAGCCCACCCGGGAGAAAAAAAAAACAAAACAAAACAAAAACCACAAAGCCGCTCGTGTTTTCTCTTGATATACTGAGTTACCGCTTCGCGAGGCCGGCCCTCGCCCGGTTCCAGCGGAAGCTTCCCTAATTGCGTTGCGAAGGCGTCGCGGTGTACAGTCGACAGGCAATAAGAGCCAATTAGGGTGAGAGCTGCGGCTATCGGCGGCGCGTTTTATTTTTTATTTTTACGCGCGGGGGGCTGTTTTTTTTTTTTTTGTTGTTTTTTTAAGAGCTTAATCGTTTATTTTGCTGCGGATCTCTTAAAATCGAGGGTGACAGCTAATTTGAATACTCTTTAATTTGGGCAAAATTTTATACGCTACAAGGTGGCGGGAGAGAGCCCCCCGCCCCGCCCCACCCTCCCTCCCCCGCCCCCCCCCCCTTCCTTCCAGGACGAGCCCCTCGCCGCATGCAAAAATATGTTAATGCCGCTCGTATTAGAGTCATTGTCTGGTTGTCATTCTCACATGGGGCACATCAAAGCCATATGACCTGATTTTGCACCTGCTGTTTAATTAAATTTACAAGACAGACACAGTCTCCACTCCCGGTGATATACAAATCTGGCTTTATTACCCCGGCACTGTAATTTACAAGGCAATTTATCGCTGGGCAGTAACGCCGCCTGCCAAAGCGCCCGCTCCGGAGAAAGACGCGCGGACATACCTGAGAAAAATGACCAAGTTTTTTTTTTTTGACTCTTTTCGTTTCCCGAAAGATTCCCCCAAGATGGCTGCGGGTGGAAGATGTGGACAGGATCGGGGGAGATGGAGTTGTTACCTCGAGGTCAGCGGGTTTTTGCCGCCGATATCAAGCTCTAAATAGGAAGTTAACAAGGAGGCGCTATTCATCGTACGTGTAATACCGAAGGAGTGTATTTAAAATCTTCCCAAAAGTCAATTTAAATAAACTCGCGGGCAAGGGCTGTGGAGAATGCTCAATCACCGCAGTATCTCCTTATCAATATTTATTTATTCTCTATCGTTCATCATAATATGCGTGGTTACACACACACACACACACACACACACCCTTTTTTGTCATTGTGTAATTTCCCTTTCACCACCGGCGCGGGTGCACACACACACACACACACACACACACACATACAAACACACACACACGCACACACACGCACACACACGCACAGCAATCAACCTCCACGATTACATGATGAGTACAACTGGTCCCATCAGCTGCCGTGGAGACGAAATCCATGTTGTGCAATGAAAAGCAATTACAAAATTAATGAACCACCCCCCCCCCCACACACACACACACCGCTCCCCCCAAAAATTAGGTTTTAAAATATGATGTAGAAAAAGTGTGATAATGTGTGTGAAGTTCGTACACACACGCTCAGCCTGCAAACAAATGGGCTCGTAGGACTTAAGTGAATTGTCGATACATATAGCTGCACGTATAGATGTGTGTGTGTGTGTGTGTGTGTGTGTGTGTGTGTGTGTGTGTGCATGGGTGTGTGTGTGCGTCTGTGCGTGTTGGTGTGTGTGTGCGTGTGTGCGTGCGTGTGTGTGTGTGCGCTTGCATGTGAGTTTAAGGCATGCCCCTGGTTGCAGTAGAGTGTTCATCTCAGGCAATCCATAATAGATGATGAAATTTGGCAAGCCGACCAGCCTTATGGTCCTTTCCTCCTCTTGCAGC
Organism: Zeus faber; assembly: GCF_960531495.2. Classification (NCBI taxonomy): domain Eukaryota; kingdom Metazoa; phylum Chordata; class Actinopteri; order Zeiformes; family Zeidae; genus Zeus; species Zeus faber. The sequence goes on from NC_137198.1 coordinate 13,480,041, forward strand.
TGCTTGTTTTCCCAGAACTCATCTGTGCTGTTGACCAAGTTGTGTGTGTGTGTGTGTGTGTCTGTGTGTGTGTGTGTGTGTGTGTGTGTGTGTGCGCACGCACGAGTGTGTGTGTGTGTGTGTGTGTGTGTGTGTGTGTGTGTGTGTGTGCATGTGTGAGTGTGTATTCGAGAGAGAGAGAGAGTTAAACAGACAAAGTCACAGAGAGAGAAAGGGCGCGGGAGAGAGAGAGAGAGAGAGAGAGAGAGAGAGAGATCGACTGTGTCCGTATGTCACTGTCTTTGCCCACGAGCGTCTTTCCATTATTCAATATGTCAGACCTGAATATAAAAACGAGCCGCTCCTGTTTTTGTTTTTTTTTTGTCTCCATCACTCAAACACCACGCGCGCATATGGCGGCAAAGCTGGACGTGAATGTCAAAGTTGAGTGGAAAGGCCAAAGAGACCAAGCGACAACGTCACAAGGTGGCAAGGAGAACCTCCGTCCGAGACAAACTACGCCGAGGAAGGATGATGAAGCTCAGTGTCATGGTTTGTGCTTATGAGCCTTCAGTGCTGTCGCGGTGACGCACGACTCTCAAACGATTCGTTCTCGGCTAAGTAATATTTTAAATGAATCTGGGAGTTAGGGAGTCATTCGTTTGTTCATTTGCTTGTTCATTTGTTGGTGCATTGGTTTGTTTGTTCGTTAGTTCGTTTGCTCGCTCGTTCGTTCGTTGGCTTGGTCGGTCACTTGTTCGTTCATTCGTTCGTTCGTTCGCTCGTTCATTCGCTCGCTCGCTCGCTCGCTCGCTCGCTCGCTCGTTCGCTCGTTCGCTCGCCTGCTCGCTCGCTCGCTCTTTCGCTCGTTCCTTCGTTCCCTCGTCTCGCAAACTGACGTTTTTTTTCTAGGAGAAAAACAAAATATTTCCGCAATCCCACACTTCCACAATTCCGCCTAAATAGATGATATATTCATTCTAATTTGTTATAAACTCAAACCTGGGAGAGTTCCATTCACAACAACAGAGCCAAACAAACTCCCAACCCAAACTTCATCATTCAGCGGAAGTCCTCCTTCGCTCACCCATGCGTTATTTAGCAACTAAATCAGAATAATCGACTCGAAAATGACTCTTTTTCACTGAGCGAATCGTAAAGAACCCAGTCACAACAAAATGATCCAACCTTTCGGCCACTGATACCTGAAGTACTGTGACCTCGCAGAGCGACTTTCTTTTACGGCATCGCTCTTCGGGACAAACATTCCTACAGTCATTTAGCCGCTGGCCGTCCAAGCGATAAGCGATTTGGCCTTTGGCTTCTGATACTAACTCCTCGAGGCGCTTCTGAGCGGCTCACCTTCAGCTGCAGCCGTCAGGAGGACGCTCGCTGATGTGTGGTCGTAATTTATGAAGCATTATCAGTGGGTACCAGGGCCGAAGGCTGTCTGGATCAATTTTTTCAAAGCCATTGACCCGCAAAGTTGTAAAACTGATATTTATCTCTCCATCTGAGATCAACCACTTAGACGCACAGACACAGACGCACACTCTCACACACACTCACCCACACATACACACACACACACACACACACACACATTCACACACAGTGGTGTGTGGTGATTGATGGGATAGGTTGGGCTGGTAGGGTAGGATGTCTGTGCACAGGCTGTACAGCAGCTGTTTTCTCCAAGCAAGAGGGCAGAATGGAGAGAAGGTGAGAGGAAGATAGAGAGAGAGAGAGAGAGAAGGGGGGGTCAAATGGGGAGAGAGAGAGAGAGAGAGATAGAGAACGAGAGAGAGAGAGACTCTACCTCCCGCTCGCCCTTCAGGCGGACCAGGTGTCTGCTGTGCCACGCTGAGTCCTTACCCCAGGACCTGGCACGACTGCTCTCAAACAGGTCCTCCGCATTGTTCTCCCCCCCTTCCCCCAAGGGTGGCCGCAATTAAGACACACACGGGGGGAGAGAGAGAAAGAGAGAGAGAGAGAGAGAGAGAGAGAGAGAGAGAGGGGGGAAAACATGCTGAAAGAGAGTGAAAACAGGCCGAAAATAACAACGCCCCCAGCCCCATCGCACGCAAAGGAGGGAACGAGAGTTGATGGAGAGACAGAACGAGATGACGAGATGGAGAGACGGAAAGAGGGAGAGAGAGAAGGGGAACAGGGAGGAGTGAAAAGAGAGGGAGGGGGAGAGAGGGCTAGCCAGGAGAAACTCGCCGGAGAGCTTGTTTTGTGAAGGTGCAGGTGCAGGATTTGAGTGACTGCCAGGCCGCACTCTCCGTTCGCTTCCATATTAACGTTGTCAGCTTTTTTTTTTTCCGCTTTTTTTTTTTTTTTTCACCTCTGCTCACCTGCACCACGCCACATTCTGCTGTTCGCTGTTTTTTTTTTCTTTTTTAACGCGTGCCCCCCCCCATCTCTCGCGCACGGAAGCAGCGTGAAGACGGCGTGAAAGACACAAATGCAGTGCAGGAGAAACTCGGGGAAACTTTCACAACAAAGTTTTCGCCGGTGTCTCTACTGTACACATGGACTTGTACAAACAGGGTGTGTGTGTGTGTGTGTGTGTGTGTGTGTGTGTGTGTGTGTGTGTGTGTGTGTGTGTGTGTGTGTGTGTGTGTGCCTGTGTTTGTGTGTGTGGGTGTGTGTGTGCGTGTGTGTGTGTGTGTGTGTGTGTGTGTGAGGGTGTGTGTGTGTGTGTGCCTGTGTTTGTGTGTGTGGGTGTGTGTGTGTGTGCGTGCCTGCGTGCGTGTGTGCGTGTGTTGTACCGTTCCACATGCTGTTAATTTCCAGTGATCTGCTGAAGGGGGTGCTGTGACATTGGGAATAATGAGGAAAGGCGGCAGAAGGCCTCGGGCTCGTGGATCCGAGAACATATTTGAGGATCCGGATCGGCGCGCTCCACGGCAAAGTTTTAAGGTCGGCCCGGGGTACAATTTCCGTTTGCGTTTGATGCGCTCTACGCTCCGCAGGTATCTCAGGAGGCAGATCCTCCAGATCCGCCAGATCCGCCAGATCCTCGTTCCCCTGAATCTGCTTCATCGCACGACGCCGCGGTCCCCGGACCAACGGGCAGAAGTCCCATTTCGGGAACTGCGGATGACCTTGTCCATTTGTACCCTCACCCCGTCGTCTATTGTTCAGCAGCTAAAGTATTGTACATGAATAATGCATCGATATGGACAGCACCTGTTTGCACCCCTACAGAAGAACAGCTGGCCGTATAGAAATAACTCACCACAGGCCCTTTATATTGCCCCACTGCACTGGCTGCAGCACGCTGAAAAGGTGTGGGTCCATGTGTGTGTGTGTGTGTGTGTGTGTTCGCGTGTGTGTGCGCGTGTTCCTTTGCACGTATGCACCTGCCTGGCGTGTGCATTCATGTTTATATGTGTGTGTCGGGCTTTACACGTATATCAAAAAACCCACGTTATTCACCTCAGTCAAAAGCCTCAATTATCGGTGTAAATGGGCCTCTCTGCGATCTTTTATGTTTCTTCCCTGCGCTCCCCACAAACGCTCATCCTCACACGGCGAGTTATTCTGAAGCGGCGAGACAGACGTTTGTGGTGGCAAACACGACCCTCTTCATCAACCGGCCCGCGTGTTTTCTGCGACTCGTTTGTTGATCACGGCCGTATTAAGCGGCGTGGGATTCGCTCGGCACGCGCTGCTCTTTCCCCGATCGAATAAATCCATTTTCTCACTCCATGCTCCGGCTGGTATTTGAGAATATTGGATTTTCGGTAGGATTCAGGTCGAATGTTCACATTCTGTGCCTGTTTTATGAAGTTGGTTTTTTTTGTCAAAAAATTCAATCTCCCCCGCCTCCTCCATGAAGCGGTCGGGGAAGAGCGAGACGAGCTACTCGAAAAAAAAAAAAGTTAAAATGAGAGAAAAGTTTTGCAAGTGGCCAAATGTCACTAATTAGCCTGAACTCTGCATTTTTGATGAAGCCAGTTGGTGTGGTAGGGTGGTGGTGTTGGCAGGGGGGGCAGCAGGGAGGTGGGGCTTTTGCGTGAGGGCGGGTGGTGGAGGCGGCGGCGGGGGTGGATAGGCTGTTCCTCCAAACGTAAATTAAACAAAAGGCAGGAGTTTGCATGACAGCTTTGGAGGGGCAGGGCTGGAGCCTTCTGATTTTCTCTGTGAGAGTGGGAACAAGTGGAGCACAGTGCACCAAGTGCTGGCACATGGCAAACAGCTCGGAGGCAGTTGAAGCAAAATAACTTCTGTTCTAGGGAACAACAAAGGAGGAACACACAGCACGGCCCACAACTTTTTGGTCCTCATTATTCTGTGATTTCGTAATCAAGAGGATGGGATCTGATCTACAAACCATGGACAGCTGGTTCATTTCCACCGCCGGGCCTTGTGGGAGATGTAGTTTCTTCTCTCCACGACATATGCAAATCCCAACTGTCCCTCCCCTCTCTCTCCGTAATTGCAGACTTTTTCCGTAACAGAAGGAGGCCCATTTGTGTGTGTGTGTGTGTGTGTGTGTGTGTTTTTGTGTGTGCGCGCGTGCGTATGAGCGTATTTACATGTGTGTGTGCACGTGCGTCGCAGCCTGTGCTCTCGTCAGGGTCCAGCCTTATTTTGAGGAATAAATAAAAGATGTGTGGGTTCTTCTGCGGGGCCAGGCAGAAGGTAGACGCAGACAGAGAGGCTACGAGGAGATCGTCGAGAGAATCTGGGCCACGCGTGGCGCTGCATCGATTCGCCGTTTTCGCAAAGGTTTGGACACACCGCGCCGTGGGCCTCAGATTGTGTTGCCGGGGCGTCCCTCAAGTGAGATGTAAAAATGCGGGGCCCCCCATCTGCTTGGCGGATCTGCGCACACGAACCTTGAAAGCCTTGGCAAACAGGGCCAGGTGGAGATGGACAGAAAGACAGACTGTAGGATGAGTGCCACTCGGCAACTGCTCCGCTGTCACCAGAAGAGTGGAACTTGCACTAACTTCACTGATGCTAATCTGAAGAAACGCCACGTGCCAAATCTGCGCCGCCTTAACCCCGGCAGATGCACATACATGGAGTCTCTAGAGCTACACCTGTCTATAGTCTGCTGTGGGTTCCAGAGGGCAGGGAGCAGACGCGCTGATGATACACCCCGGCAGCCTAAAACTGGGTAAATTATGGTAATGGCATGCAGTCATCTGCCTGGTGCCATTTGACTCGACAAAAACACTTAAACACTCCATCTATTTCTCTAAGTGGCAAGTGGAGAGGCCATCTTGGATGGGTGGGCCTGTGGGTTTTTTTGACAGGAACAGAGCAGAAGAAACCCGGTGACGCTACGGCGACATCCCACAGTCTGCTTAGCACAGAGGCAGGCGGACACACCAAACCTGCTGTGCAACATGGATGCATCGCCATGTATTTAGCATGCATGTGCAGAAAGGAAGTACAATATGAGCAGAAAATGACTATTAAAATGTAGGCCTGTACAGTACACACTGTACCGAAGCCAGACGTTGTGACGTATGGCATGTGTCGGCCACGACTCTTATTTCCCTTGAGAAAAATGTGCAATATATATATATATACAGGGATAAACGAAATTACGGAAACATCAAAAACAAAAACAGGTTTTACTTTGAAGTAACCGTGAATACAAATGCGGCTGCAATGGTGAATCATACTACCAGGTTGATTGCCAGTTAGCAGTAGGTTTCAGCTACAGTATGAATGAGCTCTGACAATTGGCACTTTGCAAGTTTACAAAGAACCATGAGCCCGGGCCAACTAAAAGGCAGAATAAGGAGGCAAGCATTTCAGGTACATCGGTCACAAATTAGTTTTTATGACAGCTGATGCCAAACATGGACGATCCGCGTCAGAAAAGAGGCTGACATTTCTTACCGAGTCCGGCGTGAGTCTCAATGCGTAGGACGTCGAGCCCACCACCGGAGCAAATGTGCGGGCGCTTGCTACATTTTCTGACCACATATTTTCTCCTTTGCGTTTCCGCATTCGACTTGGTACCGAAATACAAAACAAAAATACAATACAAAGAATACAAAGACAATCTTTTCTTTTTTAAATAACAATGAAGTTACAATAAAAAAAAATACAAAGATCGACAGCTCATATACTATGCCTGTGTGTGGCTCAACAACTGGGATGAGAAGCACTGTGAAAATTGTGACCTGATCTGAAGGTGTAGAATCAGAGCTTCGAAACGAGGTATCACAAGTGGGAATCTAGCAAATATTTTGGAAGCTATGACCTCAATTAAAAATTAAGGTTTTGGAAACAGAAGTTCTGTGAAATCTGGCTTTAAAAGTTTGAGAAGCATTTCCAGACTTTTGCACGAAATACACATTTAGAAACACAATTGGTGCTTCTTACTGCATCAATGAGATCGTGTTTATTGTGTTTTTTTATGGAATAATGTTTGAATCATTAATTCATACAAATATTGGAAAATTCCCAATTGAAGTTAATCCTTCAATTTTAAGTTTTAAGTATTTTTTTTTTCATTCTAAGTTCATGCTCACTATAGTAGCATGACCCCTCTATTATTCTGTAACTTCTAAACATTCCCATTTCCTGCATTTATTGTTTAATAACAATGATCGTTTTGATAAAGTGGCACTTATCAGATCGCACACATGAAAAGGATAGATGCAATAGGTGGAGTCCTCCCAGCCGTTTGATTTCCTCAAATTGCTGTTTCCTGGGAGTGGCCATATTCTGCGATTTCAGCAACGTGATCGAGAGCGTCTGCCACCTCTTCTCGTAATCCATCACAACACGGAGAAGTGAAATATCTTGCTTCCGGTGTTTATTTGTTGTTTCTTTAAAACATACGTTTACAGAAGTGACGTCAGCACTGCTTCTTCGCGCCGTATCAGTGGCGTAAGCGCAACATTTTTTTCCCTGCAAAGAAAATGCTGTGTTTCATTCACAAATTCTATACAGTTCATAAGCTTATTTTATCAAAAGTTTCCCATTCTCACTTGACTTCACCCAGAATATGGAAGGATGATCTTGATCTGCATGTTTGCATTGAAGGGAACCATAAGATCGCCGTTTGTTCCACAACTTGTTTGTGAGTACTCAACTAATGCTGATGGAGCCCATAGACTTTACTTTTTAATATTCATCAAATATTTCGAAATCAAACTACATTTTGAATATACGTTGAGAGATAGAAAACAACTTGAGGAACATATATCTGCAATAATCTCATCCTGGACTAAAAAAGGAATTTCCGATGTTTTTCACGCACAGCCAACAGCACAGCGCTGCGGAATGCGTCGGGTTGGGAGGTGGTGGGTCACATTTGGGTGAAACTATGAGACGTGCGATAATAGAAAAGGGAGGGCGGTGCTGCCAGCAGGCTTCTGGTGGCGGCTGCAGTCAGCACGCAGAACTATCGACAGGTCGCCACCGCAGACGCCACAGAGGAAATTCCAGCGCTGTTAACGTTGAACCACGTCTTGGTCTTAAGGCTGAGTCATCTAAATGAAGCAGCAACTTGCACTTCACTGCAACTACAATGTTTTTAACGTCTATTTAAAATGAAAGGGTGCCAAGGATACACACTTGAGGAACCCCATAACTCTCTAGTGTCTGATACTAACTCTCCTCCTATACAGTAAGAATCAGAGTTGATCAATAAAATGGCATGGTCATTGCAGACCATTACATTTTATTGATCAAAAGTTTTCTGTAGATCTAACAAGACCATCGGTAGTTGACAGTTTCATGTCCATCCTTAACTGATCAAAAAGGTGAACGACAAGTGTCAGTGGAATGTGTTGTCCTGAAACCAGAATTTAATAGTCTGCTTCAGACGGTTATCATCTAGTTGATTGAAAACCAGTCTGTTGATGAAATAATTGCTTATATTTGAGCCCAACATGTTGGGCGCATTCTTTGGTTTTATTCCCACATGAGTGCATGGTTTCGCATTTCTCAGTCTTCTATGTACATCAAGTACTGTGTTGACATGGAGTCATTGACAGAATTCTAACAGACTCAAAGTGTATTATCGAGTTATCGTTGGTAAGGTTCCTACCCCAAATTGTTTAACACCTTGTGACTGTTTAAATACATTCACTGAGATTGATGGAACATATTTCTGAGGAAAGACATTACAAGCACCGTGCCAGAGATAGAAAGAGAAAAGAAAAGATAAGATGGTGGGTAAATGATAATAGAAAGAAATCCTAGAATGTTGAAATCCATACAAACACCAAAACTAGTGCCTTTGATAAATCGATCCATCTATGGAACATAGACATTATTGCAAGGACGCTATAACTGACTTGAGTGTTTTGGCCAACAGACTGTAACGACTGGTGGAAAGACACGCAAGAGGACTCAATAGCACGACTCAAGGGACGGTAATCTTGATAAAAGAAAAACAGTCTTTACTTGAAACAAGTAAACACAGGTAGACAAGACAGCAAACAAGACGGGTCAAAAATACCAGGAGAACGAGAAACTACAGTTTATGCTAAATGAAACAAGGTACAAATACAAACTGGCACAGTGGTCAAGAAGTAAAGTTTCTGCGTGACATCACACAAACAGTGGCTGGTAGATTATCTTAAAAGTGCCTGGCCATTTTTCATGCAGTGTGGTCATCAGCGCTGTCCTCAGGTAGCCGCCTTTTGGTCCTGTCTTGGGTGTCCAGCCAATGGGGAGGAATCCCCTGCAGAGTAAACAATCTGGCAAGGAGTAGATAAAGGGGAGGTGTGTCGGTACAAATAGGGCAAACAATCTGGCAGGGAGTAGACAAAGGCGAGGACCAGGAAACAAGGCCGGGATCAAAAATACCAGGAGAACTAGAAACTAGAGATCAATCAAGGCACAAAGATGCACTGCCCCAGAGAGAGGGAACACACACGCTAAATACATTAGGGAGGGAAGGTAAACAAGGGGCAGGTGGAAAATAATCATGGCGGGGTAAACAATAACACAGGCGGGAACTACACAAGGACAGGAAGTGAAGTTTCAGGGAGCAGGGAAGTACTGTCACGATGAGAGGTAGGGACAAACAACCAGTTCGTGGGACAGCCATCCGGTATTTGGGCGTTAACGTTCCCCTCTTCTTGTGATTTGCCTTTGTGACACGGGTAAGTCAGCACTGCCAAGAATGCCTTTGTGACACGGGTAAATCAGCACCCGGTCCTCCAGTTTGGGGGTTGGGCGTGGGGTTAACAACCTCTCCCCGTAAAAAAAAGCATGTTACGGACACGCTCCCCCTCCTGGAGACGGTTATTAATTTTAATGGACAGGGAGATAAGAGAGTCAAAGCCGGAGGAAGCTCTAGAGCTAACTGGTCCTTTATGGGGTTGGCTAACCCATGGAGGAAGGAGTCAAACAAGAAGCGAGAGATCCAGCTGCTGTTGGCTGCCAGGGTGCGTAACTTAATGGTAGGGTCGGTGACACATCGCTTATCCTGGCGCAGACCCATTAATTCTCTAGCCGCCACTCAGCCTGGGTTTGTGTGGTCGAAGATCTTGCAAAGAGTGTTGGAGACGAGAACCCCTGGACCACTTTGCGGTAGCCCATGCTTCAGCTCAGTCAGCGAGGTGGGACGTGGGGTATACTAGCTGTAGCTCGAAATGCAGCCCACACTGGACCAGGAAGTATTGGCAGACCACAGAAAACCATTTGGGTCTGGTACCGAGGCTGGCGATGGGAAGATGGGAGCTGGAAGGATGCTGAAACTAGAGTTGGGTCATGGGCCGGATCTGACCTCTGTAACTGGTCAGGTATTTCACTTAACAAGTTGGCTTGAGAGTTCTGTTGTTCAGTGGTGATACAGAGGCTGCTCATGGAAGCTAAAAATGACTCCCTCAGCGCAGATCATAGTCGTATAAGTCCAGTGTCTGGGCCAGTTTGTTCTGTAACAACTGGTTGAAAGAAGGGCAAGAGGACTCAATAGCACAACTCAAGACAGAAATCTTTATAAAGACAGGAATTTTACTCTCATCAGCAGAGCAAACAATCCGGCAAGGAGTAGACATAGGCGAGGTGGTTCAGTACACAGGTAGTCAGATAGGGCAAACAATCCGGCAAGGAGTACACAAACGCGAGGTCCAGGGAACAAGACAGGGATCAAAAATACCAGAACGAGAAACTAGAGCTCATGCTAAAACACTTGAAACAAGGTACAAATACAAAAGAGGGAAAACACAGCCTAAATATATTATGGAGGGAAGGTTAACAAGAGACAGGTGAAGCTAATCAGGGCAGGTTAGACAATCACACGGGCGGGTACCACACAAGGTAAAGAAGTAAAGCTTCTACGCGACGTCACACAGACAGTGGCTGGTTGATTATTTTAAAAGTGCCTGGCCATTTTTCGTGCAGTGTGGTCATCAGCGCTGTCCTCCGATAGCCGCCTTTTGGACCTGTCTTGGTTGTCCAGCCAATGGGGAGGAATCCCCTGCCCTCCTTCTGCCTGGATTTCTCCTCTCCAGATGTGGGCGGTGCTGTCGTCGGACAGGTGGTAGTACATCCGGCACAGCGTGGATGTGATGCGCTTGTCGTCGCTGTAGGCTGTCACCCTCCATGTTCCCGGCAGCCTGTACCCAGTGGTGCCAAAGATGGCAGAGACCACATATTTGAGGTTATTCCAGCTGAGCAAGTACGTGGATTTGTACGTAGCTATGACAGACTCAGTGTAGAACTCGTGGTGGACAGGAAGCCGCGGGCCCACTGGCCAAGCAGCCCTTGCATTGTGCGGGCTGTCGATGGTAGTGGATGGGGCCAGTCTGGGCCCTGAGGTGTCCTCCAGTTGAGAGGGGCCAGGCCGCTGATTGGACAGCAAGTTCGGACAGACGTTATGGCTTGAATTCCTGATGGACACAGTGTTCCGAGAGGGGTAGCTTTCAGGGAGGTACATGCCCAGCAGCAGGTGATGGATGCGCGAGACAGTGTCTGCAGAAAGACTGCTGTCCAACAGGTTGGTGGCCTCCAAGCTCATTGAGAGCCACTCTGCAGCAGAAACAGACAAAGGGTCCAAAAAAGTTCAAGATAACTACGACCGGTAAACATAGAAAGACCATATCAGAAAGAAAAATGTAGCCATTGTATTTTAGGCCTACTCGGGGGTTACATGGGGGTTTGTTATGTCGAGGGGCCTTATTTAGCAGGGTTTTCCAGACCCAACACCGTTATGCAGTGGCAGCAGTGAACTACAACATGTGGGTTACCTTCTAGAATGACGCAATAATAGCTTTGAGTGGATTTATTTTGATTAAAAAGCTACTGAACCTTGACATTTTGCATTCTTCAAAAAGGCAGCAAGAAAACCGATGGATGGAAGGAACACTGGACGCTAGTTATTCAATAAACAAAGTGTGTAACTGGAATGAATCCATTTAAGTAAACTGACCCAACGTATCCCCCGGACGGACTCCAATTAAAGTGCAAAATACATTTTTGAAACTGTACCTTGGTGAAGTGATGGAGATGCCGAAAACACAAATAGCTGCATCTGTGAATGTATAACTTCATCTGATGACATGCTGAGGATTAAAATGGCAGTGGCCTGGCAGCACACGTCCTGTATTGTCGCATTTCCTCTCATTTAACTGTGATGTCACATTCATATCGCATGACGATGTGTGGGGTTATGTAGGGAATTCCCCTGAAATGTTTATGCGCGACCATAACAACTGGATTTGCGCCGATGGACATAAACAATTTTCTCAAGCTATTGGAAATTGTGTGTACTATAGTAGCTATTGGTAATAGTGTGTTGAAACTGATTTTATTTTAAATACTTAGTACTATCATCATTTACTTTTCAAAATTCCTTTTTTAGAAATGTAGCAAATAATACAAAATTCCAAATCGTTCAAATGTGCCATCACCTTTTCCTCAGGAACAACAGATTCAAGATTCAAGATTCAAGAGGTTATTTTACATATACATACGGTCATACATATATTTATGCAGTAAATGTCATGACACCCGGTGATGAAACACAATAAGCTCTATAAGCTCTAAAAACACGAGGTGCACACGCTGGCGGCCGCAAGGGGCGGCGCCACAATCGCGATTCTGGGTTCTATAATTATATACTCGAATTAATTGTCTGTGTTGTATTTAAATCCTCCTAAATGCAACTTACGTCCAGTACATCCCTCACACAGTAGAAGTTCTGGCAGGTCACAAAGCGTAGAAGTCCTGGCAGGTCACAAATATTTTTATGCAAATGTTGTTTGTTTAGGTTGCTGTCTCCTGCCACCGGCAAATGTTTCCCCTCTATGTAAAAGATAGCTTAGGGGGCCAAGGGGTGGCCCCGTGGGGACCGTGGCACACACACACATTGGAACACACCGACCCACACAGGCAAAAAGACCCGTTCACTGCGGTATTATGATATCTGAACTGGTGAGACGCGTTACCATGACGACAGTCCCACGTCGCAACGACAACATCAAAAGTACCAAAGTTGACTTTACCTTAAAAACAAAGTGTTTGTTTGAATAGGTCGAACCGTTTCAATGGGGAGTAGAGCAATGTAGAGATACTGTCGAGGACATTGCTCAGCAAACTGTGCGTGAGCGGATGCTTTTAGTCTGATCTGATCAGGACTCTCAAGGGTCACGAAGGAAAAGTCTATTCAATCAAATCAAATCAAATCATTCCGCTCCAAAGCCTTAATCAGAATGAATTTGTCACCGTAAAAGCTCTGCCTAGTCTCTTTCCCCTACTCACCTGCCCACTCCTCTTGTCATCATCTCGTCTTCCATCTTTTCTCCCTTTAGCCTTCATGCCGTCGTTGACATTTTACCCCTATTAGATTTTCCATTCCTTAATTGTATTTGGAACCCAAGTCTAAGTGCACTGTATTTGATCATGTGTTCCTCTGCCTCCAACTGTATTTTTACTGTAGGCACTTTCTTAAAAATGATGACCAGTTCAGCATGGTCAGGTCAACCTAGATAACTGTGTCCTGATAATCCAAGCAACTCAAAAGTCCAGAAAGTCACCAAGAGTTGATGCTCTTCAGCTAAAGAAGTGTACGCTACTGTTGACCCACTTGAAGGAATAGTTATATAATAGTAAATATTTTGAAATTTGTGCCTGTCTGATACTTGCAAGGTTTTACGTCACAAGGTTTTATCTTTATCCCCAAACTGGGGGGACAAATCCTAAATCGAGTTCAGTGCAAGTAATAGGTGACTAATCCACAATCTGTGTTCGAGGCAAAAATGTACTCCATGTTTCCAGTAAAGCGAACACGGTGCCACAGCATTCTGAATTTGGAGTTTATTTAAAAAAAAAACGTTTTTATATGTTTTATTGCTAATTTCTATTGTCCTGAATTGTCATTGTTACACCACAGAGTTGTCACACCCAAATGCGTCAGTTGCCAAATTTAAAGAAAAATATAGAAATAAAACTGAATGTGTTACAAAATTAAGTGAGTGAGACTGCTGAATCATGGTTCCTGCGATTATTTTTTTTCCCTGAATGCAGATTGTGGATTTGTCCCCCATCACTTGCATTGAACTCCTGATGAGGGGGTAAAGCACCCAGTATGGCACAAGGCTACAAACAGGCCCAGCATGGAGAGAAGGAGTCTTGAGCATTACACATTACCTGGCAACAAGCTAAACGTACTGTAAGATAGATCAACTGAGTCAGTGGCGTAACTACCGACGGTGCAACCGGTGCAGCTGCGCCGGGCCCCAGCTGCCGCTAGGGGTCCATCCCATCCGCGCGCCAGCGAGGGGGTGCGCACGTGAACTGCGCTCTGCTGTGCGCCCCCGTGCCTCATTCCTCCAAATTAAGAAAGTTGGGTTATTTTTATTTTAGACGTAGGGTATTTTATCTGGCTTGGTTCCTTATTGAAAGAAACAAAATGTACAGTAACCCCTGGACCCACTCCAATTAAAGGCCCCCCTCCACAGATTGCGTAGAGGGGCAAAATGGCTGGAGCCGGGCTGGGTACAGTGTGTGCACGGGGAGGGGAGGCTCCAGAAAGCATTTGCACCGGGGCCTGTCACCATCATGTTACGCCACTGAACTGAGTAGTTACTGAGGGATTTGCATGGGGCTGCAGTTTCTTTTGTTTTTTTTTAAGCCGCAGTCTCTAACAGTATGAATGCAAAATGTATTCTAAAATCTGGGTTCTTCTTTTAGGAGATTAATTGCATCCCATTTCCTGATTTATGCTATAATCCCAAAAGCAGAACTATCTTAATCGGTTGTTGGTGTTTTTTTTTGTTCGCGACCACAATGACTTTGTTCCACATTGATGTTCGAGAAGACACCGATGTCGCGGGAAGCCAGAAGCAACACAAACGGCAGAATTGCGTCACAACCGCCCTGCCGCATATCTCCCTCATTCCTCTGGATGGAGAGGGGAGGAGGAGGAGGAGGAGGAGGAGGAGGAGGAGGAACAGCAGCCATGGACCCAAATTCAGAAAGACGCTATCTTCGCCGTGCAGAATGGTTGGCAGAATTCTAGGGGAAGCATAAATTCACAGACACACACATTGTTAATGAAAAGGGATAAAACTGCAGTGTAGTAGCTGTGTGAAGGGATAGAGGGAGAAAAAATAAAAGAGAGAGAGTGAGAGAGAGAGAGAGAGAGAGAGAGAGCACAGTCTATGGTTGGAGATAAAAGTCCCTTCTAGCTATTCATTGGCCAATACGCCACAAATGAATCTCCTCTTATCTCACACACACACGCACGTACGCACGCACGCACGCACGCACGCACGCACGCACGCACGCACGCACACACACACACACACACACACAGACACACACACACACACACACACACACACACACACACACACACACACACACACACCCCTTTAGAACAATTAACATTATGATGGCTCGCAGCCTGTGAAATGTCACTCTGCCGGGTAAACTAGTTATTATATCACAAAGACTGCAGCTGAGTCAATTATACGGCGTGGAATACAGTGGGGAAGAGCACAGGTGAGAGGCGAGGGGATGAACCCAGCGACGCCCAGCGACGAAATTCCAGTGTTCATCAGAGGACGGGGCGGACAGGCCGGGAGTCACTGGTGAGAGAGAGAGAGAGAGAGAATGAGCGAGAGAGAGAGAGAGAGAGCGAGAGAGTATGTGAATATGACATCTTTGTCAGCGGGTTTGGAGAAAATGAACACCAACCATGATAAATGAAATAGACTTAATATACATGGGCTGATCGAGTCCTTATTCCGTATTGGTTCAATCCTCCCAATCTAATCTAATCTTAACCAATCGAATCTGATCCAATTGACGGTCGGCGTCTACGCTCTTTGGTTCAATGTTTAAATGTCTGGTGTTAAGTTGACTGACACTCATCCAAGTGGGGAAAAAAGTGGGGAATAGTGAACAAAAGCCTTCTGTAAATACATTCAGCAAGGACGACAAGTGAAAAGAGAGAGAACGAGTGACAGGAAGAGAGAGAGAGAGAGAGAGAGAGAGAGAGAGAGAGAGAGAGAGAGAGAGAGAGGGACGGAGGGAGGGAGGAATGGCTGTGACTGTGGTTTCTAAAGGCGAGTGCTGTCAGCGCCACGTCCCTCTCCGCAGGACGACCAGATGGAGCTCCCTGCTCAGGGCACGCAAAGGTGACCCCGGGGGGGGGGGGGGGGGGGCCCATCCTCACCCCTCCTCCCCTCCTCACCCCCTCACCCCTGGACCTGGGCTCTGGTTTGGGCAAGGGGGACCGCCCTGCTCTCTCTCGCCGCCTGTTGCCTCTCCTCCTGTCTCCACCCCCTCCCCCTCCCCTCCGCCCGCCCGTCCCTCGTCCCTCCCGCGGCGTCCCGGCGCCCAAATGCCAGCACGTCCCACCTGGGTCCAGCCAAGCCTGTCCACCGCTCTCTCTCCCTCCCTCGGACGGGGGAGACGGGGTGACACGTGGGGGCTCACTCACCCCTGACGGGGAACACAATGGCCCAAGGACTGTCTGGCTGACTGGGCGAGGTACAGATAATACTGTTAATCGTGCAGAATGGTGAACAGCTTCCCAGAACAATGAGGAACCGGCGGAGCGGTGATTGGAAAATATCCCTCCCGCACACTCACACACCCGTGCGCACGAGCGCGCCCACGTACACACACGCACGCACGCACGCACGCACACACACACACACACACACACTCTCGTTTAAAAAGTAGAAAATTTCATTTGGGTCCGAAGTTACCTCTGAGCCCCCTATCAGCCCAAGGTGTTCCAGCCTGATACAGATGAGAAGAAAAGGAGATTTCTGACGAGGTTTTTTTCTTTTTCTTTTGCTTTTTCAAACCGAGGTGTGTAAATCGCTTGAAATCCTCAAGCCTTTTTCCTCACTCCCTCTCTCTCTCTCTCTCTCCCTCTTCTAATCTAAGTTGGGGAACAATGAACACACATTGGATCCAAAATCCATAACATTGTTTTCACAGCTTGTTCCCTCAGATATCCCTCAACCACAGCTTTGTCAAAGGAGATAAACAGTCAAAGAAATGTGAAAAAGAAAACAGCCTGGTTATTAACGACATTACATTCCCCTTTGGGTGTCCTCCGCTTCGCTCAAATCAACAGCGTGTATTGGTCATTTGATATAACCGGTGTAAAAACGTCAAAAGATGCAATGGTGATTTTTGGCAAAAACCATGCGGCGCTGACGGACGGCGCAGAGTCAGACGCTAAGCAGTCATGTTGAGTTAACAAACAACCAGGAAGGTTTTTACAGCACTGTTTTACATTTGTCTACTTGTGGGGGGGGGGGGGGGATTTGGCTCTTTGCGCGTGACTCAGCGGAAAGAGTCGTTCAATGTTCAAGAATCATATAATTCTTTTTTTTTGGTGGAATGCGAAGTGTAAATGATATGCCGTCACCCCTTTTTTTTCCACATGGATTTAACCCTTCTCCTAATCGTGCTTGCCCGACTCTCGCCTCTCTCCTCTCGACAGCCGAGCCGAAAGGTACGACTCGGTTGCCGCAGCAACTCCAGGCCCAAGAGTCCTTCGAAAGACTTGTTCGAACGAGTCGTTGGCGCGTCGTGCATCCCTCGTGTGAAGTCCCAGTGTTGCTCCTCAGGCCTGCTGGCTTTGAGTGGCAGCCTCCCCGGCTCCTCTACATCTGGGGTGCGAGGGCTACGTGTCGCTGGGAGAGTCACACGTCCCGGGGACCCGCTCTGTTCATCACCTGCTGTCATTCATATTCATATTCATATTCATATTCATAGTCGCCATGCCCGCCCGCCTGCCCGCCTGCCCGCCCGCCCGCCTGCCCGGCTGGCTGGCCAGCGATCAGAAATCCGGGATTCAGCCACTCAGCTGTACGGTCCAGTCCCTGTGTCCCGACAAGTTTCTTCTTTACAGCATCATGGCATTTTGTTTTGAGACTTGCAGCTCTCCATTTTAGTCACGGCAAGAAGATAGATGGATAGATAGATAGATAGATAGATAGATAGATAGATAGATAGATAGATAGATAGATAGATAGATAGATAGATAGATAGATAGATAGATAGATAGATAGATAGATAGATAGATGGATAGAAAGATAGATAGATAGATAGATAGATAGATAGATAGATAGATAGATAGATAGATAGATAGATAGATAGATAGATAGATAGATAGATAGATAGATAGATAGATAGATAGATAGATAGATAGATAGATAGATAGATAGATAGATAGGTTTTAGGCATATCGTCACACTGAACGTCAAATGATAAGCAGGAACACACAGGATACAAAGTTTGTTTTGTCATGATAATAACGATCAGGTGGGCACGTTGGTCAGTTGTATTGGTTGTTTCCTAATAATTGATGGGGAAATGTTCCGACATCATGCCTCCCAAAATTGACACGCCTGAATGCACTTATCAAAAGTATCAATGAGTACGACTGTCACACTGGTCAATAACAATGTGATAATGTGAGTGATAGTGTGATAATGGGATTTCTTTTGGAAGAAATTGCGTGTGATTTATAAAAGCACGTGTAAAACCCATGCACAACATAAAGGTTGCACGGCAAAACTCAAAACGCATGTGCTGCACACAGTGTAGGGTTAATGTTGGATTGGTTTATCTTCTACAGTGCACCAGTTAGCGTCACACATGGGATTCACACGTGCTTCACATGAATAAACACATCTTTAAAATACATTAATTCAATAAATTATATCGTTTTTTATTTATGTGAATTAGATAAATAATTAAAACAAGAACATATATTTGCTATTGGCTCATTATTTTGTGAATTTTATACAAAAAAGGTGAATTAGCGACCCCTGGTGGTACTCTTATTTTGAAATAAAAAAAAATTCACCGAAAACCGGACGTCAACCTTTTTACTTTCACTTTCACTTGAAGTCACCACGCTTTTCAGCAAACCTCTGCTACCTGGTCTATGACTTCTGTAAGTACAGTTTTCTGAAACAGTACAGTATCATAACAATAACTTTGTGTGAATATTATGTTAAAAGGCCATAGCATATTGTTTCCTGTCAATTGTATGGAAGTTACAACCTGAAACTATACATATACATATAGAAAATAAAGAGTATTTTTGCATGTTGTGCTTTTTTTCGACATACATTTCCAACTTTATTTTACTAATAGATGTGTACGTATATAGCTATCCCACAGATTATTATGTCACTGAAGTAAATATCCCTCTAGTTTATATTTCTAATTCTGTGCATTAGAATACTTTTGGGTCTCCTGCTCAGTCTGACTACAATGTGGAGATGGATGGATCAAACCAAACATTTGGATTTCCTACATAAAGAAACAAAATGCCGAAAACCCCCGTGCTCCTTTCTTGCGGCTTAAAACAGTGTTAAATAATAGAAGGACCTATGGACACTTTTCCCATCAAACCCAATTCGAGATGCGCTGGCAGCTGAGGGGCAGAAGCACATCTGGACCATCTGCCCCGTGTCGTCATGATGGAAAATTTATGGATTTGTTCAGAATTTAGAGAAGCTGCAACGCGCTGGAAAGCAACTATAAAAATTACCATTTTTTTTTTTTCGTTGAGGTAAATGTTGAAATTCCATTTTTTTTTTTTTTTTTTTTTTTTCCGATTTGATCAAATGGACGGCCCAGATGTTTCCCTCTGGAGATGTTGAACACTCTCCACCTACATGACCTTCTATGTCATTCCAGCAAATTACACAAAATGGCATTGTCATGAAACTCAACTGTAATGTTTAAAGACATGTTTTGTTTTTCTTCCATGGTCCTAATGTTGACATGCAGGCCAATACTTCCAATACAAAAATGAAAATGGACTTTTGTATTTGACCTTTTACGCAAAAAGTAGAAAATGACATGATATGTATTCAAAGCAAATATAAAAAAATGTGAAATACCTCAAATATCGATATTTTTTAAATACAGTAGCAAGTTTTGGAGGCAACAGTGATATCCCTCATAGAGATTATTTGTTATATATACATTTTTTATAGTTTTAGGAATATCTTTTGTAAATGATAAATCTGGTGTGTGTGTGTGTGTGTGTGTGTGTGTGTGTGTGTGTGTGTGTGTGTGTGTGTGTGTGTGTGTGTGTGTGTGTGTGTGTGTGTGTGTGTGTGTGTGTGTGTGTGTGTGTGTACTGGAGGCGGGGGGGCTGCACTTCCTTGTTTGGCTCAGATTTTGGCAGCCCCCCCCCACCCCGAACTCTGCCATGCATACGGAAACATGCAGGAGCGGGCCTGGAATCAAGGTCAGGCCTGGAAAACAACAAGACCTGAGTTTCTGCTGAGTTTGGCATCGTGCTTCCTGGTCCCCGAGGGGCGCAGCCAGGAGTCGCCCATCACGCTCGTCCAGGAAACCCTGTCAGGAGGTCCTGGAGGAGGGTCCTGAGGGAGGTCCTACTTAGGGACCAAGGGTGTTTTTTCGGAGACTCTTGGCTTCAAGGGCTCCGTCCAAATGGAGAACATGGTCGCCTGGCACCTGACGAGCCATTCTCCCTGGCACGTTGGCTTACATTTAACTTCGCCGAAACAATGACTTTGAGGAGGAATCCATGCATGCAAAATGGCCGTCTGTACCTGTGATTCCAGTAGATGGGCACAAGTCTGTTTCGTGAAGTTTAAACCTAAGTATTTAGAAATGGTCTTTCTGTTTTTTTGATCAGAGAAAAAAAACCTTGTGGTAAATCACAAATCTACTGAAAAGATCCCCAACCTCAACATTTGATGTTCCCGGACCCTACTTGCACTGGGCCTAATCTAACCGATCTCCACAGGGTTCCCCCACTCCCGTTCTTTACTTACTTTCCTTAAAAAAGAAAAGAATATATCTCTAACTCTACTGATGCTACTCCCTTTAGAAGATTTATCTGTGACTCTATTTTACAGTGGGTTTGATACTGTTTGATACTTATCGTTGAGACGCCCTCGGCAACAGCGTCTGCTGAATGATGTAATGTAACGTAATTAAATGATGTCGAACGCACATTTATGTCAATTGCAATATTTATCAGAAGAATCACAATCAGAATTGAGTTTATTCCGAAAAGTACATCTCCATGCACAAGAAATTTGTCGCAGTGAGAATTGGTGCATTTCCATACAGTTTGCGTTAAAAAAAAGAGTGTAACAGTCTAAAAAAGTATAATAAAAAATGTATATTATATTAAACCAAATAAAGTAAAATACAAATACAAAAAAATACATGAAAAAACACATTTTATTTCATAAAATAAATACCAAAATATTAAATATAAATTTCCAAACACACAGAAATAGCCAAAAATACAGAACAGAAATCACCAAGTTTATAAAAACACGAAGAATATACAAAGTTCAATTCTACGCACTTGGATGGATTCATTATCGGTGCAGGTTCAAGTATTAAGGCGTCGGTGCGCGGTAAAGCTGCGCAAAGTATGAAGAAACATTGCACCTCGTCGAGTCGTACCCTAGTTTGATGGAATGATGGAATGCAGAAGAG
>NC_137198.1:13510926-13520926 GCF_960531495.2 Zeus faber
GCCTTCGGCACGTCGACTCACGACCGTGCACTCTGCAAGGCACGGCCCCCGCCTCCCCCGGAACGATGCAAAGTGACAGCGGTTAACGGAAAAGAAAGATATGAGTCACAGGGCGTGATGTGCAACCAGGGTATGTAGACCACGATGCACGGCAGTTTGCAGTGCATGGATGCAGCCAGGCCGCAGAGCCTGCGGTGTGGGCGAGGAGGAGGAGGAGGATGAGGAAGAGGAGGAGGAGGAGGAGGCCGTGCTGATCGCAGAGCAACAACAATATGGCTGTAGATTCAACTGTGAAGAGTTATGGAACAACAGTGTTCAACTGTTGCAGGGTGATGCTGTAGACATCATATATACATACTGTACATACGGTGTCTGTCCGCCTGGGACTCATCACCCACCGAGCCACCGGAGGAGAGGGTGCCTCACACATATCTCATTTTACCTCTGAGACCCTTATGTATGTGGGGCAGAGATGGGTTCAACTGCTGTTAAATTCCCTCTTAAATGGAAATTTGTTGGCCAGAGTTTGTAAATGTGATAACAAATAAAAAGGGACTATAAAAATGCATTTTACTGCAGGTGTATTTTGACTGAATGGGGTGTCTCGAAGCAAGCAGCCGCCATGCTTGTCCTGAACTTTCCCCCTGACATAAAGTCAATTCATCTTTATCTTATATAATGTTATCATATTTCATGCTCAAATGCTTATGGGCAAGGCAGTGAGTCAGTGGTGCCCCTACTTTGCTGTAGTTGAACCTGCATTTGGACAACATGCATAGGTAGGCAGATAACCACTTTAAAAAAGAAAAAATTGAATTTTTTTTTAAAGCATGCGTGACAGTTTAAAAATAATAATAATTAAATAAAATTGAATGTATAACAGTGATAATTGACCACAACTTTCACCTCTGAACATTGGGTGCTCTAGATAAGGTTCTATGTATATCAGCAGCATTACTGCTAGTTTACTCACGCGGCAAGATCCAAGTCCCCGTTCACTGATTCCTTCTGAGAACAAAATTAAATATGAAATCACATGATGTAATGTTAGCGCAACACCAAAAAACAAACCCACATAGAATCCAGCCCTCAGACAGACTGCACGCTGCTGCCATCTTAATAACCAGTGGCTGGGTCATTAAATAATTTGAATTAGAAAAAAAAATACTCATAGCTTAAACTGATGGAGAAGTGCATACAAAGTATTTTTTTTAACAATAGTAATGGCAACACATTGCATGAATGATGTGGTAAACAAATCTTTATTTAGCGGTGTGTCCATGTGGTATTTAATAGATCTCCATCAGCACTCATCAGCGTTTAGAGCCTTTGTGAGGCTTCGCTCTATAATTGGAGCCCTCAATACAAGCTCGGAGAACGCTGAAAAGTGGTCAATTTAGACTCAAGATATCACACCTTTGTAGTGTGCAGATGCAGTTCAACATAATGGCATTGGTCTATCTCCCCTTTCTCTTTCTTCTTTTTGTCTTGGGCTGAAAAAGCTGGCCCCTCATTTCCATTTTGCCCATTATTCAAATGAGCACGCAGCACATGTTGGTTCAGATGAGCAATAGAAGTGCAGAGGCCAGGTCTCCTTTAGGACCAAGCGGAAATTTGCACTTAAAAGCCATTTTGTGCGATTAAACAATGGCCCAGGTGCTGTGCCCTTGACCAAGGGCTTTATCGTCTCCTGTGAGGCAGAAAGTTGGTGTCACACCTGTTTCAGCCTCTTTCCGCCGGCTCCTGGCCCGACGGCCGACCGCAGCGGAAGCCCTGAAATGAACTGGAGCTTTCACTGCTGTTTAACCCTCGCACGGCCAGACGGAGTGATGCTGGATTTGACTATTTGTTCGAAAATGTAGTGAATCCATACATGTATGTGTTATTTAGATAGGGGGATAGAGAGATAGATAGATAGATAGATAGATAGATAGATAGATAGATAGATAGATAGATAGAGAGAGAGATAGATAGATAGATAGATAGATAGATAGATAGATAGATAGATAGATAGATAGATAGATAGATAGATAGATAGATAGATAGATAGATAGATAGATAGATAGATAGATAGATAGATAGATAGATAGATAGATAGATAGATAGATAGATAGATAGATAGATAGATAGATAGATAGATAGAAAATGAAAACATTAACCGGTAAATGTGTTGATATTTGGGACCTGCCCTCTGCATTAAAGGAATCATTTCCAACCTCGGTGTTGAAATGCTGTTTGTCTGTGTCGTGTTTTCAAACCTTTTCCATGAACTGTGTGCTGGCCTCACGGGGGATGTTGTTGTATTTGATTGACAACAGAGGACATACAGTACAGTGTGTTATTTTTAGCCTGTTGAGATTTGTATTTTTTCCTCTAATACAATCAGGTTGTTTGTTCATACACAAAGCTGAGATTAGAGAGTCTGTGCTGGAATAATAGCAGCAGTTTGAATAACCAAAATGAAATAAATCGCTTTTCCTTTCACAATCTGGTGAAAGAACAATAACTGAAGTGGCTCAGAGAGTAAACAATAAACTTTGCTTTCCCCATAATGTTGAATTAATCCAAAAAGCATTAATAATGGACAATGTTATCTTTGGATATAAAGTATGTAGTTTTATGATGCTGATATATTAAAAGGTGGTGCTGAGTTGTACTGCTGGAGGCCCTAAGTAACACCCATACTTCTTAAGCCATTAAATTGTTGGAAAACTCACCTTGACGGCTCACAGAGCGCTGCTTTCTCTCGCCGTCCAATTTGCCGCCTTCATTCATCGGCCCTCGATGGGTGTTTCCACTCATCATAAAAGGAGCCCTGAGGGGGAGTCAGTTTATTAATTTCACAGATTATATATTCAATAAGAAAACATTTTTTTTTTTTTATCTTCCAATATTCTCTTTAAGATAAGAATAGGAAAATAGATAATAGAATATTAAAAGGTGTGTGAGGTCCGTAGTGAACTGTTCAACCTATAGGAATTTCTATATTTGACCTTTGACCACAGGTATCCAAAAATGAAAGCGACAAAAGGAAAAAAGGAATTTTAGTGTTTGGAAATTCGGAAGTTTGAGGAAGAATTAGCTGCAGCAATAACAGTTGCTAAGAGAGATAAATGTGATTCACTTTTTATCTTAAGCAGGCATTTTAGCATATCTATATAGAAATGTAACCTTGAGTTACCAATGGGTTTTTGCAGTACTTTGGTTAATTTCATGTCAGTTCACATACCATCCAAACCCCCAAAAAAAAGAAAATGTCCCTTTGGGCTTTCTGCATAATTATAATTTTGCCCTGGTTTGATCAGATGAAAAGAATAAATGGTTGCAAGAAGCTGTGAAAAATGGGCGCTCAAGTGCTCAGAGCCAATTATTTTCCTCTGATGAAAGTGTCCATTTATCAACGAGCATCAAGCTATGTAATTAACGTTGGGCACTGATAAAGCGTGAAAGTCTCAATTCAGAATTTGAATAGGAAAAGCTTCTGACATGTTACATGCACTGAAAGTTCACCCACATAATAGTTGAGATCCGTCAGGTCACTCTTATGTGCTGGTTTCCAACGCTGGAAAGTAGAGTGCAAGTACTTTGTTGCTGTTCTTGAGTACAATTTCAAAGTGTCTGTACTGATTTAAGTTTCTGAGATCTCCGACTTTTACTCCACTGCTCCATTTGGGTCAAATGGGGATAAAATAAAAAAATAGGATAAAATCCAAATGCGGGTCTTCATACCTAATCACTGAATGGTTTTATTTATTTTTTTATTGTATTTTTATGTTTTTCATTAATATTTTTTTGCCTTATATTAATGTGAAGAATTTTGAATTGGAGGTTGTTTGTGAAAAGTGCTGTAGAAATAAAGGTTATGATGATTCATATACAATTTTTCTTCATATTCTGATAGTATATGTACAGTATATATACAGTATATATATATATATATATATTGTAATCAGGATACGCATGAGAAAACGCTCATCTGCAGAAAAAAAGGTACAGTAGTACTTTATGCTGTAGTTTAGGCTCTTTTATGTCAGTACATTGGATATCACAAGTACTTTTACTTTTAATAATTTTAGTGTTGAAGTACAAGTACTTCAATACTTTTAAATACTTTTAAATAAAAATATCAAAGTGGAACTACTACAGGAGTAGTTTCATACTTTAACTCAAGTAAAAGGTCTTAGTATTTCTATCAGCAATGAGGGAGATAGAGCCCATACTGCATGAGGGGAAATGAAGTAAAGGAAACAGGAAAGTACACAGTGTACTTGATGGTGTGTGTGTGTGTACACATGAGTGAGTGAGAGAGTGAGAGTGAGAGAGAGAGAGAGAGAAAGAGAGAGAGAGAGAAAGTGAGAGTTGGGTGACCTTGTTACCAGTTGGGTTGAGTTGGACAGGCTGGGAGGAGGTTTGCTGTCTACGGGGAGGGACAGACAGATGCTCGCTCCTCTCCCTGGGCAAAACATCTCGCCTGGTGCAGGCAGCGCACAATCTGGCCCGGGCAGCTGTAACCCTAATGATCACTGGTGGCGCTGCACCTGACCGGCCGACCAGCCCGCCATCCACTCTGCTCGCTCCCGTTCCCTCCCCCGCACCACCAGCCAGCCAGCCGTCCTCTTCTTTGACCTCCACCGCAAAACTCTACGGCACAAAACAGACTAGTTCTGTGCGACCAGGCGAGAGCAGAGGGGAAGGATGGCACGGTGTAAGGAAGAGAGGTTGACTGCAAGAACGGTAGAGAGCTGAGGGTGGACAGATGGTCTAGAACTGTTTAGGAATCAGGGTGGGAAGATGGTCTCGAACCCTCCAGAACTGAGGGTGGAAAGATGGTCTAGAACCCTATGGAACTGAGGGTGGAAAGAAGGTCTAGAACCCTCCAGAACTGAGGGTGGAAAGAAGGTCTACAACTACAGAACTGAGGGTCGAAAGAAGGTCAAGAATTATAGAACTATGGATGGAAAGAAGGTCTAGAACCCAATAGAACTGAGGGTGAAAAGATGGCCTAGAGCTGTAGATGTTAAGGTGTAAAGAAGGTCTAGAACTGCATAGAACTGAGGTCTCAAAATCCATCCCTTCTATACCTCCCTCTCGGCCTGAGGCGATATAATGTGACCGGACCCGAACCCAATTGGCCGTAGTAAAATGTGGACCCAAACCCAGGTAGACCCGTGAAGACCCCTGAAGACATCTAGTCTAGCCCTTGTATTAGTTGGGCAGATTTGACCCGAATGTAGGTGTTTGAGAGTGTTTGAGATACTTGTCTCAGCCAGAGGCCAGGTGACTTCCTCTAATTTGGCGTCATGAACTTCTACACGGAATATTAACATCTTGCTGTTCTTGTTTATGTCTATCAGCGCGTTGCACCTCGTTTTGATGCTTTGGTCCGTTTTGGCCGCAAAGGAGAATAAGCCTTTATGAGTTAGTGTAAATAATCCTCTTTCTCTCTCTCTCTCTCTCTCTCTCTCTCTCTCTCTCACCCTACACACACACACACAGCCACGCACGCACACGCACACCGCTCTCACCACCCACATTAAGACCATTTCCTTTCGTTTGAAGGAAAGGTACTATGTACATTGATCTTAAAAACCTCACCAGTGCTTCACAGTCATAGCATGAAACAGGTGCAGATCTAGAGTACGTTGTGGGAATGGACTCTTCGGCTGTGTGAGGGGGGGGGGTGGCACCGCACTGACGTATAAAGGTTTCACTCACCAGTTACTCCCCTAGTTACTCAGAAGCAGTTGTCAGCAGAGGAGCATGAGCAGAAGATTCTAGGTCAATGAAGCCCTCGCTCTAATCTTGGACAGTGATGATGACAGCGAAATAGAGGAGGACGTGTCAAAAAGCCTCTGATGAAGAAGAAGAAAACACACAGGTTGAAAGAGGGAGGCGATGCCGATGGCATGGAAACATAAAAAAACGAGTGGTGTAATATCGAGGGAAACCTGTACGATCTGGACAAAAATACGGAAATATCAAGATTGTGATGATAGTCAGTGACATGATCATTTTAAATAATTACTTTTTGAGGAGGTTTAATATGTATATCTCACAACTTAGAGGTGACTTTTATAGCACCGGCAAATTCTGGCCGAAACAGTATTCATTGGTTAAACATTGAAAGATATTACACTCACGGAGAAGGTGTCCCCACTATGCACGCTTTCATTCCATTGCGTTCCATACATCAGGGGCGGTTAATTTATTACTAACCCGACACGCACCAGGGTGAGTTATAAATAACAAAAAACACAAAAGAAATGCCTTCAGAATATATAGATTTGATCTATATTTCTACAGTCTTCCTGAATTGTAGTTGGTTGTAAGATAAACCTAACGACATTACACAGTATTACTTTATTTCTATTAACCTTTATTAAGTTTGAAAATGATTTGGTTAAATATTACAAGAAGACAATTGGACTAATAAATCGCAGCGTATTAGACGTCATAATCATATACGCTTCTGAGGACAGCTGACACGCACAAGAGTTAGGTCTAAAAAATTTTAACCCAATAACGTCATCTTCAAAATTTATAGACAATATATATATGCAATCTTCCTGTATTGTAGTTAGTTGCAACAATAACCATAAGAAATAAGGAACACGTATTTATTGTGTATTTGTTCTATTATAATTTCATTATTTTGCAGATGCCTCAAAGAAACTGAAATTCCGAGGCAGTAAAGAAGCGGTGGGCAGGCGTGCTGCTTTAGAGGTCAGCCGCTCTCCTCTTAAAAAAAAAAAAAAAAAAAAAAGACTGATTTACTCTCTGAAACCTTTGAACAAAATTTTTGAAAAAAACAACAACAAACTCTCAAACAAGGACTGCAAAAAACTCTGGAAAGTACGACTAGAATTATGCCTCCAGAAGTTGCTGTAAAATCTCTGACAAAAAGTTCCTTTAAATATACCTGTTGAAGTGCAAGACCCAATATGTCTTGACATGGACAGCAAGTGACCTTGACGCTCGATTTCAATTTCGTGCTCACAGTCACCAAAATTAATCTATTTAATTGAATGTCCCCGGAGCACGATTGTCCGACTTTTTTAATGCTACACAGAAGGACGCTGACATTTATATCCATTAAATTGGATCTATGAATGAAATGAATACTGAGATTATGACCCTACTCTATATACATATTCTCACCCAATTTTGAATTTAATAGATCATTCAGAGAAAAAAAGAAAACCAGTATCGCACTTTTATTTTGTGCTTGTCAGAACGGAATTTAAACGTTAAATGTATTTAAAATTTTAAACATCCACCCCCCCCCGGCCCCCCTCCGTCCCGCACCGCCCGCTCTAAAACGGAAGAAAATCTCCCCATTCAAATGAACAGGTTTAAAATTCGTTATGTGGAAAACACAAAAATAGTCGGACAATCGTGCTCGATTCAAAAGATTCATTTTCCTGACTATGAGCACGAAAACACGTGATACCGGGTTGGGTAGAATAAAAGACAATGTTTTAGGAATTGAATTGTATTAAGAATTGTATTGCCTGTACCAGAATTGCCCAGGAAACATTCTGTAATACAACATTCAAATGAACGTAATGCTGAGGCGTTTACTGGAAATATTGGTGTTGACTACTATGACTTTGCATTCCAGAATATATCCATGGCAATTGGTAAAGCAATTCAGAGACCACTGGTAAATGGTGATGCCTGCTTATTAACAATTTCTGGAAATACACGTGCAATTATAAGGCAGGTATCGTGTCGTGAAGTTGACGGTTCACACGGACACGGCAGAGTTGGGCATCCGCAATTTTGACTCACCCAGCAGCTCTGTAGCTTACTACAAGAACATTGGCACTGTTTACGGGCATTTTTGTGATGCATCGCATTCATTCAGTGAAAGTCGACAACTATTTTCAAATCTGTGGACTAAACTGTGGATATTATTGACACAAAACGACAGCAGCACGTGAGTGAATACTGTGCAGCATCCAGTAACAAAGAAGTCTGCCAAAGACAACCACACCACCCCATGGATTCCAAAGGCCGATGTGAAAAGTCACAATCTTTGTCATGTGATGCTGATTGAATTAGCCATGTAACAAATTGGAATATATCTGATGTTACTGTAGTCAAAAAGTCGAAAAATGCAAGTTTTCAATTCCTTCTTTTGACAGTGTCTGAACAAAAACAACCTTGCTTAAAATGTAATATCATTCATTCGAATAAGAGCAGTCACATACATAAGGCAATTGTAATGGGTGACACTTGTGAAAGAAAAGCTATTAAGGTGACGGTAACTGCTTCTTTAGGGCGCTGTCATTTGCGATGAGAAACTCATGGAACCGAGGAACCCACGGATATGAATGAATAAGATCCGTATTCTTGCCTTTCCGACACACCGTCGTTTCTCATTTCCGCAACGGTCAAGTGATGGCGCTGCAGACTTGTGATTGGTCACAGACAAGCGCGTCACCGCTTAAGATGGCAAAGCGCAGCAATTAAAATCTAATATCCCCCAAAATAATTGAATTCAGAATTTAGAGAATTTCCTGAGATCGTAATTATCTAGTCTTCCTGAATCATAGTTGGTTGTTACCTTTGATTATCTCAACCTTTGATTACCTTCGGACACGCGGCACGCGCAACATGAATAAACTTTGAGTAGTTTGGGTTGGCATTACTGCTTCAGTAATGTGGAATCCTGAACTATCGAGATGTCGCGAAGAAGAAAGAACAATTGTTTGAAATGGCAAATGCACTTATGTATGCTCAAATAGATGATGAGATATGTGTCACTTACACTTATCATATTACAGTCCGGCAATGTTATGTTGCGACAGTGGAAACCCATCATAGACTAACACTGTAACCAGGCCGGAGTAAATGAACTTCAACTGAACTGCGGTCACAATTAACAAAGGGCCCCTGGACCCAACCCTGGACCCCGCGTATTGCTGCCTGCAGCTATATTTGTTGTTGTTTTTATCATTAGGGCTGGACCCGTATGGGAATAAAATTCTCTAAATTTTGAAATCTAAAACTATCTGGACCACAAAATTGGCCAAACCTAGGGAAACAGTGTACGTCTTGTTTGAACCGCTTTGTCACAAACACTGTGTGTTTCATTTGGAAACTTCTTCCAAATCGATCCACATACAGAGCACAAATGAGCGAGAAAAAACAACCAAATTTGATCGATATCACAGACGCGGTCCAATGCATTTCACGCTGAAATATGTCCAACCCGGCTAAAACCATCTGGATCACAATAATGCATGCGTTACAAACATGGTTGAGGTGTCATTTAAACTGGCATGTCAAAAGGATCTTGCGTTTTCAATTTCATCCAAATCGGAAAACCGAACAACTCCCACCCAAAGAGTGAGCTGGTCCTGTTTGACTGACATGCCACAATTCGTCAACAAAATGAACAAGATGAGATTTACAGTAAGACGCTTAATGACGTCATCATATTATTTACTTTAAATGTACAGATTCCAATTTGGAATTACCAGTTGGAACGTGTCCACTGTGCAGCGTAGAGTCCGTCACTATGTACTTGTTCGACGTTACCAACTATCAATTTGCATGTATATTTACAGTATGTACCTTCTTACCTGGTACTGTAGATGTGAGTAGATCTGTTAGATTAATATTTTATCGCTTTGATCCCACTTACTTTGCCGGATTAATTATGAATACAAAGAGAAGTAGTCCATAAAAAACTCGGCACCACGTCGAGTAGAATCCACTGAAATGTGCGACTGAGTGATACATTCAAGATCCAGCGAGGCGTCGTAAAAAAATAAGCTGTGCCATGGTAATTACTTACAGAAAAACCACAACGTTTTTGGTATTTCATGGATACATAACTTATTGAAAACTCAAGGAAAAGAATGTACTATTAAAATGTGTAAATTTGACTGCTATCGTAACTCTACATGATAACGTCATAATTGACGTATACCAGACACAACCTCACAACTATCACAGAGACTCGTACCTACATAGATGTACCTACATAAAC
>NC_137198.1:13525926-13540926 GCF_960531495.2 Zeus faber
CCAGGTTGTGGTCAGGTTGTGCTCAGGATGTGCTCAGGTTGTGGTCAGGTTGTGCTCAGGTTGTGCTCAGGTTGTGCTCAGGTTGTGCTCAGGTTGTGGTCAGCTTATTGTCAGGTTGTGGTCAGGTTGTTGCAGTGTGTGGTCAGGTTGTGCTCAGGTTGTGCTCAGGTTGTGGTCAGGTTGTTGTCAGGTTGTGGTCAGGTTGTTGTCAGCTTATTGTCAGGTTGTGGTCAGGTTGTTGCAGTGTGTGGTCAGGTTGTGCTCAGGTTGTGCTCAGGTTGTGGTCAGGTTGTGCTCAGGTTGTGCTCAGGTTGTGGTCAGGTTGTTGTCAGGTTGTGGTCAGGTTGTTGTCAGCTTATTGTCAGGTTGTGGTCAGGTTGTTGCAGTGTGTGGTCAGGTTGTGCTCAGGTTGTGGTCAGGTTGTTGTCAGGTTGTGGTCAGGTTGTTGTCAGCTTGTGGTCAGGTTGTTGTAAGGTTGTGGTCAGGTTGTGGCAGTGTGTGGTCAGGTTGAGCTCAGGTTGTGGTCAGCTTGTTGTCATCTTGTGGTGAGGTTGTTGTCAGGTTGTGCTCAGGTTGTGGTCAGCTTGTTGTCAGCTTGTGGTCAGGTTGTTGTAAGGTTGTGGTCAGGTTGTGGCAGTGTGTGGTCAGGTTGTGCTCAGGTTGTGGTCAGCTTGTTGTCATCTTGTGGTGAGGTTGTTGTAAGGTTGTGGTCAGTTTGTGGCAGTGTGTGGTCAGGTTGTGGTCAGGTTGTTGTCAGGTTGTGGTCAGGTTGTGGCAGTGTGTGGTCAGGTTGTGGTCAGGTTGTTGTCAGGTTGTGGTCAGGTTGTGGTCAGGTTGTTGTCAAGTTGTGGTCAGGTTGTGGTCAGGTTGTTGTCAAGTTGTGGTCAGGTTGTGGTCAGGTTGTTGTCAAGTTGTGGTCAGGTTGTGGTCAGATTGTGGTCAGGTTGTGGTCAGGTTGTGGTCTGGTTGTCTGGTTATGCTCTGGTTGTGGTCAGGTTGTGCTCAGGTTGTGGTGGTGTGTGGACCTGGGGGGTGTTTGCGGGTTTTGGTGCAGCCGGCAGCAGATGTACTCCGACCTTGTGACTTTGGGGTTTTTTTTCAAATTTTTTTTTTTGGATAGGCTCAGGCGCTCAGTGGACGCCCTGGCATGGAGCTCCCTTCTTCGTACGCAGGGCTGGGGAAAGATTAGTATTTGCACTTGGCTGGCATCGCTGCGTGAGTCACCCGTGCCCCGCATGTGATGTCTTAAGCGAGTTTCGGGTAGCAAGGTCTTAAAAGTAGGAGATTAGCCGCTCCATCTTTTTTTCACATCGTCTTATTTCACCCTTTTTCGGGAGATTTTCGGTCCGGTGACCTTAAGTACGTTGGAGATTAGTTTAGTCTCTCAAAAATGTTCTCATGATCCGCCGAGTTGGTATTGGTGTACAGTGGTTCCTAAGGTGTATTCTGTGGGCCCCCCAGGGGTCCTCTATTGGCAATGTCGGCGAATTTCAGCGTTTCACTTGATTTTTATTCTCTAGAACACATATTTTTGTCTCGAAAGTTCTCAAGGTCTGCACAGTTGCAGTTCATGGTCTAGTACCGCATGGGGTCGGAGGTCCTCCCCAGAGGTCCTTGGAGAGGTTCCAGGGGGTCCCCAGTGAAATGATTACTAGTTACATTTCAGCATTATTTCAGTTTAAGTTTATGCTCTAGCACACAAATATTTTTTCTCAAAGGTTCTCATGGTCCGTGCAGTCGTTATTCGTGGTCTTGAGCAGTGGTTCCCAACGTTAGGTCCCAGGACCTCCCCAGGGGTCATTAAAGAAGTTCCAGGGGGTTCCACATTGAAATGATTAATACTGTAGTTAAATGTCAGCGTTATTTATATTTGAGTTTTTTTTCTCTAGACCTTTTTTTATCAAAAGATTTATTTTTTATTTTTTTCACAAATACCAAAATGTTTGGTATTTGTGGTCTAAAACAGTGGCAACGGTTCTGCCAGTGATCCATGGGGGGGGGGGGGGGGGGGTCATTTTGCTAAACGTTCTCATGATCTGTGCAGCTTTGTGGTCTAGTATGTGGGTTCCCAACGTGTGGTCTGGGGTCCTTCCCAAGGGTCCTTCAAGAGGGTTCCAGGGGTCCCTAATGGAATGATTAATTGCTCAAATCCACTGTTATTATTATTTTGGGGGGGGATTAATTCATATTTAAAAAAAATATATAATCTCAGATTTTGAGTCCCAGAGACACAATCTTGTCAAATTTGGGATCCCTGTATCAAACTGAGGCTCCTTGACATGAAAAGGTAGCTTGATGGTTTCTCTTTACAAACATCACCTCAAGGAATCCGCTGTTTCCAGTATCATTCAGTTGAAGCGCAGCAAAACACCGCATACTGTAGTTATAGTAAATAAATTGAGAAGAAAAAAAAACAAAAAAACAAAAAATCTCTCATAGTGACACAGGAATAAACACGGACAAATAAACACACACTCACACTCACACTCACACACACGCACATGGTGGCTCAGTGGAGTTGGGGGAGTGTGTCAGGGGGACAGGAGGGAGGGGGAGAGATGCCAGAGACCACAGCACACCGTCTGTGCCAAGCAGAACCAAGCGCCCGCTGCCATCCAAACATAAATAAAGTGCTTTTGGCTCCCCGCTGCCACCAGTGTGCGCCGGGCACCCGCCAAGCATGTTTTTTTTTTTTTTTTTAGTTTTTTTTTTTTTTTCCTAACCAAGTTAAAAACAGGACAAATTTGATGCAATCACTGGCTGGAAATAAATATGTGCCACCATCGCATTCCTTGGACAGATACGGTGTGAATCAGATGGTCGGTCAGTTATTAAGTTCCCTGACAAAACTTTCTTTCTTTTTTCTTTTTTTAAGACAGATTTCCTCAGACTTCTGTTCAGAGAGGGCCCCAGGGGAGCGTGGGGGAGGGAGGGAGGGGGTGTTTACTCGGCATTTACTGCTTTACAACACAGACTACTACAGGTATTGACCACATTCATTCCTATGATATTTAACTACGGCTTGGAGTGAAGAAGACCATGCATTGGAGAGACGTAAAAATTACGAATTTGCTTAATGTATTTGTGTCTAGGTTAGCGAGTAATGGGAATGTATTTGTGTTTGTGTGTGTGTGTGTGCGTGCGTGCGTGCGTGTGTGTGTGTGTGTGTGTGTGTGTCTCTGTGTGTGTGTATGCATCTGTGTGTGTGTGTCGATACGTGTGCGTGCATGGTTATCTGTGCTTGTCTGTCAGTTTTTCTGTCGGCCTGTTTGTCTGTCTGTCTGTGTGCCTGCATTTGTATGTGTTTGCATGTGTCTGTGTGCATGCGTGTACCTGTTGATGTGTCTGAATGTGCACGCATGTGTGTGTGTGTGTGTGTGTGTGTGTGTGTGTGTGTGTGTGTGTGTGTGTGTGTGTGTGTTTGTTTCTTTGCATGCATGTGTTTTTCTTGTCCTTCTTGTCAGTCTGTGTGTGTTTATGCATGGTTATGCATGACACCTGTGCTTGTTTTTCCGTCTGCCGGCCTGTTCATGTTTGTGTGTGTGTGTTTGTGTGTGTGTGTGTGTGTGTGTCGGTGTATTGATCTCTGCTCCCCAGATCGCCCGGGGCTGTGTATCTTCTCAGGCTTCAGCCTCGTTTGGGCATCGACTGATGGAGGCCCTGATCTGCTGCTGCCGCCCCGGGCCTGTGACTTCGGGGGGAGGGGGGGGTGGGTGAAGAGGCATTTTGCCATGGCAACGCAGCACTTTCCCCGCCAACAAGTTGACCTGCTGCTGCTCACAATCTGAAAAATACTTCCTCCTCCTTCTCTCTCTCTCTCTCTCTCTCTCTCTCTCTCTCTCCTCTCACCCCTTCGCCTTGTCTCCTCCATTCGGGCTGTTTTTGTTTGGTCTCTCTCTTGGCGTTCTGCGTGCATCTCAGGGTATAAAACTGCGTAAGCCGGCACTCCCGGTTTGGGAGCCATCGACTCTAATGCCTCCAGATCAAAGCGGCACGCTGTGTAAATCCGGGAGTGGCGAGGTGTGAAGCCGGAGGAACACACGATAGCAACAGTTACCGCTCCCGACGCCCACGCGCCGCCGCTGCATGATCCTCCGTGCTGCGGTTCGGTTAAGATGAGGAGAGAGGGGAGGACTTTTCATTTCTATCGCTGCAAATGTGTTATCTCACCGCAACTCATCGCAAGGCTTGTGAAGACCTGATAACCCATTGTACAAAAAATGATAAAAAATTAAAAAAAAGACGAAAACAACCTCTAAATGTGTGGGGAAAAAATGCTTGAACCAGGCGCCAATGGGCAGCAATAGTTATACTTTTAAAAATTATTATTATGAATGAATTATTATGAATTATTACACTTATTATTATTGTTGTTGTTGTTGTTGTTGTTGTTGTTCTTCTTCTTCTTCTTCTTCTTCTTCTTCTTCTTCTTCTTCTTCTTCTTCTTCTTCTTCTTCTTCTTAATATTATTATTATTGTTATTATTATTATTATTCTAATTATTATTATTTGATTATTATTAATTGTTATTTTCATTAATATTATTAATACAATAACATCGTAAATGTAATGTTATTGTAAAATAATTTCAATTGAAAGAATATAATTATTTAAAATTATTTGATTATTTCTTTAAATATTTAAAAACAATCTTGTGTAATGTCAATAGTCCCCAAAATATAGCGATGCAATTACTAATATAGCAGTTATAAAAGTCAGGAAAATTGTCATGACTTTTTTTTTCCTTTCAGAATGGAGAGCATCAGGAGTCAGCTGTTCTCTTAAAAAAAAAAGGTAATCCCTTTAAAAAGTATTTTTCATTTGAAGAAAACCCTGAGAATTATCTATATATTTCATAGCAAGACAGCTCAAGGCAACACACACAGTCCCAGATCAAAGCGCCAATTTGTCTCAAAATAAATTAAACTGAAGTAGCCTCTATAGTGTGTTTCAAAGCTTCCCTTCCTTGCTCAGATTTAAACACCATGGTCCCAAACTCTCAGTCTCACATTATCCCAGTCTCTCTCTCTCCCTCTCTCTCTCCCTCTCTCGCTCCAGAACCGTTCAGCCTGTTAAATCCGGGCTCAGGTTTCATTCCGCCGCTGTGAAATCCATCCCTGCGTCTCCTCCAGCGGCCTGACCGGACCGGCCATGGGATCCGGGCCTCTGGGTCTCCGATGAGGGGCGGGGCGGGGCGGGGCGGGGCGGGGCGGGGCGGGCTGGGGCTGGGTTTTTTTTTATTTTTTTTTTTCTTCCGGCTCTGGCCACTGGGCTCCACAGCGGGGCCAGCGACTGGAACAGGAAGTAACACATTAACCGAACAATCAGGCTCCTTGTTAAGGGGCTTTACGCGGCCAGAGCCGGCCATTAGCGCCGCTGGGGGATCTGGCCGGCCGATAAAGCCTGACAGACGATCGGGTCCGGGGGTGGGGGTGGAGAGGAGAGGATTGACCTTAAACTGAGGCCGTTCGTCATGTTTCCTTGGGAACAGGCAACCGCACTGATGTGGCGCTTAAAGCTCCCTGCCCTTTGGGACGCGTCTCTGCTCGACTATAAAGCAAAGTGTCGGCGCTTCAGGAACAAGAACCCTGAATGGATTAGGAAATCAGAGCGCGGCAAAACGGGATGAAATATCAAAGTATGTTCAGCGTACCGTCGTTCTGGAAGGCTGGCCGGGCTTCCTTCCTTCCCACTATCACCGGTAATGAAAATTATTAACAGATATTTTGTTTAGATCCGTGGTTCCCAACCTGGGGTACTAGACCCCCCCTAGGGGGCCGCCAGAGAGCTCGGGGGGGTCGCGAGGCCGATTGGGACGATTTGAGGCGTGCGTTTCCTCATCGTCAAATATTGGTTCAAAAATCCACACGAGGGTTCCTTTTTAATATCCAGTAAATTAATAACTGGGGGGGCGGGTGTGGGCTGAGATTGAAACAGGATTTTTTGGGGGGGTCTTGATTTCGGAATAAAAAAAGATTTTGTTCATTTGATGTATTTATGTGACGGTCAAGGATTTATAATATTCGACTAACCACACACAGACATATCAAGGTTCATTTCATATTTGGCATATTTACCTGTTGGGGGGTCACATTCCCAGCCATGGGATTTTAGCTACATCAGATAAAAGTCTTTTGTTCTTGACAGATAACATTTATTTTGACATTTGTCCGACTCCCAGAGATCCTTGAAATTCCCATCTGGAGTTTTCTGTACTTTTCAAATATTTATGGCCAGGTAAATATTCAAAATATTTAGTTGTCAGCTGTGACATCATCAGTAATGCTGGAACTGACTTCAAATTGAACATTCCCAGGGAGGCCGTGTGCTACAGAATTTATTCACTTTCATTTGAGGGATTCTGACACATTTCTAAGAGGGGATTGTGGTATTTGTAGTTTTAAGGGTTGTTTAGTGTTTTAGTCTTTTATTTTGTCTATATTATACCCATTACACTATACCCCCACCAGTTCCTCCATGTTTCCCAGACCTCCGCAGCCCTTGCAGGGAAGGTGGCAGGTGGACTTCTTGTGTTTGCAATTAGAACCAAATTAGGTTAAAGTGCCGCTGCTTCCCCGGCCCGAGGTCCTTAGAGACGCTGCTCTGCTCCCGGCTCCTCCAGGCCGCACACCGGGAGCCTAATGGAGGAGCAGGTTAGCTGTCGGGCGCTATGTGCGAGCTCACACCCTGCACCTGCACCCAGCCGGCGGCCACCCCTCAGCGTTAGCAACGTCATCGTTCAACTCTGCCTCATATAGCGGCCATAACATGTTTTCTTTTTTTGTCTCGAAGGAAGAAAGGACGGAATAAGGGCGAGGGTCCGGCAGCCCCCGTCGTCGCCCCCGCCCCCATCGGTTGGAGACGGGGACATTATGCCGGGTGCCCACCGCTCTCTAATTGAAGACTGATGGATTTACATTAATTTCCTCCTCACACCTGCCTCCTTTATCTGTGGGAAGATGGCGCAGGCCCCGCAGGCACAGCCCGTCTTTTCTCATCCTCTGTCTTTCCGTTATGACCAATGCAGCCAATTTTATGGCCAGTAAACTACATATCATCCCATCTTATAATCCATTGCCCTTTTTCCAATTTGATGCATCATTTATTCATACTGAAATTGAAAAAGCCAGGTGAATAAAATCTTCCTATATATGAGCTTGCAGACTCATTCAACTTTTGTGCATTTGTGTATCAAGGGAAACCTGAGTCCTTTCACATTTCCGGAGCAAATAGAACGGATTTCAAATTAAATTGTACCGGTAAAAGTTGTTTTGTGAGAATTGTGCATGCAAATAATCCAAGTGTCACCACTGCACTGGTGTATCCCCCTTGTGTGAAATGGCTTCCAGTTAAAACTTTAACCCAACCTAAAATTGAGAATTATGGCCTTAAGAACCACATCAGTAACACACACACACACACACACACACACACACACACACACTTACATACAAACACATTTTATGTGTTTGTATGAGTGTATGTGTATGTGTGTGTGACTGTGTACTGTTATGTACACAGTGACACATGCATATATACACAAACACATGAAAACATAAATATACATAAACGTAACACAAAAAGACATATACAGAAGACTTGTACACAAATACTTGCATGTGTAAATTTGTACACTCACATACAAACAAAGGCTCACACAAATAGCAAACAGAGGCAAAACACACATTTGGTCCTAAGGGTCCCACCCCCACTCCTTAATATCACTTGGTAGTTTTTCTGCGCCTATAGACTATGTCTGCGATCCGTGATTAGCAGCCCCCTCCCCAGCGCTCCAGCCTCCTACCGGGGGAAACATTAACGCTGCCCCCTCGTCAGGCTGCTTGCTGACCTAACATGGAGTCTGGCGGCTCCGGGGCCAGGGGCTAATAGCCAGGAGCCCCGAGCTGTCACATGTGACTGACAGAGCTAACGGCTCCGGCGAGGAGCGTCCAGAGCATCCAGAGAGGAGGAGGAGGAGGAGGAGGAGGAGTGGAGGACAAAGCAAACTTATTCGAGTGGGAAGGGGGGACAGAAGAAGGAAGGAAAAGGGAGACGGTGTGATGGTTCGGGGCCGACCCCGCCAGCTGGAGAGTAATCACTGAGCCAGTGGAAAAGCAGCGAACACGGGCCCGACGTGATTGGCTTGTCATTGATCATGATCTTAATTGCATGCACCCAAATCCCACGGGGGTGATTTGTCCACTCGCTGAGTGTCTGTATGTGTGTGTGTGTGTGTGTGTGTATGTGTGCGTGTGTGTGTGTGTGTGTGTGTGTGCGTGTGTGTGCGTGTGTGTGTGTGTGTGTGTGTGTGTGTGTGTGTGTGTGTGTGTGCATACAGTATATGGTTTAAACGGACAACATCCACCTAAAAACATTACAACATTGCACCTATATTATTAAGATCAGGACACATTTACACATTCTATATAATCCCAAATAATCTTGTTTTTCTAATGACCCCTCTGCAGTAAACCACCTGTATGTGTGTGTGTGTGTGTGTGTGTGTGCGCGCGCGCACGAAAGTGCGTTAGTGTATGCGTGTGTGTGTGTGTGTGTGTGTGTGTGTGTGTGTGTGTGTGTGTGTGGCTTCTAGATGTCCCTATAAACCAGTACCTGTGTGTGCAATTCTTTGACTCTATTTGATCAGTTCCACAACTTTCTGGAGCCACTCAAATTACTTAAACTACTAGCGGCAGATGTGACAAAACACTTTCCCTCAAACAAACCCCCCCCCTTCAACAATGATTATTATTAAGATAATAATGATAATAATAAGTATTATTATTATTAATACTAATAAAAATATTCTTATTAAGGTTTCAGACCCTCGGTGGAAATGTCTCGCAATTTTGGCAAAGAGTTTGATGAGTAAGGGAACCCGTTGACTCTTTTTCCAACCGTGTATATGTTTCTTATTAGCATTTATAGCAGGCGCGCCTGTGCACACACACACACACACACACACACACACACACACACACGCGCACACACACACACACGCACACACGCACGCACATACACACACACACACACACACACACACACACGCGCACGCAAACACACTCACACACACAAACACCAAACTCAACTCTATCCCCATGTGTTTTCTAGTATCATAAAGGGATAGATGTGTCATGAATAGCGATCGTGGAGTGAGAAAATGACCTTTTACTAATGGTTTCCTTTAACGGTCACAGCAATGGGAGTTTTCTCATACACACCGACCATGCCCTAGTAAGCATTAGCCGAAAAAGGCCAACTCCTGGAACAGTGTGTTTCATGCCAGCGGAAAGGCTGTGCGTCGACCAGGAGAAACACACATCACTCCATTGTGCTCCAGAAAATAGAAGCTCGAAATCCTGTATATTAAAACGTGCGTCTGAGAACACGGGATATCTTAACTTTCCGTTGGACAGTTGGCGCAGTTTGAGTTTAGAACCAGTTTAACACCATTGAATCTCACATGCCGTGTCGGTGTGTGTGTGTGCGTGTGTGTGTGTGCGTATACGTGTGAGCATTGTTCCTTATGTGTGAGGAGCCTCGGGGAGCTCAGCTGTGTGACAGCAGGAGGCTGCACTAACCAATGATTTGACCCTTGACCTTTGTCCCACTGGACCTCCATATGCTCCTCTGATGGAAGGAAACAATGGGACACACAAGCAGAAGGACGAAGTACGGAGGCGAGCGGACCCAACTGGAACCGGAGAGCAACACCTCTCCTCTGTCCTCGCACATGTTTCCGAAGGGTTCACCCCGCGTATGCGTACAGGAAGTGTGCGCATTTTTTTTTGGTCGGGTAGAAGTGACGGGGGGGGGGGGGGGTAGAGTGCATCAGCTGCCCGGGAGGAGAAGGAAGCAGGACAAGGTTAATGTTCTCTGACAGAACGACACCAGTGACTCCCTTTAATGTTGCTCCCATCAGGGCCTCCCCCTCGCGCATCCTTTAGAGAGGACGCCGCTCTGCCAGGCGCTGGTGGGAGAGCGTGCCAGCTGCCAAACATGACATTTGCTGGCGAGGTTCGCCGAGCCCCAGTGGGTGACATCTGCAGAGCAGCCTTTCATCCCCTCGCCGGGTACCTGCGTGGCCCCCCCGGCCCCTGAGAGCCGGGATGAATGCACTCACTCTTCCTCCCAGCTGGGTTCCCCCCCACCCCTCCCGCCCCCACCGCCACCCGACGCCACCGGGCCTGAGCCGGTCGGACGCACGCGCAAATACAATGGACACGCGCGTGCGAACGTACGGGGTGCGTACGGGGTGCGTACGGGGTGCGTACGGAGTGCGTACGCGCGGCCGTCGACTAACAACAATCACACACATGCGAGCGTGTACGAACACACTTCACACGCTCCTCCGTAAAACAAACCCCTTCCAGCGCCGACATCTGCAGCTCTAAGGGGGTACGGGGTGAGTGTGGGGTGGTGGGTTGGCGGACTGTTGGTGGTGGGGGGCGGGGTGCATGTGTTTCCCCCACCCAACCCAACCCAACTCCTCCCGTGGCTTCATTTCGGCGGCAGTGTTTGCCTCGTGTTGTTGCTGTTCTCGCTTCCAACCGTGAGGCCCCCGGTGCAGCAGCGACGCCCTCACCAGAGTTTGATCAAAGGTCTGAACAAAGACCTTTGAGACAAAAGACAAAAAAAAAAAACAACACAAAAATTACAAACACGCCAAAGTACAAACACAGAGTCGCAGAAAGCGACGGGGCGTCCGGGGACTTTTGCCGCACACAGGGGTGGCGGCCGCCGCCGCCATCGAGGAGGAACACATAGTAATCGGACGTTCAAATGAGAGGAAGTCTCGGAGGAGGATGGAGCGCCGCGTTCTTCTCCGCTGGTTAAAGGACGAGGTCGTCCCTTGCCGCGTAAAAAGTGTCGCTTACCGTCGTGCCAGGAACGGTTGTGTTCCTGGCACGAACAAACTCTAAAGCTTACCACTCCGCTTGCAGCTTCTCACTGTGCTCCAATGCGGTTGGAATGGGGCAAACGTTTGGGCCCTTTAAAACTGGGAAAACCTCAGATCGTAGTACGACGGTCTTTGTGTGTTCTGGCGAAAATGAATGCTCCCAAAGCGTGCCTTTCTTCAGGTTTTTTCCACGGTTTTGTTGACCCTTCCACAAATGAGCTCATTAGTTCATCGGAGTCAGAAGTTCAGTCCAGTGGTTGTCCTCTCCCTCCTCCTTCTCCTTCCCCTTCTCCGGGCCCCGGTCTCGGCGATTCCCTCGGGACCCGGCTCCGTCATCCACCGACGGCAGCGTGGGCTGGCGGCGTGTCGTCCCCGTCCTCCTCGCCAGCCCTTTAATCAGACTTGATCCTTGACCACTTGTTGTCACGAGCGTTCCGGCACGGGGCGGCCGCCCTCCCCCCGCCGACATCCCATAACCCACACATTAGGAAAATCCTAATCACTGTGCCACCGGGACGCGGGGACTCGCGGCTCCGATTTCACTTAACCTCCAGCAGGAGAGATCAGACTCTGCTGCCTCAATGTTTGTCCCTAATTACCTCCCTACAGTGAGCCGCCACACACAATTTAATCCAATTTCCATCCCTCTCATCTTTAACATCTCGCAAAAAAACACTCGCCAGTTTGGAGCACTTTGCATCAACAGCCATGTCCTCTGCCACGCCCCATCAGCAAGATTACTATCCACAGTCTTTGGTCAGGGTTTCATTTTTGTTATGTTTTATTTTTGATATATTTTCTATACATAAATAATTATATTTGTTTATGACATAAAAATATAAACATATTTTAGATATTACATTTTATATATAACATATAGAGTATATTTTGTAGCTGTGTATTTGTAATATTATACAGTTTATATATTTATATATATATACAGTATATAGAATCACATATAATATATATATATAAATAAATTAATAAATAAATACAAACATATTTGCATACATATGTAAATACAGTATATATGATTTACTATATAGAATATTAATATATTTAATACTTTTTATATATAATCTAAACCTTGTATTTTTCAATTATAACCAGTCAACTCGGTGATGGGCATCTGAATATTTTCAATTGATCCAGGTGCCGATCACAGGGTTGACACCCAATGATCGAAAAATGTAAACATATGAATCACAATGTCGACCTGCGTTCTAAGATTACACTTTTTACATTCCCCGGGGGTGGAAATTCCAGATAACATATCCCTGCTCTACTCCAATGATAATCAAATTATAAAGACATCTGTATTTCTAGTCCCCGTTTCCACAACCGCACCATTCAAAGCAGTGTTGTGTCAATGCCCACATATGGACATGAAGTTGGAACTAAACTCAGAGCATTATTGACACATGTTAACACAAAGGCCCCATTGTGGAAACGTGCACATGTATACACTCCCACCTTTCTTTGCATATGCATACATGGGTGTGTGTTTGCTTTCACACCAGTGATTAACGACCCAAGGGTGCTTGCGCTGCATGTGTGTCTATATTTGACTGTTTACATATTCTTTTTCGACGGCGTCCCCCTGTGTAAGCCCGGTGTAAAACAGCCTCAGTTCCTCATTACCATTTTCGCGCCGGGCCCTGTTCGTTCTTGTTTTTTTTTTTTTTTTTTTCTTTTCGGAGCCCGGTCGACGGGGGCCCCGACTCGGCGGGAGAGGTGTCGGAGGCGGCCCCCGGGGGCCCGCTGCGCTCCTTCCTCGCCGCCTCAGCGGGGGGGGCCCCGGGCTCAGCACGTACGACTGGCAACCCGAGCCTGACGAGGTGGCAACCCGCACAGCCGAAGCCATGTTTGATCAGGGCAGGGGGTCGCCCACGTCGGCCCCCGAACACACACAGGCAGGAAGTACATGGGTTCACACACACATCACACATCGCACGTCACACATACACACACACACACACACACACACACACACACACACACACACACACACACACACACACATTAAACACACACTCAGTAAAAGTGGGCTCCCAGGGGTTTCACACATGTTGGTAAGATGCTGCAGCGGTGAGAGGAAATGTGCAATGTTTAATTTAACTCTCTGCTTTCTTCCTGGATAGATATGTATGTGTTGTTATAATCTGTATTTCAGAGGTAGAAGAAGTATTTTTACTTTCAGTGAAAGTGCAGATACCCTTATGTGCAAGATTACTCTGGTAAAAGTGATAGTATAACATCGATATTTCCACTTATCTCAAATATATTTAACCATCCACCCACCCACCGAATGCCTGTTCTTGCACTATGTAACTTCTGTGTTCAGGCATGAAACCGCAGGAAAAGTGTGGTACACTTTACGGCACCACGTCACTTCCTTGATGTTTGGCTCCGGTAATTCCATAATTTTTTTGCCTGGTAAAATTGATATATATTAAAAAAAACAATGAATTATAAACTCGCCGGTCAAAATATCCGGTAATAATGCTAAAAAATGTAGCCGCTCCACTTCACCGGCGGCGCGGATGAGACAGGTCAGTGGTGGGCACTTCACCCTCACCTCAGCGGCGAGGTCCGTGCAAGGGCCGTATCCTACGTGTACATTGTATCTGTATTTGTACGTACATACCTTTTTTACATGGACTGTTAGTGAAACGCGACCGATAAGGTTCAATTTTATATGAATAAATAAATGAGTTTTGGACACCAGACTGAGTTTTACGCCAGTGGTGTAAAAGTGCAATTGCACTCAGAAGCTGTAGGGGCGCCAAATCCTAAATACCAAAAGTTGAATAGTGCTGCTTTTTATGCACCTAAAGTACAATAACCCTTGTGAATATGACCCCTAAACTATATATTTCTATATATATATATATATACATATAAACATATACATATAAATATATATATTATATATAAGTAATATGATATATATTATATGATGTGTATATATATCTATCGAGATATATATATAATATATTTATATGAATATGTATATGTAAATATATATATTCATATATATAGATCCATAACCCTTTTCCATAAGGGTTCTGGATCTTAAGAATCACTAATGAGC
The DNA here is from genome assembly GCF_960531495.2 of Zeus faber. Lineage (NCBI taxonomy): Eukaryota > Metazoa > Chordata > Actinopteri > Zeiformes > Zeidae > Zeus > Zeus faber. The sequence goes on from NC_137198.1 coordinate 13,539,921, forward strand.
AGTTTGATAGATCCAGTCTCTGATTTTGGAATATATAAATATAAATGCAGATGTTGTATACATAGGAAGGTCCAGATACTTGAAAAGTCTTCTTAAGTCCAGTGCTTAAGTTACTTGTACTTAGTTCATTTCCACCTATGCCCTCGTTGTACCAAGGACCTTCAGATGTTCTTCAAAGTCATGATATGTTCTGGTTCCGTGTTGATTTGTGATTAGATGAAGCCACAAGCTCCAACGTTCAAAGAAAAGGAAGACGGACACGGACACGGACAAATAAACACCGTGTGATTCGCGCTCATTTGGTAGGGGGGCTATTGATCATCTGCTTGGGGGTGAATTAGGAAGGAGTAGAGGCGTCAGATATGAAGAAATCAAGAGCAAGTGCTGAGAGTCGATGCCGGGTCTGTCATCACTCCCCCATGGAGTTCCTGGTTTCAGCGAGTTACGTGTTCCCACATTAAGTTTTGATCCCGTCCGTATGTTCTCTGCGCTCTCAGGTGAGGCCCCCGCACCATGAAATATTCAGCCTGTGAATTCAAGGAGATGTCACGTCGTATGTTTCATCCATTATGGACGCCGACACTGAGTTGTTGACTCTTTGAATTTCGGATCGGAAGAGGTGCGGAGCGGGAGCGCCGGCGCCAATCCTCCCGCTGCCTCTGCAACCTATTTCAAGAACGCTGTTTATTTCCGATAAACTCCGACTTTGTGTTCACTTCGGGGGCTGTCTCTTGGGATTCCTCCGGATCGGTGGCAGACCCCCCCTGGAGGGGTCCCCAGGGGTCACAGGGAGGGGTCTCCAGGTCTTGGGATGATTTGATTTGAGGCGTATGTTTCCCCACAGTCAGTCCATGACTGTGTATTGTATGCCCTAAAAACGATGCTTTCCACCATGAAAACAGAACCAGCTCAGACAAAACCACGACGGGAGATCGGGAATAAATACACAAAGGAAAAAAATATTTAAACAGGGGGCGGGGGTCACATGTTTGATTTCTGGAGTCTG
>NC_137198.1:13544628-13564628 GCF_960531495.2 Zeus faber
GAAATATATAGAAATGTCAATGTTGGACTTTTGCTTTTAATGCCCGGGTACTCGTATTTTTCCTTGAATAAAATATGAAATGTCACAAATTCAAATTAAAAAACATTTCCCCCGCATATTAAACTCAAACACAACTTTATTTGCAGGAGTGAAATTACCCGGCCACATCTCTCTCTCTATCTCTCTATCTCTCTCTCTCTCTCTCTCTCTAAAAACTCTGAAATAATCACCGAAATAAACAGCAACATATGCCGGCTACATATGCTCAACATAGCTTAATTTAGAGCCTCCTATACCGAAACGACAACAGGAGTGAGTGTTGCGTTGCGTTTTATTTATTTATTTTTTTAGTTTGTGAAAAAGACACATGGGCAAATTGCAACTGTTAGAAAACAACGACTTGGGAAGAGGAAAAGTAAAGAGCAAAAGTGTTTGGGAGCACAGATGCACCCGCTCCCTCGCTATCTCCTGTGCTGGTGGGTACACCGCCGATCCAGCTATTCTTGTTGGTTTGTTAATTGTTTGTCACCCACCAGGTGCCATCTGTCTGTAGTCCCACGGTCCCCGAGCCATGTGGGCAGGCCTGCCTGGCGCCTGCCAACGTCACTGACCTGCAGCAACCGTCCACACCTCCGTCACACACCTCCTGATCCGTCTGGGATAAATAGCTTCTCCCGCTACTTGTCGTGCCGGCGCCACGGCTCCCCAATCTGTCCCGTGCGAGGGGAGAGCGGGGGAGAGGGGGTGAGGGGAAGAGGGCGAGGGGGAGAGGGGGAGTCGGCTGGAGGGAGTTGGATGGATGGATGGATATTCTTCTCGATATACTGTAAGTATATAAGATAGGTAGGTAGGTCGGTTGGCAGATAAATAGAGAGACAGACAGACAGACAGACAGACAGACAGATAGATAGATAGATAGATAGATAGATAGATAGATAGATAGATAGATAGATAGATAGATAGATAGATAGATAGATAGATAGATAGATAGACAGATAGACAGATATAGTAGATGATATGGGAAATTGCATTGTTACACACATCAAAAAAAAACAGGCAATGATAATAAAGTAATAAATAAAGTAGAAAATATATTATAAACTGCAAAAATAGAAAGGTTTGCCAATACACAATAAACCCCCCAAAATACAAAGGTTTAGCTGCTTATAATGAACCTAAAAAATGACCTGAATAAAACTGCTGTACAATAAACCAAAAAAAATAAGAAACGCAAAAATTATTAAAAAAGAATGCAATATTCAATTAACCTGAAAATTAAAATGACACAATATGCAAACCTCTGAAAAGGAAAGTATTCTTCAAAGTATATTCAATGCGTGCTTGAGAACACGCCATGAGCTGAACCTAGACAAGGTTATCTAAAGTTTCTAATTAAATGGTAAAAACACAGACGCTTCCGGCTTCTCCAGAAATGCAGCCAGGGCATAAAATAAAGAAGAACAAACAACCATAATAGTTCCTTCCCAGAAGCCAAAGATGGATTGATTGCACGGCACTACTTTTAAGAACGGCTCCAACAGGCGGAGCGGGGGTCACCTTCACCTGGGCCTGATGTTTGGGGGGGCGGCCGAGGGCCTGAAAAATGAGATCAGCTGCTCGCTCGCCGGGACGCACGCGGCAGTCTGGCTCTACCGAGGGCCTGGCGCTCCAGCTAGCATAGCATACGGTGGCCCCCGGTACAATAAAGATGAAGTGAACACAGATCCCGGGGCATGCGGGGTCACCTTGACGACCGGGCCCACGGAGGGTAGCCGCACCCTGCTCCAGGCAAGGAAGGACGCCGTTTGGGTAATGAGGCGTGGAACAGCTTTTCAAGCTCACCCCCCTCCCCCCGCTTCCACACACACACACACACACACGGATATACACACAGGTTCGTACAGTATACACAAACACACGAGCCGTGTTTACTGAGGGGACAACAGCTTGTCGGAAAAACCTCTCAGGAGTTCTTCGTCTTGGTGGGAGGAGACCCGCTCGCTGGAGGACGACGACTTTCACGAAGCGCTTCACAGTGTGGCGTTTGTATCTGAAGCGGGTCTGACCTGGGAGTTGTTTAAAGGGTGATAACCACCCATGTTCGGCATTAAAACGCACCGAAACGATACCCCCCTCCGAGTCATTGTGTGGTCCGTTGAGCCAATGCCTACACCTTCAGGCTTTTTGAGAGGCTGGACTGTGACGCACCGTCAGTGTACTGCTCTGGCAGCCTCGTCGAGATGAATGGAGGGTCTCTCGACTCGACTTGAAGATGAGATTTACGCTCGCTTAAACTTTCCCAGCTATATCAGACACTAGCGCCATGTCTTTTACAACGTAACATATAGTTGCTATCATAAACCACCTAGATAAACCTGTGGCAGCAACCTTTTCACCTTCCCTCCTCGCCAGCCAAGGTGAGGCACAGGTGACGCGCTGAACTTGAACTTGTATGTGCCCTTATTTGGAGTTCTACCTTCGCCTTGGCGGCGACGTGCATGCCCTTATTTGGAGTTCCACCTTCACCTTGGCAGTGACACGCATGCCCTTGTAGGAGTTCCACCTTTCACCACACCCTTGTCATTTAACAACCCAAAATTCAGGGGGACAGGATATTGAGAGTGATACTCAAACAATCACCATGTGATTGTCATGTTTTTACGGGTTGAACTTCTCTTCCTTTTTTTTTTTTTTTTTTACTTCCCTTGGAAACAACGGTCGGGCCATCTGAATTTCAGACTTACAAGGGTTTATGGCGTTTGCCAAGTTGCCTGTAACCGAAACCCCGGAGGCCATCTTTGCTTTGGCCGAGCCAGTAAATCTAGCTGAGAAAATAGTGTAAGTCAGCCATCCGTGAAACATTCATTTGAAAGAAATCAATGTTTCGAGTTCCAAGCACGCCTAGTTATAATGATAGTCAGAGAAGGGTTTAATTATTTCGCGAGATGGAAGGTGCCGGGTTCCCTCATGTTGACTCAATGTTAAACATTCGCTAATGGCCTCCGAAAACGGTGTGGCGTCCCATGAAGCCACTGGAATGTGAGGGACTGTAACTGTGAGAAGCCGTGGGAGTTCCTGGTCATCTTTTAACACACACACACACACACACAGACACACACACACACATGCACACACGCACACAAACACACACACACACGCAGACGCACACACACACACACACATACATGCACACACCCTTCAAGTTTAACATGGACATGACCTGCTACTACTGGACTTAATAATATAAATGATCTAAACCAGTCAAAGAAAATTAAACATTCCCACAAACCCGATACCATGTCTAATACTATGGCTACAGAGACATAAACATAATAGATGGACAAATGGCCTTGAAAGAAACGACACAAATTAAAGAGAGAGCGCGAGAGCGAGAGAGAGAGAGAGAGAGAGAGCGGGAGAGGGAGAGAGATGACCTTATGGTGGGTTCATTAAAGAAAAGAAAGAAAGAAAAAACAATGTACTGTACATACAAATATTCCCTTCCGAGAAACTCGGGCTTGTTGACCATATAGAGAAGCAAAATGCTAAAGTTTGTTTTTCATTAGCTCAGCTTGTTGGAAAGGACTTGACCTCCGAGCAAAGAATGAGTTCTGCTGGAAATCTGATTGTGGTAACTTAATACAAAATGGCTGAATTACATAGGCTCCATTCCAGCCCCGAAATGTGAGTCGCTCGGAGAACGTAACCAAACATGTCTGTTCGTCAAATGTGTTCTTATTTATCTTTAATTGCAACGCAGCGCCTTGCTGCAGAAGTGAATTTAGGCGTCGCACCGAACACAAAAATGACTTGTAAAGTTGAACTTATCTCCTGCATTAAACAGCGGTTCCAATTCCTACTTCAGCCATTCCTGCACTTCACAATTGGAAACAGCCCCTTGCAAATATAAATCGTTCAAAACCTTGGAAACTTGGAAACCACACAAAAAAAATTCCGCAAAAGCATGCAGCACATCAGCATTGGGCCACACAGCCATATTATACACAAATAAACCACCCGGGGAAAAAATAAAAAAAGAGAGGAGGTTTAAGTGCAACAGAGATGGTGTGTAATTCTGAGAATGTGCCTTTATTTTTCGGTTGTTTCAGTGACAGTTTGAACAGGAATGTCTCGCGAGCATTGCCGCAGATTCAAGTCTGGCCCTGAGACGATCGCCGCGGATGGATTCCGCAGTTTTCCAGTGCCGCGACGGAGCCAGAGCGTGGGGGCCGGAGCACGAGGAAGGCAGGGGAGCTGGAGTCGGAGCCGGAGATCCGCTGCGGCGCATTCGCCAACGGGAATGAGAAATTAATACCAGCACAGGGGCTCCGTCGGGGTCCAACATCTCCAGCGTCTGGCTCCAGCTGGACCGGTCGAGGCTACACAAGGGACTGGAAATGATGGTACAAACACAGAGGTGGCGCGAGGCTCCATAGGCTGGCCCCGAAGAGCCCTATCCCCTGGGATCAGGTGTCCATGTTCTGGCCCTACATAGGCTCTTCTCCCCAGGGCAAAAAGGGTCCATGTTCTGGCCCCTCAGAGGCTTCTCCCCAGGCACAAAGAGTCCGTGTTATGGCTCTACTGGGGCTTTTCTCCAGGGCACCAGGAGAACATGCTCTGGCCCGACAGTGAGTTCCCCCCCCCGGATCCAAAAGACCATGTTCTGGCCCGACAGAGCCTTATTCCCATTATCCACAGTTCCCACCGATGGGCGAGGGACGAAGATATAGCATCATCGGCAGCATCAGCTCATGTTGCTGTGATGTGGTGTACGACGGGAGCCAACTCATCAGAGAGGGAGAGAGAGAGAGAGAGAGAGAGAGAGAGAGAGAGAGAGGGGGAGAGGGAGAGAGAGGGCTCGTCCTCAGACAAAGACGTTTGCGGAGTATGTGGCGAAACAATAACATTTACATAAGTAGACTCCCTCTCTTAACTCCACACGTGTAATTATCCTCTTCCTTTTCTCCAGCTAATCAGCTTTCATTCAAATACAATTCATACTTTTTGGAGCGTGTGATGCGTAGGAGGCCGACGGATCCACCCGCTTTCGAATCAAAGTGAGCAAAGAAAGGGAGAGCGGGAGAGAGGGAGAGCGAGAGAGAGAGAGAGAGAGAGACTGACAATGAGGACAAGGGGTAGGAAAACATTCTCGAACATGAGCCTGTTTGGTTTGGAATTTTCGACCGCAGCTTCCAAACAAAACCGCCGCTTCCTGAGATGTGTTAAGCACACTGTATTTGGAGAAAGTCGCCAGCAAAATAAATTACCGCAGTATGTCAAATCACCCCGAAAAAAGTAATTAAAACATTGGGGAATGTTGGTTAAGACTCATTGGAGGAGACGCTCGACGGTAGATCAGTTGCAGATGGGTCAGGCGTTCACGTTAACAAATTGTTTTCACTTTGACTCCGACGGAGACCGCGTAGCTGCGAGAGGAAGAGAGTTCTCGACTAGTGCGCTCACGGTTCAAAACCGTTTAGTCCCATTTTAGCCAGTTTCTTTTATTGCAAAATTGCAGAAAGTTAAGTATTGCCATCTTCCGTGTGTTTTGAAAAGGGCTCAAGGGAGGAGCGCAGGCAGTTTATAAGCCGAAAATCAAGGGCGCTTGTGTCCAACCTCAGCGATGATGGTTGAAACATCAGGAAATCATTTACGTTGCTTGGGCGCACGGGGAGTTTCAGAGTATCTCAGCAAACAACACTCGCGCACACACACACACACACACACACACGCGCGCGCGTGCGCGGGCTTGCGCAGCGAGAGAAAGAAATACACATGTGCAGTTATACACGTCCATGCGAATTGAACTATTACATTTTATTCGAATGCGCCTGTAAAAAAGAAGAAGAAAAAAAACGAGGAAAAAAAAAAGAAAAGCGGCTGGTACTTGTGTCTGTCCCCGGTCATGAGGGAAAATAGAAAGTGTTTTTTCCTGCTAATTAATATTCCAGCCGCATAGTGAGTTTGTAATTAATCTAATTTGAAATAGTTTTATGCGTCCTGGGATTATTTTTCACTCGCAGTGAAGGGAAAACAGACACGTTTCAATAATGATGTTTGTTCCTCTTCCCCATAAATATGTTATCCACGGTTATGTCAAAATTGGACTGTGTCCAAACTAGAGCCTTGATACAACATATTTTGAGTGGGCTAACATATATATATATATATATATATAATTGTCCTTGTCCTAAAATAACGATTTGGTTTCGGAAGGATTAATTCATGTGCATTCTAAAGAAAGATGATTTTTTTTGTGCTGGAATAACGGGATCATGCTCAGGAATGAAACAGGACCTCTGATTTCATTAACTTTTGACTATCGGGTTGATGTGATAGTTTACAGGACAATAACTGTATTTGTTATACATGCATTTAAGTCATTTCATTTAATGAAAACCAAGGCTTCTATTTCCCCCTTTCTGTCACAGAGCTTTGCTTTTTTTTTTTTTTTCATTCATCCAAAATTCCCCGATGGCACATTGTCCTGGAATCGACCAAGCTTGATGTACGACAAGTTAAACGGGCCCTGCGACAGCGCTGCGTGAGATAGCGTTACTGGAGCGACGGCGCTCCTGTAGCGCGGCCCGGGCGAACAGAACCTCCCCGTCGGCGGAGTTCAGACCCGGGGCGAGGAGGGGGTCTGGGAAGAGAGAGGAAAAGGGAGAAGCAGAAGAGGAAAGTTGAATGGGAGAGCGAAGATCCTGAGGTTTGAGACCCGACCGCGCGGTTTCGTGTCCCCAGTGTGGTGCTTGACCGCTGGAGGACCGGGAGCCCTGCATGGTCCTTGTTCTACTTCGGCTGTCTCTGTTGTTGCAGTGTGTGTGTGTGTGTGTGTGTGTGTGTGTGTGTGTGTGTGTGTGTGTGTGTGTGTGTGTGTGTGTGTGTGTGTGCGTGCGCGCGTGTGTGCGTGCGCACGCGTGTGTGTGTGTGTGTGTGTGTGTGTGTGGGTGGGCGTCGGGGCGGACCGGGCAGGCCCGTCCACGCCGTCACCAGCCCCCCGTGTGTTTGGATAACGCCTATGGAACATGTGGGGGAATCAGCGTGAGGCATCACACCTGGAGGAAGAGACGACTGGATGCGGCCCCCAGTACGCCGGGCCCCGGCTCCAGCGAGTCTAGCCAGCATCTGGAATGGATATGCGGAGACGCGGCCTCCCTTTGGTTCCCCCCGCCCCTCTCCCGCCCCCCTCCCTCCTCGCAGGCACTTCTCGCTTCACCTTTGTAAAAGTGCTGCGCGGTGGATCCGCTGCGGCGAAAAATAAAATAATAAATGGAAAAAAAAAAAAAAAAAAAAACAGAACGAAACAGGCGGCTCTGAGTTTTTGTTTCATGTTGCTTCCGCTCCTCTGAAAGTTTTTCATTTTCTTCTTCCGCATCCCATCTGCCGGCCATAATGTTACCGTATAGCGTTTGTGGATGAGATTAACACTCAACCTTTTATTTTTTTTGGAAGCACCGGCGTCTCCTCGCCCCCCTCAATATGCTTCCCCGTTTTTGACTTGCTCCGATCTGCTCTGGGAGTGAAGAGTGTGTCCAGTCAGAGTACGGAAACCATCCCCCTGTTTCAAAACATTTTAACTTTTCTGTTTCCTGTTCTTGTTTGAGCTGAAATGACTAACTCTGGAGATTTTTTCACCCCTACCTTACCACCAAAATGATATGTTTTTTTGAGCGGCGGTGGTGGAAGTGGAATCTCGCCCCAAATCATGATAGTGCACATCATGACATCATTCCATGCCAGATTATACACACTGTGTACACGTTCTTGTGTGTGTGTGTGTGTGTGTGTGTGTGTGTGTGTGTGTGTGTGTGTGTGTGTGTGAGTGTGTGTGTTGGGTGCAGTCAGTCAGGGGCAGCCAGTCATGTTGTGACTGGAACAACCTTCAGCCGCAGTGTTTGTTTGGACAGAACTGCTCACCCACCCAAATAATCAGCCGCCGAGGGCCCTTCCTAATCCCCATACAAAGTCAATGGGAGCGGGTTGAGCTGGCGACAGCCGCGATAAGGTATTCAAACACGGCTCCTCTTGATCCGCCAGCCGCGGCCTCTCCTTCCCGCGGCCCCCGCCCCCAAAATACCCTTTGTTTCCAATATTGCAATTCCCAACGTGACACGGATTTTCACGTTCGCAGGTCGCACTCGAAGCGCGGCCACTTTGCGGTGGATCCTTTTTCGTTTCTTTTGCTTCTCTTGTCTACCTGAATTGATTCTTTTTGCTTTTGGTTTACACTGGCAGGGCTTAAAAAAACACCCACTCGCTCGCAGAGGAATGCATATTTAAAACAGTGTATTGTTATGGTTTTGGTTGGATTGCTACTCACATAGCAAATAACAGTGTGGGTATCCCAGTGTCTAAATGTGTGTGTGTGCATGCGTGCGTGCGTGCGTGCGTGTGTGTGTATGTGTGCGTGTGGTTTGAATGCAGGGTTCGAATGCAGTGTGGCAGTGCAGGGCACAGCCGTGGTAAAGCTTTCATTAACATTCCATTCATGACCTCTCAGTATTATGTCCACAGAAAAGGAAAGGAAAGCTTTTGCCTTTCACACCTCTTGTGTGGTACGGGGCGAATTATGGAGCATTATGCCCGTCAGTGTGTGTGTGTGTGTGTGTGTGTGTGTGTGTGTGTGTGTGTGTGTGCGTGTGTGTGTGCGTGCGCGCGTGCACGTGTCTGCTAGTGAGAGGGTGATCAAAAAGAGTGTGTGGTGAGGGATAAATCACTGCTCACTGATACAAACATAATCTGCTGGGAGCCGTGTCTCAATATCAAAATATTTCACACATTTACGTATCACAAATTTGGCAGTACCAGCTTTTCTTTTTTTTTTTTTTTTTTTCCTTCTTCTTCTTCGTCTCCTTCTTCTCCTTCTTCTTCTTTCCCTCAGATGAGTGAAGTTATTTATGCCTCGCGTGCTGGATGCTGCAGGACCGAGATACAGTTTGCGGCGGCACAGATGGGAAAGGCTATAGCTTCGGTGGCGCCGTATCGCGCGCAAAAATGTTTGGTATGTTTTAACACAGATAAAGATGACATATTCTGAGCCGTTTCGCAGACAATACCCATGGAGGAACAATCTCCCATCTGGCAGGAGCAGTCTCACTCTCTCTCTCTCTCTCTCTCTCTCTCTCTCTCTCTTTCTCTCTCCCTCTCTGAAATCCTCTCTGTCATGCTCAATGAGAACTGGAGAGACAAAACATTCTCTGTTCTGGATATCGTTCCTTATCAAGACGCTGCCTCGAGCCGCGCTGAATATCAACAAAACATCACCCCGCAGGCGAGGACTTCTCCCCCACCCCAAAATAGAGGAAATAGAGGAGCCTGCCGTACTTTTCTTTCATAAACATCTCTTCGCATATGGATACTGCACAAAGAGTTTAGCCCATTATCTGGGGTTTAATGTATGGGGCTGTGTATTTCTGTGTAACTGGCCTGCTTAGACTTGAGATCCAAATGATCCAAACATTTTAGCCCGGACTAAGCCCTAACCCTAGAAAATAAAGCACAGAACTGGACATTTAGGGGTGCCAAAGCAGTACCCTGTTAAGGTCAAATTTGTACCATTTTTGTATAATTTCCATCGCCATAGGTACAGGCATTGCAAACGAGTACCCATGCCAAGTGTACAGTGCGTGCACCTTAGACCTGTGGTTCTCAATGTAGGGTCCAGGAACCTCCATAGGGTCTGTCAAGAGGTTCCAAGGGGATGCCCATGAAAATTATTAATTGTTAAATTTCACCATTATTTTATTTACAAGATGTTCCCCGATGTGCCGATCAAATAATTGCAATAATCACTGTTTCGGTCCTAGTGCCACTGTACTCTCCCTAACTGTAGTGTAGACAGCAATGGAAGAGTGCACTAAACCATTTCTAACAATTGGGGTCACATGGAAATTATATTAAATGCGGTAGGTCCGTGGCCTAATGCATGTCAAATTGAGAGTCCTTTATGAAAAGGGTTGAGAACCACTGCCTTAAAGGGTGCTGTGGATGTAACAAGCCGTGGTACCCCTCAAGGTACAATATTGGATTTTTGTTGGATATTTACTAAGACTATAGACGGCAAACCGGACAATGAAGGTATTTCAATGGGACAGCAACAGGGAAAGTGCACCTCTGGCAACAGTCAAATGTTTCTCAACTTTTGCCGTCATGCTGTCACCGGATGCCGCTCTTGGAAAGGAACGTGGACTTGGACGAGCTGTTTGTTCGGTCCGATCGAACCCTGTGCTCCGCAACAAGCATCTACACGTGAGCAGAGACCCGTCCAAAAGTTTCGTTTAGTGCTGAAGTGAATGTCCCCGCAAGTGATATTTTATACTCCCTCAAACATGCCAGTAGAACAGCCGACATAGCCATTGTCAGGACCGAGGCACCCCTACTGTCGCCATGGCAACGTTGCCGCGGCGTGCATTAAGACGGGGCATGGCTATATTCTTTTACTGTCAACATGTGAACACAGCACAAGGAGAACAGCGGTGCAGTCAGTGCGGTACTGCCTCTCTCCACATGATGGTGCAGAGGACAAAGTCTCCCATGGACTCTCTGGAGTGTGACATTTGCCTTAAAGAGCTCCGATGCGTGCGCTCACACAAACGCGGGCACACACACACACACACACACACACACACACACACACACACACACACACATGTAGAGAAAACACACACATGTGAGCAATCCCACTCTCACACTTGCACACGTGCGATGGTGAAAGAAATATGATCTCTTGATTTAAACAAAACAAATATTGATACATTATCCTAGGCAGTGATATATTATTGACTGAGCCTGGGCGTGTGTGTGTGTGTGTGTGTGTGTGTAGAAAAACACAAATAACCAACACGATGCCATGTGGGCGGGGAACGGAACTGAACGGAACGCTTCTGGAGGTTGAATTTATTAGCGAGCAAACACCTTCTTTAAATAATTATCGTTAATCAGATTTACTTTGCCTGCGTTGGACAGATGCATATTTGCCGAGAGGCTTATATCAGATGCCGGAATTAAAACGCTGTAAAATAAATAAATAAAATAATAAATAAATAAATAAAAAACAAGCGATTTATCCACAGCTGCATGCGACACTGTTTCCAAATGGCAGAAAATATCCGGCAAGACGAGGCTAAAGATCGTCTCTGAACAAAAACCACTGGCATCCAATATGAGATACAATATGAATGTCTGTGTGTGCGCGCGTGTGTGTATGTGTGTGTGTGTGTGTGTGTGTGTGTGTGTGTGTGCGTGTGTGCGTGTGTGAGTGTGTGTGTGTGTGTCCTTCCTGTTTTTGTGTAGTCACACCTGTACTCTCCACCATGATGTTATCAGACCCTAACACCTGCTCCACAGTCTAAGGTCACCCAAAACAGCCTCTTTTCATTGCAAAGGGAGATGGGCATCTGAAATATGCGTGCGTGTGTGTGTGTGTGTGTGTGTGTGTGCATGCGTGCCTGCGTGCATGTGTGCGTGTGTGTGCGTGTGAGAGCGCACGTGTATGTGTGTGCGTGTGTGTGTATGAGTGTGTGTGTTTTCTCCAGGGTCATTGAAACGCAGCTCACGTCACCCACCCATCACTCACAGGTGTCACGCAGTCCCTGAATTTGACCTGAATGGGAGTGATCGAGGGAGGGGAAGATACTGAGAACAACACAGACAGGGGAAGATGCGGCGTACAGTATATCTACCAAATCTAAATACATTTACTGTCGATAGATGTCCCTCACAGTCGGCCGGTGAATTGCTGGAGACCCAAGGACCTGCCGTGACGAATTTGGTGCAATTTGGACATGGGACACGTGTAATATGAATAAACTTCAAATAAACAGTCACAAAGAGTGTCTTTCCCCGGTGTGTGACTTTCACCGGCAGTTTCATCTTCCATTGAGGGACACAGGACTGAATCATTGACACTTTGTTAAACTGTGCCATTCAAATTATCTTAGAAAGTCTTAGATATTGAACGGGCATGTAATAATATAAACAATAATAATAATAACAATAATAATAATCATCATATAATAATAAATATAACTGCAGGCAGCAATACACGGGGTCCAGTCAGGTCGCGTTTGGTACATATTACAGTTTTCCGGGTTCTCTGAAACGCAGCACGATTTTCAGAGTTTACTTTGAACGCAGCATGGGCTCCCCCCGGCCTGTTGCCTCCTGTTTGCTCGTCTTGTGGAGCAACCACTTTGCGGTCTCCACAGCGCAACCCTCCTGTCTTTAAAACAAACGTCCATGTTTGCCTGTAAACCAGAACTTGTCATTGTTATAACTCACTGTGTTGTCAGTGGAAACAGAGCTGCACTCTCAATGACAGGTGACCGTTTGATGCCGTGTGGGGGAACAATGACGGAGTGACGTGATGACGTTTTGACAACTTTCCGTGATAATTTATAGTTTCCCGGGTCCTAGCTTTCCGATGTGTTCCGGGTCCACGAAACTGATCACGGACTCCTACAGTTTGTTTGTTGCGACTTCCTTGAATCCCGCACATTAAGGAGGGACACAATGAACAGAATGCCTTTATTTAGAAAAAGAGCGGAAGAGATAAAATATCAAATGAAAAGCTCCGGCGATGCCAAGCTGGTAAGAGGATACACAGACACCTACACACATGCAGTTTGTAACCACTACAGAGCGATGGAGTCTAACACTCCATTCTCCATTCCACATTTCCTGCAACTTCTGGTAAATTTTCGTCGGTTTTCCAGTAATCCCTGCTCCCTACTGTATGTAGATTGATATAGATCAAAATTGTAGCACGAGATGTTTGAGACGTCCTGCTTCTAACGAGACCTCAACCGTGTCCGTGGGTCCAGCGGTTGCCGTGGGCCGGACACTTTTAACCCAGAAAAGGCCAAGGAGAATAATGATAATAAAAATCCAAACAATAACTCCCACCCTAATAACATAATAAAAAGACAAATGGAATAAAGTAAATGGCAATACACACAAGCCCTGAGAATTACCTGGCAATGTAGTAAAGCTATGGATTAACTCCAATATTGGAAAAAAGTGAATGTACAGTACACAATAAAAACATAAACCTAACTATATAACCAGCAGAAACAATGACATTCTTAATTGCAATAACCCCCTGTTAGACAATAGGTGTAAACATAGAATTAACAAAATAACAAAATATTAAAATAACAATAAGCAAGAAGAGATGGCAATGTACACTAACCTAGAATTACATGTCTGCAGTATATGCATGTAAGTATAGTTTTATACCATAACTACAACCTTTTTGGGACATTAATACCTCTCATCCATTCATCCATCCGTCACATTAGTTTCAAATTCACTCATTATTTCCCGAAAATCACGTATATAGATGCATGGTCATCCCTAGGTTTCGACATTAGATGATTTGTGTAATTCATTTATTTCAACTCTGCTCAGGCATCTAACATGACAATTATGGACGCTTATAAGATGCGTACAAAAGACAGAGCTGGGAATGAGTTTCCCTAAAATGAATAGTCGAGATGACCCGTCCCTTAAACCCAGGCATGAGGCTGAGCGCTGTCAGAACGGCGAGGGGAGGAGGCGTGCGAGAACCAGCTGAGAGGAGACGTCTCCCTAACAAGGCAGCGAGACACTGTGGAGCTGTGTGGATTACTGAGTGTAGATAGTGGTGGTGGCGGTGGGGGTGGTGGGGGGTGGTGCATTACATTGTTGTGCCTGGTGGTGCTTTCGCTAAGAAAAATACAACAACAAAAAAAACAACTTCCATTTCAAATCCTTAATGACGGAAAAGAAAGCTTTTCTGATTGAAAACAATTCCAACACTTCCAGCCATAACAAAAAAAGCAAATCACGACAAGGGCATTTTCCACCGAAAGGAAGATATTTCACAGACCTGGAGGCTTTTGTAATATTCTTCTTGGCCCACCCCCTCCTCCACTCGCTCAGCCCCTCTCTCTTTCTCCCTCTCTCTCTTTTGTGCGCGTAAATCATCCCTTCCCTGCGGCCTGTCTGTGATCAAGTTGATGGGAAACAAAGAAATCATCTTGAATGGCACATTAATTTCCTCCCATCTCCCCCTGCCCTCCACCTAATGAAATCCCCTCTGCCACGGGGCCTGAGGAGGCACGCTGGCAAGCCGTCACCAGCCAGTAAATATGTTTACCTTGGAGCACTAGGCTAATGGACTGTTTACTGGGGGGAGGGGGCGTGGGTGTGTGTGTGTGTGTGTGTGTGTGTGTGTGTGTGTGTGTGTGTGTGTGTGTGTGTGTGCGCCTGCGTGTGTGTGCGTCTGTGTGTGTGTTGTGAGGGGGTGGGTTACGGAGATCTGGGTCTGGGGGTGGTGTGTCCCTCGGACCAAATGACATCTCCTCCTTTACCCCTACTCCTTCCTGTCAAGGGGAGGCTCTTCATTTTCTGATTTCAGACTGGGAAGCATGAGCAATGCCACGGACAGGATTTCCCAGCGCTGATGTCATTTTAAAGCACAATTTGGGGGTTATTGGAAATGTGGAGTCCTTCAGAGGTCAGCGGGTTGGGGTTTTGAAAGGGGGTTTGGTGTTGGTGTTGGGTGGGGGTCCAGCCTTCTGTGTAGAGCAACATTGGCCGTTCTCAAGGGCGTTCGTACAATAATAGTTTTAAAACCATCCCTATTAATGATGCTGTAGATGCTGTTCATCAACTGACTCCTTCCGATGGAGAAATCCCAAAAATGAATGATCACATATCATTATATAATATCATTATAATATATAACATCCACTTGGGCCCCTTTGTTTTTTTTTTTCCTCAGAGATCCCCCTAAAACAACCTTGATTAAAAGTGAGAACCCCTATTTAAAAGGTGCAATGCAATTTCTTTCATGTATTTATGGGCGGTCAGCGGCCATTTTTTATGTGAATTACATAGTAGAGAGAGTTTTTTAGGGTTTAGGGTTTTTAGGAAAAACAATACATCAAAAAGTAATTAGATAGATAGAGGGATAGACATAGAGCAGATATTAATGGATTTTGCACTAACACTCATGTGGATTTTGAAACCAATATTTGAGCATTAGGAAGCATATGCCTCAAATGAGGCAAAGGCCTTGTGACTCCCCCATTGATTTCTGGCGACCCGCTATGGGGGTCTAGCACCCCAGCTTTGGAACCACTGGACTAGACAGACAAACATCTCCGTGTGACACTCGAGGGCCGTTCTGCCGTGTCTAATGTGACGGTCATTTGTCACGGAACACAAATTTTGGGAAAGATGAAAGGGAAATTGTGTAAATATGTTGCCCGGTTTTGGACTGTTCATCCACGATGGTACAATGCGTGTGTGTGTGTGTGTGTGTGTGTGTGGGGGGGGTGTTGTTAACTTATTTAAAAAATTCACATTAATGTGAAAACGCACCCAAAAATATCTCAAATTTTTCACTTTGCATGCTGGCAGATGGCGTGGTCCACCATATGTACAGCGTATCACACTCCTATTGTGGAAAAAATATTGCTGATTCCATTTAAAGTAGCCACTTCTCGTCTGCTGAATGACTAAAATGGTTAAAGTATTTAGAAATGTGCATTTTTATGGAAGGTAATATATGGCCAAATATCATCGCCAACCCACTTAAAATTCAAAATACACCTACAATGAAAGCGATTACATACATTTTAATGACCCGAAATTGACATTCGATGTGACGTTTATCAGACCTGCCTCCCAGTGAAGCAGCCCGAGGAGCCCAAAAAGGGAGCCCAACAATAACACAATACATTTCGGGAGGAATTTATTTTAGGGAGATGATAATTTGTAAGAAAGCAGGTTATTAAAGTAAATTCCTCAAAATGAAGGATTGGCTCACTATTCATATTCAAATGTGCGTCTCTGGGTGAGATATGAAGCAGGTTTTAGGTTTTAGGGGTAGAATACACATTGTGTTGCTAATCTGGCAGATAACACACTGAGGCTTTACAGGTGGGAGAGAGTGGACTCCAAATGTGTGTGTGTGTGTGTGTGTGTGTGTGTGTGTGTGTGTGTGTGTGTGTGTGTGTGTGTGTGTGTGTGTGTGTGTGTGTGCGCGTGTTGTAATGTAACATATAACTGTTTATGTGTTTAGTAACATATAAACAAATGCAAATACTGTGCATCCCTTTCAGTGTGTGTGTGTGTGTGTGTGTGTGTGTGTGTGTGTGTGTGTGTGTTTTAATGTAACATATAAATATTTATGTGTTTTGTAACATATAAACAAATGCATATACTGTACATCCTTTTCAGTGTGTG
Organism: Zeus faber; assembly: GCF_960531495.2. Lineage (NCBI taxonomy): Eukaryota > Metazoa > Chordata > Actinopteri > Zeiformes > Zeidae > Zeus > Zeus faber. The sequence continues at coordinate 13,560,865 of NC_137198.1, forward strand.
TGTGTGTGTGTGTGTGTGTGTGTGTGTGTGTGTGTGTGTGTGTGTGAGTGTGTGTGTGTGTGTGTGTGTGTGTGTGTGTGTGTGTGTGTGCCTGTCCAGATGACGGTCTGACTTTCCAAGGGCAGCAGCAGCAGCAGCGGCGGCGGCAGCAGCTTTCGGTGGAACCAGCACCCCATCTCTGGGTGTCTGGCACCTGGCAACGCTATCAGTGACTGGACCAGGATGTGTCCCTGTGTCCCTCACTGAAGCGCACGCACACACACACACACACACACACACACACACACACACACACACACACTCACTCACTCACTCACTCACTCACTCCCACACAGAGGGCGGTGCAGCTGGTGACAGGCAGCTTCTCTCCGTCCGTTGCCAGGCTGCTCACCACACCGCTCCATCCCACCCAGCTCTTATCTGCGTTGGTTTCCTCCCTGCCTCCCAACTTAGACGAGCCTCCTTTAATAACAGGACGACTGGGGGTGGGGTGGTGGCGGCGGGGGGGGGGGGGGGGGGGGGGTGGTGGCGGCGGGGGGGGTTCTCGATGTGCTAATCCGGGTCGCATTGAGGAAGGAGCAGGAGTAAGACGTCATGGCTCCTCTGAACCGGCGGCACCCTCGCAGGCGCTGCGGCGTCGCCGGGATTAGAGCGTTTCATCTGATTCAGGAGCTGCATCTCCGTGGTGTCCTCGTATCAACGAGCTCAGGAATATCCGTGTCGGATGTCTCAGCAGGTTGCTCCGAGACGGGAGATTCCTCTCCAGCCTCCCCCTCCCCCACCCCACCCCACCCTACCCCACCCCACCCGCCCCCACATACTCTCACCCCCCCCACCCCCCTCCAGTCCGCCGTTCGTCCTCTGGAGCCCCCGCCCCCCTCCCCACCATCCTCCATCTTGTCCGCCTCCCCCCTCCTCCTCCTTCTCCTCCTTTCCTCTGCCCTCCCCTCCCTCCCTCCCTCTCTCTCTCTCTCTCTCTCTCTCTCTCTCTCTTTACACCAGCACTCCATCGATTGATTTCCCCTCACTGTGACACATTTGGCGCAGCCGCATGTGGCCTATTAATTATATCCACAGCAGACTCTCGTCACGCTCCCTTTTCCCAACAATGCACCCCACCCTCCCCCCCGACCCCCTCCTCCTCCTCCTCCTCCTCCTCCTCCTCCTCACGCTCGGGCGTACACGTGCACGTGCACGCTTCTGCCTTTAATGACAGCCCAGCACGGAGGACTAGATTGTGGTGTCAGCCCTAGAGATCAGCCTTTTTCGCCTTTCGGGATTTTGAATCCGATGCCCAAATGTATGCGTACTTTAATAAGTTAGAGGCCGACGGAGGGTATGTGAGACAACTAGCCCAATTTCGGTCGATAGGAAGAATAACGAGTTCGATAGCGAACCGGCAGCCGTCGACAGCCATTTAGGGTGTGCGGTTAAATCAGGTTAATTCACACGGTCATTCTGTCTCGCGGGCGTCTGCAGTGGAATAAACGGTTCCACCTTAAGAACAACCTCTGAACAGCGGACGTAACAGCCTCCATACGATGGCGAGCAACGCACATTCAAGGTCAATGAGATGATTCCCCAAAGTAGTCGTAATAGTTCACCTTTGAATCGATCAAAGGTGATCAAACGTTACCGCAAAATGGGTTACAACTCCTTGGCCACGGCGCGCTCCGGTACTTCACTAAATAGCGAGACACATCTGGAACAAGACCTCTGTGTGGGATGTTTGGGAGCCAAGGTGGTAAAACGATCCCCGTCATTTCATCGCACAATGATGCCTCTCACCGTAAGCGCCAACGAGTTCTAGATGTTTTCACCGAAAGGGATGCCGACCTCACCAGGGTGTCATGGCGCGCGCCTTCCTCCGGGGCGGCGCGGACGAAATGAGGGACGGGTAAGGGCGCCCAACGAGGGGAGCGCTTGACTAGAGGCGAGATGACAGGAGCGGTTGAGGCAAGGTCGGCGCAGTGTGCAGTGTGTAATCTGGCTCACATCTGCTCGGCATCACGCGTGCGTCTCCACTTAGGGTCCCGGGGAGACTCCCCGCGTCCCCCGCTCGCAGGCTTTTAGCGGGACGCCTTCAGAACAGCGCCCTCTGCTCGCACCCACTCACGGAGTCGCCGATAGAGAGACACCGAGAGCGGGAGAGGCAGGCACATCAGGAAGCTTTTTCCTCCATACCCATCGTGTGTTTGTGTGTGTGTGTGTGAGTGTGTGTGTGTGTGTGTGTGTGTGTGCGCGCGTGTGTGCGTGTGTGCCCGTTTCTAAGCATCTCGTAAAAACAATACAGTAAGCCTCCGCCGCAAGCCTTTTTCAGTCTCAAAATACCGTTGTTTTTTTGTTGTTGTTGTTTTTTTTTTTATATTTAGCTCGTAATCACTATAATTTTCAAATTAGACACCAACTGGCCAAGCACACATTCCGTCTCACACGGCGGCGCTAAACGGATGTCCCGTCCTCTCCGAAGACAATCTCCCGGAGAGGGAGACACTTTGAATATTAGAGTGATACGTGGAGACAATCCATCGTGATGAAAACAAGCAGCGAGCAGGAAGCAGCTGTCGTCGAGGATGCTGAGCAAAAAGGGGAGGGTGACGCAGATTAAGAACAGATTACCCAGCCTCTCCCTCCGGGGGGGGGGGGGGTGAGGTGGGGTTGGTATTCCAGATTGACAACGTTGGCGGATTGAGATCAACCTGGACATTTTCATACGAAAATAAAAAAGAAATGATGTTTTTCCCTTTTCCCGGAGGTAGGCGGATGTTATTCGTCATTAACCCTCTCCCCGCCCGAAGCCCCGCCGATCCGCCCGCCGAGGATGCGGAAGGATACACACCTTTCTATTCCGGAATACGGGGAGTTGTTGTTTTTTTTTTTTGTTTTTTTTTATTTACGAGGCGTCTCGGGGCCCGGAAGCGCAGCGCCCGGGCCCTGGAAACAAAGGCTGCGCGGCGCTCATGCATTATTCAGCGGCAATAATACGGAAGAGCGCATGCATAGGCAGAATGCATCAGTCATAGCATCATCTGCAGTTTACACTTGCTTCTGCCGTACGTGCCGGTTTGTTTGTGTACCGCAGCTTATTAAAATCCTTATTTGTTTGATCCTCTTTGAGCCGGGGGTTGTTCATACGAGTAAGACGCGAGACGCTGAAAATTGAATTTGCGTCAATTTTCTTTTTTTTTTTTTTTTTGGGGGGGGGGGCTGGAGGGGTGTTTTGTTTATTTTGCTTTGTTTCCCTTAAGAAAAACAAAAGGCTCCAATTTAATATTTTTTTTAACCAAATAAGTTCTTGGCATGGACATTTTACACGTACAATCAAAGGGATGAAAAGCTGCTTTTAAAATGCTAAGTCAAACAATATAGTTGTGGAACAAAGTTTCCCGTCTTCAGTCGACTCCATAAGATGTGATTTTGCGAAAAAATAAAAAACATTAAAAATAGAAAAAGATGCCGGGAGGCTACCAGTGAAGGCGAAATTAAAACCCACCCCGTTTGTTAATCCTATTGACACTATCTGATTCATTTTGCAAGCAGCCAAAGTAATTATGGCGCCAGAGATATTCTTTATGGGCCCTTGCCCATTGCCGTGCTCTATAATTAGAGAGAACACAGCGACACGCAGCCGTCTGAGTGGGTGAGGGGGGTGAGACAGTCCCCAGAGATCGATGAGGGGACCATTAAAATAAAATATATATATGAGTATAACTTGATATACATAAAATATATATACCCCCAACATACACACACACACACACACA
>NC_137198.1:13569628-13587128 GCF_960531495.2 Zeus faber
GTACAGATGATAACACCCGCCCTGCCACCTCGTTCAATCCGTACGTGTGCAGTCATTATACAGGTTTTTTAGTCCCTGACTCGGGCTCGTGTATCCACGCTGAGTTATCATAGTTTGTAGTCAAAACCCCAAAATAACCCAAATGAACAGCCCCGAGCTGAAGAGGGTGGAGGTGTGGGCTACACGGCGTCTCATCTGAAAAGGAGGCGAAATCAAAATATTCTCGTACACTTACATTTTTAACAGTGAAATTAGGAATAACATAGAACCTCCCCCAACCACCCAACCCCCTCCTCCACCCCACATCCCTCCATCCCACTCACCCACCCATCGCCCGTCCACCCCCACCCCCTCCCTCTCTCTCTCCCTATTGAGGGGACAGGTGCAGCTAGGCACCAGCCTTACCCCCCACCGAAGCTGACAGTCAGACATGTGCGTGCACAGACACACACACACACACACACATACGCACACACACACACACACACACACACACCAACACGTGCATGACATCAATTCAAGTAAAATACAAAAAACAAACTGAGACACACCAGTGAATACATGCGTTAGAATACACACACGCACAAACCCACACATGCGCTCACAAATCTTGAGTCAGGCATATCCACCAAAATGCAAGCACACACACACACACACACACACACACACACACACACACACACACACACACACACACACACACACACACAACACACACACTGATGTACCTAAAACACACACACACACACACACACACACACAAACATACATAATGCACAAAACCACACCCAGCACCTCCTGCCCGCTGCCACCTCCACCCAGTTCACCGCTGTCGCCCTGGCAGCCTATTGTTTGGTCCTGCACTCAGGTAATGGCACCTGGGGTTATTCAGGCCTAAATGGCGTCTCGCAGAGTGCCTGCACGAGCGGCGACTAATGCGCCCGCGCACACAATGTCTCGCCTGACTACAAAGGACAGGTGTGCGCCCGTCGCTAAATTGTCCCCGTGCTTCTCTGGCCCTCTCCGAGCGGCAGGCCCCGTCCATTAGGCGCAATTTAGCAGGATGATCAGAGTGCTTGAAAAGGGCCACATCAAACGGGTTTTTTGGAGAATCCCAGGTGCCCGGACGCGAGCGCGGGCGCCCGCAATAACCGAGGGCCACTTAAGAGGCCCCTAATGTATTCTGTGAGGGGAACGAAGACGCTCGCCCTCCATCCCAGGGCCTTTGTTCTGCCGTGGACAGACTGCGCGGGTTGTTTCCAAGTTAACGCGCCGCCCGGGCCGGGGGGAGCGGCGAGGGCAAGCGTCCTTCCGAGACGCATTATAATTTTCACTAACGGGGGGCTGATGGGGCTTTAATGGTGGAGTCATAATATACTGTCGAGAGCCTCCATTTGCAAGAGCTAATTTTAAGAATAAGGGCCACATTAAACCTCTGATCTCGCACCCCTTGCGTTATATCACCTCATGCGTCTGCGTTTCAAGGACACGGCCCTTTGGGGTTCTCACTTCCGATGAGCACGTTCGGCAACATCGTGTTAAAGTGGAGACATCCGTGACATTTCCTTTGTTGAAAAAAAATCCCAGTTTGATACTTTATAGAGCTGACACTTGATGAGAAACATTCGATCAGTGTAATTGTGTAACGTCTGTGCTCCCCAACATGCTGCTTCTCACGTTGGTGGCGGGGTCCGCCTCTCCCGGGGAAGGATGCAGCGATCTGGCTGCTGTGGTGAATTGGACATGACGGATGAACGTCAAGTGACCAAGAAAAACCCGAGATCGGTCGATCAGAAGAAGGCTCTGCTTTTGCAGCGTAGTTTAACCCATCCAAAACGGGATCTTATGGATTTCCGCTTTAACCGACATCATATTTAAGAAACCCAACAGGAAGGAAGTCGGCCATATTGAATTTTATTGACTTTTTGGTCATTTTCATGCACTGTACTGTTGCAAACTCCTCCTAGGCGATTTATCGGATCAACTTCAAAGTTGACGAGTGTCTCCCAGACACCTTCACGATTAAAAGTCTTTAAAGCGGCAAGTGGCGATGACCGGGTCCTCAAAGTGTTGGCGGGACCCGATAAATCGCATTGGAGGAGTCCGCCAAAGTACGGAGCAAAATGACCAAAAAGCATCAAAAAAGTCACGCAAACAGTGCCTTTTTTCCAACATGAAATTAAACGCGTTGCCACGCTCCACATTGTGTGACGAAAACAAAATATTCTTTGATATTCTTCGATTTATGACTTTTAATTGTGAAGGTGTCTTGTAGACAATTGCTGAGTTTGAAGTCGATCCGATAAACGGCCTGGGAGGAGTTCGCGAAAAGTACAAAGCATGAAAATGACCAAATCGTGACTAAAATCGCACCTTTAATCCAATATGGCCGACTTCCCGTTGGGTTTCAGTAATCAGCCACAATTAACGATGCAATAAGCATCGGAGCAAATGTTTCGATTTGACCTTCTGATGCCGAGTTGTCGCCTTTTCTGGCACTATTTACACCGCAGTCTCATCCGCGCCCACCCAGGCCACCTGCAGCACCATGTACACGTTACGTCTACCGCGTCCGACCCTAAAAGGGGTTCTTAGAGTCATTACACCAAGTCTTTTCCTCGACACCAACAGCCGGCGTGCCACCATGGCGAATTCACATATCAACAGATTTCATTCATGGCGAAACTTTTGCACGTATTCTCCCCGTGAATCTGGGGCAGAGAGCGGCGAGCGGGAGCCTTTTCCGGCGGCGCAGGGAGCGCGAAAGGACACGGCGTCCCAGGTTGCCGCCTTGATTTACGACAGAAGTGTGCCCCCGCCGTGACCTTTATTGGTGTCACCCAGACAGGGACGCGGTGCTCAGACAGAGATGACAAAGCGGCTCTGCGAAGGTCAGCCACTGCCCCGGAGCCATGTCCACCCCCGTCGCCCCGGCCCCCGCCCGCCTCCGCCGAAACTCACCGCCAGCCCCGGACACACTTCTCCAGCTGCATCACCTTCTTCTGGGAGCAGCGTCTGGCCGCGGGCCGCAGCGCCTTGACACCAAAGCAATCATAAGCAGCTGCTCGTTGACGTGCCCCAACTGTGCTCAAGTGCACTGTGCTATTTTTTTCGGGTTTTTTTCTTCCCATCCTCTTCTTCCTCACGTGGATCTCCGTTCAGTCCTGGATGGTGGCAGCCTCGTTCGGCTATCGGGTCAATTGGCGAATGTATGACGATTTTCAGCGGGAGGCCAAAAGAGCCGCCTTTACACCGAATCCGACGACGGATCCTGACGCGTCCTGATTCGGCACGATCCCCGGCGTGTTCTCCGGTCTGGCGGTGCAATGACGGGTGGTTGGCGCAGCTGGACATTTACCATTTTCCAAACGGAGCGCACAGCTTATAATGCTGACATGCATTTCGGGAATAGAAAAAAAGATAACACTTCATTCCTTCCTGGGGGGATATTCAAACATTAAAGCAGTAAAAAAAAAAAAAAAAAAAACAGTCAAGAGAGAGATACAAATTACGAGTTTTCCGACACTCCGCAGGAACAAATGGCGAGAGTCGTCTGTCGGCTTTTGGCGTAAAGGCTCGGGCTCGAGAGGTCGTCGAGCGAACGGATAATCACAGCGCGAAGATCCGAGTGGCAGCGGAGCTAATTGACAACACGGAGTAAACAAATAAACCCCCGATAGAACGCCACACCGCGCCCGGGCGCCTGACGTCGGAGCTCGGGGTGGAAGGAAGGAAGGGAGGAAGGGAGGAAGGGAGAGAGGAAGGGAGGAAGGAAGGGAGGGAGGGAGGAAGGAAGGAAGGAAAAAAGGAAGGAAGGGAGGAAGGAAGGAAGGGAGGAAGAGAGACGGAGCCTCAAAGCAGAAGGGTAGACAGAGAGAGAGAGAGAGAGAGAGAGAGAAAGAGCGAGAGAGAGAGAGAGAGAGAGAGAGAAGGGGAAAGGAGGGGAAAGAGAGAAGGTCCTTTCCCCCTGCACTGACAGGTGTGCCGCGCTGGCTGGCCTCGGTGAAGAGCATCCATTTCCTTAGCAACTGGACGTCAGCTCCTTTGAGCCGAGGCGTTTTTCGGCAGATGGCTGGGTAAATACCTTGCCATGTGTTCCTGCCGAGGAACGAGAACGCCTCATGACAAAACCTGTGTTCGTCCTGCCTCCGCCCTAAAAGGTGGCCGCCGATCTACCTTTTTTTTTTTTTTTTTTTTTTTCTTTCAAAACCGTCCTTTTCATATGTACGGATCAAGGTTTTTGGGACTTTCTCTTCCTTCAAAAAAAAGGGTTTTTTATTTGTTCTTTTTTTCTGTCACGGTGGCCGCTCCAGAATTAATTGGCAACGCAACACGCCGTCTTTCCTTTGTAACAATCAGCGTCTGCCAAAGGTTTTCATTTCATTTAATTGCGTAACCATGGCGACTGACATTTTTATTTTTATATTTTTATTTTTTATTTTTTTGGTGCGCGTACATACGTTCCAGTAATCTGCACAGGCAGAGGTTCCTCTGTTGAAATATACCTCCGAGGGCGCAACAACCTCTCTAAGTGCCTTGAGCCTGAAGAGACTCGACAAAAGCTTCTTTCATCCACGGTGAATGTTGGAAACATGTAAACATGTTGCCGCGGCGACCGGAGCATTGCGCTGAATGATGCTTGAATTTACCTTTACCGTCCAAGGTCTCTACTTTTTCCTGTTGTCCTATCTATCTATCTATCTATCTATCTATCTATCTATCTCTCTATCTATCTATCTATCTATCTATCTCTCTATCTCTCTATCTCTCTATCTCTCTATCTCTCTATCGATCTATCTATCTATCTATCTATCTATCTATCTATCTATCTATCTATCTATCTATCTATCTATCTATCTATCTATCTATCTATCTATCTATCTATCTATCGATCTATCTATCTATCTATCTATCTATCTATCTCTCTATCTCTCTATCTATCTATCTCTCTATCTCTCTATCTATCTATCTATCTATCTATCTATCTATCTATCTATCTATCTATCTATCTATCTATCTATCTATCTCTCTATCTATCTATCTATCTATCTATCTCTCTATCTCTCTATCTATCTATCTCTCTATCTCTCTATCTCTTTATCGATCTATCTATCTATCCATCCATCCATCCTGTGTTGCAGCTGTGTGGGGACCAGCTGTACAACTCAATTCAGCCGCAGACCCTGTCATTATCACCAGGCCCCCTCAGCGGCGGCTAGGGCCTGAGGACTGTGGTCATAGTGAGTGTGTGTGTGTGTGTGTGTGTGTGTGTGTGTGTGTGTGTGTCTGTCTGTCTGTTAGTTCCCCTTGCAGCTTTTTGTGCGAGGGTCCACCTGTCCCCCAAAATAATAGCATGTCATAGAATATTACCACGACATTCACAACCAAGTTTGTATATTTTGTTGAACAAACAGTGTCGTTTGATTGTTTTAATATGTCATGTCCTTCAGTTTGGTTTATATTTCTGAACAACGTTGGGATTTGATTATTTTGATTGGGCTATCTTCTAAAATTCCCAAAGATCCTGTTTATTTGTAAGCCTCTATTCAACTATTTCTTACTTTGCAGTCGCTCCAAGATTTCAGGATCGTCGCGGCCGAATTATTACCAATTAAGATGGAATAATAATATGGAATAACTTCAGAAGATAATATATCATAATAATAAATAATTTGAATTCATTCAAACAAATAAATAAAATCAGTAATGCAGGACCAGTGACATCGGCCCTCTCTTCTCACAGAATGGCCGGTTTGTTAATTTCATCCCTGAATGCGGAATATTTTGTCAAATTCCAAGTTCTGGCTAATATTATGGCAATCGGTGGAATTTTCATGTATTACCGCGCTCGCAAAATCACAAAACAGAAATCCTGGATGGCCGGGCTCTCTCTGCAGCCAGGCAGTGCAGGGAAGCACAGTTCTGGCTGGCTGCTATAACGGGCTGCAGCTCTCTGTGCGGCATGGTAATATGCTCTCCCTCCACTCTGCTCCCCATATGCCGCTCCCCTGCGCTCCTCTCATCCAGCCACTGGGAGCTTGATTAAGCCTGACTTGTCACCAAATTACACACACAAAGTTTACATGCATTCCCCGGCTCTCCAGCTGTTGCAGATTTGTTACAAAGAATAAATCTCGAAGCAGTTGACTGAGCAGGGTCTAGGATGTCTGCTGCCTCGTTGATGGAGAGCGGGGGAGGCGGAGGGGGAGAAAAGGGAACAGCGGAGAATGGGAATGGACGCAAAGTTTCCCCCCGTGAAGATATTATCAAGTATGTTTAAGTAGTTTAGCCAGAATCAACTCAGAATCAAATCAAGAGTTGCAACACGAGTTATAACATGTGATGACATATTGCAAATGTTATAACATTCATAACTGAAATCAGACAATCAGACAATCAGAACAACGTGTAATCACATGTTATAACAACTGAATTGAGTTATAACACGAGTTATACACGTAATAACATTTTACACGTGTTATAACATCCATAACTCAAATCAGTTGAATAACATGTAATAACAAGTTAAAACAACTGATTTTAGTTACAACATGAGTTATAACACGTAATAATATTTTACACATGTTATAACATCCACAACTCTAATTGGTTGAATTACACAATGTTCTACTTGGAATACCATTTATATCTCAAATCAGTTATTCTAACATGTAACATGTTGTAACAACTGATTTGAGTTATAGCATGTCATAACATATTACACATGTTATAACAATCATTCAACTGTTTGTATAACATTTAATACCATGATTACATGCACGTTTGAATTGTAAGGTGAGCATGTAACATGAAAAAACATACTATTACATGTTACAACTCAAATCACGTTTTATAACATGTTATAACATGTAATGGGACCTTATAACAACTGGTAAGCATTATAACATGAAGTGTAGCATGTGATAATATGTTAGAAGTCATAACAGTTGTTATAACGACACCATTTCTGGCTCTTCAAGTGGTTCTTCACGGGAGACCCGTCACACCAGGATCACAGAAAGTTCGTTTGATTCTCACAGCACACGCACGCACACACACACACACACACACACACACACACACACACACACACACGCGCGCGCAAACAAACACAATTAGAACAGTCATTTATTCCACATTGAAATCTTTCCCTACAATGTGCACCTCGTTCCCACAAAATGACACATATCAGCTTTCCTCCATCTCTTTATGATTATGGTTCCTCTGGATGATTATCAAAAAGGCTATGACAGTAATTGCCGTGTGGGCATCATTACCCAAGAAAACATGAATAAGACACAGTAATGAGCGAAAGCCCCGGAGCTCACTAGACCGTTGATCAATACCATTAAACAATGTGCACTTTGAGCCGCGCTGCGTTGGAGAGCTCCACCACTCAAATGGATGTTCCTCGTAGCACTAATGGCTTTGAACTAGGCCTCCATTACCATGTATAAAACGCTGCTTATTAACATAATCAAATCTCTCTCCGTGTTTTTTTGTGTCAGAGATAATATGAAAAGACAGGAGGTCGCTAATGTAATTAAGCGTATGCTATAATTACTATCCCCCGATCACATGACCTCTTCTTATAACAAAGCAGAATAAATAGTCCCTTTAGCCCCACTGCTGCAATGTGGCGCCGCCGCTTTACATGTTGTCTGATGCCGTATGCAAACCGTTGGATGCAGCGCGCCGTTTGCCAGACCCGCCGTCAAATCGCAAAGCTGACGTTTCAGCGGCTCGTCTCGGTTCCTTCTGCGTCGGAATCTCCCCCCGCGAATAAATCAACTTACCGGAGCTCCGCCGTCGACGGCGAAAAAACCTGCATCGCACTTTTCTGTCGCGGGGCCTGAAAACCAATTTCTGCCGCAGCCAGAAGCAGCAGGACCGCGGCAAAGGAAAGCGATCATGATCAGTGGGTTTAATTACTAACATTTTAATTTGCATCTCGGGGCTCTATTCATCACATCCATCTCGGCTCGCGGAATCTTTCTCCCTCCGTATGCCCCCATAAATAAATAAGTGGCCAAAAGAGATTCTCGGGCCATGGAAATGATTATTATTTCACTAACAATTACAAGGACACTAATGGACATCGCATTGATTGCATTGCCCTTTGAGATCAAGGTCGTATGAAAATGTAATCAAAGGGGCTTTAATAATTCCTGCTGAGCCATGAAATTAGAAAACACAACGGTGTGGCTTTACTCAAATGTCTCACCTCCATCAAACCCGACGAGGCCGGCGATTTCTTCACGGCGCGGCCCTCTTCAAAAGCTCACGCTCCGGGGCGAGGCGAGGGGGCGATTTTAAGAGAGAGCCCCATATTTTACACTTTCTTTGGCTGGCACCTGATGAGAAACGGCCATTTTATGTATTTTGCGTTGTGTATGAGCTCCCTCTGCACGCTGTTTCCGTTGCTGGTGGCAGGGTCCGCCTTTTCCTGCCGAGAAGGCGAGCACCAAAGCCAAAGTTTTGCATAAAGAAAGACGAGGGTACACCCTTCAAAACCAACTAAAAACAACTGTTTTGCAACGGAATTGTGGGACTTCGTAGTGTAATGGACCCAACACAGAGGATCTCATGGATTTCCACTTTAATTAAAAGCAAAATCAGCCTTATTCAACATTTCTGTACCACGTATGTGTTTTTTCGCAGGTATCAGCGCACACCTCCATGACTAATACACTTTTGTAATATCTCTATTCTAAACATACACACTTCCGCGTGCATCACGATGAGGTTAGAACACCAGGAACCAACAGGACGACGGAGGAGCCGCTTTAAACGTTCCATCAACCCACTTAGCCTCAACGTTCGCCCCACGAAAGAAGCGCAGGCACGCGGGACGGCTGAGTGGCCGTGATGCGCGCCGACGACAGCAGAAGGTTTTTGCCGCGCACGGAACCAAACAGCGGCGGGTAAATAATTAGATTTTTTTTTTTTGTACCCCTAGAGTACGTGCTGTCACTCAGATTTGGAAATAGCTCTCAGCCCCGATTGTGAAATCCGCTCGTCATTACCGCCCTCACCTCGGGAAGGCTCTCTCCTCTTCTTGTCAACTCGTTAAAAATCCAAAGGAAAACGTGAGATGGTGTAAGAACGCCATTACACCATGTCAGTTTGCAGCGTTTCATCTGGAGCTGTCGGGGGCGCGCGGCGACACAAGGATATCGCGAGCGGCTGCCATTTTTTTTTTGCGCGCGGTGGCGCGGCTGTGAATGGGAGCAGAAGGAAACTCCAGGCTCCTGTGTTTAACGAAAAGATAGAAAAGCCGAACAAAAACAAACTTATCACGCATAAAATGCCCGTTGTGACGCTTGATAGTTTAGCTTCAGACTCTGGTTTCGACCTCCCAGTGCGTCCCTTTTTATCCGATAGTATTGTTGTCAATTCCCCTGAGGGTTAAATGTGTCTTTTTGTTTGTTTTCCTCTGCATTTTACATACTTTTTATATACTTCATAGGCTTATGATTGGAATACATCAAATGAACACTGTTATATCACCGAGTCTGGTAAGTAAAAAGTAAACGTTTATATCTATTTTATAACTTTATGATTTTTTTACACATCATTCATACCTATAACCATTTTATGCATACACCAATAATGCATCCTGTGCTTGGAAACACACTTTGTGCCATTTCTGTTCCGCAATATTTGGCTATTTGTATTTTATTTGTATTTGAATTTTAACTTTTTCCGACTGGCGCACATAATAGTATTTTTAGTATTTTTAGAGCTTATCCAGCTTAATGTGCGTAATCACCGGGTGTCATGACATTTCACTGCATATATGTATGACCGTATGTATATGTGCGTGACAAATAACCCCTTGAATCTTGGTGAGCTCTGTTTACGCTAATGGCCTGCTTTGTCAAGTATTGACCAATTCCTTGTATATGAAAATGTACTTATGTACTTGTATGTTCTCCTTTGTGTCCACTCTGTCCGAAATGTCCTCGCATTGAGTCCTTTCATGCTACTTGACGGCCCGCAAAGCACGTTGTCACAGTGTGTTTTAAAAAGTACTCGGGTATTACACACGCAAAGCACCCAAAAACGGAGGATCTCAAACCCTTGCCGCCGCGTTTAAAGGGATCCTCGGCATCGATCGCGACTCGTCTCGTCGCTCCAGCTCCGGGCAGAGACGCGGGCTCGCCACAACCGTCCAAACATTTCCATCAATGCCGGCTCTCGTCCTCCTCCTCCTCCTCCTCCTCCTCCTCCTCCTCATCCTCCTCATCCTCCTCTGCCGCCGCCGCCGCCGCCGCCGCTGTGCGATAGGTTAATAATCCCTGTATCACACTTCAGCACCAGTTCACTAAGCCGCTTAAAAGGACACATTAGAACGACGACAATGACCCGCTAATGGTGTTACATTTCTCTGAAGCATTATGAGCTATCTTTGTCACATTTATCTTATAATGAGATCTGTCAATTTGGGGGTGGGGGGGGGGGCGGGGGCGGTTGCGAAGGGGTCCCATGATGCCGCAGCACAAGGACGTCGTTGATATTTCAACATAATAAAATAATGACCTAGAAAAGGGGTGAGAGAAAACAAACCTTGATCCCTCCCTTCCTCCTTCCCTCTGCCCCCCCGATCTGTTTTCTTAGCAGCCAGCTAAGCGGGCAGCCCCGCGGGGCCCCCGGAGTTCCATGTCGTCTTCGGGGGGCCACCGCCGCCACCGCCATGGCCCCCAAACCGCGGCAGCAATGTGTGATTGATGAGTGCGGGGTTCCCATGGGCGATCACACAACATCATCCTCAAGCAAGTGTCCCCCCCGAACAAAATGTGGCGTAATTTATCATGCCATTACAGCACCAAGTCGAAAATGGTAATTTTGTCCCGCTCTAATTTTGATGTGGTGTGAATTGTTGTTTTCTTTGGAACGCCCTTTTTATATTGGCAGAAAGTGCATTTCCTAATCAAGCGAATAGCGCAGCTCAAAAATTGCCGTCAAATAATACGTAATAGAAAAAAAAATATGCCAGATGTTCATTCTTTTGAGACAAAACAGCAGAGGTCAAAAATAGGATTTGGTTGAGCTATTTTTTGGAAGCAATGATGTTACAGTAAAAAAAAAGTAATACAACTTATCTTGAGAGTTGTGTGTCTTGACCGATGTTCATGTCAATGTGGTCCAGAGGACGTTTTGTAAAATAGGTCAAAACCAGTCGATTTTAATGATAAATATCCACTGCCTCATATTCTTTCCAGAACTAATAACAAATTCAAGCATTTAACTGAGTAGACATGGGAGGAGAGTTTGTTTCGTGTTGACAATGCAGCAAGTAGCATATGCATAGAGGTAACATATGCAAAAGTAAATATTGAGATATTTGATATTCATAATATTTAAACATTGAATATTGGCAAGTCCAGATATTAATCTGACATACTCTCTGACATCTTATTTTTTCGCTTTTTATTGAAAAAACCATCATTTATATGCAATAAATGAAGCTTGCAGTAGCTTGCAGAGCTACTTCTGTCAGACAACTTGACGGTGCCACATCCTTCCACAGCACTTACTTGACCCAGGCCTACTGAAGCAGCCAATCCCTCCTGCCCTACCTGTTTTGCGGCCTGCTTTGCTGCGCCCCCTCCACCTCCCCTACATCCACCTATTCTGGTGGTCCCCCTGGTCTACTCTACTATCCAATGTAGGGATTCAAAGTCTTCACTCCTATATTTCTATCTCACTAAGTGCCTATGTTTGCTGTAAATAAATAAAGATAATTTTAAAGTAAAGCCAAGAATTGTCAGAAATAAACGTTAATGTATAACATAATAATATACAATAACAAAGCCTCTGTCAAATTTCTTGTGCTGATAATGAGGGGGCTACACACAACTTCACACACTCGTCCCTATTCTCAAAGGAGAGTAACAACTACAACACCATATAAAGTGATACTCACACACGGATATGAAATACTGACACACACACACACGCACACACGCACACACACACACACACACACACACACACACACACACACATTCTCGTATACCAACACACCTACAGGGAAGCCGATGTGGTCGTCTTGGACAGCGATCCAAAAAGGAGGCTAAGCTCTATTACTTTTAATTATCCCTGACAGCCTCCCGCTTTAATCTACACCGAGCACGTGCAAACGAGCTGCTCCGCCCCGGCACCGAAGCGAGCAGGACAGCAGAGGACAGCCCCCCCCCCCCCCCCCACCCCCCACCCTCACCCCTCACCCCCCCGCTGAGCGGGCCCTGACACCGACACCGGACCCCATGACCCGCCTGGCGCTCGCCCGGCGTCTTCCTTGCCGACTGAAGGTTCCGGGGGGCCACCATGTGGCATCTGCCGCAGAGGGGGGCGTGGACAAGTGTTCAGGATCTGGGACTCTCTCTCTCTCTCTCTCTCTCTCTCTCTCTCTCTCTCTCTCTCTCTCTCTCTCTCTCTCTCTTTTCACCAGAACGCCGTCTTACCGCCACGTTATTACAGAACATTCTGAGCGGGAAGCGGCAAGGTCACCTATTTCTCTGCCAGAAAGACCCCCACCTGACACATTAAGCCCATTAAGGGGGGCACATTGTTCCTCAAATAGAAGCTCATTTTGCATACTACATAGAGACACACTGCTATTATTTTATCATTATTGTTATTATAATTATAATAATTGTTATAATAATAATAATAATAATTATTATTATTATTATTATTATTATTATTATTTTTATTATTTTGTTATTATGAGAAATTCATGCAAATAATGCACGCTGTATCAGTGGTGGAAAGTAACAAAGTACTTTGTGGAATTGTTGAATTTAGTCCAGTGCATTGTTTTTTGGAGTATTTATTTATTTATTTATTTATTTATTTATTTATTTTTTTTGTAGTGTTTTTATTTGTTCTAAGGTGTACTTTGTTCAGAAAAAATAAAAAATAAATTATAGTAACAAAAAAAATAACTTATTTAGGAAAGTATCAAAGTACTTTATTGCTGTACTTAAGTATTTTTTTCAAGTATCTGTGCTTAAGTTAATTCAAAGAGCAAATTTCACTCTACATTACATTTCAGGATTTATATTTAGGGTTGTTCACCAATGATTCACTAGGTCCAAGTACAGTATATTTTTGTAAATTCTAAGATTACTATTATTTGACTTCCCTTTTTATGCGAGAAATTCTGTGTCAGGGTATTTGTACTTTAATTGAAACTAAAACGTCTGAGCACGTCCTCCACTGGGCTGTGTTAATCTAGCGTCGTTGCTGGAATCCCAGACCTATCAATCTTAAAGTTAAGGACGTCCAGCTCCATAAACTATAAACTATAAACTATAAACTATAAACTATAAACTGAAACGGGTGCTCGGCAGCGCTCTATTTATCGGGATGTGCGGGGAATCTGCAAGGCGATCTGGGATAAAGTTGGTCACAGGATGAATTCATAATGGATGGGAGGGGACATGTTTAACCCCTGAAGGTTACTGCTTGTAAATCCTTGCATAGTTTATTCAAATATTGCCCTCGCCGTGGTCTCCAGGATTCCTGCCTAACAGCGAGCAAAGCATGACCTTTACATTTGACGCTTGACAGTTCTTCAGATTCGCCCAACCAGAACAGATTAATGCATATTTATGTGTTTGTTTCTGAACAAGCGGATGCTCTTTATCTCCCGGAGAACAAAAGACAGAGCTTTTGCAAAAAAAAAAAGTGCACACACACACACACGCACGAACAACATACACACACACACACACACACACACACACACACACAGAGACAATCATATTTTTATATTTTTTTAAGTGCCGTGGTTACGTATGTGTCATGATAACTGTTCAAAAAAAAAGAATAGGCCACACCCGCTTAACCTCCGCCACAGAAAGAACAATGAATCAAAGTCGAGATGGAAAAAATATTGCTGTAATCCAAGTGATGAATCACTATTTGGGAGGATGACACGTCTTATGGAAGCGAAAAGAATGAGAGGTCCCTGCGTTGGACCGTCCAAGGAGTTAAAACGACGGAATAAAACAGCCGAATGATGACTAATTGAATAACGCCGTAGACATGGAATTCGGATTCCAATTTCCTCTCTGTGCGTTTTCCTTTTTCCTTGGACAGGAAAAGACGATGTGTTTGGACTGGCGGGGCGGACGGCTGCCTTTCCGCCTTCACACTCGCTCCCCACATCAGGGCGCAGCTTCTGGGCTGGTTCAACATCTGTGCCGACCCGCCCTCCTCCGATGCCGTCGGGTTTTCCAACCACGTCTCGCGGTGTGAGGGCGGATCTGGAATACACCGTCGCCTTCGTCTCCTGGATCCGTTCTGTGCCCCGGCGCTGAAAAGCCTCGGGCTTTTAAAAGGTGACTGAAGGATCACATTCAACATAAGAGAGGTGATGATGGATCAAAATAAATGATGCTGGCAGTGAGCGTGCAGCTTTACTTTAATACCGAGGAGACTAGAAGTATTAACTTGACCAAATTCATGTGTAGAAAAATGACTGGAACCATGGGTGGATACTAATACAGAGTAAGGTTTTACAGTAAATTGCCGTTATTAAGCTGGACACCCTTACACAATTTTAATTGCGGTGCACACAGTCTTCATTGTTTTCTGCGCTGCATTTAAAAAGAACAAAATGTCTAATATGCTACTTGTGTGAAAATTGTAAACCAGGTACAGCACCCATCTGAAAGCACAGATGGTCAAATATCATATAGACGGTGGCTGCTAAAAGCAACGGAAAAAAAATGAAGAAAGTATATCAGTGGATTGGTGGAAGGATGGAACGTCCCTAAAAATACCTTTTTTTATTTATTTATTTATTTTATTTTTTTTCCAAACAATTGATTGCAAATGGCTAGAAGAGGGAAGAAAAGTGCGGAGCACTTTCATTTTCACAAAAAGCTATTTCCTGCAGAACCATTGCGTGCAATTACCACCGCCACCCTCCACCTCCACCCACCACCCAAGTAATTTGGACGCGATAACCTCTACGCCCGGGTGCAGGGGAGTTCTCCTGCACAGCTAAAAAATTGTAAACGGCCACATGTGCGGGCACTCAGAAAACGGCGCGCCATTAAAAGGTCCTGACTCACCTTGTTTTAAGTGCACAGTTCTAATTGCCTTTTCTCTTTTTCCAGCGGGCTCCGGCAGCTGTTGGCGGTAGGGTGGATCTGCAGGGGATAACCATTAGCCACAGCACAGCTAGCACATAGAAGGCCTTGCACAACCCCCCGCTGTTCCCTTGAAGCCCCCGCAGGAGGGAGGAAAATACACCGTCGACCCTCCATTTGACTCATAAACAGGGCCACTCTGATGGTTATTTTTAATCCTTTGCATTAACGATTAAAGGTGACGTCGTTCACAGGGTGACATGCTGCGGCTGGCAATTCACAAATCACCTTTTGTCTTTTTTTTTTAGGCCGCCGGAGAGTCACTGTGATGGTGCGAGATCACAAGAAGGGATAAAGACTGACTTTGGGTGCATTCCTGGTTCGTCAGCAGAAGATAGATGTTTGATACAGACTGCTGCAAAGGGCAAGAAAATGATTTTTAGCTCTCTCTCTCTCTCTCTCTCTCTCTCTCTCTCTATCTATCTCCCTCGCTCTCCCTATTATTTCTCTATGTATTGTCCTCCCGTTCCCCTCTTCCCAGGTTGGATGCAAATGTTTGAAGGTAAGATGCAGTCAGATGCAAACAGCTGTGAACAACAACCAGGAGATGCATCTGTGACGGATACTAACAATAGACCTCAGAAAGGCAGAGACAAGGATGGAGATGAAGGAAAATACACACACGCACACACACACACACACACACACACACACACACACACACACACACACACACACACACACACACACAAAATAGCATACACAGATCTACATGCAAACAAACAAACAAATAAAAATAAAAACAAAGACATGCACGCTTGCAACGCAGTGCTCGTAAAGCCGACTGCGATAGCATCCTGTGGTTTGCTCAAGAAAGTATATCGACAACCAGAGAGTATTTCTGGAGCAGTGGAGTAAATATTTTGACGGCGAACCCCTGACAGTGTGAGGTATGAAACAATCTCCTGTCTCCTCGCTCCCTCATAAACGCTGTAAACACTCTCCAAGCCTCCGGAACCTGCCTGCCTGGAGCCTCCGGAACCTGCCTGCCTGGAACCTCCGGAACCTGCATGCCTGGAGCCTCCGGAACCTGCATGCCTGGAGCCTCCGGAACCTGCCTGCCTGGAGCCTCCGGAACCTGCATGCCTGGAGCCTCCGGAACCTGCCTGCCTGGAGCCTCCGGAACCTGCATGCCTGGAGCCTCCGGAACCTGCATGCCTGGAGCCTCCGGAACCTGCATGCCTGGAGCCTCCGGAACCTGCATGCCTGGAGCCTCCGGAACTTGCATGCCTGGAGCCTCCGGAACCTGCATGTCTGGAGCCTCCGGAACCTGCATGCCTGGAGCCTCGAGAACCTGCATGCCTGGAGCCTCCGGAACTTGCATGCCTGGAGCCTCCGGAACCTGCCTGCCTGGAGCCTCCGGAACCTGCATGCCTGGAGCCTCGAGAACCTGCATGCCTGGAGCCTCCGGAACCTGCATGCCTGGAGCCTCGAGAACCTGCATGCTTGGAGCCTTCGGAACCTGCATGCCTGGAGCCTCCGGAACCTGCATGCCGGTAGCCTTCGGAATTCGCATGCCGCGAACCTCCGGAACCTGCATGACCCCAAGTTTTGCTGCCTGAAGTAAAGAAAAACTCATATCATATACTGTAGTGTAAGCAACTAAAAGAGTGGAGTTGTTATGGTAAAACTAGGCGGCCAAAAATACATTGAAACATTTACTTAATATAACTGGAAGTCATAAACTTACACAACTTAATACAGTGTACAGTGACTCACTTATTCACTTACGTAAATACACCCTCCCTCTATGTCTCTCTGTCTCTCTGTCTCTCTCTCTCTCTTACTCTCCCCTCCTTCCAAAACAGCCAAACCTGCGTGGAGGTTCTCCAGCAGGATTTTGGGTTTTAGCGACACCGTAAATGATCCCAGCTTAGAGATACTTCCCTCTAGGCTACTTGATCTCCGTTCAGCCGCAGTGCTGCAAGTCTGTTAAAATATCTAGAACACACACACTCACACACGCACACACGCACGCACGCACACACGCACGCACGCACACACACACACACACACAAACACACACAAACAGATCTGAAACCCTGAGTGTCAGGGTTTTAACAGTAGAACTGCTGAGTCTCTGTCCAGTTGGCCTCGTGTGGAAAAAAAGGAAAAAGTCACGGGCACCGGCGAATGCTAGGACGACGCCATTTGTCAAAATGTCAGCGAATTCAATAATTAATGGGCCATATCCTATCACAGTGCCAGAGTTTACCCTCCTCTCAGTGCAGCAGCATATTGCCCCCTCCCTCGGTGGTCCGCTGCCGTCCGGTGGTCCGCCGCCGCCCGGTTCATTTCTTATCGTTAAGAGATGCCCAGTTGCACCCAGA
>NC_137198.1:13592128-13599628 GCF_960531495.2 Zeus faber
TAAGATATGCCAAACCAGGCTCCGACGTTCGAGGGTTACGCGCGTGATTCAAAAAGCGGAAAAAAAACGGGAGAAGAAAGGGGACCTCGGTTTGGTTTTGGTCGTAGGGTAAATAGGCGCCGACTGGATTACCCTGCCGCGGTACAGTGTGCGTTTATTAAGCTCGGCCTGAAAAGTTATTTCTCCCGTGTTTGATGAGTACTTGCTGTGTGTGTGTGTGTGTGTGTGTGTGTGTGTGTGTGTGTGTGTGTGTGTGTGTGTGTGTGTGTGTGTGTGTGTGTGTGTGTGCGTGTGTTTTTTTTTTTTGTTGTTTTTTTTTTTTTTGCTGTTCCGTGTGTGTGCGCGCGTACAAGCGCATCCGCACCCGCATCCGCATCCACTCGGTGCCCTCCGGGTCCTCGAGGCGAGGTGTGTGTGGGAGCTAATTCGATTACACACAAGTTAAAGCAATTTCCTGCGGAATTCAATTCTTGTCCTCCGTCGCAGGTGAGCTCCCCGCGGACGTCTGTGTCTCCTCAAAGAAATAAAGCACCTATAAAAAGCCACCGTAAAGGAGGGAAGTTGAAGCAAAAATGCAATTAATATGCAAATTCAGGGGGGGAGACTTAATGGGGGAGCCTTAACAAACATCCATGTGTGGGGAGATAAGGCTGTTTGCAGGTTGTTTTCCTCTAACCTCTGCCTGTCCAAAGTCAAAGCCTTGGGGAGTTGGAACTCTTGAAGAGGCGTGGATGTTCTCCGGTAATGGATTATTGCACAGGGAGAAGTAGGCCAGCGAGCGCTGCGTTTAAAAGTGCACGTAGTCAGACATGTCAACAAAGTTATTCAAGAGGCGACGAGCTGACTGAAACAATTTGCTTTGACTTGCTGCATATCCCCATTTTATTCCTCCTCCTTTGTTTATTTTGCACCACAGGCACGCGATACGCTCCGCACCGCACCGGAGGTCGGAATAAGTAAGGAGGGATGGCAGCAAGAGGGAGGAATCGAGGGGAGGAGAGGTGGAATGAGTAGCCCCCGAGGCGCCAAATGGAGGGCGGCGGAGAGAGGAGAGAGGGTCAGCGCCCCTGCATTCAGATTGGAATTCCATTTGCAACTCTCCAGCCGCGGAGAAAGAGCAGAAAGACGAGGCTGTGATGTGGAACGACTCGCCCCGATGACAGAGCGAGAAATGGAGAAAAAGGAACTCGCCATGAATCAAAAATAAATAAATAAATATATAAATGAAACGCTCCGGCGGTGTTGCAGAGAGGAGAGAAGCAGGGCGGAGGAAAGGGGAGCGGGAGAGGAAGAAAGATGGCCAGGGCGCCTCAGCAGCGGCGGACCTGTGGGTCGATGCCGTGCGGCGGAGGCCACGGCAGCGCTGTCTGATGGATCTGGAAGTCCCCCGGGGGAGGGGGTTGGGGTTGGTGGTGGGGGCTCTACCCTCTTTCCTCCGTCCTTCCATCTCCCTCCGCCCTCGCGCTCATGATTCATTGCCACCTCCTCCGTCCCTCCCCCGCCAAGCCCCTACACACCACCCCACCCCCCCCCCACTTCTTCTGCCCCAGCACCATGATTCACACCCACTCCCCGGGCTAAATTATGGCTGCAGTCCCTTTGGAGAGCTCCATCGCTCTCCCTCCCATCCCGGTCCCTCCATCTTGGGTTATCATCAAACAAGTATATGAGCTGAGACCGTCGTGCTGATTGCATTGAAGAGCCCAGCTCAGCAGTTTTTATGAGACGGGGTGAGGGGGGTGGGGTGCGTTCGCTCGCGCACTCAAAAGCTCACACTCCGCCGCCTTTGATGGCACTTTGCGGCGAGAGTTTTCCATCTTAAAATGCTTGAGTGTTTACAAGTGATGACGCAGAGTCGATCCCGTGTAGGGGCAGTGTAATTTCACAGGCAGGACACTATAAATGTTGATTAGATGGAGGTGGAGTTGAATATATAATCAAGTTGAAGCCATTGGTATTCCTCGCAGACAGAGCGCCCTTGTAATGTTATTACTCGAGTGCCTTTGTATCCTGAAGACTGGTTAGAGCTGGAACATGAAAACCCAAATGCGCTTATTTCAGTTACTGTACATGCTGATGTGTTTGTCTAATGGTGCAGGAGGGACAAAATATCTGTGTTTCAGTGAGATGTGCGATATCACCACAGCGGTGCACTGGGTGCAAACAGTGGCATCCATGGTCGAACACCTGCTATTGTCGCTGAAATTTGCGATCGGTCGATTTGGCGACGGCCGGAGGAAATTGTGCGGTGGGCGGCGTCCGATCAAAACTGTGTTTCATACTCCTCAAGGTTCTTAATCCTCAGAATAGGACAGTGGTTTGGAATGGCGGGGGTCAGTGTAAGGTTCAAGAGGTTCTAGGCGATCCCCAGCCATACGATGAAGTTAGCAACATTACGAAATGAGCAATAAATGACTGTTTTAATCATAGTTTCAGTCAGGTGTGGAAGTTTGGGATGAATTATATCTGATAACTAAAATTGGGGTCCCAGAGACAACATCTTATCGCTTCTGGTGTCTGGTTAAGAGGATGATCATTTACAAAAAGGTCTTAAATGATTTCCAAGGTAAGGTCTAAACAAAAATACAAATGTAATTATCACATTATAAATAATAACAAATTAAGCCCACAATGCTACATTCCCATAAACCCGTGTTCCATACAGCTCAGCACCCCCCCCCCCCCCCCCCCCCTACACACACACACGCACACGCACACACACACACGCACACCCACACACACACACCCACAAACACACACACACACAGTACAATGGGAATTATCTGGCATGTCCCGGCCCCATGATTAAAGCGTCCTGTGCTCACCTGCCCAAGCCCAATCAGAGGCAGCACTGATTGCAGCAGCAGGAGGAGGCGATGCTGGAAGCAGGAGGCAGGGGACAGGAGACAGTAGATGGGAGGTAGGACACAGGAGGAAGGAGGCAAGAGGCAGGCGGAAGGAGGCTGGAGGTAGAAGGAGGGAGGCAGAAGGAAGTAGGAGGCAGGACACAGGAGGCAGGAGGTCAGAGGCAGGAGGAAGGAGGGAGGAGGCAGGAGGGAGGAGGCGTGGGATCAGGTGTTTAGGTGGTCAATGGAGGGTGGGGGAGGACAGCATGGGAGCCATGGCAGGGCGGCACGGAGGGCAGCTGTAGCCTCTCCTCCTCCCCCTCTCCTGCTCTGCTCCTCCTCTCCTCGTCCCCTCGTCCTCATCCTCTCTTCTTCTCCTCCTCTGCTCATCTCCTCATCCCCTCATTTTCTCTCCATTTCCCCATCTCTACCTCCGCCTCTCCTCCTCTCCTCCTCCTGCTCATCTCCTCCTCCCCTCACCTCCCTCTGACCAGACAGAGGTGAATCAATCATCTCCCAAAGATGTCAGCATCTGCCCAAGCAATTTTCAGATTGGAATAAATGGCAGATGGGGATGTTGTTTCCTCTGTTTAATCAGTTCCACCAAATGTGTTTTTATCTCTTATAAAATGAAACCATCTGTAGCACGTAGGTGTAAGGATCAAGTGAGGGACGACAGAGAGAGAGAACATGACAGAGGGAGAGAACGAGAGAACCAGGGAACAAGAGCGTGGTTGTGTATGTGTGTGTGTCTGTGTGTGCGTGTGTGTGAGTGTGAGCGTGTGTGTGTGTGTGTGTGTGTGTGTGTGTGTGTGTGTGTGTGCGTGCGCGTTGTTACGCGCCCGGCGATGGAGGATGAAGAGAGAGAGGGAGGGAGAGAGAGATGAAACATTCTGAAACAGAAAAGTGGAACGGTGGGAGTGAGACGGGGGGAGAAAAGAGAGAAACACTTATCCTCGCACCTCCACTCTAATCTCCCCTTCCTCCCTCTCAGGAGTGCCACCCCAGGGCCACCGCCGATCGAGACCCCTGTACACCCTCTCCTCCTCCTCCTCCTCCTCCTCCTCCTCCTCCATGCAGAAGCGCAGTTTGAATGCCTTTCTTTTTGGAAGGACTGTCGGGCGTCGTAGACCTAAAGGGGTCTCGCTGGTCTTGCTTTGCGTTTATTTATTTGTATCTCTATAGCACTGTGCATAATGGCACGATGGAACTGTTTAATGTTAATTAACATGATAGTACACGGGGAAAATCCTTAACGCATATTCTGGGGGGGGGGGGGGGGGGGGTCAATTCAATTTAAGATTTTTAATTATTTTCTTCTGTAAAAAGTTGTGCCGTTGTAATTGAGAATGGCTTTCTAGAATCAGAATCTGTTTATTGGGCCAAGAACATTTTCATGTACAAGGAATTTGTGTCGTGCAAAAAGACGAGTGGCACGGAAAAGGAATGCTTAAAATTCTGGGGGAAAAAAAATCCAATATATACAGAATATACAAAGGGTACTCTATGCACCAAATTAAGATAAATGACAAAAAGTCAGCAGAAGGTAGTGACTGGGTGAAGATAAATGAATAAAAATAAACATTTATATTAATATCATTTGCGTAGATATTTCTGTACATGATGAAAAATAGGATACAACCGTTTGGACACATGCATAGGTAAGTCTACCACATTGCATTTTTATTTTTTATTATACATTTTTAGATTTTCAGGTAATTATTCCATTTACTTTTACTTTTACATCTCTTTGATACATTTTCACATGTTTTTCTTCTGTAATTCACAAATGAGTCTGTTGACCTACAATCATGTAAGTATCCCACATTAATGTGTTCCCTTTGTACTTTGGAAGAATCATAAAATACCAAGCGCATCGGCGCACATATACTTGTACATGCCGTGTTTCATGGAATAAACTCCTCATTGTTTTGCAGGAGCTGCAGAGTGAGGGATGGGCCGCTGGGTTTTGCACCTTGCAGGGATATGGTAATAGCGCTCGATGCCTCACATGTGGCGGTAATGAAAGTCTGACAGGGTAATTCACTGGGGACCACGAGGCAGGAGAACGCAACACCTCCATCTAGAATCCATTACTCCCTCTATCATCCCGATCTGCGACGAGGAGGACGAGATGGAGCAGTTATTGTATTGTCACCAGCAGAAAGGAGGACACGCTCGGGCCATAATGGGACCCGTTTTTAGCTTCCTCTTTTCTTCTTCCCCTTCACGCGGCGCGGATCAGCCGGCGGATCACAATCGTCCGCGTGGCTTAAGATGAAATTACCTTCAAAAACCCTGCTGATCCTGGATCCTGCCGTATAGCCGACGCTCGATCAAAGACGGTTGCTTCCTCCGACGTTCAAATGCAGTTTCGGGTATTCAGACATTTGTCGCAGAATGAATAATATTTAACAAAAAAAAAAAAAAAGATGATGCACAGAAACAGCTGCGATGGTGACGTTTCACTGTTTACTTGTGAGCGAAGTGGGAAAAAATACTTTTGGTTCCTGAGAATAACTTCTGCATGTTTCACACATCATCTGGACGGAGGATAGTATGAGAGCTGCACGAAAGCATATAATATGTCCATATGCACATTTCATATATTATATTATGTACATATTACAACATATAAGATAGGATAAAATAGGATAGGATTGTATAAGTGTTATCTATCTATCTTATATTACATGCTGTAATATGTAATGTAATGTGTATGTGTATGTGTTGTTATGCCCTACCATGTTATCGTGCCTTGGATTGTTGCCTTTTAAATTTGGATTCTCCGGAATAGGCTCTTGAAAAGCAGGCTTTAGGATTCTCCAGATTTAAGGATTCCTGCGATGGCTGCAGAATAACGCGAGTGATTTATTCCTCCGACTCTCGCTTACGCTCCAGCAAGATGTTTGCTCCAAAGCGACATCGCCCGAACCAGAAAAAGCTTTGTTTATCTCTATTTGTCTCCGAATCTCTCTGTTATCCAGCGGCGGGGGACAGGGGGGGGCGGAACTTTTTTTTTTTTTTTTTTTTTTTCGACTAATGATCAAGTCCACCCGAACCCCCGTAGCAAAGGGTCATAATTAAATTTTCTGCTTGGTTTCAAACGGCTATCCGCTGACCCCACCTCCCTCCCTCCCGTGTCGCCCCCGTCCCCTCTTTGCGTGCACTAATGTGACAGGATGTATTGTGACATGAGCCGGGCTCAGAATTTGTTCCAGAAAATGACAGAGTCATGCTGGGTGATAAATGGAGACGATGAGGGAGCAGCAGCCGTAAGAATGGCAGCCCCCGCTATCTCCGGACAGCACAGTTCACATCCACTTTATTTTATGTCCTGGCTCGTATTAATATTTAATATCAGTCCGGGCCAGAAAGGCTCCCAACGCGGGTCCTGATTAGAAAGACAGAGAGAGAGAGAGACCCCCCGCCGGCGCCGCCGCCAATGAGTCAAACAGACATCAAATAGGGGCCGCCGAAGCTCAGGCATTTAGGACGAGAAATTATTTTTACCCCCATCAAGCCGACGCGGGTAAAGACAAAAAAAAAAAATGGATGTGTGGTAGGCGAGATAGATTAATACGCGGCTAAAGAAGAAGGGAAGCGTTAAGACGCTGACATTTAAGCCCTGTTCTGTACGGAGAAGCGATAAGAGGTCGCGCACGTTCCCGTTCACCGGGGAGATGGCGGCGGTTCCTGATTATCGAGCCTCCTTCTTCCCCCTTCCCTTTCCCTCGAAGTGGAACAACAGTGCTCCAGAAGCCCCTTTTTGAGATGATTTGTTCATTCGAAAACCGTCTAGACATTGTCCTTCCGCGCTCGGTGGAGTTGACCAACGAGGAATTCTGGAGCAAAAGCCGGCCTGATCGTTTTTTCTTTTCCCTTTTTTTTTTTTTACTCTTTTATTTTAAAGAGCAAATCCCGTCAGGAGACGCAAACCCCGCCCTGTCGTAACGAAGACCCAAACGGGAAGATGGGAGGCGCCGCCGGGACAGAGAGAGAGCGAGAGAGAGAGAGAGAGAGAGAGAAATAGACGCGCACCAAGCAATACGCCATCTTCCGCTCATTAGGCTCAGGTAGGCGGCCACGGCGGCCCCGGGGGCGGCGCCGCGATAACCCCTCGTGAAAGGTTCCAGAAAGGGGCCGGGAACCCTCTCGCTGCCCCCCGTCTGCAAATAGAGCCTATTAGCTTCTGCTAGACATCCAGAGGCATGGGCTGAATAATCACCTTGTAAAAAGCACCCCGCTTGTCCTTTGTGCTGGCTGTGTCTGCCATTCTATTACTATCTCCACGGACAAGAAACCAATTTGGGCTCCAGCAGGTTCTGGGACAGATAGACGGACAGCCGGGGCCGGCGGACGGGCCAGGTAAGGTAGAGGCGGGCGGAGGGGGGGCCGGAACGCAACACAACAGCCAGCCATACATATGGATCAGGTCGACGGGCTGAGCATTAATGGCCTCCCCCTGGAATCTAAAACAGCGGCACAGGCCAGAGAGGAGCTCCTGGGGGAAATCAGAATAGCAGCAGCCATTGGGGTCAGCCTGTACGTGTTCCCCGCGTGTTACGGCTCCGCCACCCCCGCCCCCAACCCCCCAACCCCACCCCCGCCAGACAGAACAGCGAGTCTTCTCCGGGGTGATTTATACGCCCAT
>NC_137198.1:13604628-13612128 GCF_960531495.2 Zeus faber
CGCTGCCAGCACGCCGCTTGTTCTACAGTAACCAAGCGAGAGGCTGCTTGCGTGGGGGAGGGAGGGCGGGGATAAATACCAGCAGCACGCTCACGGCGTGATGAAGCTTCTGAGACCGTCGCGGAACTTATATATATATATTTTTTTAAACAAGCAGTTATGGTATCGTGTTTATTATAAAGGAGGGTAAAGAGGCGTGCCTCACGAAGCAGCGGGAACATGATTCCGGGGTTGACGTGATCGTAGCATAAAGCAGCTGAGGCAAGAATGCCAGAGGTACATTTTATGGCTTTGCTATCTCCGAAAGAGTAGAGCCACGCAAAGAAGACAAGTTCTCGGGGTTGTCGTGGAGCTCGGTTCCTCATTGGAAGACGCGGATGGAGGTGACTTCCTGAGCAGCAGCGAAAAACTGTGCAAGCCAAGGAATGGATAACAAGAAGTCAGATGAATAAAGATAAAAATAACGTGTACACGTCTAACCACAGTGGTAACATACGCTTAAGTAAGTGGGTACAGGGAGTAACTTATTACTTTTGGTAACATAAGGTAGGAAGAAACAAAGGAATCAGGTGTTGTGTTCCTCCTGGAAAAAGGGGGCGAGGAGGTTAACGTTGGGGCCGCTAGGGGCCTGCCCTCCGTTGGCCTGACAAGGAGGCCTCACACGCGCCAGACCTGACCTCCATGTTTAAACCTACACCCTACCAGAGGAGGGGCCCTCCGGTCCCTAACCCGGTCCTCCTCCGTGCGAGGCTAAGAGCTAAAGCACGGCGCGTGTTACCACCATCCGGCCCCCGTGGACCCCGCCATCGCGGTCTTACCACCATGGGTTAATTGGTTTGATTGTTGCCTCGGGGCCACGGCGGGTTTTTGCGTGGAGGTTTTTTCTCGAGCGTACCTTGTCTGCTCGGGCATATTAAGCATTCAGATGGTATTAATTAGCGATTCATCGGAGTCCAGGCACTGCCCTAGGTATGTGTTTACCTCATCACCCTCACCGGCAGAAATATCTCCTTTTATAGATATCAAACAGTACTCCTCTCTGACTTCATGAGTAAAGGCTGAGTTATTCCAGTTATGGGGCCATACGGCATAAAAGGGGCAAATCATGAATGTCAACATCGCCCGGTCCGGTACAGCTGTTGCCTTTAATGACACCCGCTTGGCCGCGGCGAAAGAAATTCATCAGTTCGACGGGAAAATTCAGAAATGGAAAAGGCCCAGTCGCTTCACTTTGCCAGAGCCTCGCGAAGCAACAAAGGTGGTCGACGTGAACCGTGAGGAAATCTTAAGAAAACACCAACCCTTTGAAAAAGAAGCCCCCCCCTCCCATCGCCAAGCGATACGCCTCGCCTGGAGATCAACTGAACAAACAGAGGAGTAACATGGAGTAAAGCGCTCCGTGACCTGTACGGGGGCGGGGGGGGGGGGCGGTTGAGGTTCCAAGGCTGATTAGGGAGGAATGCGTTCTTTTATCTATATTTTAATTGTATAAATCTTCGGAGGGATTTTTGGCTCTCGCTCGGGGGAAGGTCACCTCCCCCGTTCTACGGTTAACTGCGTCCGTCCGGCCGCTCCGACCCGTATCAATCTTCAACCATTAGTGGGATGAACTGCCAACGTGACCCCGTGTCGGTGGGAGTCCAAGGCCAGGACTCTCACTCAGTCATGATGGTCGGCGACGGCGGGGTGTTTCCCTGGGATGTCGGGTTACATTAAGCTCAACAAACCTGACAGGTAAAAGGTTGCGATCGCCAAGCTCCAAGGAGGCAGAGTCCAGGAGGTCTTCTTCTCCCCGACGGTTGATTGGGGGTTCTCCCGTCGTTCGTGGTCCTCCGTCGTCAAAGTGTCTCCAGCTTTGTGTGATTTGTGTGACCCCCATGGACTTCAACCTCTTACCTGGAGGACTTTCGGGGGGAGGGGGCTCTTTCAGTCGGCGCTCCACCCTTCTACCTGTCTAGTTCAGTTCCACCCGGGCGGACCAGGGGCGCGCGCCTCCCGTCGGCTTCGGTCTCTGGGTCATGGGGGCGATCAAGTAGGGCGAGGTGGTATTGGCAAAATGAAATATCGTCAGATTCGGTGGCGCAAATATTGCAGCCATATTGATGATTTCATCGTTCGAAGTTTTAAGGGCGACGATTGGCACTTTCATAAGATATTTACACCAAATAAATATTGTCGATTACGCACATTTTGTATTTTCAGAGCTTACAGAGCCTATTGTTGCGTAATCACCAGGTGTCGCGACATTTCACTGCGTATATGTATGACCGTATGTATATGTATGTGTACGAATGATCTCTTGAAATTGAACTTGAAATTGAACAGCCTGTTAAGTTAAAAAAAATTGCATTTATGTACTGTAATGCAGCCTTTAACACAATGTTTAACCATTTCAACCAGTTCAACCAACAATATAAAAAAAAACAAAAGATCTCAAGACGATATCAAGTCTTACGCCGTGATATTCATATTTCATGGACGTTCCACCCAGCGCAACGTCGACGGTTTTTCCGAAACAAAAGCCGAGGATAGAGGCTCTCTTGCACATGTATAGACAAAGAACATACACGTTTACAAAACGCACACACACACAGTGACACGCGCGCACACACACACACACACACACACACACACACACACAAAAACGATTGTGTGTGAGCGTCAGCTGCATCCTCCTCTGGTCTTGGCTGCACCTGCGACGCCTCCAGCCCGAAACCATAGCACTGCCGCCGCTATACGTTGTGTGGATCAACATCTTGGGTAAAGACATATATAAATAAATATAAACACGGGCTCTGGAGCAGGTCCCTCCTCTCCCTCTCCCTCTCCCCCTGTCCTTCTCTCTCCCTCTCCCCCTCTCACGCTGTCTCCCTCCCTCCCTTCTCCCTCCTCTACACTGGAAGTAATGAGGGGCTACCTGTAATTACAAGCAGCTGCTGTCTTCCCTGACGAACGCTAATTGCCAATAATGATTTTGGAGAGCTGTAAAAATTCACCGCCTGATTCTCCCGCCCTCTCTCTCTCTCTCTCTCTCTCTCTCTCTCTCTCTCTCTTTCTGTTTTCCTTGCTTTCGGTCCTTTTTCTGCTTTTTGATTCTTTCAAACCTGTTTGTTTAAGGTATGTATCTTTCGATTTCCTATTTATTCGGAATAATATTAATATCTATCTATCTATCTATCTATCTATCTACCTATCTATCTATCTATCTATCTATCTATCTATCTATCTATCTATCTATCTATCTATCTATCTATCTATCTATCTACGTATCTATCTATCTATCTATCTATCTATCTATCTATCTATCTATCTATCTATGTATCTATCTATCTATCTATCTATCTATCTATCGATCTATCTATCTATCTATCTACAGTTTCCATCTATCGATCTATCTATCTATCTACGTATCTATCTATCTATCTATCTATCTATCTAAAAAGAGAGAGAGAGAGAGAGAGACAGAGAGAGAAAGAGAGAGAGAGAGAAAGAGAGAGAGACTTTTAAGGCTCCTTTATTTTCAGCAAGTAGAGAGGGAGGGGGGAGGAGGAGGTACGTTTCGGGGGTGTTGTGGGGGTCATGGAGCGTCTCCCCTCCTGCGTCGCAGTCGGAAGCACAGTTCTCTCAATTCTGTTGCTGACACATCCCTCCCCAGCCCTCCACCGCCTGTTTGCCACCGCCCCCCCACCTCTCCCTCTCTCTCCCCCTCTCCCCCTCTCTCCCTCTGTCTCTCCCGCTCTCTCTGTCTCTCTCCCTCTCCCTCTCTCTCTCTCCCTCTCCCTCTCTCTCTCTCCCTCGCTCTCTCTCTCCCTCTCCCTCTCGCTCTCTCTCCCTCTGTCTCTCCCGCTCTCTCTCTGTCTCTCTCCCTCTCCCTCTCTCTCTCTCCCTCTCCCTCTCTCTCTCTCCCTCGCTCTCTCTCTCCCTCTCCCTCTCGCTCTCTCTCCCGCTCTGTTGTCGCCTGTTTGCCGTCTCCTTCATGGCTGATAGGGTTTTTTTTTATTGCAGCTGTGATGTGTAAAGGTCCCACGTGTAGCAGGGCAGCGCAGGCTGCAGCCTAACAGGCCGACCAGGACGCCGTGTCTGGCCTCCACGTCCTGGAGTCCATCCAAGGGAAATAAGCCGAAAAAAGTTAGTGAATACAGTATGGGGTAGTATTCGGCGATTTATAAATATAATATCGTTATCGCGATATGAGGCCAGATATCGTCTGGGATGTTGGTTGTCGTAATATTGTCATATAGTCTAATCCGTCAACCTGTTTCGTTATAATATCCACATTACGAATGATTGTTTCTCAAATATTTATTGTGTGTAAATAACTTATGAAAGCACCGAGCGTCATCCTCAAAACATCGTCAAAATTATCGATATCGAGGTATTCAACGAAAAACATTGTGATGTTTAATTTTGGCGGTGTCGCCCACCCCTTCCCCAACGCCGTTTTAGATTATTTTCATCAATCCGGTTCCTGAATGACATCATTTGCTCCTCGACGTCGAGAGCGATGACTAATGTTTAAAACTCCGCAGCTCACGAGGATGATTGTAAATGTTTGACACGGTGGCCTACGCTCCTCTCACCTTTGGTCGAGCTGCCGCTGATTCTTCGATAAAAACAGTCTCGCGAGTGACCGGGAGCGAGCGATAACAGAGCTGCCAGAGGAAACCGAACGGTCGTCAGGGAAGCATCCCTCGAATCAATCGCTTGCGAGGTTGCTTCGTCGCTCCGGTCACTGAAGCCAGTTTGGAAGCGGTTCCAGTCTCAATAGGTTCCAGATCCCCGGCTCTGACCATAAGAGCTGTTGGGGGTTAAAAGTATTCCCTCTGAGGAGATTATTCTCCCCAAAAGTTATCCTGAAAAAAAAAAAAAAAATAACGCAAACGTCCACGCCTGCATCTACGTGTCTGCAGTGACACACACGCCCCCCGTTGTGGTCGTTGACCCAGGCCCTTGGGTGGAGGCGGACGGCCGTGTTAATGATCCCCGGACCTCCAGAGCTCTCTCTCCACCCGGGGCCACGTGAGAGAGAGGTGGGGAGGAGGGTGAAGTGAGCTCCTCCGTCCGTCTCCTTTCATCTCGACCTGCCCCGGTATCGATTGCCCCCCTTCATAATAAAAAGATAAGTGTGCGATAATGGAGTACACAAACTGCTGATATCGTCTCCGTATTGCAAAAACAGCGTCACGTGAGGGGCTTTTGGTTTTACAGCGTTCAACCACCTGAGCCGTTATCGCCTCGTAAAGCTGAGTAAGAGTCGGAATCACTGTCTGTTGGGAAGAGAGTTGAGGGAGCTCCACCGCCATGTTCCATGATCCTGCACCCTGACGGCGATCCCCCTCTACGCTTTCTGTCTGTCTTGCTGCGGGAACTATGAAAATTTGCTCTCTTCAGTGGAATTTACATTCATTTTTACGAATTCTATCCTGTTTTCTATTCACACGTTGCCACATTTTAACAACATCCGTTATTATATACTGTTATTATATACTGTTATTATATACTGTTTTTATGTACTAATATATAATGTGATTATATACTGTTTATATATACTATTATACACTGTTATTAAATAATGTTTTTATATACTATCATATACTGTTATTATATACTGTTATTATATACGGTTTTTATATACTATTATATACTGTTATTATATACTGTTATTATATGCTGTTATTATATACTGTTATTATATACTGTTATTATATACTGTTATATACTGTTATTATATGCTGTTATTATATACTGTTATTATATACTGTTATTATAAACTGTTATATACTGTTATTATATGCTGTTATTATATGCTGTTATTATATACTGTTATTATATACTGTTATATACTGTTATTATATGCTGTTATTATATGCTGTTATTATATGCTGTTATTATATATTGTTATTATATACTGTTATTATATACTGTTATATACTGTTATTATATGCTGTTATTATATACTGTTATTATATACTGTTATATACTGTTATTATATGCTGTTATTATATGCTGTTATTATATACTGTTATTATATACTATATCTACTATTATATACTGTTATTACATGCTGTTATTATATACTATTATTTACTGTTATTACATGCTGTTATTTTATGCTGTTATTATATGCTGTTATTATATACTGTTATTATATACTGTTATATACTGTTATTATATGCTGTATAATAACATGCTGTTATTATATGCTGTTATTATATACTATTAAATACTGTTATTACATGCTATTATTATATGCTGTTATTATATACTATTATATACTGTTATTACATGCTATTATTATATGCTGTTATTATATACTATTATATACTAGCAACCTGACAGTGACATGGACATTTTACATCGTCCAGTAAAACATGCAGCGAAAACCAGCCTCTAATTTATTTGCGCAGAGAAAAAAAAGATAGAAAAGTTTATTTTGCTCCTTCTCTGCATCATTCCAGGGCTTGTTTGTTTTTCTTTCATAAATTTCCTCATTTATTTTCATAAATTATCTACTAGTTTGAAAGATAAGCTGTGAAAAAATAATCAAATGTCGTCACCCACTCTAACGCTCTACGCCTTCTTGATTAATCCACCGAAGTGAAAAATAAGCAATATATATATTAAATATATTTATTTATTTATACACAATTTAAATAAAATAATAATTATTATGATCAATTTCTATTATTATAAATCATTAATGAATAAATAAAGACAGAAAATAATAAATGAAACGGTCGTTTCTTTCAGTTTCATTTTTTCCATTTCCCTGGAGTAGCTCATCTATTGTTGGGGCCACCTTTCACCCTCCTCTTTGATCCCGAGCGGCGTTTTTATGGACACCTGTGGCTGTGAACCAGACCTTTGAACGTCCTCAACGGTGGGAACCTCCTCGCGCAACAAGATGTTTGGAGCTTTATCTTATCTCCAGCACTCCGCGTGGTTTATTGCTCTGTGCTCATCGCACTTTAATTGTTATATGACCGCCAGTCCTCTCCGCGGTGGGAAAAGTGGGACGGCGTCGGCCTGAATTGGAGTCATTATCCAGGCGTGAGATTGTGAGAGGGTGAGATGGTTTTTTTCTTTTTCTGTTTTCTTGTTGTTTTTTTTCAAACTCAAGAAAATTATATTACGTTGAGCTTTTGGGAGGCAATAAAACAGTGGTGCTATACTCATGTAATTGTCTTATTATATTTTGATTAGATATTGCTCAATACCCAACGGCCGCATATCCGACGTGCTTGCCTTCACAGCTTTCTTTTCACAGTGTCTTTCTTCTCTGCTTTGTTTTTTGGATGTTTTGATATCGTGCCATGTCCAGTTAAAGTCGATCACATCAACCCATTTTGGACAATTTTGGACGTTACAGATATCCCCTGCTTGTATGTATTAAGAAGGACTGTATGTATTCGAAAGAACATTTGGGGACTTTTGGGAGATTGAGCCCAATTTGTCCCAATTTGATCATTTGCCTGGATAAATGACCCACCGAGTCACAGA
>NC_137198.1:13624628-13627128 GCF_960531495.2 Zeus faber
CGATCGACAAAAAGCCAGTTATGAAACATTTATGAAAGAAACCACGAAAAGCCA
This sequence comes from Zeus faber, assembly GCF_960531495.2. Classification (NCBI taxonomy): domain Eukaryota; kingdom Metazoa; phylum Chordata; class Actinopteri; order Zeiformes; family Zeidae; genus Zeus; species Zeus faber. The sequence goes on from NC_137198.1 coordinate 13,624,683, forward strand.
AAGTAATGCCCCTTGGCCCAAACCAGACAGCGCACCACTGCGGACGATCGGGCTAACCGGCAAAAAAATTGACGGTAGCCGCCAGGAAATGAAGAAAAAGACTTCACGACTTAGTCTTAGTCTGGCCGTGGAACAGAACGGGGCCGAATTGAGCGAGAGAGGGAGAGAGAGAGAAAGAGAGAGAGAGAGAGAGAGAGAGAACAACGTGGACATTTTGACTTCCATTCCAGACACCTCCTTGTTTTACAGGATCAATTTCCATCATCGCCACGCGCCGACGACGGCGCGGTGTTCCAACAGGGGATGGAGTCTCATTCCACTCCATTCTCCGCTCTTTCCCCTTCCACAAATCTCATTTGTTCCCTCGCACTTCCACATCGGTGCGACTCCAAACGAGGGACGCGGGGATGGGGGGGGGGGGGGAGTGCGCGTTATTACTTTTTACTCAAACGCGAGGAGGCGAGATGAGCCAATAATTGTGCAATGTTGGAGTTTTAGTGCTCCCAGCTGCTGTGATCATTACTAAACGTCAAGGAGATGCAACATTTCCTGTCAACTTAACGACAGTAATCACTTCTCTCTCTCTCTCTCTCTCTCTCTCTCTCTCTCTCTCCCTCCCCCACTCTCTCTCTCTCTCTCTCTCTCTCTCTCTCTCTCTCTCTCTCCTTCTCTCTCTCTCTCTCTCCCCCGCCCCACCCCTCTCCCCCACCACCCGCTAAATAGTCCGCCACCAAGGCCACCCCTGCTAGGTGCGGAAATGAGGCTTCTTCATCTTCTTTATTGGATTCCCGCTCCTCCAAACCGAATCAGGCTAAACACGCACTGCATCATTCTCCGGCGACGCCTCGTACGTGCGCGCGGAGCGGGCTGCAGCTGCCGGCGTTATTGGATGATAACGCACTCCTCCTCCTCCTCCTCCTCCTCCACCTCCGTCCGTCCGTCCGTCCCTCTGAAAATAAGGCCACAATGATCGGTGGCGATCCGTTAGAGGTCAGATGGTGCACTTCTGCCCTCTCCTCCCTCCATCAATCTCCTTCTCTCTCTCTCTCTCTCCCTCTCTCTCTCTCTTTTGCACTTTCCATCGCCCGTCTGTCAGGAAGGTGAACGCCCAGCGGAGAATGCATGCACACTGCACACACACACACACACACACACACACACACACACACGTGTGTGTGTTTCTTCTAGGTTGACGGAAGCAGCGCAGGTATCGCACCTGAGGTGAGAGGGCGGGGGGAAGGGGTGTCTAACAGTTTGGCAGGTAGAGTTAAACGCAAACGTTTTTTTTCGGCTTCAAGGTGAAAGGGGAATTTGTTTTATTATATTTTGCAGGGTTATTGACTTCATTTTTTCAAACTATAAATCTTTCAAACCAGACACGACAAATAATCAAGAGACTGTTGAAAGCTTGTGGAAGGTTGAACAATCACCATTGATTTTTAATACCATTCATATCAGTGTGTGTGTGTGTGTGTGTGTGTGTGTGTGTGTGTGTGTGTGTGTGTGTGTGTGTGTGTGTGTGTGTGTGTGTGTGTGTGTGTGTGTGGCTGTTTCACGTCATGCTGAATCTGTGCTGGAGTTAATTAAACACTCACACGCACATTTTAAAAATGTATTTGCAGCATTTGGGGAGGTGTTCAGTCCTCTCCCAACGTATTTTACTTTATTTATTTTCCTGTTCCCAAACACACCCAATCACACAAGGTTTAAAGCCGGCGGGTCGATGTTCAGCCCCAAACCCCGTCGCAGACATGCCGTTAAATTAGGGGGAGGAATCTCACAACCGTCACACGGGGACATTCGGAACTTGTTCTTGCGACGGGCCCCTAATCCCGCAATCGGCCCCTGAAATCCGGACTGAGCCCCTTGCACAGATTGCCATTCCTCACAGGCACGAATGCATTTTCTATTTCTCCCTTCTCCCAAAGGCGTGCCTCCTTGCAGAAAAAAAAAAAGTACTCTATTCCACATCTTCCCCTCACATACACATACGCCGGATCGTCACATACGCGCGCACAGAGCCCTCACCCCTCTCCCCCACCCGCCCGCCCCCACCCCCACCCCCACCCACGCCGGCCACGCAAAGAGAATTATTCATTGTGTTTCGGCACACAACAAAAGTATTTGAGCCTCAAAGAGCAGCTGCCTTCACATAGTTAATTTAGCATCGCTGTGGATCCAAGCCCCCAGTACTACCCCGTGACAGGAGGTGTCCAGCTCACTGCCGTTACATGACCGCTGATTGTTTATTTATTTATTAAAAAAAAAAAACACAGCAGGGAGACCGGCTTAACGTGACGTGAATCCAGTTTCCGACCCGGCAGCCATTTTACGGAAAGTAAGGTCTGCATAATTCAACACTAATTTGATCCGCTATCGACTGGAAATCAACTGCGGTAGTGTGTTTAATTGGAGGCGAGGCGTCATGACGACCAAGCGAGGACAC
>NC_137198.1:13629628-13632128 GCF_960531495.2 Zeus faber
CAGACGGCCCGCTCGCAGATCAGCACTTTGCAGAGCACTGACCTGCAGATAAAAAGGTGCGGGGCGTACAGTGGGATTAGAGGGACGGCTCCGCATGGCTGAGTGGGCGAGGAATGCTCTGCAGCCTGGGCTCAGGGACAGGGCGCCGGAGGTCCAGAACTCCAAAAAACTGTCTGGGTCGGACAGCGGGACCCACTCTGGTGAGGCGCACATAGGAGGATGATCACGGTTTAATACATTTATGTATTGTGAAATGAACTTAATTAAATCAATGCTTCAGACCATGCACGTAAATTAATCGTAATAATAATAATAATCATAATAATAACGAATAACAATAATAATAATAATAATAATAATAATCATAATAATCATAATCATAATCATAATCATAATCATAATCATAATCATAATGAATAAATCAAGGCGTAAATAAACAAACAAATAAACAAACTTAATTAATTTAAACAAAATTAATTTATGTTCCATTCATATATTCATGAGCTATTGGTCAATGATAATGAGGTATCATGTTATAAATAATTAATTAAATAATAAATAATACATTTTTAATCTGAGGTGTACATAATGTGCATAATTTAATTTAATCTTGTATCCATAAATGTGATTAAAATAAGCAGAAAGTATTCCGGTGACAGTTCCGCCGGAAAAAAATAAAATGAAAAAAGGTCAGTCCTGATGATATCATATCAATGCGACACAGCATCATTTCGGAAATTGTCAATGTCATTATGACAAATTATTTCTCAGTTACAGCGCTCGGTTATTATATATCTATAATATATCATATAGTTATAGTATGATAACTACATCCTTGCTTTCTCACTCATTACCATGAACTCCATCATCCTTTCGTAACTTCGGAAGCCGAGGGGAATTTCTGGAAGTAAGACATTCATCTTTTTCTTATCTATATCGCGGCTGCCTGGCTTTACCAATCTGTGGCCACCTGGGGTCCTTCACTTCGAGTGGCGGCTGCTACATTGCCTGTATCAAAAAACACCCCGGCAAAGGGCCGCGCGTCCCCCAGCAGAGCAGCCCAATTACCGTGCGTTGGCCGTGGCTTGCCTTAGCCATACCTTTCAAGCCAAATAATCCCACCGGGGGAGCGTGGCTCTGAGCTGAACCCAGCCTTTAGTAACCATACCCTCATTAAGATGCAAACACAGGGGTATGCTAATTTCACCCTACATCCTCCAGAAGTAAAAAAAAGACAACAAAAAGGGGCTTCGTTAAAAAAGAACATGCATTATTCAGTCCAGAGGAATGGCTGGAGGCCAAACAGCCAGCGCTGGAATCTCCCCCCGCACCGCTCTCTTCACCATTCTTTTTTCTCTTTTTCTCCTTTTTTTCACTCCCTCTATCTATCTATCTATCTATCTATCTATCTATCTATCTATCTATCTATCTATCTATCTATCTATCTATCTCTATCTGCATCCACTCCTCTTTCCACTGACAAAATAACATGCTTGTTTTCACCAGACTGACGTGGATATAAAAAATGGATAGAAAGAATAAAAGAGGGAATAGAGGTAGAGATCAGATCCGTGCAGTGCACGGAGCTGACCCGGGAATAAATATAACAAGTCGCAGAAAAAGACCAAAGCAAAAAAAGATTAAACGAGCGAGGGGAGGAAGAGAAGGGGGGGAAGAGAAAGGGGGAGTGTAAATAGGTGATTAGGCAGGATCGCACAGAGAAAGCCAGAGGTCTTTTGAAGAACTAGTTATTTCTGGTACTTAAAATCACTGACGCACACAAGACCACTACACACACACACACACACACACGCACACACACGCACACACGCACACACACACACACACACATGCACATGAATGCGCACACACACACACACACACACACACACACACACACACACACACATACACACACACACATATGCACAAAACCAAACATACACCCAAACATCCTCACAAAGTACAAACTACAAATTAAAACACACACTGTACACCACACAGTCAACAACACGGTACTATACTGTACGTTATGTGTTTCTACTGTGTTATTCCTGTGTTATTGCTTGTTATTATAATGTTGTTACTGTGTTATTACTGTGTATTACGTGTTAGAACTGGGTTATTACTGTGTTATTACTATGTTTTTTACTGTGTTATGACATATGATAATAAGCATCCTGCATATCATAGAAAGTTTAAGCGTTGATTGGGGAATTTAATGCGGAAAAATCGTAGCAATTTCGCAAAAATACAAGTTCTCGCAAATATTGAAGGGAGATGGGATGAGTTTGCTGTATATATGGCCTTAGTCCCTTTGCACCGTGTTATTATGAATGGATTTAGTTTGTCTGAGATAGAGAGACGGGGAAATGTTCTTCCCGTGTTCCATGAGCGGCAACGGGAGGCACCAACGGGTCAACTGAGTTCCGAACTGCCTCCACAGATGCGACTGTTGGGTGTGTCAACCCTCAACACCCGGTTCAGATGGACAGGAAGT
>NC_137198.1:13637128-13669628 GCF_960531495.2 Zeus faber
ACAAGAACTCTGAAGGTGTCCTGTGGTATCTGGCACCAAGACGTTAGCAGCAGATCCTTTAAGTCCTGTAAGATGTGAGGTGGGGCCCTCATGGATCAGGCTTGTTGTTCCAGCACATCCCACAGATGCTCCATCGGATCAGACCCTAACCCCGCCCATCCACATGATGTAGAAGAAAACGTGATTCATCAGACCAGGCCACCTTCTTCCATTGCTCCATGGTCCAGTTCTGATGCTCACGTGCCCATTGTAGGAACTTTCGGGTCAGCATGGACACCCGGTCTGTGGCTACGCAGCCCCATACGTAGCAAGCTGTGATGCACTGTGTGTCCTGACACCTTTCTATCATAGCAGCATTAACTCTTTCAGTAATTGGTGCTACAGCAGCTCTTCTGTGGGATCAGACCGGCAGGCAAGCCTTCGCTCCCCATCACTCACTCATTGAGCCATGGGTGCCCATGACCCTGTCGCCGGTTTACAGGTTGTCCTTCCTTGGACCCCTTTTGGTAGGTACTAACCCCTGCATACCGGGAACACCCCACAAGAGCTGCCGTTTTGGAGATGCTCTGACCCAGTCGTCTAGCCATCACAATGTGGCCCTTGTCAAAGTGGTTTGGATCCTTACGCTTGTCTCTTTTTCCTGCTTCCAACACATCAACTTCAAGAACTGACTGTTCACTTGCTGCCTCATATATCCCAGCCCTTGACAGGTGCCATTGGAACCAGTTGAGCAATGTTATTCACTTCACCTGTCACTGGTTTTAATGTTGTGGCTGATCAGTGTATCAGCCAATTGCAGCAACTATGCAAAAAGCAAGCATCTTTGGCCCCCGTGGGCATTTAAAGTCTCAAGGACAAACATTTGGTCACATTTTGTCTCAATTGTCGTGAGGTGAATCATGAGGAACCGAACTACTGCTGCAGGAGAAACTGCCACCAATTATTTCTTTAGCCACAGCAATGGGAGAGGGAAAAGAGCAAAACATGTCTTCGTCTTTGCCCTCACTTTGAATCATCAAAAAGCCAAGTCATAGTCAGTAGACAGGAGTCAGGAGTTACCATGGCAGCACAGGTTGGACACACTGAACGGGCTGCTGGAAACCACTGTACGGCAAGCCATTGGCAAAATGCTTTGATTTCTGTTCATGCCCCTCTTATACCCAATAAAGTAATAACCCAATAACTTGTTATTCCCAATAATTAGAATTTTCATTTTGAGAAATTGATTTGTAATTTCTACGTCTCCATAATGGGGCGAGTGGTTGAAGGTCCGCCCCGTTTTCAGATGGATTACATGAAACCGGTAGTTCACCAACGGTGCAGCGGTGGTGAACTCGACTCCATCAACACTTGAAGTCGCTTCCGGGCCTCGAGAGTTAAATGCGCAGCAACCCCATTTCGGCGCTCTCCTGCCAAAAACGCGCCGCTGCGTCGCGACGCTTCATGTTTGGGTGTTTATTTTGCCTCGTCAGAGAACGCCCGATCAGATCTCGGCGGGCGTGTGATTTAGAACTTCCCCCTCTGTCACAGCCTATCACGAGGAGCAGCCGACGCAGGTTACCGCCGGAGAGGGAAGCACAATATATCACCTTGCATCTCGGGACGGAGGAAGGCTGCACACTCTTTTGTAGCACACTGTTTATGGTGGACGCAACCACACCGCCGTAGCTCAACCCCTTCTGGGTTCCATTGTGGGTGCTTCAGATGGGGGGGGTGCCAAAGGGCCAACATATTTCATCATGTCAGGGCTAAGGACGCTTACCGACTAACATGTGAGAATAACTCACCGTGGTTTTTTTCCGTCGTGGGACCCGGCGAGTGTTATGACTTGATATCAGTTGTCCTCTCATGTTAGGGCAGGAGAGTTCAGGCTCAAGCATTCTTTACACATAATGTAAACAGAGCGGTTTTGGCAACCGGGGGAGAGGAACCTTCTCTGGAACATGTTACGTACGTCAAAATAAGGCTCGCTAAAAGGGGTTTCGCGGGTCGGGGGGCTTCTCCTCCTTTTTCCACCCACGTGAGCCGTGGGTGTGCCCAACAGGAGTCGGAGCGAGGGAACGGAGATTAGATTAGAGGTGGAGAGAGAGAGAGAGAGAGAGAGAGAGAGAGAGAGAGAGAGGGAGGAGGCAAAATGGAGAGGGGCGTGGGGGGCAATAATGGAACAATGATTGATCAATACAGAACAGCCTGAGGTCAAAGGAAGTTGAAACTCACATTTTACAGATCTCTGATGCTGTCTACGGTGAAATGTCCCTTTTTTCTTTCTTCTTCTACTTTTTTTTTTTTTTCCCGCATGGCACACCATGTTTAAATGGGTGTGTGCATGTTCAACTGGCGATTTAATCCGCGGTAATTTCCGGCAGGTTGTGTTCGGCCGGAGCACGTGGGTTTTTTTTTTGTTGTTAAAGGTCCGCATGAGGTGAGTGTCCAGTTTCGGGCCATTAGAGCTGGTGCACGGCCACATGGCCAGCTGTAGCCGGTGAGTGGGAGGACACAGGAACTTGTTATTGTACTTCCTGCAGCTGCTCCACACCTACTGACCACATGGACCCACTCCAGCAAATTCAGAAATACGCTCAATATTAACAGCCGTTCCGCTCCAGCAAAAGAAAAGCTTTCGAGCGACGTTATTATTATTTTCACTAAGCTATTCTGAGAGCGCAGAAGAGGAAATACGTACACACAAATTACATCCACTTCGCTCACTGAACTGGGAATGGAAAAATCCATTAAACTCGACAAGAAAGCGTGCGTGCGTGCGTGCGTGCGTGCGTGCGTGCGTGCGTGCGTGCGTGCGTGCGTGCGCGTGCGTGCGCGTGTGTGTGTGTGTGTGTGTGTCTGGAGTCACATGTAATTATAAGTTTGCCTGTATATGCCTGTATGGGTCCGCCTGCGATTGAATCAGGCTGCATTTCTCTGTTTGAGGGGAACTTTGACAGTCTGGCGCCTTTGTTCCAAAGTTCAGACAGGGGAGCAGATGGCTCTTCTCAGTGTCTTCTCAGCTAGCTAGCTCTGGAGTGTGACTTCACCGCCTCTGGTAGTGCCACTGATGTTGCTATCTAGCAGGAAACACCCGAGCCACAAAGTCAGGCTGTCAGCTACCAAGTCAGCCAGTCAGTCAGTCAAATCCACCCGAACCGGAACCGAGAAGGGTTCCGGATCGAACCAAAACGTTACGTGTTATTGAACGTTCGGTTCAGTTTTGTTGTCGTGTTTTTTAACGTCACCCCCCGAAAAACAAAAAAAATCCCATTGATCTGCGTTGAGCCCGAACCCTAATCCCACAGAATACGGCGGCGTCCACCGAGGCGCTCCCTCCAGAGAACGTTTCTAAACCAAGCTTGTTAAAAACTCCCGAGTGACAAACACACATATTTACGTCTTGAGCAATAAGAGACCCTGAAATGAAAGTCGCGATACGCTAGATTGGTGAAGGAGAAGAAAAATATCCGGCGTCGGGGCTTCTGGGTTAAAATTATTACTCGGTTACCGCACCGTTCTATCACTCATTCCAACCCACCCGGACTCTGCCTCGCTGAGCTAATGAATAACAAATCAAATCAACCGTGTCACAGGGACTTTCTTTCCTGGTCGTTAAGCACGTTTTTCTTCAACAAGGTTGTTTTATTGCTTCTGACACGCGGATGAGCCGATCAGGTGATTCGCCCCCACCACAGAGTCCGCAACATTTTTTTTTGCCGATTCCCCGTCTGATATCACTTTGGGCGACACTGTAGCCGAAAAAAGATCTCTCTCTCTCTCTCTCTCTCTCTCTCTCTCTCTCTCTCGCTCTCTCTCTGTCTTGCTCTCGTTTCTTTCTCTCCGTCTCACTTTCTCGCGCTGTCTTTCTCCCCTACCTCCGCAAGACGTTTTGGTCTTTAATGTATTTCAGAGAACATCTGCTAACTATCACTGAACCTCTTGGGATTTCCATTTAGCCCAGTTAATTACTCTATCAAGCCAGGTTCATTATCATATTCTTCCTCTTAAAAAATGCACCCACTCCTGAGTGTGACTGTGTGTGCATGTGTGGCTGTAGAGTGTGTGTGTGTGTGTGTGTGTGTGTGTGTGTGTGTACATGTATGTGCATGATTTCATCTTAACCACATACCTAATTGCAATTGCACCAGTTCTGTCATAAGACCCGTGTTAATGAACCAGAGGCGTCTATAGGAGCCGTCTTCGGAGTGTGTTATCCACGCTCTCTCAGGGGAGGATAGCAGCGCCGGTATTAATCTTGATGAACAACAGCCCCGCGACGCATGCTCGTCTGTGCCTCTCCCTCCAGAGGTTAGCCCAGGTGACTTCGGGCCTAAGGGGGTCCTGTGCAAAGTGGAGACATCCTTCACCGGAGACCTTGACGCCCCCTCCGGTGTTTTCGGCAGAAATGTGTAATTTTTGAAAAAAAAAAAAAAATGTTGTGCGCGTACGTCCACATACATCCTCTTTGTTCGGGCGAGTGAATGAGCGTTCCTCCGTAGCCTCTGCTGCTTCTGCGCCGGGGGTCTGACTTCTGCTACAATGTCCCTCGCCCCATCTATTCCGACGATATCATGGCATGTGTGACAGAAATGTTCCGGAATATAGCTGCATGTTTGAATAGTGAATAGTGGCGAAAAGGTTATCCCAGTAATTTACAGGGAACGGTGGTGATAGACTAGTAACAACTTTTCATCACCAAGCACCCCAAAACATCAACTTTGAGTATGGATTGATACCAAGTGCCTAATCATCACTTTTAAACTACTTTACTTGAAGACTAAAGCTACATGACCAGCCGTCTGGGGATGTTGGGACATCTTGATTGAGACATAATCCATTCTTCTCCATCAGAGACATTCATACTTTTTCTACCTGTCCAGAAAGCAAAAGATCAAGTATCTTTAATATCTTTACCTCTCTGTTTTTGATACGGCTCTTGATTCAACAGCCTGTTTTAGCTCAGTATTTATGTGATCTTGAGGGCTTAATTTGTGCCGGAACATGTTCCGTGAGCCCCCAGATTGGCACCTATTTGATTGGATCCGGCACCTCCGCACGAGCTGTGGCTCGGGCTGAGAGCTCCACAAAACCAATAGAAATAGTTTGTTTTTAGAAAATTATTTTTAAGGGCTGTACCCGACTCAGAATTCTGTCAGTCGAATCGGATTCGCACCTGTCTCCCTCTCCGACGGTACAGATGATGCGCGATGCCACGGATGGGGTGCCCGCGATCGGTGCACCACAACAGTGTGTTTTTATTTTAGAGAAAATAGAGAGTCCGGACACAGACGATTCACACATATAACAATATATTTATGATTTCCCTTATTTTAAATATTATTCCTGTGCATTTTGTGAGCTTCTATCGGTTTTATCCCGTTACAAAAAAAAACAACTGATGAATTGACTTTTATTTAATTATTATTTATTTATCAATTAAATTTACGTTTCCTAATTGAGCGAAACAAAAACGTCCCCATGCGTCCTGTGCCGCGTCATGCATGGCAGCTTATGGCTCCCCGCCCCCCCCCCCCTGCGCTCCGTGCATACGTTACGTGACTTTTTTTTTCTCACCCCCGGATCGACAACCTCTCTGTGTTCCGGCACCTCCTGATTTACAAATGAAGCCACTGGTGATATCCGATACCATTATGGGTCCAACCCTAAAGGTCTGGGAGGTCCAGTGCAAAGAGTGCGTTGAGCAACCATATCAGGAATTTGACACACAAACCAACAAAAGTAAAAGCAACGATTGATCCATTAAAAATCCTTTAATGGGTCCATTAAAATGTGGTGACCGAGCAGGTCGCCATGTTTGGGGGAGAAAATCTGCTCCGTTCTCTCGCTGCCAACGGCCACGTCGGGGTTCAAGGGTGTCGAGACGAAGGCCGAAATGAGTTCAAACTGCATGAATATCCCGGGTTTGGGTGGGGTTCGGTGGAGCGGTGCCTGCACGGGCGGAGACCTTGCCTCTGATCCCCCCCCCCCCCCCCCCCCCGTTAACATCCATCATATCAAGAGCTTTACAGTAAATACATTTGAGACCAGTTTCTCAGTCTGGGAAAAAGGTCTATACATCACTGGCTGCTTCGCAGAGTGCAGCGCAGCTTACTCTATCCTTTGATGAGATTAGCTGAGTGGTGTACTTGAAATAACCTTTCATGCACTGCCATTATTGTATTAATCTATTCTAAAACAATTTGGTTGAATTAATTAGGCCTTACATATTTCAGTGACGCTCGTGGCCTGCCTGGAAACAGATGGCTCTGTGGGTGAGCCACTCACAGACGGATGTGAACTGCTGGGGAATTAGAAAGGAGGCAGGAGGAGTGATGACGGCGGAAGGTGAGGAATGAGGGAAGGAGGAAAGGGGGAAAGGGAGAAAGGAAGAAGGAAAGGCAGGAGGGAAAGAAAGTTTTGCATCCCTCACCTGAGCGGATGGGGAGAAGGAAGACACCGAGCAGCGGGAAGAGGACAATGCCGCCGTGTCAAAGGGTCCTCGTGCAAATCAGCGCCGCTATCGAGGGGGGAGACGGGTCGCCTTACAAACAGTCGCACGAAGAAAGAAGCCTATTATCTCAATCCGACCGTGCTCTGGATGGGATCAACCTTGAACAGCTTGTCGATGATGAACCTACCCATATGGTGCTCAAATCTCTCAGCGTCTCCCGAGCCATTAACCTTCAGGACACCTTGCACTACATCCTACACTTTGACTGACAGCTACGGGTTGCGCGGACGATTTCCTGCAAAAAAGTGGGGATTTGGCGCCAAAGGGGGGCCCGCATTCCAGACATTTCACTCCGACGCGCCCGTGTTTGCTTTGCGCCCGGGCCGGAGTCGGCCGTGTTTTTTGGAGACTAGGGTTCCTGTGAAAGCTTTCGCAGCGGACCGCATCGCGCCGCCGGGGCCGGACGTGCCGAGCGGCGGGGTCGGCGTGGACGCATCTCAGGCGGTGGAGGGTGAGTGGGCGTGGGGGAGGGGACGGCGACTGGTTCAGCGGAGTGCTGAGTGCTGAGACGCTACGGGTTAATGGGTGTAGCAGGGAGACGAGGTGTATCATAATGCACACTGTGGCCCGAGTCCAGCCAAGTCCTGACTTTTTAATGAGAATCTCAACCTTGATGATGAGCATAACCTCGAAAAGGGAAAAGGGGGCGAGACAGAGGAGAGAGAGTGAGAGAGAGAGAGAGAGAGAGAGAGAGAGAGAGGGGTAGGACAAGGTGGGAGGGGGGCTTCTCGGGTTGGCTAATGTTGCCGCGGAGTGCTTATCTCATTCCGGGCCCGTGTCGGCTCACGTTTCAGGCCTTGGGTAATGGACATCAAACCTCTGGCGCTGTCTGCCGACTCCGGGAAATGAAAGTTTTCCAAACTCCCGACTTGGCAGCGGCGGCGGCAAAACGATACCGTTCACCTGAAAGAGAAAAAGAAAGGGGGAGGGGATAGAGAGAGAACGAGAGACTGAGAGGGAAGGAGAGAGAGAGAGAGAGAGAGAGAGAGAGAGAGAAAGTGTGCGTTCATGGGTGTGTATGTGTGTAGAGGGAAAGTGATGTCATTGGCAGTGCTCTCTCATGCCATTTCGGGAACAGCTTGCACTGTAATGACAACACGGGATCAAAACAAAGATGGTGTGAATGGCGCCAGCATCGATCCATTGTGCGTTTTATTTTTTTGACGAGCGAACGACAAATTGTTGTCGTCCCCGCCCTGACGCCCCCTCCCCACCCCACCCCTCCCCGCCCTCCTCCCCTTCCCCACAGCGACTGGCGGGCGCACGCCCCGCTCCGCTGCGCGCGCCCGCCTCGCCACTGTTTAAACTAACGCGCCGCCTCCCGCTACCCGACGCTAATCGGGACGGGCGATCCCCTCGCGCCCGCTTTTTATTACCTTGTTGACACCAGCTGCTAGTTTTAAGCACTTTTAAACGCTGAGTCTGAGTGGTGGCTCGAATCACAGAATTAATGCGGTTATTCCAGCCCAGCTTTCTTTTTGGCAGTGCTTTTAAGCCCCAGACTTAACAACAAGCCGGGTTTTTATGTATTCAGACAGCTGGTCGGAATAAGGCACTTGCCAGTGGCATAAAACACTTTGTGTGTGTGTGTGTGTGTGTGTGTGTGTGTGTGTGTGTGTGTGTGTGTGTGTGTGTGTGTGTGTGTGTGTGTGTGTGTGTGTGTGTGTGTGTGTGTGTGTGTGTGCGTGCGCGCGCGTGCGTGTGTGTGTGTGGGCTTTTGAACAGTATCCGTACACAAAAATAGAACTTTTTTTTAAAAGTTACTCATCGACAGCGCAGATATGGTCGGGCTTCGTCAGGAAACAGAGAAGAAAGAAAAAAATGGAGCTCGGGTGGCGTGCGGCTCCCATTAAGACAAAGTGATTAGAAGGCGCTGGAAACGGAGGGCGCTGGAAACCAAATGTCAGCCACCCCTCCTGCCTGCGCACGCCTTGACGCTCATCTTCCACTGTCACTCCGCTGCTTCGCCCCGATGCAAACGCCCACACTCACACACACACACAAACATACACTCACTCGTGTGTAACCTCAACACACACAGACAGACAAAAGATTTCTCCTCACACACACACACACACAGACACACACACACACACACACACACACACACACACACACAAACATACACTCACTCACATGTAACCTCCTCAACACAAACACACATGCAGAACATTTTTTCCTCACACACATACACACAAACACACACACACACACACACACACACACACACACACACAAAACATACACACACACACACACACACACACACACACACAAAACATTTTTCCTCACACACATACACACAAACATTTATTACCTCACATGTAACCTCCTCAACACACACACACACACACACACACACACACATTTCTCTTACAAACATACACACGCACACACACACAAACACCCCCCCCCCCCCACACACACACACACAGATGCACACACCCAGCTAAGCCAACTAGCAGCTGCACCGCTCCTTCTGTGCACGAATATGGATGCCGCTTCTCGCCGTGCGCACAGCGAACATATGTCAGTCAGAAAGACGGAGGCTCCACGTTACCTCCCTGCACTATCACTTTGAATTAAAACTCTGCTCATCTCGTCGCTCTTCTCATCTCCCTATAAAGCCACCAAGAAAGACCCTAGAGGTGACCTTGCTTTGCTGAGCGCACGCGCATGTGTGTGTGTGTGTGTGCGCGTGTGTGTGATTGTATATGTGTGTGTGTGTGTGTGTGTGTGTGTGTGTGTGTGTGTGTGTGTGTGTGTGTGTGTGTGTGTGTGTGTGTGTGTGTGTTTGTGTGTGTCTCTATGTGTGTGCGTGAGCTTTCACGTGACCACAAAGGCAGGATGTGAGACGCTGTATAGGCGGAAGACAAATAGAGACTCCCAAAGACGCCAGCAGCACCTGTCTGGATTTACATTTCCTAATTGCAAACGATTTACCAAAAGAAGCATTTTGCCACCTCCACCAGCTTCTCGCTGAAGGAGAAGGTGTTGTCACACTTCAGCTGACGTTTGGAAACTTTACCTCGTGAGGTAAAATCGCAGTAGATATTTTGACGCAGATGTCTGCGCATGTGCTGGAGGAGTACTGCACCATGCTCCTGGTTGGAGTCAATTTTCCATTCCCACAGAATTCTGGTTTCACAGACTACGAGCGCTTGTCCATTATTCTTATTTCAGTTTATATTTTTTGACTTGTGCACTGTACTGTCAAATTCTGCTGCTGTGACTTAACAATTTTCAGCCTGGGATTAATAAAGTGTTATTTTATTTTATCTTATATCCTCATGAAATATAATGTGGTGTAAATTATGACTTATTCTTCCTTTGATTTTTGTTATATTTGTTAGTATTTTGTTAATATTATTATTATTATTATTATTTTATTATTATTAATTATTATTATTATTATTATTATTATTGTTATTATTATTATTATTATTATTACGAGTATATATTATTAGTATTAATGTGTTATTATCATTAACGCATTATATATGTATATATATATATACAATTTTCAAACATATATTATGTAAATGTAATTTGCCAATGCATTTCATTCTGACTGTTTGAATTGTTAAAAATAAAGTTTATAATAATAATAATTATATAATCACAATAATAATAATAATAATAATAATAATAATAATTATTATTATTATTATTATTATTATTATTATTATTATCATTATTATTATATTTGATGCAAGTCGTATATAGACCTTCTCCACCCTGACCAACCAAACTAAAACCACTGAAGCAGTGAACCAGTGGGAGGAGGGTGTGTCCCTCACCCGTCTCTGCTGGATCCATTCAGGTTCTCTAGGTCGTCCTGAACTTGGTCTGACCTCACCTGCCAGCCGACGTTAAGGAAGGGGAGGAAGGTGCATGTGTTGTCAGGTTCAGCCTCCCCCATAGCCGTGCACACCCCCCACCCCCAACCCCCCGACCCCCCCAGGAGAACAAGAGCAAGCAGCACCCGTCCAGGTGATGTCATGTTCTCACCTGTATCCTGCACTGTCACCCCGGGCCACGGCCATTTGTTATCCTACCCACACGCCTCACTGCAGGATATGCCTCTGCTGTTCTCCTTCACCTCTCAAACAAATACACAGTCTTTTTAGACATTCTGAATATGTTAATATAACCCCCCACGGGCATATTCCCGAGACGGAAAGAAAACAAAACATAACAAATATTTTTTTATCATATCATGAATGAATTGAAAATGGTACACACCATGAGATAATTCTTCTCAGAGGGCTCAGGTGACACAGTTGTGTGTGTGTGTGTGTGTGTGTGTGTGTGTGTGTGTGTGCCTGTGTGCGTGTGTGCGTGCGCGCGTGCGTGTGTGTGTGTCTGTGCGTGTGCGTGTGTGTGTGTCTGTGTGTGTGTGTGTTTCTGCACGTTTCTGCACAGACCTGTAAGTCTGTCTGTCTGCACACACCGGGAGGCGTCCGTATCGGTGTCCATTCAAGTCCGTTTCCATGTCTACAGGTGTAAGATGGAAGTACAGTCCTGTCGTTGTCCAGTGGAGGGAGTGTCCATGCTGGTTTGAAAAAGAAGTGACTGCACGGTAATTCCACATCACAACGTACAGTATACAGCAATATACAGCACAGTGAAGCAGATAGAGATATTTACTGATAGTTACACGGCCCATGCTGGGCTTACATACACAAATAGTGGTGAATATGCCGTATCTACTGTGTTGCTGGTGACACACACACACACATAAATATTCAAGTAGTGGCACAAAAAGTCAGAGGCCATGTCATTAGTATCGAAAACTCTTTAAAAAATCATGTGGTAGAGTCAGGGGTTACCAACCTTAAGGGTTGGCGAACAGAGAGAAAGGTTTTTAGGGTATACAAAGAATTATAACCTTTATTCGTGGGTTTTGTTATACATTTTGAACCGATATTTGACCAGGGAAACACCTCCAAACGTCCCTCACGAACCCGCTCTGCCATCTCTGGCGATCTTTTCACCCGCTGTGCTGCCGCGTTGCGCGCTGGAGACTCACACCCAGAACCCATTTTGAGGTGCATTCTGGGCAATTCTGGAGAAAGATGCCCGACACCCTAGTTAGTCCACGACACAGAGAGCCAGTGATTGATTTTTGGAAACAAGCCCAAGTTGCGAACCCGCTCGTTGGGTGGGAGCGGGTGATGCCAGCTGTGGAGCGGTGGAGGATGCTGGGAAACTGTCCGTGGCGCTGGATGCTCCGGCGCTTCCCTCCCATCCGGCCCCGACGGAGCTGGGCCGGATGGGAGAGCCGCCGCCGTCACAGCGAGGTAGCGGGAAGCTGCTGGGGAGGAGCAGCTGTGGGTTTGGCTCATCGGGGCCAGATTGAGGGAGACTCCGGCAGGATGGTAAACACACACAGATGTACATCAGAGTGGCACGGAGCGGGCGAGGAGGAAGAGGAAGGTCACTCCCTTCCAAAATAGCGGGGAATCAATAAAGCCAGCAACACTCCAACGAGCTTAACAGCAGCTCCTCAAAACGGAGAGAAAAGTGGTGAAACTCTACAATTAAAGTGTTTTCTCTTTGATTTTAATTGGATACACAAAGTTGATAAGCAATTCTGACTTATGACATCACTCATATCAAAAGGCGTTAAGTCTCTTTCTATACAATAAAGTACAATTCCATGAATCCATTTGTGGCAGTTGACTCTGGTGGGTGGGTGGTGCTGTCTCTCCTTCTTATGGGATTTTTTGAAAATAGCTTTGAATGTGAATGACCTCACTTTCTATTCGGCCATTATTATTTTTTTAATCTATTTGCAAAGGTTAGAGTTGCTTCAACAGCGTTTCAAGCTCCAGCAAACAGTTTGAAGTCGATGCGATACCTCAGTGACCTCTGAAACCGTGACCCATTTTCACTTTGCTCAACAAGGAAGAACCTGCTGAACTCCTCCGGCAAAAACACCAGCAAACACCTACTCCTGCCACCCACACACACACACACACACACACACACACACACACACGCACGCACACACACACACACACACACACACATACACACACACACACCCAAGCCGAGGTAAAAGCTTTGCGCATGGCTGTGGCCTCCCCTGAGGGTGACACACCACCAGTCCTATCAATCGCTTTTGTCTCGCTCTCCCTTTCGATCTCGGGTTTTCTCCCCTCTCACGCCACACCGTCTCCAGTGTTCACACCATGCGCTCCAGCTGCGGGGCAGACTGCTTGAGAACTTCAAAAAAGTACAACTTTTTGGGGAAATAAACTCTGGGTGTTTATCATTTAAGCTGTCAATGCACAGAGGTCTTAGTGAAAAGCATCTGAAATCAAATTTTCAGTTTTTATTTTATTTTATATTATATAGTTAATATTATGAAGTGTCATCGTCATTGGCCCTCCCAAAACCTTTATTAAATTGTTTTAAAAGATAAATAAATTGATAAAATAGATCGATAGATAGATAGATAGATAGATAGATAGATAGATAGATAGATAGATAGATAGATAGATAGATAGACAGACAGACAGACAGACAGACAGACCAATAGATAGATAGATAGATAGATAGATAGATAGATAGATAGATAGATAGATAGATAGATAGATAGATAGATAGATAGATAGATAGATAGACAGACAGACAGACAGACAGACCAATAGATAGATAGATAGATAGATAGATAGATAGATAGATAGATAGATAGATAGATAGATAGATAGATAGATAGATAGATAGATAGATAGATAGATTGATAGATAGATTGATAGATAGATAGATTATGTGCTACACTGAACATGAACATCCAATAACACAATAAAATGAGTCTGTAAACATGGGAAACTTTTTTACATTCTCTGGCACACTCCCTCCCCAAGCAGTTCGGGGGAAAGGAGTGATTTTAATCTCCCCTCCTTCAAACAGTCACACATTCCCGCAGTCGCAGATGGAGAGATGCTCAGGCCTCCGGGCTCCAGCAATGACTAACCAAACACAAAGACCCAGGTAAACATTTACCTGCTCCCATTAATGACTGATCACCCTCCGATGCAGACGGTTCCTGACTGCACATGCTGATGGAGTGTTCGGGTGTACGTGCATGTGCATTTTGTGCATGCGCGCGTGTGTGTGTGTGTGTGTGTGTGTGTGTGTGTGTGTGTGTGTGTGTGTGTGTGTGCATGTGCGTGCATGCGCGTGTGTGTGTGTGTAGGGGTGTGTGCGTAGGTTTAACGGCATGAGTTCGGGCAAGCCTGCAGGCTGTAACGTGAACCGCCACTAACCCAACACCCCTCCAGGTGGTGGAACCAAAGGGGAAGTCAGGTCGGTCAAGCAACCGTTCTCCTCAGAGGGGAGCCTCGTAGGTCCAAATGTAGAAGCGAAGCGGCGTCACGGTGGCCGTTCTTTGGTTCTGCCGGGTTGTTTTCTTGTGTTTGTGCGAGGTCAGGTTAGGTCGCTGTCGTAGTGGCGGTTGTGGATGTCAGATGTTAAGCTTATCACCCCTAGCGTCACCTTGAAAAGCCAAAACAAGCGCCGAGGCTCCCCGCCCCCCCGCGACATATTCTCATTTAGCAACTCCTCCGCTGTGGGACGCCATGGCTATTAATTTTATCTGGGCTTCATTAATCCACATTTTCCCATCCGGTTCCCCTGTCCTTAATCATCATTTCGGCTCTTGCCAGTGTGGCCTCTGGTGGCCGCATGCAGCCAGGGTCACAGTGTGTTTCCCCGGCATCCGGGGAATAGACGCGTTCCGTGCTCGCTCGTATGCAAAAAAGCACACAAACACAAGCACACTCAATGATAAAACAAGTCATCCATCTCAATCACACATTCTTGGACGCATGTCGTCGCATCCCGATCACACGTACCGTACAAACACACACACACACACACACACACACGCACACGCACACGCACACACACACACACACACACAGAAAAACTACTCGACAGAGCCAAAGTCATCACTATTGTAGCGTCTCTGTCATCCGCAAGGTTGCAGCTCGCTCGTTAGGGCGCTGCAGAGTAATGTCTGAGTCTGAGTGCGCGAGGAAGTCGAGAAGAAGTAATGAAGCGCTGAAGGCCAAACGGGAGGAACAAGGGAAGAAGGACGGAAGGACGGAAGGAAAGAAGGATGGGAGGTTTTTATCATTTAGTCAACCTCTCTCCTGATATTTTTTTTTAAGTCAAGTTCTAGTTGACTAAAAGTCTGGGAATTTCAGCCTTATCTTCGTCAGAGAAAACCCCAAATATTTAAGTATAGTGTGATGTGCGGGTGGTTTTTTTTTTGGGGGGGGGGGGTTCTCTGATGGAGGCGTTTGAGCAGCCACACCTGTCTTGGGTCTAGGGCCCAGGACCAGGGTGGCTGTAGGTAAAATCCCCAGGAGAGAAGCCTTTGTCATGACATGTTGACCATCTGCTCCGGGCTTGTTCCACCTTGCCCGCCCTTTGCAATAAAACTGGTGTGTTTTCAACCCCATCATCTGTGCCTCTGTGTCAGAGGGGCCTGAAAACGCCACTCGGGTGGCGTGTGGCAGGCGAAACTGCCACACATAGTTTTCGTCATTGAAAACTTTTGACAATTTAGCCCTCCCGTGGGGATGGTAGTCCAGGAGGTAGAGCTGGTCGTCTAGTGATCTAAAGGTTGCTGGTTCGATCCCAGGCTCCTCCTGCTAGCATGCTGTAGTGTCCCTGAGCAAGACACTTTGCTCCTGATGGCTGCGTCCGTCGGTGTTTGAATATTTGTAAGTCGCTTTGGATGAAAGCGTCTGCTAAATGTAATGTTTTTTAGCCATCACATTATTCTCATAGTACCGAAAATGGGCCCAAATGTCAGCTTGTTTCTTTCTCCCAAACCCCTGCTGTTGTCATTATTTAACATGTAGAGAAACCTGTAGGGGTGGGCAATCTGACGATCTTATATCGTGATCGATGTTGAAGACGTTCCACAATCTACTTTTCAAGGGAATCATAGAGTTTGTGACCATTTGTGTCCTCCTACTAACGTTTCCAAACATCACATAAAACTTTGATGGCCAGTTACAATGGTGGATCCACGCTACGTTCAAAAACCAACAGAATGATTGTCTACTAGATGGCTGTGCTGATTGGCCAAATTCCATCACGTGTCATTGAGTGTCATGTGTGACATATTTGAAAAACAATTCAACGTGATTGGGCAGATTATATATTATGTTTCTCTATCATAAGGTGTCATGCAGTATTATAGGAAACTAAACATGCCAAAAAATACTGTATATAATATGTGTCTCCTCTTTTTTGTCAACGAAAATAAAGAGAGATTTTGGTCAAGTTTTTATTTTTTAAACTACATTTAAGTCTCGTCTTTTTTCGTCAACAATATTGCGTGTTGGTATAGTCACAGTTAGTGTTTAATGACGGTGCTCGATAGTCATCGTCTTGTCTTAGTCATGGAAAAAAATATTGTTGACGTTGACATATTTCGTCATATATTTCGCTAAAGAAATTAACGCTGGGAGAAAGGGGTGAAGTAAGTGAGAAAGGAAGGAAGAAAGGCGGGATGGAAGGAAGGACGGAAGGAAGGAGGGAAGGAAGGAAGGAGCAATTAAAACACACACAAACACACTCCATTTGTTCCAAACGGGAGACAGGGTGGACGAAGCAAGTGTAGATCGAAGGAAGGAAGGAAGGAGGAAAGGCAGGAGGGAAGGCGGGGAGGAAAGGAAGGAAGGAAGGAAAGAAGGGTGTATCTGACACTAGCGGACACCGCGTCCAGGTGTGCGATCGAGCAGAACAGGGATCATTGTTGCAAAAGATCCGAGTTGTTTGTCATTATTTGAATAGCAAATTCTCACAATTTACGGCGTGTGTGTGTGAGTGTGTGTGTGTGTGTGTGTGTGTGCGTGCAGACGTGTGCGTGCGTGGAAGGTGGAGGACTCACACACAATGGAAAAAGGACGTTTATAATCAGTAGCGCTTATCTGGATACTCACTAAATGTTGGCCTGATAAGCGGCGTGCCAGGCCGCTCACCACATGGGAATGTGCGTGTCAGTCCAAGAGGCGGCACGCAGATAAAAGAGCGAGTTTATGTCTCTTCTCTTTTTACGAGCGTCTTTCATATCGGGCAACCCACGTCGGACTTTTAATCACGCATTACGTGTTGTTGGATATGGTTTAGTCCAAACTTCCATGCCTCGTCGGCGGTACCATAGTTGTGGAGACGGCAGCTGTGACCGTGCATCCTCTGATGGTGCTGACGTCTGGGTTAAACGTTTTTTTAATTCGGCAGGCGAACCCCCTGGAACCCCTTGAAGGACCCCCCAGGCTGAGAACGCCTCCGCTCCAAGGTACCGTATGTGTTTGGTCATACGATCAGTGGGACGTATAGACAGCGACGCCCGAATCCCCCGGTGGTACTTGGGCTCCAGTTAAGGGCTCCATGGCTTTTCCATTGGTACCGTGGAGCGCCAAATAGTTCTCACTCTGAACTGCATCTCCTGACATATTTTCCTTTCGGTTTTAAAGCCAGAGCTCCAGGAATAAAAAATAAAAATAAGAAATTGCGGCGGAGGGGGTAAGCTGTCCGCCTGCGTCGCAATATTGCAAGCACATAGGGTAACCGGCGGTGCAGCGAGCAGCCAGGAGCCCCGGCAACGTGACGGAGCAGATGTTAAGAGTAATGACAGTGGAGATTACCCAATAATTGTGGCGGCGTGAATCATTTCGGAGGACGGGATGAAGAAGGGGGCGGATCGCGAGCGATGGGGGAGGGGGACGGGAGAGGGGGGGAGGGGGGCGGGGGAGACGGGTGATGGGTGACTGGTGGGGGTGGTGGTGGGGGGTGATAGAAGATAGAAGTGAACAAAGGATGAGACGCTGGAGAGAGAGAGTGGGAAGCGCCATCGTCGGGATAACAAGCAAAGAAATGACAAACGCCGCAGAGTACGTCCAGGATCTTCCCAGCCTTCTAATGTGGAGCTCAGTAACAATGTCGGAATTTTCAGGGGGGGAATGTGTGATGTGCATTTGTTCATTTTGAGAAATTGGAACGGGCGGGATGGGGGAGAAGTGGTTTTTTTTCGCGTCTTTGAGGGCTAATTGTTAGTGAAGCGCCGGGGGCCAACCATGGCCGTAAAGGTCAAAAAGAGGCTCCTCCGTCTAAGGATGTGATGACACATTTCAAACTAACATCCTTTGACATCCACCTCCCCCTCACTCCTCTTCTCTACCCATCTCCAACACCTCCTCCACCACCTTCTCCTGCACCCTTCCCAACACCACACCACACCGCCCCCCCCGCCCCCCCCACACCCCCAGAAACAGCTCCCCAAAGCCCGCAGGAGATCAGAGCACCAGGGGCCTCAACACCCACCATGACAAGAGAGACCTGACTGGGACATATATACAGTGTGTGTGTGTGTGTGTGTGTCTGTGTGTGTGTGTGTGTGTGTGTGTGTGTGTGTGTGTGTGTGTGTGTGTGTGTGTGTGTGCGTGCGCTATTCACTCGTGGTGTCGCCTTGATTGTGTAATAAACTTGATTCAGTTAAGCGTGAATTATTGTTAATTGAACTAAAAAGTAATTTTCTTAATTGAAACAGAGGGGGGAAGGGCAGAGCAGATTAACGACGTAAAGGAGTGTCTCTCTCTCTCTCTCTCTCTCTCTCTCTTTTCTCCTCTCTTTGCCTCTTTTTAGACTTTGGTTCATTTATTTCCTCTTGTCCATACAAATGTGTTGGGTTGTTTTTCTCCCACTTGGTTTCCAGTTTAATGATTCCTTTTCAGATTCTTTTGCATATTGTGTGAAAACCCAGCCCGGGAAAATGTGATCGGATGAATCATTCAGATGAGCCTATATAACTTAAGATATAATAATTTAAGAAATAATAATAATGATTTATTCAAAATAATGTCAAAATAATATAGAATTATACTTAGAATAAAATGATATATTATTTGTGAATATACTATGGTGTTATTGTATTATTATGATTATTATTATTATTATTATTATTATTAACAATAATAATAATAATAATAATAACAATAATAATAATAATAATAATAATCATAATAATAATAATAATTTATTGAAATGTATTATTTTCTCATTTGTCAATTTGCAATAATGAAAAGTGACAGAATCAAACCTACCTTTAAGAACCAGTTTGTCATTTTTCTTAATTTCACCTCGCTTGCTTTGCACCCACAACACCCTTCGCTTCCCTAGAATAATGTAGAATAACAAAACCTTTGAGATAAAGATAAGAAAGTAGAACGCAGTCAATGAATAAAAGATAAAAGAAAGTGATGACCAACGCCGCACGGGGAGATATTTTTCCTTTTTTGGAGCGAAACACTGAATAACGTTGGTTTTTCAGAAACATTCCAGTCACATTCCAGTAAACAGATGTGGAATTAATAGAAAGAACGAAAAAGAGCTTTTGGTCTTCAGCCTTGCCAAATATTATCTCATTGCATTGGGAACAATGTCACCGCCCCTCCCCCCTATCACACACACGCACGCACGCACGCACGCACACACACACACACACACACACACACACAGTGTTTGGCGGAGGAATGGGAAGTGCTGTGCGTTGACTTTTTTTATTTGGGCTTCTGTTTAATCTGCTGACTGAACCAACTGTACCCATAGGACAGGGCTTCTGTAATTTTATTTTGGCCTATGACCCCGTTTTTATCTCCCAAAATTTTGAGTTTGGCAGTTTTAGTTCTTATATTCCATTTTATTATTATTATTATTTTGCAGCACACTACTAATTTGATCCATCACAATAAACATTAAGACCTCCTAAACAGCAGATTAAATAGGATGTTTTTCTCAGTGCCTTAGATTTTTGACTTGTAAATCAAATGCAAATGAAGTGGCAGGTATGGCAGGATAATAATGGAAAATAAAACTGAGAATATGCCCGAAAAATATCAATATACAGTATCAGTCTTCGAAATGTCCTCGGACCGCACATGCAAATCCGGTGACCCCCAAGGGGGCCGCGACCCCAGGGATGAGAAACCCCCATTTGCCAAGATGGCACACAGATAACCCCACGTGTCCTCATTAGACGTGACCTTTATAACGGTAACACATCTGAGCACTTAATCCCGGAAAATCTTACGCCGCGACTCGTCCACATCCGCCACGTCTGAACCATCCGGCACCTTGTCAGTCAGAAGTGGGGAGGCGAGGGGGCGGAGTGGGGGAGGGAAGGGGGAGGAGGAGGGGGGGAGGAGGAGTGGCATTTCCAGTCCCGTGGACCCGTGTCTTCCACTGGGTGAATAATTACGTCTGACATGTCATGAATAGGGAGGGACATTATCGCAGTGATCCTCTGTACCTCCCCCCTTCACCACACCCACACCCCCACCTCACCGCTCCTTCCCCAACTCCCCCCTAACACACGCACACACACACACACATGAACACACAGAGTAGACATTAGGGCCCCTCTGAATGATTTAGGGGGGCCGTTAATAATTCAGGGGCTCCTAGAGCTAATTAGGTAAGTAGCGGAGGGTGCCGGCTGTGACGCCTCAGATCACTGATATGAGCTGTAAAGGAATGAACCGCACGCACGCACACACACACACACACGCACGCACGCACATACGCAGACACGCACACAAACGAAGACACACACACACACACACAAACGCAGACACACACACAAACGAAGACACACACACACAAACGCAGACACACACACACACACACATAGACACACAATCACATATATACACAAAGGAAGGGGTTTACGTTTCAGCCCCTCCTGTAATGGCCCTGGGTATTTTCAATAGGTCCGGATGAAAAACCCTCAAGCTCCATTATTGATCGTGGCCGAAGGAGGTTCCGCCGGCGCGAGGTGTGCCTTATCATCCTCATCCGACGCTCAGGAAACCGGACCCGCGCGACCTTCCGCACGTCTTGTCTGTCATGCGCCGTCCGTCCGTCCGTCCGTCCGTCCGTGCGCAGGGGCGGTCACAGTGACTCGGAGGCCCCCGGGCAGCGCGGTGCCGACGTGGGGCCCCTCTCCACCTCGCTGAATGCGTGCACGGGTGAAAAACAGAAAGTGTTTAGAGGGAGCTCTTTTATTCAGTGAGCAAAGCTAAATGAGAATTCCAACTGAAGCGTTCGAGCGCTCTGCACTCAGTTGGAAGAAGACAACGGGACAAGATTACTGTGTGAATATATTAAATACTATATTAAATGAGGAACCGGGAGTCGGGAGTCAATCCAGCAAAAGATTGACTTATTTTAATAGAAAACACCGAAATGCTATGTTTTACCTCATGAATATATCATTTCAAAGAGAATTAAGGAGTTTTTGTTCAAGATTACACACTGTCTGTATTCTACCCTGTCAACTCCATCACGGGATGGGAATTATGACTGCTTTTTGAGGATGATTAGGAAACTCTTTCTTTTTATATGGCTGTACATCTTTCATGGGCAGTTTCATACACCATATGGTCCAGATAGGTACGAGCCGAACCGACTGGGTGCCATCACACCACCGGGTCGGCGTCACGCTCAGCCTCGCTCTCCGGCTCTTTTTAAACGTGCACTCGTGTTGTCGGTTTTCGGAAGGTCACCCGGCATCGAAACCCCGAGTCCTCCAAACGCTGAATTTCTCATCCATCTTTTCTCCATCGAGCCACAGAGTCTCATGAACGTCTCCTCCGATGGTTTGACTCAGAGCACAGAACTTGGATGGAAAAATCAGCGCTCGGACCTGTGACCGTTTTAGACTTCAGTGGAAAACCCATTTTGGGCATTGTGTGGGATACGTCTGTTTTTGGACTAGATACGGAGGAATATGTTTTATCAAAGCCATTACAGCATGGGAGTATGCAGAAAACTCTAGGCAATTGCCAAACCTCTGTCTGTCTGCCTGTCTGCCTGCCTGCCTGCCTGCCTCCCTCCCTGCCTTCCTGCCTGCCTGCCTGTCTGTCTGCGTGTCTATCTGTCTGTGGTCCCTGGCCGGTGGGGGAGTTGTGACAGTTTCTCTCAGAGCGGCTGAAAGGTGACAGCGATCCCAGTGTCACGGCCGAATCAATACCTGATGATTATCTCAAGAGGGGACGAGTGGAGTGTGTGTTCCGTCCTTCCCTTCCGCCTCCTCCCTTCCTTCCTGCCTCTTTTGCCCTTTCCTTTCCTTTCTTCCTTTGTTCTGCATTTTTCTTCAGAAGTCCATCAAATATGTAAATTATGCCGTTAATATTGAGATGATCTTCCTTCCTTTCTTCCTTCCTTCTATCCCTTCCCCCATCCCTGCCTAACTTCCCTTCCTTCCTTCCCTTCCTTCCTTGCTTCTCTTTTGAAGTCCATTAACATTGTAATGTACTGTTCATTTTGTGATTACTCTTTTAATAATGCACAGGAGAGGGAGTGAGGAAGTGAGAGATTGAGCTACATGTCCGCTCCTCTCTCCCTCTCTCTCTCTCTCTCTCTCTCTCTCTCTCCCCCTTCGTCGACCCCCACCCCCCTCTCTCCCCCTCCCCCTGGCGCCATAGCTGTCAGCCCAGTGAGTGCAGTGTGGTGGTGATTAGAGCGCCGGGGCCCCAGACGGATCAGAGCGGGGCCCTCCAGACGAACCCTCCAGAGAGGCAGCGCCACAACAAGCCGCAGCCCGGGGTCAGGCCTCCTCCGCCAGCCTCGCTGTCGGCCAGACGGGGCCCCCTCAGCGCCTGGCGGGGAGCAGCCAGCGACCGTCTTGGAAGGAGGACGGCCCCCCCTGTCAGGGACGCTGAGCTCGCCCTGACTCTGAGCCGAAGAACGGACAAACATCCCACTCCCACGAGGGAGGACCCGGCGGGCGGAGATCAGTGATTTTCACGTTTCCGCGCTGATGTATGATTCAATCAGGCAAATCAAGAAACTGGCAGCTGACACGCACCGAGTTGAAATATTTGAACCAACAAAGTACACCAAAAAAACAGTCGTTATATTGAAGTCAATAGATCAACTCAAACAATTGCCTCTGCTTGTTTGACCTTATAAATATATATATAGTGATTATTTTTCCCTCGCTTTAAATGTACAAATTATATTAATTAAATGAATAAATTAAAATATATATATACATAGTATGTACATTTGTTGAACTTGTGAATTCCTTTTAATTAGTTGATTAATAATTGGACAAACCCAAAAAGTGTGCGTTTTATAATTTTTTAAGTCGATCCAATGACCTTTATTTTTTACCCTTTTAGTATTCCAAGGTGATACGGTGAAACACCATTGATAAAATAATAAATCATAAATACGTACTCGTACTTGACTCTTTTTCAATTTAAAATCAGACGCAATTAATCAAAGAGTGGAGAGAGAATTGAAATTGGAAATTGGATATTTGAAATGCCCTCCGCATAATGTAAAACAGAGGCAACATCTGCGGTTCTAATCCAGATAATAAAATATAAAATAACCTCTTAACCAGTAGCCTCTTAATTTATGCACCAAACTACACCACGAGGAACGTGTAATGGTGTGTGTGGAGGAGGCTGGACTGAAACATCTTTCCGCTCCAGTCGCTCCCACTAATTGGATTCACAACATGTATGTACGTACGTACAGTGGGGGAAAAAAAAACCCCAAAAAAACAAACAGAAACTGCCGTGTTGTTGTGATCAGGAAGGGAGGCTTTTGGCGTTGAAACCGGGGGGTGGGGACGGGTGTGTGAGAGGGTCCATCCACCCCGATCCCGGCCGTCTGCCGGAGGATGGGTTCCGTGGACTCATCCTCACCCCACTCACTCCACCACATTTCCCCATCCCCAGCGGCGTATGGGATGGCGGCCTGTGAATGTGATAGCTGCAGCCCTGGGGTGGGTGGAGGGTTGTGTGTGTGTGTGTGTGTGTGTGGGGGGGGGGGTAAGTTATCACTGCCTCTCCAGGTAAACGGAGGAGGAGGCTGCACAGACAGAGCGGCACCACCAGCAAATTCCTCCACTGTTGTACTGTAGATCAAACTCGGCTCAGCCACGGCTGAATTTATTACACCGTGTATAGTATATTATGCATTCATTTAGGAATGCATAATATGTTTCACAATGGGGGCTGGACCTGAACATTCATATATATTGCAATCTACAAAATATCATTAGAGCCATAAACAAATTATCCAATTCCCGTTGGTATATATTACATTTAAAACAAAATATCTGTATTTGTATTCATATACCCACATATTTATTTTATTGACTTTAATTTACATTTTCATTAAATTTTTGCTTTAGCTTCATTTGTTTATATACTGAATATATATATATATATATATATATATATATATATATATATATACATATATATATATATATATATAAACAGCAGCGATTATTTATTTCTGTATTTTTATTTTAGATTACTTTACTTCGCTCTCTCTCTCTCTCAATATATATATATATTTTTATATATATATATATATCGATATATAGATGTATATAAATAGCAGCGATTTTTTTATTGCTGTATTTTTATTTTAGATTAATTTTACTTCTCTCCCTCTCCATCTCTCTCTGTATATACACTGTATTTATACATTAATATATATTTTAACACCAATGGCTGCTTTTTTCTATTTCTATTTTGGATCGTCTTCACTTTCTGAGTAGTGCAGCGTCAGGCTGTCAGATCACAGGTAAGCATCGCGGCAGACTGTCTGAGGTTCAGTCGTTCTCGTGGCGACGGAGCGTCACCTCATCAGACATGAAAGCTGTTGAAGGAAAGGCATGAGAAAAAAAAGACACAACACCCCTCCTCCTCCCCCTCCCCTCCTCCCCCTCCTCCCATTCCCACCCAGGAAAGGAAAACATGAGGGCATGGGAGGAGAAGGAGGAGGAGGAGACCCAGGTTGCCGTCTCCCTCTCTACAAATCTGTCTCATCCTCTGGATGTCATGGACCTGCACTCCCGACATTAAATACAATCTGAATGTCATGACTCACTGTGTCTCTGTGTGTGTGTGTGTGTGTGTGTGTGTGTGTGTGTGTGTGTGTGTGGCAGATCATTTTTACGAGATATTTTACGAGCTATTGCAGATCAAAGGAAGGAGCGGAGAGAGAAAGAAAAAAAGTTTCTTGCTCCGTCGATTTTATGGAGTGAGCGGGGAAAGTTTCGCGGAACAGAAAGGGAGTCGTGCACCTTTGATGGAGGGCCTGTAAACAAGCGCATGTTTTCCGCATTAAACTCACACAGCGGCGTTGTGGCCGTCACCCCCTCGGTGCAAGCATACGGGATTGTGTCGGCGGAAGCTGTTTGTTGACATGGCACAAAGCAGCCCCTGCGCCAGGAAAAAGGTGAATTCAACATTTTAACATTTTTTTTTTTTAAATTCATAAAACCTACCACAGTATAATCCAAAATGTCGCGTCACACAAACTAGCAGTACTGCCAGTGGTGCTGTGCATTTTATTATGTATATCTTTACATTATTTACATTCTTTTCTCTGGTTTTACCCCTCCTATATTTTTTGTCCTCGTTTTTTTCTTCATTTCTGTAAATATTTCTTACATTTTAATGTTTTTTTGTTTTTACTTTCTTGGTGTCACCTTCACCTGGTTGAAGTCGATTTAATGTTTCGCTTTTTTGAAATCTTTACTCTGAAAATGTAACCAGCCCGTCAGGGGGGGGGGGGTCATGAAAGGTCACTATCGTGAATATTGTGGGGGTGTGAAAAATTTTTTTGCAAAAATGACGGCTTCAAAGGAGAATGAGGTAAGGATAATGATGATTATTTGCGGATTCAGGTTGTTGCTTTGGGTGGAGGTTCTCTGCTCCTCCCTTCATTTCCTTTCTAAAGAGGAAGTATTTCAGATTTTGGCCAGATGGGTACACAGCACTATTGTATGGTTGACAGAAAGATGACCTTGTTGAGCTCATGCGCACGTGTGTGTGTGTGTGTGTGTGTGTGTGTGTGTGTGTGTGTGTGTGTGTGTGTGTGTCCGCGTGCGTGCATGCATGTGTATGTGTGTGTGTTTAATCAGACAGAGAGGGGGGATTAGAGACCAGGCACCTGGCAGGTGGAAACAGTCTGTACTCATCTGATGCCCTCCTGTCCTTCTGCATACACACACACACACACACACACACACACAGACACACAATACAATACAACTACACACACCTTATAATCAAAATGAAACACACACGTATACACATTATGTAAATCAGTCATAGCGTGATACTAATGTCATAATACAGTGTACTACAACCTTGTTTTCATTACCCTAAACTGCATGTTTTGGTTTCAGCCGGTGCAGGTTTTGCACGGAAACAACTCCAGGGCTGTAGACTCAGACTCAGCTGAGCAACCTTTTAGTTTGCTCAACTGTTTCTAACTATGTATTATTTCCAGGATGGTTGCATCTGTAATCATAGCATGCATGGGGTTAACCCGTGAGGAAGATATTTGAAGATTTGTATAATTAATGACTATGAAGAAGAAGCAATTAATATTTAGTTTATATTGGAGTTCAATTTTTTTATTTCCCGCAACATGCTGAAAAAACAAAGGGCAATGAGATTTCACGTTGGGCCATTGTCAATGGCTTAAAAAGATCCCTGACTCTGTGTAGAAACACACTGATCAGCCACAACATTAAAACCAGTGACGGGTGAAGTGAATTACATTGCTCATCTCGTTCCGATGGCACCTGTCAAGGGGTGGACTATGTTAGGCAGCAGGTGAACAGTCAGTTCTTGAAGCAAGCCACTTTGACTGAGCCACTTTGACAAGGGCCACATTGTGATGGCTAGACGACTGGGTCAGAGCATCTCCAAAACAACAGGTCTTTTGGGGTGTTCCCAGTATGCAGGGGTTAGTACCTACCAAAAGTGATACGAGGAAGGATATAATATGATAGAAAGGTGTCAGAACACACAGTGCATCACAGTTTGCTGTGTATAGGACTGCGTAGCCACAGACCGATCAGAGTGCTCATGCTGACCCCTGTCCACCACCGAAAGCTCCTACAATGGGCACGTGAGCATCAGAACTGGATCTGTGAGATGTGCTTAAACAAGCAGGATCCATGGGGGCCCCACCTCGCAACTTCCAGGACTTACGGGATCTGCTGCTAACGTCTTGGTGCCAGATACCACAGGACACCTTCAGAGTTCTTGTGGAGTCCATGCCTCCACGGGTCAGAGCTGTTTTGGCGACGCGAGGGGGAGCTACACAATATTAGTGGTTATTAGTGGTGGGTTTTAATGCCGTGGGTGATTGGTGTAGGTCTCTTGTCATCCCCAAAACCCAAACTCAACCTCTTACAAACAGTAGTCTAAGATACAGAATTAATCCTCCCAACTTCTAAGGGAACACACCCGAGGTCAAGTGGAGTCATTGGTGACCGAATTGACCGAATATCTGGCACAGACGAGGAGATTGGATGAGAGAATATTAGAAAAATGAATGAGGAAATGACCGCCAGAAGAGAACAAAATGAATGGAAAAACGGGGAAACAAACCAAATAATTAGGACAAACAAAACCGCGGGCTTAAGCAAACGAACGGTCCAAAGAGTAAATGAGCAAATAAACCGAATGATGGTCAAAGCAAAGACAGCAGAAAGAGGAAGGACTCGAAAGTTGTAATTTTCCGGGGCCAGAAAAAGTCGGACAGAAAGGAGCTTGTACGTTGTCGCGCCAAATCAGAGCCCAGTGGAGCGGCGGTTGTAATATTATTTTTTATTTTTTTTATTTTTTTGAGCCTCCTTTTTGGGTGGGAGCTGAGACAGGAGTAAATGGCTCTGCAGGCGCCTGTCACTCTGAGGACCAGCGTGGGACAATCAGCGATGATGACGGGGGCACGGACCTGTGTCAAGACGCCAGACCCAGCCGTCAATCACACCCCAGTGCCCACTGGGATGACAAGTACCGGCCATACTCCTGTGGGGGAGAGAGGGAGAGAGAGCGAGAGTAGAGAGAGAGAGAGAGAGAGAGAGCGAGAGAGAGAGAAAGAGCGAGAGAGAGAAGAGAGAGAGGGGAGAAGAGCTTCGGGGAAAAGAGGAGACGAAGTGCCGAAATACGGGAGATATAGATGGAGGCGTAGATAGTAGATATAGCCAGAGGACATTCCTTCCCTCTGTGGAAAGAAAGGGAAGCATAAGGAGAGTTAAGTTGATAGTTGATGTTGATGGCACGCTGCAGTTACCTTAGTAACGGTACGACGTCTAATGGCTGTTGGAGGAAAGACATAAAAATCGTAATTTTCCCGAATGACTTCGTAAACGAAATCACTGAATCTAATGGGTGATGAAGTCACCTAATGTTGGGGGGTTTTTTCTACTGTGGCACAACAAGGAAATGCACCTCAATGGTGATGGGAACTGTTTATTATTTGCTTGATGAGAAAAACCACCTGACGCGCCGCCCTTAGAGCGGAATGCCACCCGTTGGAGCCGGGGAGGGTGGAACTCCAAATAAGGGCGTACACCTCACGGCCGAGGCGTAGCGCCGCCCCCCAGCCGCCGTCAGCCGACGAAGAGCGAGGCCAGGAGAGAATCGGGTTCCTCCGGCGAGCGTGGCCAAAGAAGTAGTGACGCTGGGGGCGCTACGTCACAGCCCAGCCTCTCGGATGGCTTGACCGTGCGGTAGGAATCGGCTCAATCGACCACGTAACAGCGGCGTACGCCTTCAGCACGAGCTCCGACGCGCCGAAGCGGAGGCGGCGTCATTCTTCCACATCAGCAAAGAAAGCTGAGAAAGCGCTCTGTGTTGCAAGACGTCTAATTTGGAAGACTTTATGTGTTGTGCTAACCCCCCCGCCTCCCCGCCCCCCTCACTTAAAGTATATGGCTTTGTGTGTGAACCCATCACGGCCCGTCCAAAAGGCATTATCTGAGTCACCATCCAGCCATCCAAAAACTGTAAACTACCAAAACCCCAGGGAGCTCGGAGGAATGACCGGGGCCCGGGAGGATCGGGACACAATGAGGACGAAGGCGACTCGCTCCCACAGCGAGGGCTCGTCGCATTTCCAGCGGACTGTTTTCAATTAGCGCTCCGTCTCTCTCCCCGTCGGTCGACCGCGCCGTTCCCAGCGACCGCGACTATAACTTGAAGCCGCAACTTTGGTTTTCCAACGCGAGGAAACTCTTTCTCTCTCTCTCTTCTCTCTCTCTCCCTCTTTGTCCTCTCTCGGTCGGTGAGACACCATCCAGGGGACGGTGTGAACTAAAAGAGAAGGCCAGCAATCTTCTGGGCCCAGCTGTAGCGCGTCCCTGAGGTGCTCGCGGCCGTGACCCAACACTCTGGCGTCCCATCACGCTCAGCAGATGTGGGTCAGCCGACATCTGTTCCTCACCAGAGCCTGGGCTCAACTCTACTCGGCCCGACCAAACCCCGCTGCCATATTCATCCTAATAACCACTCCCATAATCACCAGGGATTATTCTAATATTAGTGAGCACATACACACACACACACACACACACACACACACACACACATGGCCTGACTACGCTGATTGAGGTATAGTGCGCCATATGGTTTTTTGGAGGGTTTTTTGGGGATTTGTATGTTTTTAGCCCCTCTGTGAAAAGCCTTGAAAAAGCCAGCTTAGAGGGCTAAAGGGAGTTGCTCCATAAATAATATTGGAAAATAGCCTGGGTTGGGTGGGTCGCACAGGGGTGACATCTGGACTAACAGCAGAGGTGCTCTGACAATGACAAAGGAATGAAAGCCTAAGATGGAGTGTGTCTGTGTGTGTGTGTGTGTGTGTGTGTGCGTGCGTGCGTGCGTGCGTGCGTGCGTGCGTGCGTGCGTGCGTGTGCGCGCGCGCGTCTGGCCAGAGTGAAGCTAGGTGTTGATATGGAGACACTGAACAGCAGCGTGCTGAAGGCTATTCTGTCATCATAAAGGAGGGATTATGGGCCATTGGCGCGATGTGTGAATCAAGATGGCACAGCAGCCACACAACAAGGCAAGAAAGAGACGCTGCGGGGGGCTGTCAGCACTGAGCCAGGCAAGGCCAGGGGGATTACCATGAAATCAGAAAAGACTGTGATGACAATAATGAATAGATAACTGATGCTACCGCGCAGAAGGAGACATGTTTGGTGCTGGAGGGTGTGACGTAGCGGCTTCAGTCAGGCTAAACGCATCGCTCTCCACATCTCATTTAATCACCTTCCATACACTAAATGATCAATTCTGCACATTATATGTAATGCACTTCCCCATAAACCATGTGCAGTGGTCCAAATGTTCTTCATGTCTTTCTATTGTGTTGTGTTGCGTTGTTTTGCGTGACAGCCCCATCCCTCCCCCACCACCATACACACACACACACACACACACACACACACACACACACACACACACACACACACACACACACACACACACCACCCCTTATTTTCTCTAAGAGATCTATTTGTGGAAGTTATGGCCTGCTGGTGTTTATGATTCTCACTGGGCTCCTACTGCTAGGGCTCTGCTTCATAACAACACACACACACATGCACACACACTCACACACACACACACACACACACACACACACACACACACACACATACACACGCACACAGAAGGCTACTGCTGATGCTGAAATTCACTCCCTGCTGCAGCTGCATCTGTTGTCACCATGGAGACCCCACCCCTCTCACTCACATAACACATAGGGGGGCGTGATGATAACCCAACTCCCACCCACCCCCAACCACCCTCACCGCCACCACCACCTCCACCCTTTATCAGAGTGTACAGTCAGACTCCTATACGAACTACAATCAGAGCACCCAATAAGACTAGAGCCATATGTCCACACACACACACACACACACACACACACACACACACACACACACACACACACACACACACACACACACACACACACACACACACACACACACACAGACATGACACACAGAAGGAGCAGTTGGTCTGGGCCAGCAGGCTCATGCTAAAGACAGATCTATAAGCAGCACACTACCTAATAAGCTCCAGGCTGGCCTGGATAATGACATTTGTGAAGGCTTTGACTCAACCTGCATGTGCTGGCAGGGCCTACCGTGCTACTCTCACACAGGTCGAATGGAAGCACCCAGTAGTGAAACACACACACACACACACACACATAGAACTAAACAATAGCCACACAGAGGATGCATATAAACAAAACAATACAAAGAGCCCACATAGTGCATTTGTTCACTATGTGTGGGTGTATGATCCATAAATGTGTGTGTGTGTGTGTGTGGTTGTATGTGTGTGTATGTGTGTGTGGTTGTGTGTGTGTGTGCGTGTGTGTGTGCGCGTGTGCGTGTGTGTGTGTTGGAAAAGAGGACGCTAGTGAAAGGCCAATCCTACTTAGCAGACGGCAGCATGCAGGCAGGTTTTTCACGAGAGGGGGGAATCTGTTATGAAACATGTGAGAGCCTGTTAATCTAGCCAGACCGCCTGCTTCCCTTGGCCACATCTTGGCCCTTAACACACACATACACGCACTGCGCACACACACACACACACACACACACACACACACACACACACACACGCACACACACACACATGGTCATGCACTCCTCCTGGCCATCTTTTAACCATGCATGGCTACACACCCAGGTGGCCTTAATGGGTATAAGAGCAGTCAGAGATCCTCCTTTGGTCCTGACCAGACGTGCAGTCTCCTGTCTCCACATGTGACTGGGCTGGAAGCTGCATGACAGGTCAAGGAGCTCCACGACAGCAGTGCACGCAGGAGAGGCTTTGAGGCTTAGCTTTGATAGACCACGTCATGTTTTGTGATGGGACAATGCGGTTTTGGTAGCCCGCTGATTGAAACCATACAGCTCTTCTTGTTGGAACAACAAGTGGACTCAAAGGATGTTTTACGCCATGAGCCCCCTCCCCACACAGTACCTCATGCTGTCTGTCCTTCAAATGACTTCATCCAAACAATTTCTCCCCTTAACCTCCCTTCTTCAGAGGTGTGTGAGGCTAAAAATATAGCGGAGAATTGAGGTGGGAGCCATCGGACGTCCTGTTGGGGGTCAGGTGGCTCAGGTCCCTAAGCTTGCTCACAGCAGCATTACTCAGCTTGATGGCATATGCTAACAGACCGAATCCCTGCTGAGTAGTTCAGTCTCCTAATGCCGGGATCAGACTACGTTTTGTCTTTCACGATGGCCACCACGTTAGATTAGGCGTAGATAGTTGCCATCAATTCTTGCCTTGTTTTGGTCTGGAGCACGACACTACAAGTATGACCAATCATGGTATAATGGCGCATATAATGCGCACACACACACCCCTGACTGAGACCCAGTTGGTCTCCATCCCCAGATAGAAACCCGACGGAAGACTCAGGGTCAGAGCTGTCAGCCGTGACGTAATTCCCTGCGTTGCTTCTGATCGCATTTTTATCCATTCGTTCCAAGCTCCAAGTTCAATTCTAAGTGTAGCTCATTAATCAGCCGCTTATCATTGTTCTGCAATGCCAAGCTGCTTTCCAATTAGCCTCCACTTTGATAATGTGAATGGAAGTAGCCCAGCGAGCCTTCCAGGGAACACTGACAGAGGGCGAGAATCACGGAATATCAGCGAGTCGTCCAGAGTCGTGAGAGCCAATCGGTTCAGTGTCCTGCGACGTTTAAAAAAAATAATCACTCCTGCCGTTGTATCTTACTTTGTCCAGCATCTGCAGCCCTGGTGTTTCCGTCCGTTCTCACCGCCGCTACGTGTTCTGCGACAGCTTTGAAGGTTCCATTTGCTTCTGGGCTTGAGACCCTCTCTGCATTCCACAAATGCTGCATGAAATAAAAAAAAATAAAAAAAAATGCGTCCATGTGTCCACGATAGAGGCACAATCTGTAATCTGGGCAAAAAATGAAAAAAAAAAACAAAAAAAAACACTGACAATAACACTAGGGCCCTAATAAGAGCTCTTCTGTGAGGGGGTAGGGTCTGGAATCATGGACCGAACAAAAACAATTGGTTCCAGATTGAGGCAGGCTTCTGTTCTCCCCAGAGGCACCGTTTAAATATATCGGAGAAACAG
>NC_137198.1:13672128-13674628 GCF_960531495.2 Zeus faber
CACACACACACACACAGTATCATGAATCTATCCGTCTTGGTGACACTTTTTCCCTTTTCATGTGCGACCAGCAGCCATGCTGCAAACTGGCCCCATGGTCACATGAAGGATCTAACAGCAGCTGTGGAGGACACACACAGAGGCTGCACTGTGTGTGTGTGTGTGTGTGTGTGTGTGTGTGTGTGTGTGTGTGTGTGTGTGTGTGTGTGTGTGTGCGTGCGAGTACATGCATGTGTGTGTGTGTGTGTGAGTAAATGCATGTGTGTGTGTGTGTGTGTGTGTGTGTGTGTGTGTGTGTGTGTGTGTGTGTGTGTGTGTGTGTGTGTGTGTGTGTGCGCACGCGCCGGCGCATGAGTGCGCGTGTTTGTTTTTTTAACACGAAGACCACGCCAGAAGAATAGACACAGCTGTATCGGTGTGAGTCTGCCGGCGGCGGCCATGTTTGGAGTCCAACATGGAGGAGACAAAGGGGCTCATTAGCGCTGCTTCACACCTGGCCCGCTTCAAGCTGATCCACAGCATCTCACCTCGCGAGTTATCTGTCAGAATGTACATTACAACACATTAAAGCCCGGTGTGACTTTCTGACTTTACAACGGTAATTGACGTGAACGGCCTCCTCCTCCGTTCTTTGGTCTTTAGTTGCAAACGGGTACAAACGAAGCCAATGCAGCTGCAACGGACAGAACACTGACACGCTGTCACCATTTTGAAGTGAGACACAATGCCTGCGCACATGTACCTTGGGCCCGGTCGTGCAGCAGCTGTGCGTCTCGCTCTGTTTTCGGAAGCAGCTTGTTTTGGTAGTTTTATCTATATGCTTCCGGGCTCTCGGTAGATCTTTTTTTTCTTTTCGGTCCTGCTTGCGACTAGCGCCGTTGAAAAGCTGATCGCCGCACCGCGCAAAAAGCCTCGACATACTGATTTCCTGTTGTCGTCGTGGTTTCGCGTGGTGTACCCAGCCCGGCGCTGCATTTCGGCCTCAACCCTTTCGAGAATAAGTGCATTATCGCATGAGCGTAGCACCTCAGCCGTGGTGGCGACGGCCGCTTTTGATATGATTGAGCATCTCTGGAAGTCACGGCGGTTGAGCCGGCGTCGAAATAGGTATATAGACGCGTGGGGGCGGATAAGGCGAGCCGGGCCTCTCCTTCTATCCCCTGGCAGTGGGATCATGCCCCTTCGCCCGCTAATGCCGTTAGCCACGTCAGCCGCAAGCTATGCACCCCCCCCCCCACCCCTTGTGTGCGTGCGTGCACGTGTGTGGACGCCGAGGTCTGCACCCATCTGCTCCTGTGTGTGTAATCTGCCTCCGACTGGATACGGCGCTTAGAGGGACCAGACTGCAAACACTGCACTGGGATGAGACACCTGCCACCAGGCTAAGACCGGAGCCCTGACACACAGACACACAGACACACACACACACACACACATGC
The DNA here is from genome assembly GCF_960531495.2 of Zeus faber. Lineage (NCBI taxonomy): Eukaryota > Metazoa > Chordata > Actinopteri > Zeiformes > Zeidae > Zeus > Zeus faber. Next base: position 13,673,568 of record NC_137198.1, read on the forward strand.
GCACGCACATGCACGCACGCACACACAACCAACACACACCCGCAAGCAAACAGGGCTCTACTTGCCAAAAACAATAGTCACGTTCACTCATTTGAAGTCCCTTTCCCCAACGTGTCCGTTCAGGTGCCTCCGCCCGATGTAACAATCCAAATCTTTAACATTTAATGAGCCCTGGTTCCCTCCGTCCCTCCGCCTCTAATTGGCTGGTACCGAACGCGCAGGGAGGAAAAAGACGTTCGAGTTCCAGCTCCGCAAACCGCGGTGTCGGTGACGCGCCTGGCGAGAAGAAGGGGAGCGGGGTGGGCGGCAGGGTGGGGGTACTTATCCTCGTCTTGAAGTCTCGCTTTGAGCATCTGCTGTTGGAGTGTCACGTCTGAATATAGCAAATGCCCGGGCAGGCACGAGGTGGCCGCTTCCGAAAACGCCCAATGCTCAAAGGAGTGTCTGTCGTGCCTCGGCTCGGCGTGCCAAATCGGAGCTGGCTAGGAGCTCCCTATAGGCGAACAGATGGCCATTACTATCATTTATAACTTATTAGGGGCTATAATCCTACCTGCGTCAAACACGCCCCGATGCTCGGGCTGGCTTCCCCTCACCCGGGTTTTTTTTTTTTTTTTTTTTTTTTTCGGTCCCCCCCCCCCCACACTTCATTTAAAACGATCCCGAGCGCCAGGAAAAGAAAAAGAAAAAAAAGTCCTCGTCACGACTTTTCTCCCCCTCGCCCGTCTGCTTTCTTTCTGGCTTCCTGGGTATTTCATTTTTTTTTTATTAATCTTTAACTTGAGCGTCTGTCGCACATGCGCGGGGGATTAACGCGATGTATGGGTATGTTTCCTTTAAGTCAACATTCAACAGATTGCTCCTCCATAGGGTTAAGATGGACACCAGCTTTACTGGACGGGGAAAAAAAAAAACGGAGGCACAATATGTGGTCGGTGCTAATTTCCACCAACAGAAAAGGAGAGTCATACAGAACGGTATTTATTTTCATGGCGCGGCAGAACGGGTGGTCATGGTATATAGCGGCTGTTGGTGAGGCCGTACCGTCATATGCTGAGCGC
>NC_137198.1:13682128-13704628 GCF_960531495.2 Zeus faber
GGAGCGCTCTGATTTACTGTAATGACAGACAGAGCCGCCGACAAAGACAGACAGACAGAGGGAGCAGACAGACTGACAGACACGGGGAGGCCGGCCATATGTGGACGCGGAGGAGGAGGCGGAGGAGGAGGAGGAGGGGGAGGGCGCTGGACGAAAACAACTTCTGTCTCCCTGTCTGTCACGCCGGTTTGGTGCGCGTCAATGAGGGTAAAAACCTTTTCACCCCTGACAAAAACACAGGAGTTCTGCCCGCACCGCAGAAGTCATAATGACAACAATAATCCCTATAATAATCGGTGCGGTACGCAACGTTTATCTGAGACGCCGTCACGTCCGCCGGGGCCGAGGCCAGAGCCGACGGCCGGCGGGAAACGGGGACGGAAATAGAGGCGGAGAGAGAGAGAGACGGGGGGTGAGACGGACCGAGAGGGAGACAGAAGGGGGTCCTGATCCCTGCTCCATCTGTCTTGCTCCTCCCTCTCCCCCCCCCCCCCCCCCCCCCCCCCCAAGTCCTCCACGGCCGCCGCGCTGCTCGTTTCGGCAACGTGACCGCTAAGCCCCTCGCTTCCCTGAGGCCTTGACGGTTGCGGCGGTGAGCTGCAGCTGCCAGGAGTCAAAGCTCCTGCGACAGTGACTCTCAACCTTTTTTTACATCAAGGACCCTCAATTTGATAAGATTTTGTCCCTGTGACCCCATCTGAGAAGATTTTTATTGCTAGACACGACAGGACATACTGTCGTTAGGGAGATAACACAGAATCTATGATCCAAACAGTCATTATTGTCCATCCTCTAATGTTGCTTACGTCCTGGAAATGAAACGGCACGAATTATTAATCATTTTATTGGGGACCGCCTGGGACCACTCCGAGGACCTCTGGCAGGTCCCCCGCAAGGACCCCCACATTCAGAGCCACCGACACATCCTCGTTCACGGCCGATGCGCCGTCTCCCATCGGCTGCGTGGCGTGCTCGCCGCCCCGAGAGACGACATGTGGGACCGCAGCGCGGAGGCTCCGCCGCTCCTTATTGCCGTGGCCATCGGGATGATTAAGGGCTGACGACAGCACATTCTCAGGGAATGAACGAGGCCGCGGTGGCAGCGGAGAGAACCGTCTGACCGCCCCTCCGGTGTCCTCCCGCTGCCTGTGACACATCGCAACACCACTGGGATGGCTACCGACTGTTGCCGCGCAGCGGACAACAATAGATAAAAACAACAGTCTGGTAGATAAACACTGGCTTTTTGGAAACACAGACTCACAGCGGTGAGTGTGTGTGTGTGTGTGTGTGTGGGTGTGCGTGTGTGTGTGTGTGTGCGTGTGTGTGCATATGTGTGTGTGTGTGTGTGTGTGTGTGTGTGTGTGTGTGTTCGGCCAGCCGGGCGGGCTGCTGTAAATAGAAGTATGTGAGTACTGGACAGTCTTCCGTGGCACACGCTGTCTGTCGGTTGAGGTGTCTGAGTTTGAACAGATGAGGGCTTTTAATGAAAGTAGTACAAGTATGGCAACTCACACACACTCACCCACACACACACACACACACACACACACACACACACACACACACACCCCCTACACACACACACACGCTAGCACACTCGAACAGGCACTTCAACAACAAGGCTTCAACAGAGAATAGGGGCCATGATGTCATCAAGCCGTCGGAGGGCGATTGGGAGATGGCGCCCGCGGTGAGCACCTGGTTGCTTTCACCAAACAGAGAACCATTACACATCAGACGGGGGAGGAGCAGGGGAGGAGCGGGGGATGGGTGGGGGCCTGCAGCACGCAGTCGTTGCAACGGTTGGGTGACAAAACGGTGAAACCGGGAGGAACGGTATTGAGCCTCCTTCAGAAAATGTTATAAAAAAAAAAAAACAATAATAAAAAAAACACACACAAGTTCCGTCTATCTTCTATCTCCGGGGACGGTCCAGCCGATCACGCCACGCCCACTGGCCAACCGCTGCCTGTGCGGTGCAGGCGCCGGCCAACCAGGCCTCTGCTTATACACAGTTTACAAATGGACTACCTCTCTCACACACCATCTCTCTTTCTCGTTTACTCTCCCTCTCGCTGCCTTCGGGTCTGGGTTAGCAGTAACATCATTCCTAATGGTTATCCTATGTGTTAACTCCTAGACCGGGCACCTCCGAGTCTGGGGTTGTTGTAGACCAAGCATACACTGGCTTAGAGACGTGTTTACAAGAACTGGTGCCAAAGTGTGTGTCATGTGTATATGTGTGTGTGTGTGTGTGTGTGTGTGTGTGTGTGTGTGTGTGTGTGTGTGTGTGTGCGCGTGCGCACGTGCGTGTGTGTGCCTGTCTGCCAGCCAGAAAAGTAAAGTGCAGGAGGCTAGCTTATAGTGTGTTGCAGTCAGCAACACTTTAAAAGGAAGGCTTGTAGTGCTCTTTCCACCACCAGATCACGTCCACTGTCTACACACACACACACACACACACACACACACCCACACACACACGTGCGCGCGCGTGCTTGCAGACAGATGGACTGTAGCGCTAAGGCTTAGTTTAATGACAAAAGGACCCTCAATCTGGACAGGGATTTATCTCTCACTTTAAAGTCCATCTGCGAGAAGTTTGGACTGAAAACACAACTGCTCAATCTCCCGGGCGCTTGCTTGAGCAACTTAGCAACTCGCTCTTTCCTCCCTCTTTTTTTTCTCTCATCCCTTCTCTCTCTCTCTCTCTCTCTCTCTCTCTCTCTCATGAGCACGCGCACACACACACACGCACGCACGCACACACACACACACACACACACACACACATACTGTATGTGACTCCCTTGTATACATTTTCTTAAAGATATATAGGTTCATATACAATCAGCTGACCCAACCCGTTCGCCGGTTTCCTGTCTCTCGTCTAAACGACGCTCCCGACAACATCATCGGGGCGGGACGACAACAGAGAAGGGGCCAGACTCCCAGACCCCCGCAGCCATATCCGAGCGTGTGATCAGCCCATGTAGCCACGGGCTCTTTTATTTCCTGGGACCGGCGGTGTTGACCAGGGGGGGGCGGCCTGGAACGCAGATAGACAAGTGGAGTGACAGCACTGAGATAGACTCGCTACCTATTTATAGCCCGGGCCATCTGCAGAGCTCCCACTTGTCTTTGGTCATCCTGTTCACAAAGGCTTGGAGGCAGATTCCAGCAGCCCAGCCGCTCCATTCACTATTCATTCCAGAGCCGGCAGCACCATATGGATCCGGCCCCACTGCTGGGCCCTGGCCGGCCTGTTCCTCCCTCTCTATCTCTCCCTCTCTTCAGATTGACATGGTAATGAAGCTCGGGTGGCTTGCGAAAGTGCTCTCTTTCTCCCCCTCTCCATCTCTCTCTCTCTCTCTCTTTCTCTCTCTCTCTCTCTTTTCTCTTTGAAAGGCACTGGGCTTAAGCATGACCGGACATCCCCGCCACCACGCCACCCACCCAACTTCTTCTCCTTCTCCTTCTCCTTCTCCTTCCCTCCTGCTTTCCTCCCACCGGGCACCCCCCTCCCCCTCCTCCCCCTCCCCTCCCTCCTTCTGTCCTTCTTTATAGGCTGGCCAGACACTCGTGACACCCCCCCCCCGAGTCTCCTCTCTTCCCTTCTCCAGCCGTCCCAGACATCCAAATGCTCTCATTTTGTTCCCTGACACCTGCGCCGGATTAATTTGACCTTAAGCGGCAACAATCTTTTTTAGCGCCCGCGTGTCACATACATCGACGCCGCGTGGAAAAAATCGGAAAGAAAAAAAAAGACAAAAAAAAAAAAACCCACGCACCAACAACCACCTCCCAAACAACCACCGTGAGAGAGGCGCGCGCGCTGCAGAATCTGTTCCTGGTCGAGTTACAAAGGTTTGCTGTCGTCTGGATTTTATGTGTCACATGTCGGCGGAGGGATCACATCCCCTTTCTGAACTCACATCCCCTTTTCCAATAAGGCTTGCGGTAAACAGATGAAATGGGATCGGATTCAAAGAGAGCGTTCACTTGCAAAAACATTTTGAACACAGCCACACCGTCCACCAACGCGGTGACAGCTCCACATCTGTCCACCGCTGGCAGAGGACCCGGCGTTTCACCTGCTTAGAAACAAAAAAGGAAAAAAACGACGACCACGGGCGGGAATATTTGATACGGCGGCATTTCCGGAAGACGGACAATGTTAAAGAGTAAATTAGCAGTCCGAGGTTCCATTCGTCAGCCGTGGCACAGCAGTCACCTTGGGATCTGTGGAGCCCGAGGCCCAGGCCAGCCTAGTTAACCATGCATGCTGTGCTGGGCCTAACCTAATTAGGTGCCATCCCAATGTCAACACCGCTGCGTTCACTGGCTGATAAAAGACAAGCCTTTCCTTTCTCTTCACACGCTGTGAAAGGGCTACAAAGAGCTGGGGTTGGAGAGACCCCGCCATCTGCAAACGCTGTTTGTATGGGAATATGTGTGTGTGTGTGTGTGTGTGTGTGTGTGTGTGTGTGTGTGTGTGTGTGTGTGTGTGTGTGCGCGCGTGCGTGCGGTAGTAGGGGTTGCGGAGGGGGGAACACCCACGCATACAGACGCATACAGTTGTCATCATACGTTCAACCTCAAAGAAAAGAAAAGTCAGAGTCGAAAAAAAAACAAACCCCAAAAAAAAACACATGATTCTCCATTGCCCGGTGGTGACCGGCTCCTTTATCTCTTTATCCGACCAGAAAATGAGCCGGACTGATTCCCTTTAACGCGGAGAAAAAAATTGACCGGCTATAACTTCAATTTAAATTCGCCAAACGCGTGGGAAAATGACGTCTCCGGTTGCGTCGCGTGTCGCCGCGTTGCCTTTTCCGAATTTCTCGATCCCACTCGTAAACCCGTGCGAACCCCGTTTCATACCGGCTGCAGTGTAGTCATTCCCTGTACGTTTTTAAATGCATTTCGTACAGTTTCTATACTGTACAGTTTCCTCTGTACAGTATAGAAACACGGCGCACGTGAGATCCCAATTAGAGCTGTTCAAACACGGCTTCCGAGTCGCGCATACTCACGGATAAACAGAGTTCCCTTTTAATAGGTTGTCAAACCAGCCCCTAATTCCATTTATACAGATAAAACACTCTCACAAATAGATTACCTGCTACATATGATCCCCCTTTTCTCTGTGAAATTGTGGCACGGAGCCACATCCTCCCACTGCTTCTTAGTCTATTAAAATACAGATGAGAGCATTTTACAGCCCGGGCCAACAGCAACGCCTCCCAGTTAATCCACCAACAAACACAAACATCAGATGAATTATCTGTAATGGAGAGGGCTCTGTTTGGCACCGGCAATGGAGAAATGAAACAAAACATGGGTTTATTTTGGTAAATATTTGGATTTCATTTTGATTCCGCTTTTCATGTACGTAATTAGCTGGCAAATACGGATCCAAATAGGGGGGGAGAGAGCGAGAGAGAGAGAGAGCGAGAGAGAAATAAATAAAAACCCCGCTTTTTCTTCAAGAGGGGCGCCGTCTCTCAAACTCGGGGGAGAGAGATCGGAGGGACCCTTTCCGCCGAAAGTTCTCTCTTTGGCTTCGGCGTTTTGGAGAGTTTGAAACGCGCCGTCCCCGATTCGCGGCGACTCATCCCTCCGTCTACCTGCGCCCTCCTCCGCGTGATGCGCCCGTCCGTCTGTTTGCGGTCAGCAGCGCACTGGAGAGCCGGCCAAAGCGACGGGCGCCGGCGGGCGACTCTCTCTCGTGTCGAGATCTCATCCGCTCGAAGCTCCAGTCTTTTAATGACAAATCTTGGCAACGGCGCGTGAAAAAACCGCCACCTTAATTCCATTAGCTTGTTACGCCGATAAGCCCCCAATAATCTAGAGGTAACTGCTCCGCACACAACGGGCCCTTAGCGCGGCTGGAGCCGGGGGGCTGATTTCTCCGGGGGCGTTTTTAATAACACTAACAGCCCCTTCAGGTTGATTCATTCTACTCTCATCAAAGCAAACGGACACATTAACCTACGCCGACGGGAGCGGGCGCGGTGGAGCTCGCCGCGGTGGGGAAAAGTCGCTCTTCCCGAGTGTGGACAGGCACCTAAAGTCCAGTAGGATTACATCGAAAACAATCGCGGTTACGTAAATAAAAAAAAAGTTTCGACGCGCGGCTCCCGAAAAAAGTTTCCCCTCTCGGACGCGGACACATTTCGCACATTTCGCTTCCCCGCCCTAATCGCGGTCCGCAGATGGGGCTGAAGCCGTTGTCGATAAGGAAGCGGAGCTCCTCTTTAAATGAGGCTTAGCGAGTGTCGCTCGGAGACTCGGCTCCTCATCTCGACAGTGACTCCGCTTTTGTGACTCAAAAAAAAGGATGAAGGGGCTTCTTTTAAGGGTGCGCGGACGCCCTTGGCGGGGGAAGGACAGATAAAGCGGGTGCGGGGAAAGAGCGTGAGTAGGGCCGAGAGAGAATAGCGACAGGTCGAGGCCGATAAGCTGAGAGAAAGAGAAAGTAACAGGGATATTAAGAGCGCGGGCAAAAAGAGAAAGGCACCGCAAAAAAGTCTGGGGCGCCGATCCCGGCCTGATCCCCTACGTGAGCCGATGAGACGGCTGAGCGGCGAGGAGGGGTGGGAGATGAGAGCCAAAGAGGATTAGGGCCTTGAGACCTTTGTTGTTGTGATCAGTTAAAAGCACCGGCCCTCGGTGACCCACCTGACCGTCTCCAACCCGCTGACGCCGGCGAATCCCCTCCGGAGCCTCCTTCATCCACTCTGAAACAAAAAATAAATAAAATGAGAGGGGGGGGGGGGGGGGGGGGGGCGCGCATACTCGTCGTTTTTTTTTTTTGATCGATTCCAAGAGGTTGAACTAATTCCCGTGGAAAAAAAACAAAAAAATAAAACGAGCGGGGCTCCGCGGCATTATCTGCTCTATGATTAACACCGTGGATTTTTTTTTTTTTTTTTTTTTGTATCTCGGGCGAAGAGAAAAAGAGAAAAAAAGCAGAAAATGAAGACTTTACGGATCGCTCCGCGCATTCCTCCTCCGCTCGTGCACGGGTGGGGGGGGTAATAAATAAATAAATAAATAAGTATGGTCCTCGGAAGATCCCCAGCCCCAGATAAAAGGAGGGATTTATGAGCTATGACAACACCTAGCGGCCCCGCCGCCTCACCGGGACGCTGGCCTGAGCTCTCTACCTCAGCGCAAACGCGGGAAGACACATAAATTATCCCCTTAGCAATAACAACACACGGCGCGGGTGGTCAGAGGTGGCAGAGGATGGAGCCATGAATCAGCCTGTTCTCTGCCTCCCAAGAACAGAAAAAAAAAAACAAAAAAAAAACAAAAAAAACAGTTTCCTACATTAACTCTCTCTTCCCTTCTGTGCTGTATAAATAGATAAAGATTGAGTAAGAGCTACATGACTGTGGCCTGTGGGTTTTCGAGCTATAAGGAAGCGGGGCCTTGCTGCAGCGGGGAGATATGGCTGACAGAAACAGTCAACGGCGATCTGCCGGGGAGGAGCGCCGGGGCCAGAAAGTTGTTCCCTCTCGTGTTTCCATTCGCCAACGGTTGCAGGCCGGAGGGGGCGCTGCGGCGGCCCGGGCGGCGGCAACAAGGCTTCGACGTCGCCGGGGTCCCACGGCGGCGACCCGAGTCCCGACTTACAGCGCACGGGCCGAGAGAATGCGTTCCCGCTGTGTTTGGGGCGGATGGAACGAAGCTCCCCGGGGAGGATTGTGTTATCACCGAACCGCCGCGGCGGGCACGGCGCCGATGGAAGCGAAGGTCGCGGAGTAGACGCTCCGCAACCTTAAGACCGGCGGGTTTAACGATGAAACAATACGAAGTGGAGGCCAGGAGAGAACATACTTTGAAATGGCATTGAAGCCCCGGGGGAAAGGGCTACCACAAGCCCTCCTTGAGACATGGATGGACGCCGCCCTCACCAGAGAACCAGAGAAGCTTGAGCGGTATCACAAAGTGGTTTCAAGTCCCATTAACATTCTCAATTCCCCCTGGAGCGAAGGAAGTGGATCAACATGACAACAGGGTTTGCGGTTGTTTGGGGTTTTTTTTGTTTTTTTTGGCCTTTTTTGAGGAAATAAATGAAATACCCACAAATGACAAAAAGTACAGAATAAATGTACAGTGATATATTGTATTGAACTATGTACTCATACTGATACACATAATTGATGTTTAAAGTTAGTAATTAAAAACTGCTATTACTGCTGCTACTACTACTACTACTACTACTACTACTACTACTACGACTACTACTACAATTAATAATAATTGTATTATTAATGTTAGTATAGTATAGTATAGTATAGCAGAGTACAGAATTTAATATAGCATAGCAGATCATAGTATAGCATACTATAGTATGGTAAAGTATAGTATAGTAAAGTATAGTATAGTATAGTATAGTATAGTATAGTATAGCATGTATAGTAAAGTTTATTCTAGTTTAGTATAGTATAGTATAGTATAGTATAGAATAGTATAGTATAGTATATAGTATAGTTTAGTTTAGTTTAGTATAGTATAGTATAGTATAGTTACATATAGTAGAGTATTGTATGTATAGAATAGTATAGTATAGTATAGTATCGTATAGTATAGTATGTATAGTAAAGTTGATTATAGTTAAGTATAGTATAGTATAGTATAGTATAGTATAGTATAGTATAGTATGCATAGTATAGTTTAGTATAGTATAGTATTTATAGCATAGTTTAGTATAGTATAGCATACAAAAGTGTACGAGTAGTATCGTACACTATAGTACACCAATCAGCCACAGCTTTAAAACCACTACTAATAAGCACTAATATTGTGTAGCTCCCCCTCACGTCGCCAAAACAGCTCTGACTCGTGACTCTGACTCCACAAGACCTCTGAGGGTGTGCTGTGGTATCTGACACCAAGACGTTAGCAGCAGATGCTTTAGTTCTGGAAGATTTGAGGTGGGGCCCCCATGGATCGTGCTTGTTGTTTCGTATCATATTGTATAGTAGTAGAATAGCAGAGTATATGATGGTATAGAATAGTGTAGTATAGTATAGTATGGTATAGTATAGTATAGTATAGTGTAGTGTTGTATAGTATAGCAAAGTATAGCGTAGTATAGTATAGTATAGTGCAGTATAGTATAGTGTAGTATAGTGTATTATAGTATAGCATAGTGTAGTATAGTGTAGTATAGTATAGTGTAGTATAGTATAGTGTAGTATAGTCTAGTATAGTGTAGTATAGTATAGTATAATATAGTATAGTGTAGTATAGTATAGTGTAGTATAGTGTAGTATAGTATAATATAGTGTAGTATAGTGTAGTATAGTATAGTGTAGTATATTATAGTATAATGTAGTATAGTGTAGTGTAGTATAGTATAATATAGTATAGTGTAGTATAGTATAGTGTAGTATAGTATAGTGTAGTATAGTGTAGTATAGTATAGTGTAGTATAGTATAATATAGTGTAGTATAGTGTCGTATAGTATAGTGTAGTATATTATAGTATAATGTAGTATAGTGTAGTGTAGTATAGTGTAGTATAGTATAGTATAGTATAGTGTAGTATAGTATAGTATAGTATTATTGCCTGTTAGTGTTGCTCTGTGTCATCTCTTAAGATCTAACCAGGCTGGTCTGATAGGTGAGGAGTGCAGCTGAGCAATTGAAGAGTAGCCAACTCAGATGATAAGAGCCATCGCTTTAAGGCCTTTAACAGCTCATCACTTAGAATAAATGAACATACTTCCAGCTGCTCAGTCGCCAACCATTCTTGGAGGTTTAGTTTGTAAAGTAGATGCGTTACGGAGCATCTTCTTGGCAACAGATGGGTCTAACACCCTATCATGTCGTTATTTTCCTTTGCACCCTCCTTCTGTCTTTACTTCCTATAATGTACCCCTTGTTATCTTTATTTTGCATGTCGCGTTAATAGTGGTGTGTTTTTCGTGAGCCAAACCCAGTTGAATCTGCAAACGTACCTGGTGAATAAACAGATTCCCATTCGTGCTGGTTTTTTCGCCTCCAGCCAGCTGTGCGGAGCTGGAGCAGCCGCGTGGGCGCAGGCAGAGGAGGCCGTCCTCCGGGGAGACCTGGAGTGGCCACTCCACTACCAGCCTCGCAGGCACTCGGGCGGTCATTGTGCCTTTGTCTCGCCGTCCAATCTGGCCTCCACATCTCTCCCGCCCGCCGGGGCCCGCGGTGCCTCCGGTCTGCCAGTGCGCCTGCCGCAGCATCTCGCCTTACAATGGAGCCAGACCTCTGGCCGCTGCACAGAGAACGGAGCGGCCGCCCCATCTGGACCAGGCAGGGAGAAGGAGAGACGGGGCGGAGGGGGGCGAAGCGGGGGGGGGGGGGGGTACGACATGGGCGCCGAGCATCATGGCCTGGGTGAAAGACTTGTTGGGTTACAACTGTCTCCAAAGGGCCCCGGGGGTCAAACACGATGGACTATCATTTATATTTACCAAAATATTTCTCAAATAAATGGATGCCTTTGTCAAAGCCGGAAAATTGTATTTGATTCGAAAAACGGTTCCTCCTCGGGGGCCCCTGGCGACGAGTAACTTGTTTTTTATCTCATCTTAACTAAATGAATGGTTGGTCTTGAATGTGCCGTCGTGCTCCAGCAGATGATTCATCATATAATACTTTCATGACATTGGAGCTGGAGCGGGGGGGGAGCCTCCGCCCCGCGGGCCGCCACGGCGCTGCGGCCGGCGCCGCGCGGCCCCCGATTGGTGTTCTCTGCGTGGAATGAAGACCCCTTTCTCCAATTTGCGAATCAAAACAATGAAGACTTACCTCGGGAAGAACACGGCACGGCCCATTACTTTCTTTGGAAATTAAAGTTTTTCCTGGATAAGTTTAATTGAATAGTTTATAATACCCTAGGGCCCGCTTTGGTTAGTGTTATTATATGTGTGTATATATTGTTAAAAAATAATAATTATAAAATAAAAGGTTCCCACGCAGCCTGCAGCCAGAGGAGCGAGCTGGGATGTGAACACTGGTGTGAGGTGACACCCTTCTCTCTGGGGGGGGGGGGGGGGCGGGGGTCGCGCAATAATTTGGCATGCAAGCCACGCCCATTCGGGGGTCCACGCAGCAGCTACAAGACTCGCGAGCCACTGGTGTGTGCGTACACTCCACTCCTGCACGCGACAGGCACGTGGCGGTGTGCGAGCCCCCCTCCACCCCCAGCTCCGACCCCACCCCAACCCCACCCCGGCCCCCAGTCTGCGTGTTTTTCAACGGGACGAACCGAGGCTTCAGGGACCGGCTCCACCACGCACGGACACGGATTGTAAAACAGAGGAAAACGTGTTTTTAAACTCAGAGAGACGCGGTTTGTAGGTCTGAACGATTAAATAATATATTATTATTATTATTACTATTATTATTGCTATTCCTTTCTAAACAAGGCCGTGGGATGCAGATTATACTCCCCACAGTAGCTTCCTATCTGGGGGATATGCATATTCCAGCACTTTACCGCGTTTTGGGGGAATTCCACGCAGGAAACGACTTCGTGTGCCGCGTCTGTTTATCGGCGCGAACGGGGGCCCCCGTCCGCGCGTCTCTCCCGGCGCGGCGCGGCGGTGCTCGGCTGAGACGGATCAGCGGGGCGAGACGGCGCGACGCCGGGGCCGCGTGTTCCGAAAGCGTAGCCGCTGAACCCGAGCCGAGACGGGGCCGGAGACCGGGAGAGGGAAGGAGAGAAGCCGCTGTTTGTTCGGTGGAGTGTGAGGAATGCGTTTGGGCGGGTGGCAAATATCGGACGCGTCAGAATGACTTATTAACTTATACACCCCCGACCCCCCCACTTCTGGGAAAGTTTGTTGATACATCCCAAACTTAAAAGTCACGCAAGGTCGGCCTATATTATTAATATTATTATTATTATTATTATTATTATTATTATTTGTTGTTGTTGTTGTTGTTGTTGTTGTTGTATCACATATTGATTGTATTATTGGTTCATCGTTACTGTTTATTCATTATTATATCATGTTTGTATATTTATATAAATATAATCTAAAATGTAAAATGTTAAATTAAATGTATTATTAAATTGTATTTATTGACTTAAAATGCGAAAATCAAGACGTGTAACGTTCTTTTACATTTAAAGGAAAAAGGGGGAGAAACGCCGCACAAAGTGTGACTTTGGCCCCGCGGATCGATGCAGGTGTGTGTCCGTGTGCGTGCGTGTGTGTGTGTGTGTCCGTGTGCGTGTGCGCGCGCGCGCGCGGGCCCCGAGGTGACGAATCACATTCCGATCTCCCCGCGTTCGGGGCCCCATTGATCGGCCGAGACCTCGCGCTGACTGGCAGCCCCCGGTCTCCATGGCAGCCGCCTCGGCGGCGCCGCGAGGACTGGCTCGAGGGCTGCTGTGAATGGGAGTGACGTCACGTGTCCGGCGCCAGAGAGTCTGGAGAGCGAAAGAAAAGGAGAGAGAGAGAGAGAGGAGAGAGGGAGAGAGAGAGGAGAGGGAGAGAGGGAGGGAGGGAGAGAGACAGAGGGTGGGAGTTGCTCTGTACCGGCCGCGTCTTGCGCCAATCCCTCACCTGTCCGGCATCAGTCAGGGGTGCGACGCGGGGACGCGCACAGCTGTGAGGTTCGAGGGGACGAGGAGGAGGAGGAGGAGGAGGAAGAGGAGGAGGAGGAGGGGGTGGGGGGCGGGGTGGGATGGAAAAATCCTCCCGCGCCAGATGTGGATTCCAGATCGTTTCGGGAGGCGTAAGAGGATCCCTCCGACGGGCCGGGGGAGAGGAGGAGAAGGAGCCGCCGCATAGTTTGACAGACCGCCGCCCCGCTCCGCTTCCAAGACGGACGCTCAGCAAAACAAATACGCGGGGACCAGAATGAGGCTTTTTTTTTAAATTATTTTATTTTTTTTATTTAATAATGGAGCCGCGACGGCGATCAGATGCGTTCGCTGTCAATCCGAGGAAATGTATTTCACACGATATTAAAGTGAATTATTTGATGTGGGGTTATTTGGGGTTTGTTTGGATTATTATTATTTTTTTTTCGCTTTCACGCGCTTCCGCCGAATCTCTGAAATGAACACATCGACATTTAATAAAACGATATCATATATAAAAAATAATAATAATAAATAATAATAATAATAAAGTATGTCACAAAATAAGTCACCAATTGGTTGCTCTTTATTTATTTAGGGAGGGGTCATACCCCGGGGCGGTGTGGCGGCGGGGGCCTCCTCCTCCTCCTCCTCCTCCTCTTTAAAAATTCATCGCTTTTGGTGCGGAAAACGCAGGAATCCGCAAAAGCAAAACGAGCGCATCACAACAGCCCGGAAAGCGCTCGCGGCGATCAGCTGGTGCCGCGCGGGCCAATCAGCGCGCGCAAACCCCCCCTCCCTCCCTCCCTCCCTCCCTCCCTCCCTCCCCCCTTTCACCCGTGCTGAGCGTGGAGCCGCGGAACGGGACCCGGGGCGGCTTCCGATCCGGACGCGGCGGAGCTGGGATCCGTCGCGGCGCGCGGGCGCTGTCACGGGGACGGCGGGTCGGCGCCGCTTGACCCCCTGCTGGGTGGCTGGGTGGCTGGGTGGCTGGGTGGCTGGGTGGCTGGGTGGCTGGGTGGGATGAGACTCTATCCGTCGGCCGTCGGGTCTATCCTCCCCCGTCGGTCCGCCGCTGAGGCTCCGTCTTTCAAAGTGCACCATCACACCCACGCCCGCTCGACACAGCACAAAAAAAAAAAAAAAAAAAAAACAGCCCCGCGCCGTCTCTCCCCGCCGTCATCTTACGTTCGAGCGGTTTTGCCCACGAAACACGAGTCACGTGTGCGGCTGAGGGACTCCCTTCTCACCCGTGTCCGTCTTCTTTTTTTTTTTTAATTCCGACTCTAACCCCGCGAACACTTTCTGGAATTCCAGCCCCGGAATAAAGCCCCGGCGGCGGCGGCGGCGGTCGTTATAATGAATCGCTTTTGTTTTTAATCATCGTCCCCTCGACGTACACTGAATGAACCGTCATTCATAACACCCGGGTCGTTGTACGCGCTGCGCCCCCAATAAAAGTCAAATGAATAAAATGTTATTGGGGACATGTTTGTGTCGTCCGCCCCCCCCCCGCGCATCATCTTAACCCGGTAAAGTGACGTTCCCCGGGGGGTCGAGGGTCGGGGGTCGGGGGCTGGGGGCGTGGAAGGGGCGCGGAACGCCGCCGACGAACCTGCCGCGCGCAGGTCTGGTGTGAATTAGGAATCATTAATCTCCCTGATCAGAAACAGGTAAGGGCTCAATCTTCCCAAATTGCCCACCGGAGCTGAAGCCGAGCCGCACCGGGCCCCGGCGCCGCCTCCCAACACGCGGTTGCCACTGGCAACGCGGAAGACGAACGGGGCGGGGCCTAGCGCGCCGACCAATGGCGGGGCGGAACGCCGCTGGCGCCCGTCCAATCGGCGGCGCCGGAGCGCGTGCGTCTCCCGACCGTATAAAAAGCCCCTGACAGCTCGGGCAGCCAGTCCGATCGCCCCCGCGACCGCCCGCCACAGGACTAGAGAGAGCAGAGAAGGAGAAGGACCGCGAGAGCGAGAGACAGACTCCGACCCCCCCCCCCCCTCCCCCTTTTTCCAAAACCAAACCAAAAACAAAAAAAAAAAAAAACAACCCACGAACCCGAACGCCATGAAAGCGATCAGCCCCGTGCGCTCATTCCGGAGAGGCGGCGCCGGCTTCCCCGAGCACCCGCTGGGCATCTCCCGGAGCAAGACGCCCGTGGACGACCCGCTGAGCCTGCTGTACAACATGAACGACTGCTACTCCAAGCTGAAGGAGCTGGTGCCCAGCATCCCGCAGGACCAGAGCGTCAGCAAGGTGGAGATCCTGCAGCACGTCATCGACTACATCCTGGACCTGCAGATCGCGCTGGACTCCGGCACCGTGGCGATCACCAGCCTCCACCACCACCAGCAGCAGCAGCAGCAGCAGCAGCAGCAGCAGCAGCAGCAGCAGCAGCAGCAGCAGCACCACGCGCGGCCGGGCCACGCCGCGCCCCCGCGGACCCCGCTGACCGCGCTCAACACGGACATCAGCATCCTGTCGTTACAGGTAAATGACACTATTTCAAGGCGGGTGGAGGGTTCCGATGCACCCGCGCGCGGGTTACTGTCGTCTCGGCGCGGGGGGTGGGGAGGTGGAATGTGGTGTGGAGGGTTGGAGGGTGGAGGAGAGACGGGTGGAATTTGCCGGGGAAATAAATAAACGATGTGGGGGACTGCGATGCAATGCGCGATCTGCGGTTGCGCCGCGTAGATTATTAACGTCCGGCGTCTTTTTTTTTTAATTCTTATGTTTTTGTTGTTGTTGTTGTTGTTTATTTCCAGTCCCCGGAGTTTCCATCGGCGCTGATGACGGATGACAGCCGGACTCAGCATCGTTAAAGCGGTGAGTAGCCGCCGCATCCCGCAACGCGGTCCCCGCGATCCGTTTGCGTGCCTGCCCCCCCCCCTCTCTCTCTCTCTCTCTCTCTCTCTCCCCCGTCGCCCGCACGCCGGGCAAGGCGATGCGGCGCTGCGGGGAGCCCTCCCCCCGCCCTCCCAGCGCGCCGCCGCAGAAAGCAACGCACCCTGCGAGTCTGGCCCGATAATGAAGAGCATCTGCACAATAATAGGTATTTGGGTTACTACGCCACACTCCACGTCTGCACATAATTGGTGCAAGAGCAAGGAAGGCGCCAGCTGAGCGGCAATTACGCTGATTCTGCCCCAGATTGGAGGCTGGGAGTTGCGAGGAGGAGAAGCGTACATCTGGAGAGCAGGGTTCTCGTGTTGGGGAGTGTTTTGGTTAAATGTTCAAACTGCGGCTTCCTCCCTGGCGCCAGTCTGTCCGGATCCCTGCCCTGGCTGTTTGCACTCTCTGAAAACACCCCCCCCCCTCTCTCTCTCTCTCTCTCTCTCTCTCGCTCCCTCTCTTTCAATCCTTTGCAGGTGTTTGGTCAAGAACCCACACACCGACACCACACGCAGGACCTGGGACCTGGAGCAGGACTTCTACCCCCCCCCCCCCTCCCCACGCCCGACCCTGACACCACCGCACCGCCCCCTTCTTCACCACCTCCATCCACCCTCCACCCATCCATCTCCTGGTCTGGATTTTTTTTTTTTCCTCCCCTCAATCAAGAGACTAATCGAAATCGAGAGACTTTTTTTTTTGTTTGTTTTTGCTTATATGGGACAATCTGTGATGTGATTTTTATTTTTTGTTAATTTTTTTTCTGTTCGGACACTTATTTAACTTAAGACTTTGTTTTTGTCCTTTCTGAGAATGGAAGGATCTTGGAAGGAAAAACAAGAGATTATTGCTCACAAGGATTCTGTCTTCGCTTTTTTTGCGGAGCTGGAAGGTGAATATAGAGAGACACCTTGGTTAGTTAAAGCCTACTGTAAACAAAAAAACAACAAAACAAAAGTTTAGTCTCGTCTTGTCAGGATTGTTGGCACATGAAGGACTGGACGTTGTTAAAAAAATAATGAAACCTTGTGAACTCTTATGGGAGTTTTATCTTGTATAGTTGCAGGAGTTTCACACTTCTGCAAAAGTGTAATGCTGTACTTAATTATGCTGAAACTTTTTATAAAAGTAATGTAAATCGTACCTCTTTTTTTTATACAAAATAAATGCGAAAAGCCATGTTTGCATATGTGTTATTGGGGGGAAAAAAAAACTGACAAGGGTTGCTTGAAACATTAAAAAATGAATAATGGCATCCATTCGCTACTTTATTTTTAATTTTTTTTTTTTGCAGAACTTCAAACTTGGATGTGCAATTTAAGTTTTTGTAGATGTGATAAAACCATAAACTACTGAAACAATACGTTTTGCAGTATATTTAGTGTTTTAAAAAGGTGAACCACAATAGGACTGTGTGTGTGTCTGCATATAAGTGATCATATGCTTTTTCAAAACGGGAGTAGAAACATGCTTTAAGGAACGTGGTCCCGCGGTGTTGTCGATGCCTCCACAACACGCAGGCGGCCCGAGAGGCTCGCACACTTGTCAACTTTCCCCTTCGAGCGACATAAACTGGATTAAAGGGTTAATCCACGGCAGCCTGAGCCCCTGGCGTCGCACTCCCAAGGTTGTACTCCGACAGCAGATTATTTCATTGCCCCCCGCCCACCCCCAAAATTGGTCTCAAGGTTCGGGAACTGTGGCCCCTCGGTTGTCAGCAACGCACCTCGTCTGTCAATCGTTTCCCCCCCGTTGCGACCTGTCTCTGCTGTGCGGCGCACCTCGCCCCCCCCCCCCCCCCCCCCCCCGCAGCCTGCGCGTTTGTATGGCGAGTGCGCCATCTGTCGGTGAACCCGCACGCTGCCGGTGGCACCGCTGCAGTGGCCGTGGTCGCCCGGCGGTTTATTGCAAAACCAATTTGACGTGGGGGGGGGGGGGGGGGGGGGGGGATGCCAAACTGACAGAGTATTTCTAACATCCAGTCGTCGGGAGGCTGTCGCGAGGGGGGGGTCTCTCGCGCGGGGTTCGGCTTCAAAAGCCGTTCCAAACGCCCGGAAGCAGTCAAGCGGTGACACGGGGTTTGGGGGTAGGAGGGAATTGTAGTTATTTATTGATCCACAAAACACACGACCGCACAGGACGCTTTGAAAAAGGTGAATCGCGACGTCACCTCTGTTGAAGGGGCCGCCGACAAGCGACATCGCCGTCCGGATCTCCATCTGCCCACCCATATTTTTTTTGGGCTGCACAAATCTTGGGTTGTACTTCCATAACTACACAAAGTGTACCTCACAAAACTGCACACCAGCAAAACATTCATGTACGAAGCAACACATCACATGTCTATGACATCACACGCCATCTAAAAGTTTCCCACCGACCCGTCGCATGAAAGGATTTCTAAAACACGGCGTTCCACACGGCGTCAAACATCCACATTTCTCTATCACGGACGTACCGTGAGCCGTGCCATCCTTGTATTTTTAATATCGAATCAACACGGCTTTCCACTAACATTCAAACTACTTTAAGCTTTCTACTCGATTGGCACAAAAGGGTGATTCCCTAAATTCACAGCTAAGTTTCCTTCACATCTGGGAGAGAATCGACATCCACTCTGGAGCCCTGCAACAACCCTTTTTTTTTTTTTTTGGCAGCACACAAGCACATCAACACACAATTAATCAGAGGAATCTGAGCCTAAATCTAATCAGCCCTCAGTGGAAGCGCGGAAGCGCGGAGCCGCGTCTCCTCACAGGACGCTCTCCCTCTCGTCCCCCAGGCTGATGGTGCGCAGGTTCTGGTTGTGGTGGACGTTGGCGCTGGTGGCGCTGCCAGAGCCGGGGGTGATGATGACGGGCGGCGCCGCGTGGAGGGTGGAGGACGCCGTGTCCGTCTCGGGAAGCGCGGCGTGCTGCTGCTGGCTGTTGTTGGTGTTGGTGTTGTTGGCGTTGTTGTTGAGGGTGGTGCTGCTGGCGGAGCGGTTGAGGTTGCCCCCCGGGCCGGGCAGCCACGCCTCGTCGGGGCTGCTGGCCATCAGGCTGGCCTCGGACGGAGCCTCCGAGCAGATGGACATGCGAGCCACCGCCGCGTCCTGCAGCCCGCTGAGGCTGCCGGGGAGGACGCCCCTCTTCTTCACCAGCCCCTCCAGCTCCAGCTCAATCAGACCGGGCTTCACCACGTCTCCGTCCCCGTCGCCCTCCACCTCCTCCAGGGAGCGGTCCGACGAGCTGTCTCCGGAGCGCATCCCCGAGTCCGAAGAGTCCTTCTTATCCAGGAGGATTTCGGCGAGGAAGCTGGGCTTCGCCAGCAGCCCGCTGGGCCGGGAGCCTCTCTGGGAGGCCGCCCGGGCCTCCTTGTGGAGGAGAGGGGTGCTGTTGTCCGCCTCGTCCGTGCCAGACTCGTCATCGCTGGGCGGCTCGGGGTAGCGCTGCCCGGCTGCCTTCGCCCTGGGGGCCGGGGTCCGGGAGGAGGTGCTGTGGTCCAGCTTCTCGTCCTCCTCGCTGATGGGGTCCAGGGGCTGGGCATCGGCCCCAGACGGGAAGTCTGCGGCGTCGCCGGGCTTGGAGCCTCGCTTGGTGAACGGCTTGCGACCCTCTTGGTCACTCCCTTCCTTGGCCTGCGCAGGGGAAGATAATTCAGTGAGTGCAACAAAAGATATTCATTATTGTATGGAATAGTCTTGGGAAGCCTTTCTCCCTCCGCTTCACGTGCCAATAGAAACAAACAAGAGAAAATGATGGAGAAAGTCAGGAAGTTAAGGGTTGTCCTGGTGTAGCCCAATGAGACCCTCGGCGAATGTGGCCCAGCTTTGGAAGTTGATCACAGGCCAAATATTAATATGTCAAAAATATGGCATCATAACATAACATTAACATGTCTCACTGACATTGGAACTACTACTGTTATCTGCACATGTTGAAAAGATTTAGGCATTGGATCAGGAACTATTGCCTGAATTCCCCCCTCGGGGCTGATTAAAGTGGTTTTTGTTTTTTTTGGGGGGGGGGGGGGATGTGGAATCGACTGGGATCGGAAATACTCGACGGCAACGCCGTCCACGCACCCCTTTGTCGTCGGGCTGCAGGAACTGTCCGGGGTGGGGCAGGACGGGCCGCTCCCCCCCGCTGCCCGACATCTCCAGCTGAGCCATCTGGGCGATGTACTCCCGGTAGGCGTCGCGGTACTCCGCCTGCTGCTTGTCCGTCAGCTTGCAGATGTCGTTGGAGGACTCCTGGGAGTTGAGGCTGGACATGCTCGCCGTGCGCTGCGTGGCCGCCTGGTTGGACGTGCGAGAGGTTTTGGTTTGTGCGCGGAAAAAAGTACCGTTTGCGGAAAGAAAGGACGGATTCTCTGTGGTCGTCCGGCGTCTGATAGACACCCGGGCGCTAAGACTTTGTGTAAACACGCGTTTGTTTCGGCTCGTTTTCCACGCACAAAAATCAGGAGTTAGCCGAGCGCAGAGCGGTATGAATGTGTTTTTAACAATGTCAGCAAATAACATAATCTGACATTACAGACAAAAATATTAATATTTTTTGATGCAAAGTGTGACATTATAAACAATGAATCATCACATTTAATATGAAATGACTGAATCCAGCATTCGGTGAAGAAAGCAATTGTTTCAGGGTTAGGTGGTTAAGAGCTTAGTGACTGGTGTGTGTGTGTGTGTGTGTGTGTGTGTGTGTGTGTGTGTGTGTGTGTGTGTGTGTGTGTGTGTGTGTGTGTGTGTGTGTGAAGGTAGTGCTTACTAATGCGGGGCTCCATGACACCTTACAGTACAATTTGTTGTATTATGCGCACACGTGTATTAGCGAGGACCATCTTATTATTGGATGTATTGTGCAGCCACGTGACTTGTTGAGCGGTTAGCACCGCCGCAATAAGTGTAACTCCGATTTCCCCGAGTACGTGTGCCGAAAGTCCCTCCTTTACTTCCACACCACAGCTCAGCACGGAGCTTGGCGACCTTGTGTCCAAACAGACTATTATAACACTGGTTCGGTTTCCACATTTCTAACACAATCAAGTCAAACACAGCAGGCTACTGAAAAAACTGGGAAAACTCTCCCCTGTGTCCAATTTCCATAGATTTGTGACAAAATATTGAAATCACACGTATTAAAGCGTTGTCAAGCGTGAACGAGTTGAAAGGATTAAAGTGTCGAAAGTCCTTCTTAAACGCAGATTAGATTTACGACACATGAGATCCATTATGTAGTTGTCATGCGGGTAGAAATGTCACGCGGCCCAAATCTCCTCCAGTTTTGAGTCTGCGGGGGGTGATAAGGCGAGTGAACGCGGCGGCACCCGATCTGCGTTCACCGACCGGCCAGTGCGGGTTGCTGCTGCTGCTGCCGCCGGCTCTGGGCGGCTCCTCCATGCCGGCGCCGCTCAGCTCCTCGAAGCTGAGGTTGAGGCTGAAGCCGCCCATGTCGTGCTGCGGCGCCGCGGAGTGCCGGCCCGCCTCCCCGAGGAGCGCGCCGCCGCCGCCGCCGCCTTGCTCACTGGCCGCCCGGGACTCGTCCTGCAGCACGCCCTGGCCCTCGGCGTGACGCAGCTCCATCACCTGAGAAGGACCGGAATAAAAACCTCAGAGTGGTAGTGAGAAGTTTAATCTAAGTAATGCAACATAAAATAAGTTAAATTCAAGGACCTAAAAGTGCTCATTTTAAACAATATGTTTTTCATTTTGACCTCACACAAAACAAATATAATCAATGTGATCTTTATTATTTAAAATATAATATCATCCTAGTCTCTATGTCCATTACATCTGTTATTAATCTCATTGTCATCTCTTGTAAGTGTTTTTCCAACCGCGCTGGATTACATTTCTCCGGCAAAATCGATCGTCAAAGAGATTCCGAAAAATGTTTATTAAGTTACGATTTGAATAACAACATCAGGGGGAATATCACAGGTTTTCAATGATCGTGTTTTTTTTCCAAGGACTTTTCGAGCACTTCAGCACAACAAGGGTTATTTATCAAGGTATTCCAGGACTTCTTCCTACCAAGTATTCCTGGTAGGAGCCCCGAGTATAATATAAATAATAACTTCAACATTAATGCAATGTAATTATATGGTAACAGCTTAACCGTAAAGGCCTGTAATACATTCAATCGGCTTGACAAACTGACGAAAATATATTTCAGCGAATCAATTACTCTTTGTTTCAGGTCAAAGATGAAACGGATATAAAAAGGTTTTTCATATATTAAGTGTGTGGCCGCAAACAATAACATAAGTGATGGCAGAATTCATTTTGGTTAGTATTACTCTGCTGTATTCCTTAAGTGGAGCTCTTCAGCAGTCCACTCCTCCCTGACAATAACCTCCCTTTATCCAAATATCAGTCAGCCATCTTGGACCAGATGGCGGGGCTGGCTGCATCCTGGCAACACAACACTGGCTGGTATTTGGAGCAGCGCTAACATAAGAGTACGGCCACTGTTGTTTCCAGCTGCTGCCATGTGAGCTCCTTATTTGATCTACGGCAAAACACGACCAAACTGTTTTCTATCCCGCGCTTTGGTGTGTGTGTGTGTGTGCGTGCGTGTGTGCGTGCGTGCGTGCGTGTATGCATGTGTGTGTGTTCGAAGCGTGAACAGACGCTGGATGTTCTGGAGCCGGCTACATGTGTTAGTGATTTCTGCCTGGCCAGTCTTAGCCTCCACCTCGGCCCAGCTGACCGGGCCTCTGGCCGGCTGACTAATGGCCTCCTCGTAATGTGGATTATATAACCTCCCATCGCTGAATTTCACTGGAGCTAAAGATTCCATGTCATGATGAAGTTTGGTGTTTTTCTGAGTTAAAACATGGCGTGGCGTTGACCTTGCGTTGGACAAGGTCGACAGGATCCAGTGTGAGTCAAAGCGAGTACAAACGGGTTCAAATGATTACCCCATCAAGGTTTTTACCAAACACTACACCAGCAGGGTTCACAAATTAACTTTCAACCGCGTAGCGGCCGACTAATTAGCGAAATACGCATCAATCACTGGGAATAAAAA
>NC_137198.1:13709628-13807128 GCF_960531495.2 Zeus faber
TAGCGAAGAGAGGAGGCAGAATATTAACAGGCGGTCAGGAGGAAGGCAGACAGGTCAGGGTAGCGTGAACACGGAGAGAAGAAGGCAAAGGGACAAGCAGGGGGTATAAGGAGAGAGAGAGAGCGAGAGAGAGAGAGAGAGAGAGAGAGAGAGAGAGAGAGCGAGCGGAATCGAAGGTGGCGTGGTTAAGAGATCATCTGCAATCAAGGATTACCGACAGAAAAGTGAATTTCGGGACGGGCACAGATTTCTCCTCAGATGTCGGCGCTATGGAACATTCCTGCGTTCATCTTATCATATTAGATATTACATAATTTTAGCGCATTTTTTCTTTCGACCGGCCCGTGTAGAAAACGGGACAACGGTTAACACGTGAGCGCTAAGAACCCTTTACTGTTCCTGTATGTGATTACTACATTATTACTACTCAAAATGACTACTTTAAGTTTGAACACCCGGCAGAACCTCTCTGAGTGGGATTTTTGTTGCAGCATGAATGCACACTGCACTCGTTGCCGGTTCGATACTTACAAGTCCATTGGTGCTGTCCTTGTGGAGGCCGTGTGGTTTAATGGAGGGGCGGGACGAGGGGACATGGTGGGAGTAATGCCGTGGCACGTGATACACATGGTGAGGGAAATAGGGCTACGGGGGAGGGTGAGGGGGGAGGGCACAAAAAAGGGATGGAGGCAGGGTCAAAACTTTACGCAGGGAAAACAAAACAAAACAAAAATCATATGAGGGACGACCTGCACACGCACGCACAATCTCACACATGGCCAAAGACATTTACATTTACATTTAGTCATTTAGCAGACGCTTTTATCCAAAGCGACTTACAAGGGAGACATCATGGGTTAGGGTTAGTCTAGTCCCTGAACTGCTGATACCATTTGGTTTGATCAAAATTTAATTTTACTTGCTCTTCCAAGGGGTTTTGCGTCGTTCCACCCAGTAACTCGCTCACTCTCACCAGCGAGTCACTCCTCTTACACATGGACTGCTTTCACCCATACGGACATGGTTCGAGGGGTGGCGAGAATTGTTATCCCAATTTTTTTTATTTTATTTTTTTTTATTGTTTTATTTTTTTTACTCGGGCTAGGCGCCGCTTTGGTGCCGCGTTTGTACATCCTCTCCTCACCCGGTTGTAGAAGGGGTGCTGAGGGCCCGTCATGCCGCTGAAGTAGGAGCTGTGGGGCTGGGGAGGCAGGGAGCCCGTGAAGGAGCCCGTCGGGGAGCAAGCGGCAGAGAGCTGGCCGTACCCCGACGTGACCCGGGGGGGCGCTTCCTGCAGCGGCATCGTGGGATACGGCGCTCCGCCCATGTGCATCTGCTCCCTGGCTGCACGCACATCTGAGGGATAGATAGAGAGAGAGAGAGAGAGAGAGAGAGAGAGAGAGAGAGAGAGAGAGAGAGAGAGAGAGAGAGAGAGAGAGAGAGAGAGAGAGAGAGAGAGAGAGAGAGAGAGAGAGAGCCCAGGGTAGAGGGGAAGAAAGAAAGGCCGAAGAAGGAAATGTTTTATCAGCGCGCTGATGGAGATCGCGTCTTGGCTATGACTTTAAAGGCATCTCAGATCCGCCCACACAACAGTGATTTAACGTTATTTCGCCGTCTCCAGTGAGCGCAAACAGCAGAGGATCCGCGGAGGGCTGATATCAAATAGAGAAAACATATCAAGCGCAGGAACGGACGCGGGCGCGTACTGAACCCTCTGATGCTCGCTACACTTGAGGGAATACAACAGAAACAAAAATGTTTCTCATCTGCAGTAAAGAACAATCTCATCCGCCCACTGATGGAGGAGAATCAAAACAGTTTACTGTTATTACAGTGACCTGCACTTGTGAAATGGCTTTTGATTTGGATCGCTAAAAGTTACCCGCAGGTACGCTGTTTCTTGATTCTCCAATTCATATGGCGGGAGATAAGTGGACGCAATTGGCCTGTGAATAGTAATGTTATCTGTAAAACACAAACCCATGTATACAGAGTATACAGAGTAAAATGACAAACTAATGGAGGATATTTTTGACAGTTTTCCCGTAAAAACCTGTTGTGCTTTGAGCGTAGCCAAGTTGAAGCTGCGTGGGAGCGGTGTTACAAAACCCCTCCCCAAGTAGAGAGAAAAAAAAAAAAAAAAAAAAAAAGGTCCCCGCTGCAGAACAGAGTGGGTCTGTGTGGCGGGGGCCAGGGGGTCCGGACCAGAAACAGAAGCAGGCACCAGAGTGTCTCCTGGTTATACAAGTGGCTGCTGAATGACACGGTGAGCGAGACCCAATCCTGCCCGGGAACACAATGGGGGCCTTATTATGTGAGTCAGGCTCGGGGGCGAGTATCACTGACGGCGCTGCCCGCTGGCCGGCCACAGGACATTGGGCACCGAGTGCTCACCGTCTGCGAGAGGGGGGCGGGGGTGGTGGAGTGAGTGGACAGGAGAGCTGGTCACCTTCCGCTTCTCAACGACACGTGGAGAGTGAAAAAAATACACAACGCACATACATGCTGGTAAAGCGAACAACCCAATAAACACACGTTGGATATGCACCTAAACACGTTTAACCCCAAAGCCCTATATTTACAGATTGGACGTCTGGGCCGAAAAACGTCGGTCGGCTTCGGCCGCAATGACTCAACCTTGGCACAACACCACAGACTCAGTGTGTGAGTGTGTCTGTGTGTGTGTGTGTGTTTCTGTGGGCTCTTAACACTATGATGCAGCAGCCTCACACTAGGCGTCATTGACACTCCGGTGGACGCCGAAGCGGCTGTGACGCACCGCAACAAACAGGCAGCGCGACTCCACCGTACACATGGGATTCTGATGCGCCGCTACGTCACCTCGCCACAAACTGTGAGGTTTGAGACGGTGCTAGAAAGACTAAGACTGGTGAGGCCAAATCAAATTACAACCGACTGTCAAGGCCTCGGGGGAGGGGGGGGCGCATTTAATTTACACCTGCGCTCGAATGAGGTTAGATGCAACCGCGTCGATACAAAAGGTCACGTCAACAATGTCCACCGAGGTACGTGATCTAAATGAGGAACTGTTGAGGAACCTGGAACCCGGAACCTTCTGAAACGGGAACCTGAGCCTTCCTAAAAGAGTCCTTGGTGGCATCCCCACTTCACCAAAAATATTATGCTGAGCAGGAGGAGGTGACACCAAAGGTGCGACATTTGGGTTTGATATGTTATTTCGGCATGTGACGGAACAACAAGAACAACAACAACATCTGCAACACAATAAGGGGGTTCTGGCTTTCTATTTTTCTTTAATAAAAAGTAGCGAGCGCTATGGGCGCTCGCTTCCTGAGTGACTTCCACGAGTGAGTTCACTGTGTGCTGTTATTTAAAAATGGTGGCCAGTGTGGTTGACGACTCTCGTGTAGCTCGCTTTTGACCAATCACCGCTGTTCAGCATCCGGAACTAAGCTGCCGCTTCCCGAAATGGCTCCCGTGGTGGAAAAGCCCCTTGCGATTTCCATAAACAGACTGAGATTACAATCACCTTAATGGAAACTGGATGTCCACAGCTAGTTATTTGCCACAATGTTTCAATTGACGCAGGCGTGTCGATGCTTTGTCAGACTCCCTATAAGGTTTCTGAACGTGCGTATGTCGAAATTCATACCCGTGAGACCGTAAGGGCGCCACAGGATTGGTGAACCTTCTTACCACCACATTCTCTCCACAGTCCCTGCTTCGCACATGCATCTGACGCACACAAGCGGTCGAGAGAGTTCGGAGGGAAAAAGCCAAATCAAGCACCGCCCCCCACCTCCTGCTTTCTGATGAAACGAGTCCAGTGGGAGCCCATGTGCTTCGTTGTGCAGCCTCAAACTAAGCGTTCAAGCTAGAACAGGACAGAGGGATCTAAATAATTGAATTAACCTTTTTGTTCACTTTGGAAAAAACCTGCACGGAAGTTCAACATAGAGAAGCCAGACTTTGTGTGTGTGTATGTCAAAAGTGTACATGAGTAAATATACTGTGTGTAAAATAATATGTATTTTTTTAAGATAAAATACGTTTCAGATAAAATTAATTTCAAGCATTTTTAACAAAATAATCTTAAGGAAAACCACTTAAAGTTAATTCTAAATTAAAATAAAAAAATGTAACTTAATTATTATGATTAGTTATGTTGAATGACTCTACAATGAATAATATATTTGAGTATGCTGTTTACTATATTGTATATATGTACAGTCATTGGAGTTTGTAGTGGAGCTTATTCAGATAGTGTATTTAGTGTTTTCTAAATACTTACAGCAATGTAGATCTATAATTGAGTGTGTGTGTGTGTGTGTGTGTGTGTGTGTGTGTGTGTGTGTGTGTGTGTCTGAGGAAGAGCGCAGCAATATACCCATTTTAATGATGAACGGGAAAATCAACAACTGAAATAATAATATAGCGTAGCACAAATATGAAATATTTGCTAAGATATATAAAATGCTAAAATACCATCTATATTATTCAGTAAACACCCTTTTCCAATAGCTATAAATATTTATTTCTCGTTATTCTTTTGTTCCAGTCTTCTTCCATTCACCTCGCCTCTGCTGCTCCCAAGTGAAACAAACACGCAGAGCTGCTGCTTTTGTCACCCTTCGACATTGTGATGTTAATGTTATCGTGATATTTCATATATAGGGAGGCCCCAGGGGTGTGTACGTATTTAGAGACCTGCGATGATTTCCCGGAGCTTGGGGTCCAGGTTGACGGTGCAGGGCAGGAACGTCTCCACGTCCCTGGCGGTGAGGACAGGCGTCCTGGAAGAGAGGAACACCTCAAAGCTGCGGATGTCTCCGTCTATCTCTAGCAGCGGCTCCACATCCTTGGTGGTGGGGATGTTCTTGGAGATCCTGGAGACAAGGAAGCAAGGGAATTAATTTCGATCATTTTCTCTTATTCCAGGCCTATTCGACTGGCTGCCCGGGGAGGGGGTGATGGCCCACGTTATGTATGTGTTACTTGGCTGGTAAACACAGAACCAAGTGGGCCAACATGAGGGCCGCCCCCTGAAAGTCAACGACTTGAATCATCAGTCGGAAACCAGTCAGTCGACTGAGCTTATTCAAGGCGAACAGTTTTTTTTAGTAGTTTTTTTTTTTTTTTCCCCAGTCAGTGTTCATAAAAATAACAGTATACAATAGATAGAAGCTTACAAAATGCACAGGGATTACATTTCAATGCGGGATTTTAAATAAGGATCATAATCATTATGATACTTTTATATGTGTGAACCGTCCGCGAACACGGCTCTCCGTGCGCCCCAAGCGCAGAGAGCAACACAGAGAGCTGAGCTCTGTTCCTCCAAATAACACAACTAAAAGAGAGTCACCAGAGAAGGAGCAAGTGTCATCATTACGCAGGGTTTTGTTCCATACGCACTTGTTTCAGTCCATAAGGGGAAAGAAAATAACCTACATCTATAAAAAATAAAAACACACTGTTTTGGCGCGCAAATCGCGGGCACGCATTGTCGGTACCACCTGAGAGGGAGACAGGTGAGCAAATTGCGCCCCAATCGGTCCCTCTACGCACCCCGCCTCGGGATAGTGCCCCAGGCGGCCGCCTATCTGGCCTATAGGAAGAGCCGAGCTGGCCTGGCCTGCCCCCCGGCAAAGAATAGTCGAATATTCGCATTAAACAGCCGAATCCGATTCGACTAATAAAATTCTGAGTCGGGTATAGCGCGAGAAAACATATTGACAGGTTAGCAAAGTTACAGAATGTATATTGTTAATAGTTAGATTAATGTGAGAAATACAGTATGGCTGAAAGTAATCAAGAACAATAACAAGCATATGGCAGTAGCCATATAGTAGTATTTTTGTGTCTAACTATTCTTAATAACATGAAAGGATATTTAAAAAGAAAGATTCCTACAATATCAAATTCTACATATAAGTATTGTAGAATTGTTGCATGCAATATTAGTTTCTTTGTTTGTGTTTTCTCCACTTCCAACTTGTAAAAAAAAAAAAAAAAAAAAAGGTTTGTTTGTCCCCAAAGATAGACAAACCAGAGAATATACATAACAGCCATGGTTGAAGTCACAAAACCGAACACATCCAATTCGAGAGAGAAATGGCCCCGCTGAAAAGTGCGTGTTGCAATCAGAGGAGAAAATATGACGCAAAACATACTGATGAGAAAAGAATGAGTGTCAGCAAGAAGTTCTGCTAAGATAGCAGAGATACACAACGGTCATCATCACCAACATCATCACGAGAGACGAGCGATAACTGGATTTAGAGCGGGGAAGATGGTTAAGGGGGGATGTTTGAGGACAGATAGAGACGAGGGATGTTATCTTTGCTGCGCAGGAGGAGGAAATCTGAGAAGATGCCAATCAGAGTAATTTAGCAAGCAGCAGACGGAAGCACGTCGCAATGTTCAGTCACAGTTAGCATGATGCTCGTTATCACAGGCTCTGAGTAAACAGCCATGTTTGGTGATCGTTTCATCTCTGCATGATTTACCATTTCCTGTCTAAACACCAGGAAAAAATTGCCTTCAGAATATCAGATTTCACAGCAAAGAAATAAAAAGAAAAAAAAAGTGCACAAATGCATGCGTGCCTGTGCAATGAATCTACACAAACTCTGAAACCGCATAAGATAAGCTGTGAATTCTGTACCAAATAGCTTAAGAGAGTACAAGTTTAGAAGTAATGGCCGCTCTTAAAGAGATCATTGCTGTCATGAGGAAACTTCTCAAGAATGAAACCTCTTTCACACGGGCCGGAGTGACGGGTGGCCATATATGCTGTACGGTCGGAAGCAAACACTAACAGCCTTACAACAATCAGTACATCTAGTTAATCCCATCAATCCACTGGAAAATATGGAACTGAGAGTGATTTATGACATGGACCATTCATCCCCAGTGGTTCTGCTCTTATCAGATGAGTTTCAAGCAGGATACATGCATGTTGACATGATTGCCACTCTTTATCTTTGTCTCCCCACACTGCTCACTCCCTCAATTAAATTAAGCGCCCCGCCCTCATGTTCTCAAACTACAACCCATCAACTCCTCATCCCAATTTGTCCCTGTGGCAGTTTCGCATACCACCCGCCACCCTAGTGGCGTACACAGGGCCCTCCGGCACAGAGTCACAGACAAAGGGGTAGAAAACACTCAAGTTTATTGTAGAGAGGGGGCTTAATAGAACAAGCCCCGGCGCAAATCAACACAGGTCATGACATGGGCTCCTCTCCTGAGTGTGTGTGGGGATGCGGGTTTTACCTGTTGCTCGTTAGACCAACCAACAAGCAGCAGGTATTCAGCTACTCTGATCCTGGGACCCCAATTACCCAGATCCAGGTCAGGTGTGGCTGCCCAAACCACACCATCCTCACACCACAGTCCCCAAAGTCCCCGAATATCCCTATTTGTCCTGCGATATGCTGGGGGAATGCTGACTGAGCAGCTGGGTATTTCCCCTGGCCCTGATCTGTCTGCAAGTGAACAGGCTGTTCTTTCTCTGACCTGAATGGTCGAATGGTACCACCACTGACATAGCACATTAACTGGCCAGGCGGAGGTCATCATTGGGTTGAAAATAAACACACCTCTCTGTTCACTGGATAACCAAACTAGCTAACCTAATTTTGTTTTCAAGCCAGTCGAAAACGTTTCCCATGCATGGGACATTCTGATAAACTGAGGCTGAAATACCTTAGCGTACCGCTGAAGGATGAATCTGCTGCTAGATTGGCAAAACTCATGCACCCGATCCAATGTTTTGACCCAGCCGATGAAGTGAAATAAGAGGAAAATTCTAAACGGCGGCTACTTTTTTCAGTTTGACAACCGGGTACAGAAACTAAGGGCAAACCTACAAGTAGCATCCTCCATTCAGATGCAAGCGCCAGTTTTAGGTTATTGCTTGCCTGAAATTCAAGAGTTTTGTGGCAAATCCATCAAGTGTCAGAAAGGTTGGGGCCTGATGTCTGGGTGGTGTCTGTGACCAATGTCACCTTGACAATATACATGGCTTGAGACGGCAACACATCTGGTGCTGCGTGAAACGAACCCGGGGCCTTGTACCTACAGGACAGTCTCTTTAATGTAAAATAATTTTCAACAGATAGGTCCCTCCAGGCTGTGTCCCAATCTCACGCTGTCGATGCCCTGTCATGTGTCATGCCATCTGGGCCGGCGCAGGTGGATCTGTGTCATTCACCCACTCAGAGAGACGGAAAGGCGGACACAGCGGTGGGAGGGGAAGGCCGCTGGGTAAGGAGAGGACAGAGAGTCACAGCTGTGCTCCCATGGACAAAGCCCTCTCAGTGCGAGTCTTCTGTAAGAACCTTTAACTAGAAGGTCAGGATGGCTCGGTGTTGGCACACAAATGACCCCGGGCTCATGTGACCTTTGTCACCGTGGGGACAGGACAGACAGATGTCACAAACACATGCATTCTCACACACATAAACACACGCTAGCTAAGCGAGCAGCCCCACAAACAGTATAGATGCCTTATTTAACACAAAACAACAGCGCATTGGCGAAAATGTCAACGTGAAGAATCAAGGAGTTGACCGTCTGCAAAATTAAAGCATGTTCAGTCTCTCTTAATTACTGTAGAATCTCACCAAATAGTGTGTGTTGGTATTTCAAGTCCGCCAACAACACGTTGTACCCGTTTGGTAGTACTGTGCGTTATCGAACGCTGTTCTTTTCAGCGTGGCGTCAGAGTAGTTTGTAGTGCATAGCGACAGTTATGCTAAAGTTAAGCATGGATTGGTGGATCGCTATGTCAGTTTTACTCACAGTGAATACTTAAAACTACAGAAAAGATGGAAGGCTTTGTCTGCGTCAGTCTGTGTGTGTATTTGGGTTATTTTCCCATGAACTGTATTAACCCGTCTGCGGACTGAGGGAGGCTTGCCCCCACCTTTCTCCATCTGGCTAATGGCTGTTTATTTGTGGGTCTGTGAACACACGGACCAACAGGAGCCAGTGACTCAGTCACACAAATACACAGATATGGCACTTCCTTTTTCTATAGAGAAGGCCTTCCAATGAATTTCTTAGGAATCTAGTGTCCTTTTATGGGACAATGTCATAACTCATGTGGCTATCCAAACAGCTTACAAAAACAACGTCCAATTGAATCCAAAATATCTGAAACAAAGCCTTATAAAGTCGTCATCGTTATGGATAGAAACCTCTGGTTACGTTTGATTCTCTGCAGAACCTCTGTATTTAAGTATAATCCACATTATGTTTGAGCAAATAGCAACATAATAAGAATCCCCTGGATAACAAATGGTGCGGTCCCAAGCAGCGATCTGAAATTGTGCTAACCTGCACTGACCTTTGTATTTTCTCTGGCATGTTATGTCACCATTGCAAACACACAGCACCTCACATCTTCCAAAGACGACTGGAAACTGCTGAAAAGACCCAAGTGGGTCTTTTATGGACATCCATCACAGAACTACACACAGCCAGACAGAGAATGAGCAAGTGTCAGAGGTCCATTCCTGACATTCTCATCTGGCTGAGGCTGTCCAGTCACGGGGGGACAAAGCTCATACTTCACTGCCTTGTTGAGAAAATGAGAACAGGAGGACCAGACTTTAATCACCTTAAAATGACAGTTGGATGGATGGGCTCAAAGATCTACAGATGGACATAAGAAAGAAAGATGGGGATAGCAAGGACGCAAGCAAGGTAGAGAGACGAGAGAGAAAAGGAATATAAAAGTGAAGAACAGAGAGGGAGGAAGGATGGTCACGGTGGCGGGAAGGACAGAAAAACCGATAGGTGAGTAGAGAAGTACAGAAGATGGAAAGGGGGCAAGATAACAGGAGGGAGAAGGGAACAAATAAAGGAAGCTAAAGACTGATTAAACTTCAAGCATGACACTGGCCAGCATATGTAGCATCAGCAGTTGAATTACATCTTCTGACAAACAGTTACCATTATAGTATATATAACAACAGCTTCCTCAATGATGAACACTTTAAATTACACCCTTTAGAGTCAATTAATGTCATGTAATTGATCTAAGCATCAAGCAATTGACATTAATCTCTTCTGACGCCGTTAGGTTTCCTCAAATAGAACAGATGAGACCGGCAGAATGAACAAAGCTATCCTTATCAGTAGTCAGTCACCATCTGACAAGATGGATGCTCTGGTTTGAGTGCCGAAGACACCATCGTTCTACTTTTAGACGGGCTGGGGATGAGCGAGATAAAACGCATCGGGCATCCCTGCAGCCGCTGTCGCACAAAGGGCCCATTGACAGCGCCCGGCTTATAGCCGCCTCTGTACAGACGCTGAGGCCCGGCCGCTGTCTGTGTGGCACGGCCGCTGGGAGGTTTCTCAGCTTATCCAAATGCTAATAGGTCCCAAAGCCGTTAGGAGCGCAGCCTTTCTTCTGCTCTCAGCCTCCCACACGCTGCAGCTGACGGCAAAGAGCAGAATCCATCCCTATATCCCTTCTGTCCTGACATCCTCTCCGCGGGCACTGAATGGCTCAATGTGC
Organism: Zeus faber; assembly: GCF_960531495.2. Classification (NCBI taxonomy): domain Eukaryota; kingdom Metazoa; phylum Chordata; class Actinopteri; order Zeiformes; family Zeidae; genus Zeus; species Zeus faber. The sequence goes on from NC_137198.1 coordinate 13,720,145, forward strand.
CACTTGACTTGGCTCTGCAGCCACAGTCGGTGCCTAAGAACGATGTGTGCACACAAAGAGGTGGCCTTCCTGCCAAAAACTGCCACAAAGGGCCTGAGAAAGAGGGAGACAAATGCCTATACAGTACTCTTTTTCAGAACCTCATAAAGCCAGTTAATGTCAGGAGCTGTTGTGCAGCACAAAACTGTGTGGGCCAACCAGGCCCAGGGTCCCACACATTCTTCACCAGTCAGGCTTGTGTCAGACCTGCTGGCATAATTGTCTGCCAGGCGGGTTGGTGAATCCAGTCCGGCTCTCACTGGGTGTACAGCGGGTGGGCCCGACAGGCCAACAGGCTGGCACGTGGACTCCCGGCGTCAGCGCTGAGAGGGGTTATTGTTGCAAGCAGGGCTGCCAAGCCCTCCGCCACCCCAGAGGCAGAAAGGGAGAGCAAAAATATGTTTTCACTTTAGACGACGCCATGTTCTTTGTATGCCTTAAACCCAGACATATTTCCTTGATTTGAATCAAATGCTGCAAGTAATCTGCAAGTCCCCACCCCTCCCTTTCTCTCCCATGTCTATACTGCATTCGGACCTTTCTAGCTGACAACTTATGGCAGTGCCTGCTTTCCATATACATTTGTGGCAGTGTTCAGTGGAAGTCCAGTAATTGCAATCCCTATGTTTTGAGCTGGACCTTTGTATCCATGTGCAGGCCACAGAGACAAGCAGTGTAATGGGAAACACACCAGGCTGATAAAGCCAAGCAGCTCCAGAGCTAGTGGCCTCTCTGTGAAAACGTGCTGGGGACTCAGCGTTTTCTCCAAAATGTTGATTGAACTCATGTGTAGCGCACAAAACTGAGCCACCCTGTTCCAGACCCCAAAAACCTTAACTGAACCCTCAATTCAGAGCAACCGAGGCCCCATTCTTGACAAATATTAGAACGCTAAACCTCAAGCTCTTTGATTTATATGTTAGGGGGGGATGTTTGGCGTATCCTCAGGCCCCAGGAGTATTTTTCAGTATTGTCACAAGAAACTCTGGGGCCAGGGAAAAAAGTGAAAAGCTCATCACAAATGTCGAGGCATTGGAGTGGGTATTAGAGAATGTGGTTAGTTTAATAGCTTTAATGGCCAGTTGACATGCCTTATGCCACAGGAATAGGAAAGGGAAAGAGGAGAAGGAGAGAGCAGACAATAAATCTGCATTCATCATTTACAGGATAAAACAGTGATTCAGAGAATGCAAGGTAGAGTACTGTATATACAAGTGAATGAGAAAGAAATTGAAAAAGGAGGAAGGGATAGTAGAAAAAAAAAAGTTTTTATATTTGCTCTTTTATTCCATTTCCTGTCAGAGTTAAAAGTAGGGATGTCACGATTCCGATATGAAAATCTAAAATTGATCAAAATGAGCGTTCGATTTCCAACTTCAAAATCACAAGCAGATTCTCAATTCTCCCCGTATTTTTGTGGGTAATATTGTCCGACATATTGTCCGTTCGCCATATTGGGGCGGTCAAGATCTGCCAAAAAACACAGTGTGTGCCAGGGGGCGCAGGGCCCTCCGCGGAGTCGACGGCGGGTCGCCCGGCTCCAAAACGACTTTCATGAAATTTGGTCCGGAGTTGGGAGAGCTGCGGTCAGTTCCAGAGGGGTCGGCTGCACCGCACCCCTCAATGCACACTGCACCCGCCCACCTGGCACCAGGGCTGCAGGAACAAAATTTGAATGGAATTCGAATATTACAAAACAATAACAATAAAGTTCAATATAAGTTTGTTGCACAGTGAATACACATTAGAGAGGAATATTACCGGTAACGGTGCGAAGACCGCGACGACAGAGACGCATGAGCACACCGGCACGTCTACCTCTCCTCCTGCGTTTCACTGTGACCAGAATGTCCAGCGATTACACAGATGTGGCAACGAAAGTGGGAAATAAACCCGACCCTCAGTGAATGACCTCTCGTGCAGAGGTTCCCAACCACCGGCTCGTGGGCCGTGTCGGGGCAATTGCCATGAGAATGTGTGCAGAGACGCAGCAGGAAACGGAGTAAATTCTATACATCTACAGTTTTTATTTGCTTTGTTTGGAGAAAAGATCGTTCTGTTCCGAGGAGCGGAGCCACAGGTAGTAATTCACGTTTTACTACCAGCGTTCCCCTCTGGCAAAAATTGCATCGATTTTCCTGTGCTTATTTTGGGGAGTTACTTAAAAGAAGTGTAATAAGTAACTTGTTGTTTATTATTTTTAAGACCAGTTTTGCTCAAGCTCTTAACTGTTTAAGTGTGTTGTTTGAATATTCTCATATTGTTGTTATAATTTATAATTGTTATTATTCAAATAAAAGTTACTTATTGAGAAACAAGTGTTTTTCATTCCAAAGACTCGACAGTCTATGGCATAGCAGCCAGTGCTGGGAAAAAAAAAAAAAAGTTTAAATTGAACATCGAATCGTGACCTTAAAATCAAAAGTCAAATTGAATCGTGACACCCATAGTTAAAGGGCAGAGGAAAACGTAATGGCGGCCTAGGACTTAGAAATGTCCTCATTACCGCACCTTTCCCCAACGATCTAGAAGGGAAATCTTTGCTAAATCCTTATCCATACAGTGACTGGCTGCACTATTGTGTGCAGAATCAAAAGAACAAACGTGGACCTTCACAATTCTTGGATAAGCTAGACAGCTTAATTCATTTGTCCCGCCTATCAGGTGATAATCATAGTGTGATGATCAAGAATTACAAAATAATGCTATTCATCTTGATATAGACATGTTTTCAAAATGCAAAGATAAATGCACCTGTTACTTTCAGTGACAACACAATACCACTGAACGACAATAAGTGATGAATTCCAACCAACTGCTGAGGGATTCTCCCCCAGGGACGCTCGCTTTGGCAGCTCGTGGAGTGGCATTTTGTGCAACTTGCAGACACACACACACAAACCTTTTATGTCTGTCATCCGTCGCGCGCGCACGCGCACACACACACACACACACACACACACACACACACACACACACACACACACACACACACACACACACACACACACACACACACACACACACACACACACACACACACACACACACCTAGCAATGGATTAATTTGCCTCATTGTGACCTCCATTGAGCTTTCAGAACGCAGTGTGGCAAGATCAAAGTCATTTTTTTTGTCCTTCGTGCGAGTGTGTGTTTGTGTAACTGGGAGTCAAGCGTGCGCCGCCACCCTCCAACCCTAGCGGCTGGGTGCCGTGCTTCTGTGTGCACTTAAATGTCAGCGCTGACCCCAGTGCAGCCTTGCTCTGCTATTTATAATCGGCCCACAACCTCCCGCCGGTTCCGGTGTGAAGAGGCTGCGGCGGTCAGGCTGACGTCCACACACAGACTGTTGAGATGTACAGCAGAGGCGACGCTCTGCATCCTTGCTCTTTTCTACTCTCTGCTCAGACCCCCCCCCCGCCCCCTTCCCGAGCTCTTCTTCTCCGGCTGTTTCTTCCCCCTCTGTCTGTCTCCAAAGAGAGCAGTTCTTGTTTCAGACCAATTAGCCTAATCCTTCAACCTGGGCTTATGAGCAGAAATGAAAGGGCTTTAAGGATTTGCTAACAAAGAATGCTGCATGACGTTCCTTCCATCCTCACGTGGTCGACGACACACACACACACACACACACACACACACACACACACACACACACACACACACACACACACACACACACACACACACACACACACACACACACACACACACACACACACACACACACACACACACACGCGCGCGCACAACCCTTATACGCTCACCATGCTAGTGTATGCACACCCACACAAACAATTGTGTACAAGTGTGCACAAGATCACACGCGCACGCACAGAACAGCTTGCGAGTCTCCCATACACCTTGGCTGTGGTTCCTGTTGTTTTTGACCATTCTGAGTGGCTCAGTGGGAGTTTGGTGATGGAGCTGGCTGAGGCTGATTCATGGCAGCCAAACACCTGAGGGTTGGAGGAGCAACAACGAAGGCCTCAACACACACACTCGCGCACCCGCACCCGCACACACACACACACACACACACACACACACACCTCAAAGTACACGCTAAAAAATCACGCAACAGATGGGCTGAACGGAACGGGCAAGAGGACCACTCCCACTCTATAAACACCGCCATTTGAGCGCCAGGGGGCGGCGTGTGCGCGATAAGTGTGCGTTTGACCACCTCCCGGACCAACTCCCGTCTTCCACAAAGAAGCAGCTTCACCAGAGGCTTGGAACACCTGAAACGCCCCCCCCCATTTCATCGTCCTTTCCTTTGTCTCGTTTCTTCCAGCTCTGTGTGACTCCCCGAACGCCGCCTCCCTGTTTCGGTCTGTCTAATCTCTGGGATCGGGCGGGGTTTGTTTGGTGTCCCAGTGTGTCAAGTCTCCAAGCAAAGCTGCAGTTCCGTTGGTAAACTAGATGGTTTTCCACAAGCTGCGTTGTTTTTTGTAATTCACATGTGCTTTAGGGTCTCTCGGCAAATGGCATCGCACTGGGTGATTGAATTACCAGTTATTTTACTCCATCGTCCAGCAAGATACCTCTTGGAAAAAGGGTGAGAGAAAGAGAGAAAAATTTTTAAGAGAAAAGCCTATCATAGCCACTTTGGTGAAAGTGATAAAAAAATAACGACAAAGATTCGGCTGTTAGGGGAAGAAATTAAGAATTTTTAATTTAAGAGCAGAAGAAGTTCAAAAGTATTCATCATATGAAAAGAATTGGCTCTCTTATTTTTTTCCCCTCATGGCAAAGCATTCAAGAACTTATTAAAAAGAATTTTACATAAAGGGAATCACCCGCTTGCGCTTTGGAACAGCGCTTTTATTCCGGCATGTAATTGCAACCAAATTACAATAATTGTGCCAATTAAAGTAATCCTGAATGAAGTGAGTGTCATCTTAATGTTTCAGTACTTGGGAGAAGGGTCTCTCTAATTAAGAGTGAATTGCCGGGCGACGCATTCATTTCGAGCGTCATTAGTGGGGAGGAAAAAAAAATAAAGTTTTGAAGTGTCCATGGAGTGCCTGGCTCGAGTCACGTCCACGAGAGGGGGGATTGTTTAGCAGCTGAACACAAGAGCAGGCCAACAGAGCGGAGGGGAAGAGGGGATGAATGGAAGAGGACTTGTAGTTGATTTCCCCCTCATAGTGCAAGTCCCGAGACAACGCTGGAGAGAGACGCTAAAAGTGAATTAGCAACACCAACTGCCGAGTCAGAGAAGCCTTAACAGACATGGAAATAATTTAACTAGATCCATGTTGCATTCTGTTTCATGTACCTTGTGTAAACGTGTGTGTGTGTGTGTGTGTATGTGTGTGTGTGTGTGTGTGTGTGTGTGTGTGTGTTTGTTGAGCATCGTGTCTGAGGCTCTGATTAATTACACTGATTCCCAGTGGAGTTGGGGGTGACATATGCTCCAACACTGGTGTCATAACGATGTGTGTAGGTGTGAGTATGTGTGTGTGTGTGTGTGGTTTTTTTTAGCACGTAATTCATTTTCTTTACATTTTTTTCGGCAGAATTTGAATTCCAAATAATAATAACAACCTTTATTTGTATAGCACATTAGCACAAATCAAATAATAACACCAAATTATTTGAAATTGTTATTTCTCTTAAATTATTAGTCTTGATAATTACCATTTCAAGCAATTCTCAAATAATCCTCTAAATAATCCTCACAATAGTTAGAGTATGTACTGTATATCTGCATGTTTCAGTTTTGAAGCGGCATTTGCATGCTCTCACAAGAAGATGTTTGTGTATTTGTAATGGTATGCGAGCAGTTGCTTAAAATTAAGGTGTGTGTGTGTGTGTGTGTGTGTGTGTGTGTGTGTGTGTGTGTGTGTGTGTGTGTGTGTGTGTGTGTGTGTGTGCGGGTGTGCGTGTTTCGGCGCATGCATGAAGGGGAGATTCAGGTACCGAGCCAGGAAAACACTCCTGTTTGTGCAGCGGGGGCATCCTGGCACAGACAGGGCACCAGATGTCAGAGCAGAGCAGGATCCTGCGCCGTGGACCAGAGACACTGTGTTTGTTTTTGTTTTGTTTTGTCTTTTTTTTTTTTTCCTTCCGAAGGCTCAAAAGGGACTTGGGGCATCCAGGAATAAACCATGGGGCTGAGTCCACACAAACCGCCCCCGCCCGGCCAATAGTCGCACACGCAGGCTGACCCGAGGCAGGGCATTAGCTCCAAATCCGTTTGCCCCGTGGCAAATCTATCCCTGGTTATTGTGCCTCGCAAGAAAACATATTTGGAATCCAGTGTGCTCATCAGAAAACGACTCTCGTGATGAGATGGCACAACGGGCAGAGAACAGACCCTCAACCTGAAAGGAAGCCTCGAGTCCGCCCCGGTGGGAAGGATACTCTGACCACGTGTCCCCACTGCTGCAGTTAATGCACCAAAGCCTGTTTTTCGCCAATGTTTTTCTTAGTTGTCTGAATGAAAAGTAGAATAAATAATAATTGTTCATGACACTGCCTGCCTTGAGTTCAAACATTTAGAAAAATAATGAGCCGATGTGTTCTTCAACAGTCTTGTATCAGTGAACGGTGATGAGAGAGTAAAGAACCATCCACGCTCCATGAGTAAAAAGCGATGTCTAAAATCCGCAAGTTATGGATAAAATTGTGTAACGTGGTTACATGTCCTCAGGATGTAATATTTCAACAGTAAAAAAAGAGCACCAGTCGTCCATTTGATAGCTGAAAATGAGTCAGAAACACTTATTTTTCCATTTTCTTGTTGATTTTCTCAGCATGAGTGCAGGGGCTGGCTCCATGTGCACGGTGTAATTTGTAGTTTTGTTTGCATAACGGCCGAGACAAATGCGTTCGCCAGGCTTGGAGGCCTTCTATCTACGTCCATCTCTCTTTTTTGAGGCGGATAACTCTGAGAAAATGTTCCCCTTGGGTCACCGGGATCAAACATTAGGATGTCTGGCACACCCGGGTCTTGCTGTTAATAAAGAAGAAAAAAAACAAATGAACTAGGTTAATAGCCATTCGTATGCATTCTCCATCAGATTAGAAGGCTGAACTGGCCCGTTATGCGCTACGGCGGTTTGCGCATGGCTGTTTTTTTTTTTTGTTTTGTTTTTTGCTTCTCGGCGTGTCCTGCAATGACACTTCACAGCCCTTCAAACGTGCAAGCTGCTGGCAGGCAAGTTGCTAAAAACAGCTTTTAGCCATTTTGAAGGCGTATGTGAGAGATTGGAGAGAAAGCCGTAGGGGGGAAGGGGGATTTTTTTTTCCTCTTTTCTAAAAGGTCAGGTAACATGCTACAGTAAGAGTACAGAAGGAGACCGCCATCTTTCGCATTAAATATTTGTCCACTGAAAGGCTTTCTATGACGTCCGAACTTAATGGAGAAAACCGTGCGCATAATTTTTGATTCTTAACTCAAAAAAAACCCCCAAAAAAACACAGAATCCTTTATTAATTGTTGAAAGATCCTAAAATGAGGCAGTTCTTCAGTTAAAAACCACCCTAATCATTGTGTTTCCCTTTGGCCCACAGGGCTGCACTGCATGTTGCTACAGAGGAGAAAAAGGAAGCGAGCTCGTGCCGTGTGACTGAGATGTGAGGCGACAGTTGACCTATAAGGGGCTGACTCACCCCCACGTTGACTTCACCACTAATATATTCACTTAGTGATGCTCACGGGATGTGCAGCTCTGCTGTCTGGAGGAGGCCGAGCGACACGCAGATGCATACAACTATAACACATACACACACATGTACAGGGCCGACATTTTGGTCACTGATAACACAACCAAGCAAAATTACACCAGCAGCGGGCTGAAAACCAAGCTCAAAATAACTATCTCCTCCTGCAGAAAATACAACCGGGGGAAGCCAGACCTGGCGAAAGAAGCCCAGACGTGAACTCTTACCCAATTAGGTTTAAAAAGGCCATAAAATACGTGACATGAAAACCATTACGGGTATTTGATGGGCTATCGACGGAAGGATGGAGAGACTAAAAGGGCCTTCGGTTTAGGAGAGAGGCCGGTTGAGTGTCCATCCATCCCTGAAAATAATATGAGGGCAGCGGAGTGAGTCACTCAGAAGAAGAGGGCATCAGAAGAGCCTTGAAACAAAAAGAAAATAAAGAGTCAGAGAGTGAGCGAGAGAGCGAGCGCGAGAGAGAGAGAGCGAGAGAGAGCGAGAAGCTGGGGTCTTATCAGCAGCAGATCGGGGCCAGAGATAAGGGCTATAGGCAAGGCGTTTGTGTTTAGCCTATTTGAGGCTTCCTGTCATCATCATTAGGGCTGGCTCTCCGACGGCCACTGCACAATGTAGCAGCCATTTGGAGATAACCAATGGGGATGAAGATAAACACAGACAGGACCGTTAGTGCAAAACAACATGGTCGCTATATTGGCTCCACTGCGAGGTTTTAAGCGCAGTTGGATGCTGTGGTTAAAGCGTGCGAGTGTACAACGCGCAGCCTGTTGGGCTGGATATACTGCAGCAGTGTTACAGGCCTCATTAAGGATGGATAATTAAGCTCGTAAATCTAAATTTCACGATTCTATTTTGCACATTTAATTTATGGGATCGGATCTTTTAAACATTTCGTATTATGTCGTCGACCACAAGTATTTGAAATGCACACAATGATTTCATTGCATCTCCGAATTAAATATTTGTCAGTGGACTGCAATTATTTTGGTCCCACATATCAAGAGTGATGATTTGGAATAGTAATGGTGATCATGTATATATTGCTGCCTTGCCGTCAGGATGGGATCAAATCTAGAGTAAACATATGCATCAGTACAGCGATTCTTTTATTGTGACTCAGAATATAAAGCAGAACAATGTGAATTATCAGATTTCCAGTTCTAATCAGGAGCTGTTAGCATCGCCCTGTACAATTAAAATATTTATGTCAGAATGTGCAGATTTCTTGCACACTCGCCTCAAGCCCGTCTGTTTTCCCATGCATCATGTTTAAACCATCTTAATAAGCGGAAGGCTCGGCATATTTTCCTCGGAAAAGCAAACAGTAAGCCCCCGTGCCTAACGAGGCCGCGGTGCGCTGTTAGTGTTGGAGAGATTGGGGGATGTGCCGCTGCCTGGCGCTGGCTCGCGGGCTGACAGTAAGCGCCTGTGACACTTTCCTGCCGCGGGAGTCCCAGGCGCTAGTGTATTGTGACAGAGTGCAACCTTTAAAGGCCAGCCGCTGATGAACAGCAGCTCCCAAATCGAACGGCTCGGCCCGTCCCAGACTCCTCCCCCTTGTTGCTGTTGTGGGAGCAGCCAAAAAAGGCACGCATGGCAACGCACGCCGAAGGTACACAAACACACCGACGCGCACACACCCATGCCTCCTTTACTGTGCTTGTGCCTGCATCCGAGCCAGTTAAGAGGGAAATGGCTTGTGAAAAGACCCCTTCTTGATTCAGGAGAATTACAGGCTAATGGTTTAATTTACAATCATCATTTACGTTACACATTATGATCAATTACAAGACCTTTCAGTCAGCTGCCTCGTCTTCTGGCACTCAAAGCGACTGTAAATTGACCATGTTCCCTGTATTGAATTGAAGAGCTTACACTGCCACCTACTGGCCACTCTGATTTACATCTGGCATTCAGAGAGCCGGAAAGAAAGAAAGAAATGGACACAAACACATGACATGTCTGCGTTTGCCTAAATCCCCACGCGGACAATAAAGTTTCTGTGTATCTCAGTACCTCTTTGACATGAATAGGTTGGAGTAAGACAGACAGGGAGGCTACCCTTTTCTTCGTCCCCTTTGACGGTGAAATTGTTTCCTCTAAAGTTCGCCTTCTTCCGATCGATCGATTAGTATTTTTTTTTTTCCTTGGTCTCTTGAGATGGTGGGGGTGTTTTTCATCCCAGGGCGCTGTTCTTTTTTGTGAATGTTCATCCATATCGACGGTTTACTGACCACAACTACCTATGCTGTGGCTGCTGTTTCATCAAATTCACCAGGGCTCCGGATCTTTGCACTCTTGGCGGGAAAGACGGACCCTGCTACCAACAATGGAAGCGGTATATACAGTAGAGGAGCACCCGTATAACGTAAATAATAGCTGTTTCTCAAAAGGTGCCAGCTAAAAGTCTAAAACTTGTGATTTTTTTAACAAAATAATCACATTAATTACCACTTTAAATTAGTTCAAAAGTTGGATAAGTGGGACAGAACAGGCGTGTGTGTGTGTGTGTGTGTGTGTGTGTGTGTGTGTGCGTGCACGTGCGTGCGTGCGTACCTCTCATAGATGGTCTTGAGGGTGGCCTGGTCGGAGACTCCCTCGCTCTCCTCCAGGAAGAGGATGAGCCAGGACGTCCTGTAGGGCCACTCCTCCGTCAGGTTGATCCATGACGCCAGGCGATCCCAGTGGAAGGAGATCTGGTTGGCCCGCAGCAGACGACCTGCCCGCACCGAGCCACAGGATTTTGTTGGTTTTGTGTATGTCTCGCCTTTTTATTTCACCTCAAATGTTGAATGCTAGAGGAAATGATTACACCGATAAAACTAAACATGGAGAAGTAAGGTTGGGACCAGAGGGACCGTTAAGGAGGTGGTATACTACAAACGAAGAAAGAACTTGACAAAAAAAAGAACCAATGGCCCAGAACACCATCCTCTGAACCGGAACAGAACTGGAAAAGAGAGCTGAACTCATCAACTGTGGCACAACAGGCCAAGTGATATTTGGGCCAATGGCAGACAGAGGGAGCTCAACAAACTGGTGAAGTGTACATGCCAACACAGGAGAACTTAAAGCAAGCGACTTTTATAAGTATAAGTTATAAGTTCAAAGTTTTTGCCCAAAAAGACGTCATCAGAACAAGATAAGATTGATTGACGAGGTGATCTGTGTTCTTGCCGTGTTCTCTGCGCAAGCCCCCGAGGCAAACTTTTTATTTTTCTCTCGTTGTGGGACCTCCCCGCGTCGCGATTGCTCCAATGGCCGTTGCATCATGGCAGGGGATGGACTTGCATTTAAGGTAAAAAAAAGCCCCAGTCACTATTTGAGGAAATATGGGTACTGTCAATAAATGGCATTGAGTTTGATTTCACAATTTTTTTATGTAAAGCGAAACCACTCCCAACTCCTCTCACCGTCATGTCCGTGCTTCATTCAGAGCAGAGTTCTTATCCAGTTCTTATTGAGTATCTTTGCTGACGGTGCTCTGGGACATGTTCTCGGGTGGTTCTAACGTCTTTTGTTCTTATTTTTATCTTAAGTTTACCTCCACGTTGAGTCAAAAAGTTCTGTTTCTTCTTGTGTATAATGGGGCCTTATAATTACGGTACCCTTACAGCCTGGGAGAAATCCATAGAAAGTGAATAAAAACGTTATTCTATCCCTCAAAAACAACTTCCAATACGGTTATATACACTTGGGACGGTGGAAAAACCGCCTTTTGCAATAGTTTTCACGTTCTTTCAGCCTTTGGTTCTATCAATAGTGAGGGTTGAGGTTCGTTTTTTCGGGAGACCCCAAAAACATACTTACATTTTACTTTACTTCTTTACAAAACATCAACAGCTGACGATTCCAAAAGCATGAGTCTGAGTACTGAGTCCTTAAAAAGCCTTGAGCATAATTCAACAACTACTAAAAAGCGTGTTTAGAAAGACGTGTTTAGAAAAGAGGCACCGTTCCTAAACTATTTTGACATGCCAGTATGAATTCGAATCAAAGAAGTATGGGAAACCAAAACAAAGAGTTATTAACTGAGATTATTAATTCTGATTATTAATCGTTTGAAATAACAAGTCAGACAGAACTGGAGAGGGACACTTGAATTAATTAGGACCATTTGTTTAGAAACAAGTGAAGACACATCAGCTACGTGTGCATTCTAAACAAGTGATTAACCACATGGAGATGTGGGCTTTTGTAAATATAAATGTAAACATTTATTTTCAATACTAAACGTCAAATTATGCCCAAGTGAATAAAGGCTTTTTACCATTCTGAGAATCGTAACCTGTTGCAAAGGAAGCTCGATATGTCTTCCAAAATAACTATTTCTAACTAGGAGTATTTAACCCACTGTTGCTACTTCCTGAGCATTAAGCACCTTCCAGCTGCAAATGTGATGGAGGTCAGTGGACAAAAAAAGGATGATAGTTTCATAAAGTAACTTGGTATATAATATGAAGCAATTATTTACCGGTGACCCACATCCCCCAGACCGATCCACCACTGAGCGCTAGGGGGACCGGCCAGGAGTGCGAGAGGGTAAAGATTTAAATAAACAGAATATTATTATTATTTTACCGGTGACGGAGACGATGTTGAGCAGCCTCCTCATGGTCTGCGGGCTGATGTCACTGAACCAGTCTTCAGTCACCAGCAACTTAGTCAGGTCGAAGGACATCTGCCTGGTCATCGTCCTCTGCATCTGACGGCGGCGGTATGTGTCCTAGGAAGACAAAATAATTTCATAAAACAAAACAAAAACTGAGGTAAGTATGGCGCACCTATGGTGCAGCACGAGGGCCAAAAAAAGTTATTTAATAAGTGTAAAGCATGTTTTGAGTTTGGCGATTACTCTCAAGAATTCTGTCTTTGAGTTCTGAGAATAAAGTCACAATTCTAAATGTAATTCTTCTCAGTCAGTACACATACATTACACTCAGAACTCTGGGATTAACCTCACAACTCTGACTGTATTCTCAACATTCGGACGCTACACTGAGAATTCTGAGCGATGCAATGCAGCTGCAGTGCTTCTGCAAGCGGCAACGGCACTTTTTCCACAAATGGAGAAAAAATATGATTGACTGCAAGCTATAACCACAATTCTAAAGTCCAATGGGTCGGAATACAGTGATTCATGAAATAAAAGAAAACACAATTAATCTTTAAAATGTATTCTTAAAAATAAGAGCAAAATTACAAATCCCGTCTTCTGGCCAATGGCAAGTCTGACAGACGTCATATGGACATACGGATGGGGTGGAGAACTGTTCCTGACTTCTAAATTCATTCCATTCTATATATTCTATTCTGTCGATTTGCAGATCCTGGTCAGATCTGGGTGATAATGCAAAAATGTGCCAACTGAGGTGCCGGTCTGAGAAGTTGTCTTCTCACAAGCCCGCCCCCCCCCCCCCCCCCCCCCCCCGCATTATATTAAAATTCTCCATCGACAACAACAAAGAGCAAATGTCCAGAGCTGGACAGTTTATAAACACAGGCCAGTCATTGACGCAGAGCGAAGTGGGGCAAGTCAGCGATGATGCAAGAAAAGTTCCCCGGGTCACGAGACGCAGCGAGGCTTAAGGTCGGTTTGGGAGTCATAACGCCAGTCTCATGACCTCCCCTCCCGGAGGAAAACACAGGGCCGCCGTGCAGTCGATACTGAAGAGGTTCACTGCCGTGCCTCTGTCTGGCTGAGCACGAGACTCCACATAGATTCCACGCTCCCACCGAAAATGCAAAAGTGCTGTTTTAGCGATACAACTTCAGCAGCGGGTTTAATTTGTCTTCCTCTTTTGTCTTTAAAAACATAAAGGGAACTTTTAGAGTCCTCAATTACAGCCTCCTCCATCTTGGGGAGTGAAAATCTGCTGTTTTTCCTCCCTAATAGAGTAGTTCCTCCACCAACTGCCAAGAACTAGCAAGCAGAGGAGGGAGGGGTAAATAATGGAAGGCACCACAAGGGCAAAGAAATGTCAAACAAAGAAACAAACAAACAAACAAGAGGGGAATGAAGCGAAGGAGGAGTGGCAGGACTGGAGGAGCACTGATGGCTTTCAGTGGGCGGAGGGAGGCAGCAGCGATGGCAGCGGAGTCACTTAGGCTCCCGCCAGCATCGCCGGTGCCAGCGTTTTGTCACAGGACCCACCGCTGCTAAACCTGGTCATTAGGCTGCAGCAGCGTGGTAGGAAGGATAAACAGCCATTACATCAATTACACCGCGCTCTCCGGCCGCACGCTGAGCGTCTCTGTCGCTCGCTCTTCTCGGAATTGTCCGCTTATCCAACATCTTTAATTGAGCTCCAAACTAGTCATCATGACACCGGCTCACAGATCGTGGTCGGCACTAAAAATCCCTCGTTCCCACACTGAGTCGAGGAGACTGGTCTCCAGCTCTATGCACCTCACTAGGGGAATGACTGCAAAGAACACTGAAGAAGAGTCACTCATTACTCCGGCTTGATTTTTGTCTTATAAACCCATATTTTGTAGCCTGTGACTCAATTGTATTGTTTCTCATTTCACACGGGTGATTTGTTCTCAGGTCAATCTATGGGGTTTCCTCCATGTTACATCAGTAAGGACCCCCACCAAGAACAGGCACAACATTGTCGTCGTCTGACCGGCGATGGATGTTTGAAAGCGGTCTCCGGGCACGTCGCTGTACGCTGCCCACTGCTCCTGGCTGCCCCCTCAGGAGGAACCTTCTAACCTCCTAACCTACCCTGCTGCAGAGCTCTTGATCCCGATGAGATGAGTTGTTTGGACAATTAGCGAGAAATAGAAACTACGGCAACGCTGCCAAACGCTCCTCCTCCACGAGGCTTCTTAGCCGTCGTACTCGAGGGACCTTGCAACGCCGGTCATTCGGGGGCTGAATGTTTGTCCATTCTTAGAAAACCCAAATTAAACCATTTGGAGGATATAAATGGTGCAGTTCAGGGAGGCATCTCTTCCTAAACAGAGAATACGTTGTGGAAGTGCTCAAATGCACTTTGGTTGACATTTTGCTGTTAAAAATGCCTTAATAAATGAATTTGACCTGATTCAACCAATGTTACTTGATTCTATGTTTCGGCTTTGCTGACGAAGGCGGCGATGCGAGCGGTTTCCACTACGGATGATAAATGTACTCAAGTCCTTTTGGACAAAAGCTTCCGCTAAATGACACAATTTAACGTCCAGCTTCCCTAGAGATTGCTATTATCGTTCTCGTTCACCGTTCGCTGGTGTGGTCCAGGACGGGGAGCAAACAGCGTCTAATTATGGTGACGTCTTACTCTGCGGTTTAGGGCGTTTTTGCTGCCGAACTTGGCTTGGTCTCCCACGTTGCTCAGAGAGAGCTTCCTGTCCATGTCCTCCTGCAATCCTAGGGTGTGGGAGGGAGAGAGAGAGAGATAGAGAGAGAGAGAAGAGAAAAATGCCATCAAATCAGCTTCAAATTAAATTAAAAAAACAGAAATAGCTCAGATTGAAAATATGTACACATATGTATATGCCATTGGAGTTTATTACATTTATTTGCCATAACTTAACTAGCACGTTATTGGTGTGTGTTAAAACAGATAACATTATCTTTGTGTTGACGCTCTGAGCAGCGTGTAAAGAGATTAAAAAATTTAGAGGCAGCTGCTGATAAAGTTGAGTATAGAAATGGATAACCTAAACCGCCCGGCATGTGGCGAAATTTCAAACTGCAGAGTGGTGTTTTGTTCCCTCTACAAACTCCCATTTGCATTTCACAGCAGCACATCTGTCACGCAGCAGCGGTTGCAGATGCTAGGTGTAGCTGTCTGACTAATGACACATATGGATGCCATGTACCCGTGTGAATTTTGAAAAGGTTTGCCTGCTTTATTATCACTGGCAGACTAAATGCTAGCTGGCGAGTTATTAGTTTGACCAATTCACTCCACGTACCTTCAGCGGGCACCAGCTCTCCGTTGGTGGGAGCCACCATGCAGAGCTTCTTGGCCGTGCTCAGGCCTCGGCTGTTGAGGAACACGGGCAGGTGGACGATGTTCCTCATGTAGTCATGGCCGTTGATGTTGGAGTCTCTCAGTACGCTGTTGAGGTTCTGGTTGATGGCTTTGATGATGATGTGGGGGTCGCTGGCAAAGATGGAGATGAAGGGTCCTTTGGAGAACAGCACCCTCACCTGCAGGGACGTTAGCCAACGGTTATCAGAGCAGGTGTGTCTGGCTGGTCCGTTGAGTCAGTTCGTTTTGACCAACCTAACTATCTACCGGGGCCAGGTCTCCATTGTGTCGAAACAGATCCTACCTTCATAATCCTAGTTTTATGATAAATTAAAAAAAAAAAATTAATAATGGAAATTGAGGTCCATTCTCCGGCATTGTTTTTTTGCTCTCACGATTTGATTTCCATAAAATCGAGGGTCAAGGGTCACAGTTCAACTTAGTTTTCAATTCAATCCGATATTAATAAGATGTTCCACAACACAATTTGATATATTTAGTTGGCTCCCAACCTTTCAGCATCCCATCTGACACGCATTACAAGAATATTTCACAGAACAAATTCAGTCGAATACAGTAATTTGATATTTCAATAGATTTTTGACTACAGTGCTATTTCATTGAAGGCTCCATAACTTCGAAACAGAGAACCAAGAAGAACATTTTCAAATCGATTCAGAAACTGAAACAGATTGTTAACAAAATAAGAAGTGTTTAAAAAGTAGACCTACGTTCCACCATTTATAGAGATAGCTAGATAGATAAGATACAATAAAACCCAACAAGGTCTAATGACTCCTCATCGTGGTTTCAGTCTGAGCAAAGCTCGCAAAAAAACAACCAACTCTAATGACCTGGAATGCTCAAAATACTAGTTTAACTTAATGAGTGATCCCAACAGCGCATGCGGCTGGGGGATTTCCACTGCGCTCAGTGAGGCTCATTGTCCAAGTGTCACAGGACATTGATTTGTGCGCCATACATTCACGGCTGCTTGGCCTCCTCACTCATGACAGCGGCAGCAGCCAAGAAATCTAAATTGTGTCAACTATGAATAGTACGGGAGATGATCATATCACGTACATTAACCCATCAAAATGAACAACAAATATTTTTGTTTAAAAACAGAGAAATAAACTAATTTGATTTGGCCATTTGTGCGTCTAAAAACAGCAGCAACAATAACAGCGGCGGCGGGCGGCCTTAAATAAAAGACGTTGAAGAGCGGCGCGGCCGAACACAGAGGGCGCTTTCATGGCGGCGCTGGGAGGTGCTTTCCGAGACGGGCAGATTACATTAGCACGCAGGAGGCCGCCGCTGCTCCAGGGAATTACTCCACCAAATAATAACATTTGGCTGCAGGAAATTCTATTACACCAGCTGGGAAGAGGAATCTGAACTTGGGCCCAGCTGTGGAGGCCGGTGCGTCCGACGCCGCGCACCGCAGCTCCGTGTGCAGGTGGAGGAAGTTAAGGCCATGTGACGGCCTCGCGACAATATGTCTTTTCAGTCGGTGGAATATTGAATAATCACATTCATTAGAATTATCTTGTCAGGTGGAGCTCTGCTGCATCCTGAGTACACACACACACACACACACGCACACGCACACCCACACCCACACGGATGTACCGTGTCAAGCATCTGCAGCACCCGGTCCTGCTCGCAGGCGTCCAGCCCGTCGATGATGACGGCCATGCGCGTCTGGTTCTGAGTGAAGCCGTCGATGGTCTTGGCCATCTTGGACATCAGCTCGACCTCATGCTTCAGGACCTGGCGCGGGGGAGAGAGGAAACATCCTTAGCAACTCAAGGTTCAAATTCTCAGGGTTAAAACCATGGGTTTTAGCCTATTTGTTAGCCGGCACGTACATTTTAACATTACCCCTGACCATTCCCCCGATGAAAGAATGATTTGAACCAAAATTAATCCTCCACGTGATACACGAAGGCTCTGTACCTTCATGAAGCCCTCGCTCTTCAGCTTGTGCAGGTTGTTGGCGGCGCTGTGCAGGCGTTTCCTCTGGGAGTTGAGCACGGAGTCGGCCACCTGCCACCAGGTCTTGCAGTTGAGCAGCAGGGCGAGCCCCACCACGCTGGCCATGGAGATCAGCACCGCATTCAGCGTCAGGTTCTCAGGGTCCACCTGGAGATCCGTGCAGCAACAGGACACGATGGATGACATTCAGCGCCAGAACCAGGCAGAGAGACAGCCAGGTGACTATGTCCGCATAGGGTTCCAACACTCTTCGAGATATATTTTTCCAGAAAATATTTCATGACCTGCACATCTTTAAATATTAAAAACACTGCCCACTCACATACTGTTGGTCTTAATTTACAAATTTCTGATGATCAGACCACTTCCCAGGGGAAACTGGGTGTGTGCACAACTGCTGATGTCAGCAGGTGTCATGTTGAACCAAAGAAGCAAATTTACATTTTATAAACAAATATAGTATTATATAATAAGGCATTATATAAATATAAATATTCTATATTAATATTCTAGAATGAATATTGTTGCACAAAAAAAATTGTGTTGCACATTTAAAAGTATAAAACATTTCTTTAACAACACAGAGAGGTGGTCAACCTTCTCTCTATTGGAAAAGACATCATTGACTTTCTTGTTGCCATTGCCCACCTTGAAGATAACAAGCAGGGCCATGCCGGTGATTAAGCAGCCAAGCGTCAATGCAAACAGCACAAATGATGGCACGCAGCAGGTCTTCTTCCACTTTTTATCTGGAGGGGTGGGAGGGTATAATTAGATATGTTGAGCTGCTTTCACACCCACGCATGCTTTAACACATGCACAAAAAAAAAAAAACGTAGATTGTCCTTGTCAGACGCATTTACACTCCGTGAAAATAATCTGCTTGGTTTAGACGAGGGGCGGAGCCTGGGTAGAGCGTGCAGGAGGCAGGACGTGACGCAATGATGCCGCCGAGTTTTACCGCGGACCCAAAATGGCGGACGAGGCTAAAGATTTATCAGTAGTTTGGCTTTTATTTGCGTTCATACTCCAGCTATTTGGACGTATGCACAATATAAACAAAAGAGTGGAAATGAATAATAAAGAAAGCAGAAATGAGTACACAGCAGCTACGCTCCGTGCACAAAGATCCGCACGAAGGTAAACAACTGGCGCATGATAGAGAAGTCATCAACACGTGACACGCCCACTCGCTCAATGTGAATGATCCGGACAATTACCTGCTCCGTTCAAACATACCACTCAATAGGACATTACCCGGACTTCGTACTAGGGTGCCGGCTGGGTAAAGTCCGGGTAATGTCCGGGTCAAATGATTTGGACATTTGCGTTCATACACACAGTTCCTCTGGGTAGTGTCTGGATAATTTCAGGTTTACAGTGCATGCGTGAAAGCAGCTTTAGATATTATTTAGCCCAAAACCAGTCTATATCATAGTTAGGGAGATAAATGTCAAACTAGGATCATTATTTTACATTCTCTAATGGTGCTAAAGTCTCTCAATGAAATACTGGCGAAGTTGAACTATTAATCATTTTGCTGGGGACCCCCTGGAAGGACCAGTAGGTTCCATGAAAGGTTTCGAAGTTTGATAACAACTTAAATAATGCTTACTATTTTAACCAGTTCTAAGTGAAGCAAGAACAATGGCTCCTTCCACTGAAATACAATATAGTGAATTTTGGGAGGTCTGTGCGTGTGTTTCTGTACTTTGAATCTCATCATTCTTGAAGACCCTGAAGAGCCTGGTCGCCATGAAGCCAAACTCCCTTTCGCAGGCGTCCGACAGTGTGGCTATCATCTCCGCCATGGAGGTTTCCCCGCCAACACTTGACAGGCGGTTGTAGTCGGTAAAAAGGAACCTGTAGGATTTATCATGGACAAGTCAGAACACGTGAGGAGGAGGCGTGAAACAGATTAATTATGTGGGTCAAGTAAGAGGCTTTGGGTTATAACAATGTTGACTCTATTAAATAAAATGTTTTCGTTTATTTGCCTTACTCTGACTTTGGGAACAATGATTGTAGCCATTGGATGCATATATGAGTGTGTGTGTGTGTGTGTGTGTGTGTGTGTGTATATCTATGATTAATCACAGGGTCACCTGACAGGAAGTGCGCGGGTGGTCTGCTCGGGGAGCTCAGGGGGATTAACAAACATGAGTTTGAGCAGCAGCTCCAGGTATCCGACCTGGCGGGCGAGCCAGGTGCTGATGACCCAGGCCCAGGTCCAGTTCTCACGCTCACGGCGGCTCCCAAAATACACTAACACTGGAGGGAAAACAACGGCAGTGTCAACACTCAGCAGACAATTCAATTGGAGAGCCAGAAAGGGAAAATTCACTTTACGCCCTTCATAGTGTTGATTTATGTCCTCTTTCAAAGGTGCGGCTTTGCTGACAAACAACTGTTTGTCCGCGCAGCAATATTTATAGCACCATTAGTTTTGGTATTCTTGTATAATGCTGCCCTCTAGTGAGATAAGTGTTTTTATGGAACCTGTTTTGAAAGAAGAAAACGCTGAAACCACAAATCCGCCACCTACACGCTCTTCTAGACCGGTGTTGCAATTACAGGAACAGTCTCTAGTCTCAGGCCCCTGTGCCGATAAATGTCTGTATAATTTAGTAAAGCACTTGATGACTCCCCCTGTGCACGGCATAGAAAAACTGAAATTCTCTCCAGATAGATCAACAAAGTTCCAACTAAATATTATTAGTTATTATAACTCCACTATTACTCTCACAACGATATTGCTATCTTACCATACTAGATATACAGTATATACATTTTACAATACAGCTATGCATATATCATAATATAGCAGCATGTTATACCTTACTACATCATATTTCAACATACTAATGCTACAAGTAGTATTATTATTATAGCCACGTATTGTTGCTATGTTGTATTGTTGCTATATACTATTTGTACTTCACTTCAGCATACCCTGCACCTGCCCATACTTTAGTGCTAGTTCCTGTTAACTCTTGTTTACATGTGTACCTAGATTTTATTTTATTTTTAATACATTTTTGGACTTTTCACCGTCACACCTGAATTTCCCCACTGCAGATCAATAGCAACATTTTATCTGATATAAGGATGCCGTCGTACCAAAGAAGATGTACAGCACAGCGAGGAGGCTGAGGGAGGTGGCGATGGCCAGCCGGGAGTCCACGGTGAAGCCGAGCACCAGGGCCACGGCACCGCACAGCAGCAAGGTGAGGAAGACCACGAGCCAGGAGAACTGGAAGAGAGGCTCGATCTGCTGCCCCGCAAACGTCTTCATCTCATCTGGGGACGGGAAGCAGGGGGCAGAGAGATGTGTGTCAGGGAAACATCCTCTGTGTTTTCTACGTTTTGAAAATGAAAATGTATAACACACTGAAACAATTAAAACCTGATATTTAAATTGTATTCCTTCAAAATGGATTTCATTTTTACCAAAGCTCTGAGAGGTAACGTTAAAAAAAAGACAAAGTTAGAAAGTTATCTTGTTTAAATGACTTTGTAAATAGTTAGAACAAATTACTGAAAATACATTTTTGAACAAGATAAACCTGGACATTGGCATAATGCTAATTCTCCGCACCAAATCATCTGAACAACTAATAGAGGCTTTCAATCCACCATCTGAAGGTGCAAGCAGTTGATTTCTGCCTAATCTGCTGAAATGCCTTATTATTATAAGCTTGAATGGACTTTTCACCTTCCCTCTCAGGGTTTCCATTAGTCTTGGGGCCGATATTTGATAATATGCCACGAGATGCAATATTTTCACAGTATGGAAATACGCCCCCCTCCCACCGCCGTCCGCCTGCTCGCACGTTACGTGAACGCCCACGCGCAACGTCTTAGTTGGAGTGGCATAAAGCGATCCGTGCTCCACAACCCAAGGGGTGTTTTTATTGTAGATGTATTTATTGTAACTGAATGAAACCAAAATTCGCCGAGCGCTACCACGAGAGAGTGTAAGCGCTTTCTCCATGGCCCTCGTACCAACCCCCTCCCATCAACAACGACGATAACATTGTTTATCGTGGCATTTGGGCGTGACTTCATCGCAATATAAAATTTGCCTGAGCCTAGTTTCCTCTGATTTCATCTGATTTCATCTGATTTATAATTTATTTCCAATCTCATCCTCCCCGATCTCACCCTCCAGTTTCTTGAGCAGGAAGGACTTGCCACTGCCCCACTGGGCGTACAGGCCCACGCAGATGGGCGGCTGCATGGTGGGCTCGCTCAGGATGTCTGCCAGGGCGCTGCTGTACAGGTCGTAGCCCAGCATGTCCCCGTCCGACTCGGACGGAGAGAGGTGCTCTGATGAGGAGAGAGAGAGCGAGAGAGAGAGAGAGTGGGACACAGAATGAGGACATGATGGAAGGAGGGGCGGGGCAGCGCAGACAGTGCAGCTTGTAGTCACTGGATTAACTCAAAAATCAGCTTTCATTTATCAAACCTATATCTTTTTCAAACGTTTCGTTTTGCCTGATTTTTTTATAATCGATTAAATAATGTGATTGTTATTAGGTATTGTGGGGGTTCTAGAAATGTAATCAAAGTGAAATGTGATACTTTAGTACTTAAGTACTAAAGTGTGACATGGTGATATAAATGAAAACAGCAATGTTGGTGTGTTATTAAATAATGTGAGGATTTTTTTACATATCAGTAAAATGTGTAAAAGTGCACATATTGCACAAAAAAACTGACATTGCAATATTTTTTTTTTTCTGCGATATATTTTACGATATGAAAAAATACAGGAATTTTAACCAGATTACGTGAATCGCTCTATTTGGAAAGAATTACTTATTCTATTATGACGGTGGTGATTGTAATTGTAGGGAACTGCATCTGCATAGAAAATAAAAATAATATTTTTATTCTTGGCAAATTACGTAAGGCTATTCATTCATAAAAATAAATACTACTCTTCTTGAAAGGAATGATCAACAGAAACAATTACAAAACAAAACTATTTAAATAAATGATAGAAAAATATCAGTTAAAAAATAAACATTTTGTGAATTCAAGCCAAACGGAGCGTTTGCTGCTTCTATCGCTATGTTGTAAATCAGCGGCGGAAGCTTTACAGTAATATCTTACGCCGCCACGGTGCTTTACGTTATCGGCACGTAGGAGTGATGTCAACAAACAATGTAGGAGTGATGTCAACAAACAATGTGGCCCTTCGGGAAATTACTATTTGGATGGATTATTACAACATCTGGCCGTCTGCTACCACGCCATGACAACATAAGGTGAGCAAGTCTGAAATATGCACACGTTGGGAACCGATAAGCAGAATGGAAATGCAAATGTCTTATCGAATCCCCGGCTCTCGAAAATTTGGAAAATAACCCTTAAATCGGAGTAAATGATGTTATATCACATGGACTTCTCTTGTAGGTTAGTCATGGAAAATGAGGAAAATTAGTTTTCCTTTTGTATGAAGCCGCAAAAAAGGTGTAGCATGCCATGTTTGAGTTAATTAGCATCCACATCGCACGTCCTAGGATGTGGCTATTGCGCATGCGCACATCACCATGACGACGCCGAAACGATATATCCTGCAGCCCAAGTCCAATTTATAACATTTTGGAAAGTTGTTCCAAAACGCAGTGTTAATACATAAAGCGTCATTCCAGCACTTTCTCCCATGTGAGCAGGACTCACTGGCTCCGAATATCTGGGTGAGGATGCTCTTCTGGTGGGTGCAGTCGATGTTGTAGGGCGTCTCGCCCGCCTTGTTGGGTCGGTACAGCAGGCGGCCATCTTTAGGGTTCCTCAGCAGCAGCTCGGCCAGCTTGCGGCTCCGCCCTCTGATGGCGATGTGGAGCGGCGTGTCTCCTTTCTGAAGGCGGAAAGGAGAGAGAACACATCACCGCATCTTGGATTCAAGTTCGACACTGTGAAGTAATACAAACTGTGGGGTGAAAAAGGGACAGGGTACCTTGTCGACGGCGGATACTTTGGCCCCTTTATCCAGCAGCAGCTCCACAATCTCTATGCTCCTCATCTTGGTGGCTTTGATAAGTGGAGTCTCTCCCTCCTGAAACACACGCTCGGTGGTCGGTGTCTCGTTTCGAGGGGAGACACACACACATAATACTTTGTTCTTTTTACGTGTAGCTTTGGTGTTCGGTCTTGTGTTGCTGGCTGTACCTTCGTGGAGCTCTCAGTGTCTGGGTTGCACTGCAGGATGTCTCTCACCATGGTGGCGTTGCCTTTCTCCACCCCCCAGTAGAGGGCGGTCTTTCCATCCTATTCCAAAAATGTTAATGGCACACCAAAAAAAAAAACGATTTATAAATGGCTCAGACATTATTACACTCGCTGACATAATAGAAAAAAGTCGCCAAACATTAGATGTATATTATAATCATTAAAGAGATGAATACGTTCTGCATTAATGACATGGATGATGTTTTTTTTCGTCTGTGAAAAGGGGTTGTATATGTTACGTTTAGGTACTCCTTGAGAAAACAAGCCATGTCAATTTCCTGAACCACTGAGCGTCAGCCAAAAGGTTGGCAAACCAAAGGTGGAGCGCCACATCACCCCAGCAGCTGGGGGCGGGCGGGGGAGGCGGCGCCTACCTGGCCTGTGACGTCAATATCGGCGTATTTGTTCAGCAGGGCTCTGACGATCTCCACATGACCCCCGCGCACTGCTCCAATCAGCACCGTCTCGCCGCTCTGAGACGCAGAGCGACACGCAGAGGTGAGACGTTTGACACGGGAGGGATGGGGAGGGGGGCAGGGGTAACACAAGGAAGAGAGAGACAGAAAAGGAAGAAAACGGCAACATGGGGAGAAATGCAGAAAGGTTTCATGAGCATCATTGTCGGGAAAACATACAAATATGTACAAACTCTTAAACCAGACATTTTTAACCCCACGTGGGGTAACTTTGTTTACACAGGGCCGTG
This sequence comes from Zeus faber, assembly GCF_960531495.2. Classification (NCBI taxonomy): domain Eukaryota; kingdom Metazoa; phylum Chordata; class Actinopteri; order Zeiformes; family Zeidae; genus Zeus; species Zeus faber. Next base: position 13,744,802 of record NC_137198.1, read on the forward strand.
GGACAGATATTTGTATATTTTATTGAGATATGTTTAACTATATATAATGGAAGATTACTTACCGCATTACGTTTTAGGAATCAGTTTGTTTCAGTTAGTGAGTCAAGTAGAAATTAGGCAGACATTGTGTTCAGTCTAGAACGCATTGTGCTTAATCACCGGCTGCGTTGCATTGATATTTCACTGCATATATGTATGGAAGTATGTGTATGTATGTGTATGCATGTGATGAATAAACCTATTGAATCTTGAAACTTGTAATATCTATATAATTATATATATTTAAAAAAGTGGAAAATGCAAACATTTTGACTACTAATGCACTTTCAGTACATACTTTTTTGCCTCAACCTGTTGCTTCTTGACCTAAATAGAATGTATATGTTCCAAAATATTAATACAATTATTAGTAAAAATTATTATTAATAATAATAATAATAATAATACTAATAATAATAATTATTATTATTATTATTATTATTATTATTATTATTATTATTATTATTATAATTATAATAATAATAAAAGGAAAAGAAAAATAAAAATGTGTCACATAATTGCTGTAGTTGCACGAATTTGGGGACCTAACGAGGATGAGAAGCCCTGGTCTAAGCAGGTTCAGGGCTGGTGGATGTGGCCACCTCACCCTGTCGGGGATGTTGACGTAGGTGCCGGCATCCAACAGGTCCTGCACGATCTCCGTGTGTCCCTCCTTGGCGGCGATGGCCAGAGCCGTGTTGCCGTCCTTGTCCGTCATGTTGACGTTAGGGTTCCTCTTCAGCAGCTCTTTGACAACCTCGGTGGAGCCGCCCTTCACGGCCACGATCAGAGCCGTCATTGAGTTCTGGAAAAACAGGGGGAAGCATTTTGAGGATGACGCGGACGCAACGGGACGCGGTGCTGAAGGAAAACCTGCACTTCATCAACAGGGCTGGCGGCGCTAGGAACAGCACCGGCTCAGAGGCTACGCGGTTCAGTCCTGCGTTATTTGGCAGGTGATCTTTCCATAGTGGGTTGTGGAGGGAAAACAAAAACCTTTCAGAATCTTTAATGGCTGTCTTTTGCTACTGAAAGAATATGCGACTTACGGCCCCTTCCTGGTCCACATCAGCTCCGTTGGCCAACAGGTGACTCACACTCTCATAGTGACCCTTCCTGGCCGCCCAGATCAGCGGAGTGGTGCCGTACTAAGGACAGAACAAAACATTGTCTTCAGACTCCAGGCATAATTCATCCTGAGCTCGAATCTTTCACAATCTAAAAGCTTATTTTTGCCCGGAGAGCAGAGAGAGCTCCATCCATACTCAGCAGAGAACACAAGACACTGGGACATAATACGTACAATAAGACTCTTGTCTGCGTTCAGTATCACATCAGCCCTTTTATAACAACACCTATATTCCAGGTGGTTCACAAGCTCCTCGCCTCACTCCCTAAAACACCTTTACCTTGTCCGAGCAGTTGACCTTGGCTCCGTGCTGCAGCAGGAGATGGACAATCTCGCCATGGCCTCGGCCGGCTGCCCAGATGATGGGGTAGACGCTGTACTGCTGGGACAGAGGACAGGGGTGAGCTAATGACCGGTGTCAGGCCTGCGGGGTGTACACGTGTCTAGAATCACCTCTGACAACCAGAAACAGCGGATGGCCGGGGTTGTTAAGGCAGCACCCGGGCCACACAGTTATAGCTTTGTTTGTCTGTTTTTGGAATCAACAAACCTAAAGCAGATATCTGCCAGTATCAGAGTGCCATGGAGGAAGCGTTTTTTGAATGTTACAAGACATGAAAACTGGAGTGAATCAGTGAGTGGTGTGACAGTGCTGCAGTACCTGACCAGTGATGTTCGGGTTGGCTCCTTTCTCCAGCAGCAGCTGGGCCACCACAGTGCGGCCCTTGTAGGCCGCCCACATGAGAGCGCTCCAACCCCCCTGCAGGAGAGACAGACAGTCTGATAAGCATGGTGGACATATTTTATCAGTTATAAATGGACTTTTATAGCCAGTTGTGAATAGGTAAATATTAGGACTGGGTATTGGCCAGGAGCTCACGATTCAATTTGATTTTGATAGACAGGGTCATCATTTGATTCAATATGATATTGATGAGATAGCTTACAATACCATTCTACAATTTCAAATTTTGACATTTTAACATTATGAGAATTGCAACCAACTTTTCAATGTATCTACTAAATGAATCGATTCATCGATCCATTTATGACAATACTGGCATTTAATTTAAGTTGAAACTGGTTGTTTGTCCTCCAAACATGGTATTGATACTATAATTTTCAATCATTCTGAAATTTAATCAATAGTATTGAATTGTATCAGAGTATCTTTTTTTTTACCCAGCTCTTTGTGATAATGGGCATATTTGGTGGAAAAGTTAATTTACTGTAACACAGAATGATAGGTTTTAATATTAATAGTAATATGTAGTTCCCTCATTATCTATTATGTTCTGCAGAAAATGTGACACCTGTGCATTTGAATAAATCCACTGTGGTCACTGGATGGCTTATAAAACGGTGACTACTACATGCAATTCAATATTTGATTCTCCCCGAAGAGTCCTTTACATTCCCCGAGAACATTTCCAGAAATCACAGCACTACATTACAACCTCAACATCCACAAGCATCCACAACAAAAAAAAGTCCAAACAATATGAGCAGATGTTGGCCGAGTCGGTGTATTTATAGTTGGTTTGACACACTTTGCAGTGAGCCAGCAGCGGTATCGCACACAGTGGTTGGTATAATCCCGTCATAACAGGCTTGACAGGCTGCGACCTGCGTGGCTGAGACACACCCAACGTTGACATGACTCACAATCTGCTTCCTTGAATTACCACACGTCGAGCGTCAAGCATCAAGTGCTAAGCATCAAGTGTCAAGCATCAAGCCCTATTTGCGAATCATCCTTCAGCAAGTACCGTGAAAAGTGCTCTAAATTTAATCCACAACTACAAGCCACCAAGACTGCCCTTTATTTATTCACCAAAATTGGTCAAATTATCAACAGTCCACTGGTAGTGGAGTGGGCTGAGTACAAAAAGCTCTGTATCAAATAAATAATAAATAATGAGACGCTGATGAATCATCCCGCCCAGTACGCAGAGCAAACCAGACGTCATTTATAATGTCATTTCTACGACAGAGAGAGTGTAATGTCATTCCGTGTCCATTTCAAGGCTAATGGATAATTCACTTCAACTCAGCCAGGACGGAGGACGTTACACAGGATTAGGACGGCTGGATGGCTGCGGTACCGGATAAAAAGGTCGTTTTTTTTTCTTCTTAAAACTTAAACTAAAAAAAGTTCATAAATATGTGTTTACAACTTGAGGGAACCTGATGTGAGGGCAGCTTTAAACATCAACTAAGCAACTATTCCTATCCCTCCCCTGAAGGTCTTGTCAGGATACATAATGGGATTCTTTGCCACCTTATCACTGTCTAGCAATGTATTTAACACAGTTTCAAAAGGCCAAGAGTTTGCTGACAGATGCAGAAACTCAGTTTAGGAGAAGCTAAAATTGTAATTGTAGATCGGTATGGGGCCACGCCCCAGTGCATACTGGTTCAGTGGTTTACTGCTCACACTAGGGCTCTAGATCGAATTGCTCACGATACGGTAACATATTGACATTTGAGAATCGCTAACTTTTACGGTATTACCATCTGACATGCATAACAAACATATTTCACAAAACGAATTCAGTCTAACACAGAAATCAAATATTTTAATTCATTTGTCACTGTGGTGGTATTTAATTTAAACGGATAATATTTGCTTGACTTCCGAGCAAAGTATCGGTATTACAATTTTCCAATTGACAGTACAGATTTTTATTCAACCCAGCCCTAGCCTCCAGTATGCTCTCTCTCTCCGTTGTCTCACCATGTCTCGGTGCTCCAGGTTGGCATTGTTCTCCAGCAGCTCATTCACCACCTCGATGTGTCCCTCCTTGGCCGCCGAGATCAGCGCCGTCCAGCTGTCCTGCACGCAGAGACAAACGGTTACGGCGGAACGTCCCATTAGATGCCAGACCCCGAAGACAGCCGCAAGACAAGGATGGTCGGTAGGTCTGTCGTTCTGTCGATCCGTAGGTCTGTAGGTCTGTCGTTCTGAGGTCTGTAGGTCTGGCGTTCTGAAGTTCTGTCGTTCTGTAGGTCTGTGGCTGTACCTACCAGCTGGTCATACCAGGTGCTCATGGAGCGTGTAGCTGTCTCAGAGAAGACAAAGAAAGAACGCCTCTATCGTTCTTTTCTCTCTCTGGTTTTAGAGCAAGTGCAAGTGTGTGTGAGAGTAAGCGTGTGATGCATGTGTAATAGCGGGCTGTGCGTGTGTGTGTCTGTGTCTGTGTGAGGTGTGATGTGGCCAGAGGGTGTATCCTGTCATTTACTCATGGACGCTAAGGATAAAGTATGCAAGAGGTGGTTATTATGGTTCACAGGGGCCCATAACAGTGATGTGCTTAGTGGACGCATGGTGAGTTAAATGGGAAGGCGAGGTGAGGCCAGCAGGTCAGGCAGCGTGTGGAGGGAATGGAGAGTAATGTTGCCCTTTACCCTGACTCTCTGTAAGTTCACTGGGTGAAACATGGCCGGTGATTGTTTTTGTGCTTTATTTACCCAACCAAAAATATATTAACCATCTAAAATTCCAGAAATTGTTTTTGATAATGTGAAAACCACCACCTCCATTTGTTAAAATAAATATTTATTAAATAATATGTAGACATACACAGATCAGCCACAGCATTACTTAGCACCACTAATAACCACTAATATTGTGTAGTTGCTCCTCGTGCCGCCAAAACAGCTCTGACCTGTTGAGGCATGGACTCTACAAGACCTCTGAAGGTGTCCTGTGGTGTCTGGCACCAAGACGTTAGCAGCCGATCCTTTAAGTCCTGTCAGATGTGAGGTGGGGCCCCATGGATCAGGCTTGTTGTTCCAGCACATCCCACAGATGCTCCATCGGATCAGGCCCTAACCCCGCCCATCCACATGATGTAGAAGAAAACGTGATTCATCAGACCAGGCCACCTTCTTCCATTGCTCCATGGTCCAGTTCTGATGCTCACGTGCCCATTGTAGGAGCATTTGGTGGTGGACAGAGGTCAGCATGGGCACTCTGATCGGTCTGTGGCTACGCAGCCCCATACACAGCAAACTGTGATGCACTGTGTGTTCTGACACCTTTTTATCACAGCAGCATTAACTTTTTAGCAATTTGTGCCTACCGTAGCTTTTCTGAGGAATCAGACCAGATGCGCTAGACTTCACTCCCCACGCGCTTCAACTAGCCTATGGCCCTGTCGGCAGTTCACCAGTTGTTCTTCCTTGGACCACATTTGGTAGGTACCAACCACTGCATACCGGGAACACCCCACAAGAGCTGTTGTTTTGGAGATGCTCTGACCCAGTCGTCTAGCCATCACAATGTGGCCTTTGTCAAAGTGGCTCAGATCCTTACGCTTGCCCATTTTTCCTGCTTCCAACACATCAACTTCAAGAACTGACTGTTCACTTGCTGCCTCATATATCCCAGCCCTTGACAGGTGCCATTGGAACGAGATGAGCAATGTTATTCACTTCACCTGTCACTGGTTTTAATGTTGTGGCTGATCAGTGTAGAAATGACAACAAAACATACATAAGCAGCAACATAAGCACTTTAGTGTGGTCAAGTTGCCTATGCATTCCAGGGTTAAGAAATCTCATCATTTGTGTGTGTGTGTGTGTGTGTGTTTACCACATCATCCAAGTTAACATTGGCTCCTCTCCTAATGAGCTCCTGTACGATCTCCAAATTGCCCTGCTCTGCGGCCACCATCAGGGGGGTCTGCCCGTTCTGGAGAGTAGAGAGGGAGGGAGAGATTTCTTTGTGTGATTTCAGGGTTTTACCACAGAATCCTCCTTCATTGTTAACGTTGTACAAAATCGAATTATTGGCATACATGAATATATGGCAAAGAGTATGGCAAATACAAAAAGATAACTATTCCTCATCACATACCACTCAAAGAAAAGATACATTGCTTTTTCAAATTACATTTGAATATATTTGCGTTGCTCTCGTTCTATCTCCCCTACTGTCCATTATCGAGACAATTTTCTTATTAGAACACATTGAACGCTAATATATGGTGTAAACGGGCACTAAGCTGAATATTAATGGCAGCTACAGCTACATAAGGGCAAAAATATTATGCAGCAGTCACCAAGTCTTTACTAATCCAAAGGTGCCAAAAATATCATTTTCTCAACATTCCTTCTTTGTAAGTCATCAGAGAAGTTATCGAGACATGGATTGTAATCTTCAAATCATGATAAACACCAGTCTTAAATTCAGCTAGCAGTGTAGATCACCGTAATGTGACAAGCAGCAATCTTCCTATGAGCTACATACACTATGTGGCATCATCGTGAGACATTGGCAGCTAGGGTGTGTGTAAAACCTTGTACCCACAACTATACTTAAATAACTTCATTCATGTGTGACATCTTTTAATCAGGCACACATCAGTGAAACACTATAGGCTCAGATCAGAGGCAGGGCTCTCAAACGTGCAGAAGGTTTGAACGTTGCTTCATTCTTTGCTTATTTTAACGGTCACATAGTTGATGGAGCACATCCCTCTAGTATAGGGTCAGGGTTAGGGTTACTCTCTGATGGAGTCCATGGACGGACACCGAACAGGACGGTTGTGTACATATTTTGCATGTTTTGACTCACATCGCTCCTGCTGTCCACCTCTCTGAACTTGTCCAGGTGGGCTTTTATGGCGGGCAGGTTCTCCTCCTCCACATAGCTGAAGAGACTCTGGATGGTCAGAGTGGTCATCTTAAGAGAGGAGGTGGTATCCATGGCTGGTAGCTAACCACACCCCTGTGAGGGAAGAGGATAAACAGATCAGCATAACACAGAAGGCACTTCGCCATGGAGGGAAAAAGAGGGAAGCCAACGCGAGGGAAAGAAAGGGAGGCTTGTGGATTTAAACCACGTTACATAAGGTGTATCGACCCATTACCACATTTAAAATATGGGCTTTTTAATTTAAAAAATAAAAAGGCCCATAAAATATAGATTGAACCCTATGTTGGAGGATTTCATTTGGTTTCACTGGGTCTCATTAACAGAACATAAAATAAAGCAAAATGAAGGGTTTAAAGGCAAAAAAAGAAAAAAGTTCACGCAAATTTCGTACATCGTATCCAGTCCGCGTCTACTCATGCAGAAAACAGCAGATGACGTTTCTCCGCCACTATAATGAAGGTTGAGCGGTCACAACGATTGGATTAAGAAAACGAAACAGATGATCAAATGACAGAGAAAGGGAATGCAAAGCCTTAAACTTTCATCCTTTGAGAAGATTGAGATAATTAGTGTACTCAGCTGTGGGCCCCAATTATATTATCAGAAGCCCTGCCTCTACCAATTTCTTCGCAAGGGAACTACTATAAAAACAACCATAACTTATTTTAGATACTGAGGCCGTTCATTGAAAACACAGAAAATAGCTATTTCGCTCTAATAGGCAGAAAGAGAAATGTTGATTTAAAGGATACAAGTCTAGATCATAAAATTAATTAATGTCTGGGCTTCTGCCCCAAATAATGTTAGGTATTTTGAATAAAACAGAATAATCCCAGACATCAACTAAACTAAACAATACAACTAAACATTACGGGCTGCTCCCCTAAATATAGCTGCAGGCAGCAATACACAGGGTCCATTATCGACACCAATTACAAATATTTGAGTTCCAATGGAACGTCGCATCAAATCGTGCTGTCGCTTGACTTTACAACAGCATTACGTCTAAAACAAGTACAACTTTCAGAGTTTCCATCGAACGCAGCATCGGCTCACCCAGTTTGTCACGACGATGAGTCTACACCACGCACTAGTGATGTAACGTTATATAGTTTTAAGGTATACCACAGTTGTAAAAAAACAGGAAAAAAATGATAACTAACGTACTACTGCACGTAAACTAGAAACCCCCCCATTAACCACAAATAATACAGTATGTTCACTTACTGGAGCTCTTGCATACTGTACATTTCACAGCGCATGCAGGGGGCAGGTTTACAAAGATAATAGAGCTGGGGACTAATGACACAAATTACAGTTTTCTCAGTTCTCCTGGAATGCAGCATCACTTTGTACCTACACAGATTACAGTTCTGCCAAGTTCCTGTGAAATGCAGCATCACTTCCTACCGACACTTAATTAAAGGCCCTTTCTCAATCTGCGTTCTTGTCTGTACTTGTGTTATTGTGGACTTGTGAAACGTCATCAGTCGCAGCCCAAGTACTGTTACAATTCAAAGTACGCATCAAGCCAAGTCCAGTCCAAATGCCCAGATGTGGACTTGCTCCGCCCATTTTATCGAGGATGCATCGGTGGTGACTTGTGTGGACTTGGGACAGCCAAGTATCCCAGAATGCATTTCGCAGAATGACCGTCCTGCGTCCTCTCGTCCCCGGGAGTCTGTACTCCCGAGTCGAATTTGCCAAGTCTGAACTACCAAGCCCGCAAGTCCAGACTTTGCGTACTTGGTATTGAGAAACGGCTACAGTTTTCTGAATTCCCATGGAATGCAACATCACTTCCTGCTGTCTCTCGTCTCGACCCAATACAAACTTGGGGAGCTTTCTTAACTTTTGATTTCCTGGGCAAGAGCACACACCTTTTGTAAACACACAACTTTTGCGCCACCACAGACCTTCGCATAGGTCACACAGAGCAACCAATATATACACCAATTGAGTTTAGAACGCAGTGCAGTGCATCCTATGTAAAAGCCCCATCAGAGTCATACCCTGCAGATATACCAAATTGGATGATGATGTCACAAAGCTGCGCTCCACTACATCCATAACTCCTCCTACAGATATGGTCCGATGTGGATCAGGACCGCGGAGTGTGTGAACTCCTCCAGGTACAATTCTCATTCATTCGAGTCTATGGGTTCCACGGTCTCTGAGTGGCAGGCACTTTCAGCCAGGGAATGGCTAGAAAACTACTACTTCTAAAACGACTAATAAAAATCTGAACGACAACAATAGGGTTCCCCTGAATAGTAATAGTGAAACACAGATTTTAAAGGTCACCACTTGTGAAAAACTCACTTTTTCAGTGCTTGTTCAGATACATTTGGGTCTCTGATGGGCCTACTAACACACAAACTGTGAATTAAGACAACCCAGTCTTTTTTTTTGGGAAGCCTAGTAGTATCTCCACTCAGGTCTTGAAAGGTAATTCAAGCTGTGGGTTGAAAAGTTACTAGCGTTATTTGATGCAGGATCCAGAATAATGTTTACGGTATTTGTTTGTTAGCTGAATGTCTGTAAGATGAACTTCATCTTATCAACACTCTTATAAATAATGGGAGAGTAAAATGAGAGAATGGGTGGTGATGTTCCCAGAGTGTTTCTTTACTGACTTGCCGTGAATCACGGAAGCCGTTTCACCTATGACCTCGTCCAGCATGTAGCCTTAGTGGGGCGTGGGGAGCAGCAGCTCATTTGCATTTAAAGCTACACACAATGAAACATCCCATTGAGAAAAGGACTGAAAAAGAGGGGTATAATGTAGAGGCATGCTAGAATGGCTAGAATGCATAATCTGACTGGTATTTTCAGCAAAAAAAAAAATGACATGTTTTGGGGACCTCATAACTTGTTAAAATGGAGTACAAGTAGTGACCTTTAAAAACCTGTGTGCTTGTTATTTTCAGGTTATGACTGTGATCAAGATCACATGGAAAATTGGACTGGACTATGACGGAGATCCAAAAATAAAACTGGGAACTGGAAAACTGGAACTCAGCTACATCAAGTTACAGTGGAACCACTTTGCAAAGTAGGCTACAAGTGCATGAACACAGTATTACATCAGATGCCCCTATAGGTATCTGTACATCGCTAGCACAGAATAGGCTTGGGCAGATTTACGATCGGCGACCGACTCCGTCCCTCGGCAAGCGACTCATTATACACTGATGACAGACGTTTTTTTCTATGTCTTATATCCAATAGGAAAAGTCGGAGCATTGAAACGGTGTAAGTGCAGTTTACTGTGTTCTGAAACTGGAGCAGAGGAGAGGGAGAGGGGGAGAAAGGGGGCGGAGGCTCTCCCCCTCTCCGCTCAGAGCTGTTGGGTAACCACTGGTTATCGGGTCTCATCGGGTGCAAGGTTTATGAGGTGTTCCTCATGAATGTATCTTGCTCGGACAATCTGCTACCTCAATGCCCGTTCACACCTCAAAGAAAACACGCCTGATAAAAAAGGGCACCATGAGGTCCATGGGGCAGGGCCCCCCCTGCACGTACCTGCCGCTCAATATGCAAAGGTTGTGATTATAATATAGCAATATATAATATAATCTCATAGAGAAAGGTTTAGATTTATTTTATTTCCTTAGTGTGGCAGTTTTGCCCACCACAAGCCACCCAAGTGGCGTTTCCAGGGCCCTCCGACACAGAGACACAGAAGACTATGGGATGTAGACATTGCAGAGAGGCGGCTAGGTGGAATTAGGCAGAAGCAGATGGAACATGTCATGACTCCTATCCTAAGTGTGTGTGAGATGGGGGTTTTAACACGCTGCTCGGTGGCCCAACCAATGAGCAACTGGTATGCAGCCACCCTGACCCAATCACCTAGATCCAGGTCAGGTGTGGCTGCTCAAACCATCCCATCCACATCACACTTAGTTTCTTACTTGGATGGAAATTAAAAACGTAAACCTAATTCAGAGAATTGGAGTGGAGTGTTTGTTTGTTTCTCTTCCAGACAGCGGTGCGCACCGGCTCCTGTGCCTGTGTTTTTATTTTAGATCTATTTATTTTCCTTTCCTACATGTATGAAACTACATTTATAAACACAACTGAGTTAAGGGGACTGTCCCGCTCTGTACTGTTCCAAAAAAACTGTGCCCCCCCCCCACAGCGGGGACGCAAGTCTCCCTGTTGCTTTGGGACTTAACTTAGTAAAAACTGGACGCTTTTGTGTAAATACTTTACTTCGAAATAATAAATCCTGCACTTCCGAAAGGGGAAGACTGTATTTGCCACATAACATCACGTTCTATGTTCTCTGCTCTCCAGCATTCGTGATTGGAATTTTGCACGATCGCCCAAGCCTAGTATAGATACAAAATGAATCTGTAGATATGTACACCGATCAGCCACATTAAAACCATCACTAATAACGGCTAATATTGTGGAGCTCCCCCTTGTGCCGCCAGCAGCACAGCAACAGCTGTGACCCGTGCAGGCATGGACTCCACAAGACCTCTGAAGGTGTCCTGTGGTATCTGGCACCAAGACGTTAGCAGCAGATCCTTTAAGTCCTGTAAATTGTGAAGGGGGGGCCCCCATGGATCGTGCTTTTTGTTCCAGCACATCCCACAGATGCTCGATGGGATCGGACTAGGGTTGCCATGGTTATTAATGTTACCGGTGTGACACGGTGGTCGGGCGTACACCAATTACATTACTTGCCCACCGCCACCACCGTTGTTTTGCTTTTTTTTTTTTTTTCATAACTCCGTGCCCCCTCCCCCATTGAAAAATGTCCAGTGTTACCGGAAACACCAGTGTTGTCATGGGTTTATTCCTCAAAAGGAAACAAAACTTCTGTTTTTTGTCCTTCTGTTATTTACCCCTGTGGGAAATGCAGTCTGATTGAGGTGAAAGGTCGGACTTCTGGCAGGTACTCCAATCAGAATATCTGCATTTTTGAAGCAATCTGAGGATTTGTTCTCTTCTTACCATCACATGTCAAATAATTAGATCACCCCAGTGCTCAAGCTGTACAATGGCGGCTTTGCTCTGTCTGAGGATGCAGACAATCAATAAAAAGTCCATTCATTATTCATCAGGTCTGGCTCTGGAGCCAGACCTGTGTCCTGCCATAGGTCTAGCACTCCCATCTGCCAAAACATAAAACCATCCTAATCGGCATGGCGCCATGGCGCAATGGCTTTGGCTTTAAAACCACTCAACATCCTGTTCATTTTACCAGCACAGAACCTAAACCGAAGACAATCAAAGATTTTAACAAATTTGGCTGTTAAGCTGATAGCAAATTTGCCTTACTGTCTTTTCAATCGCAATCACTCAAAGATGTCCAACAATAGATGTCAATATATTATTTCCTTCAGATGGCTGTCGTCGTTAGAAGCATGGAGACCAAATCCTTTGTTTACAATAGAAGCAATAGGAGACTGTTGACACACCCTCTTCAACTCCTGTGTCCAGGCAGTCACTTTCAGCACAATGGCTGGATAAGACAGCGGAGGAAAACCCACCAGAAAAACTCTAGGATAGTATCTCTTGAGAATTGATTATAAGGCAGAAAAAGCACACAATCTACAACAAAAAAAAATACAGCAACCAGAAACAAAAACACATAAAAACGCCTATAGCTGAAGTAAAAAGTCATGCCAGGAAACGGTGACAGCAGTAATATGGAAGAAAACACCCTCATTGGCAGAAAGAGAGCCTCTTACCTTTGTGTAGCCCAAAATTGTTTTTGCTTATTAAAATACTGTTTTCCCTTCCAACCTTTATCCCTTCCTCACGCTCGCATAGTGAGTATCAACAAGCACTACTCAGCTTCCGAGCACAGCATCCCCCTTGACTCAGGGCTGAATATTAAATGAGGGGACGGGCTACACCCATCTTGCTCCAACACAATAGACACACGACCACATTAGCATTTGCTGGAGGCTCTGGAGGGGCGCCAGTGGGTGAATGAAGCGGAAAAGGGGAGAGATAATTGAGACATTGGCCTCGTTCAGGATGTTTCAATTTGATGGATAGAGCAAGACATTTCCAAAGGATTAACATATTCAATATGATCAATGGTATCACGATTGTTTACATTTTGAATATGAATTGGTTATACAGAAATAATGTGTTAATTATTTCTTTTTTGGGTTTGATGAGAATTGCCTTTGTTCTATTTTCTAATTGTATTGCTTTATTGTTATAGCCTATTTGTTCTCATGTGAGCTGCTGTAACCTCCGGGGATGAATAAAGCATCCATCCGTCCATCCATCCATCCATCCATCCGTCCATCCATCCATCCATCCGTCCATCGGTCCGTCCGTCCGGCCATCCATCCATCCATCCATCCATCCATCCATGCATGATAATAAGGCCATCACCCTCTGCCTTCGGTTTGAGAGAGAAACCACGAAAGCTGACATTCAGGTAGAACAAATCATAAGGCATCTAATATGAAATGAATACCCTTTGCATTTCACAAACAGCCCCGATTCTAGTTAGGATCGAGTGAATGAAAACTTAAATGCTCAACCAAGTGGACTTTTCAAACGACAGGAAGGGTAAACAATACATTGTGGCGTACCAAGCCAACTTTTCATGGGACACATTGTGAATCTGCCGTTCCCATCGTCTAAAAACACAAACAAAACAACAACAACAAAAAACATTGCCTTTGTTACACGAAACTACTTTGAAGCAATTGAAAGTGTCTGTATTTAGAGTTATTTGAGAGTTACGTGAGAAACGCTTGGCGTAGCTGAAGACTAACACGTCAAAGAGAAATAAGGTTGAAAATGTGTCCTTGATGAATGACCATGCCAAACTGACGACCCAGAACGGAAAGTGTAGTAGATAGAGTATTCGATGTATGTATTTTCTGATCGAATGCATCTGATTTTACAATTATAATGAAGGAATCGTGTATTAATTACAATCATTACGATTAGCTTACCTTGCATGAATCTAAGGCATGAATAAATGGGTTGTTGTTATTGATTATATTGGTTGTCAAAATGAGATACAGATCCGTGCACTTGTCCCTTTCCATCAGCCATGCGGGTGGAAAACTGCTGGAGATTGAATTTCTTGTGCTTTCAAGCGTTGGGTCACTGGAGAAGCAGCTGAGGTTGCGACAGACGCAGACGCGCACGCACGCACGCACGCACGCACACACACACACACACACACACACACACACACACACACACACACACACACAAGTTTCTATGTTTTGGGTATAATGTGAATATACATACGTACTAATTGATTCGAGTGAGTAAGAGTTGTTCACTTCAACGTCAGCGATAGAGCGGCCTCCAGCCAGGGCACCGCGGCACAGAACACGACATAAATAAAACTGTGGCCACACGCCTCTGACGTCACCCGGAAGCGTCATCTCAACGTTAGCGAAAGCTAAACTTTACGACAGCTAACATGCTAGCCGCTAGCCCACGTCAAAGCGCCCGGTACGGTTGATTTGACCCAAACTAATTGGAACGGAAAATACAACTGTACCTGTTGCGTGGGGATTGGGTAGAAGAGAAAAAAAACCTAAAAAAAACAGAAGTGAGAAACCCCTGTTCACGGGGCTGCTCCCCTGTCTTGCTGCCGACGCGGGGGTGTCGTCATGATCGTGAGCGTGATGTTTTCTCACCGTGGAAGTGTGTTTACTGTGGAACTTTCCCCTCTGGGCGAACGGTACAGTAACCTGAAGCCCCACCCCTCCCCCCGTGCTACGGTGGGTGCGTTGAAATACGTATATCAATTAAAAATAATAATAATAATAATAATAATAATGACTAATTATTACAACGATAAACACCACGAATCAACGACACTACAAAGAAGTCAGCGTGACCATAAATTAATACCACCCTGAATAATACCACAAAATCAGAAATCAACCACTTCCCCCGGGGGATTATTATTATTATTATTATTATTATTATTATTATTATTATTAATAATAATAATAATAATAATAATAATAATAATAATAATAGTAACAATCTTTTTTTTTATAATAGACAACTCTGTATTAAGGTAAGTGCAGAAGTTTAAAAAAAAAATGCACAAATATATAATTTTGTAAACCATTTACAAATAAATGTAGCGTAACGTGTATGTTATGAAAAATATTTTCCTGTTAATTTTTTTTTGTTTTATCGTTCGGATTTTTTTTTTTTTTAATGAAACGTATTAAAACACATTTTTGCGGTTGGTTCAACTTGCTGCTTGGGAGGGGTTGGAGCGGATCCCGGAGCGGGCTGAGGAGTGGACTTTCATTGAGGGGGTTGGAGCGGATGCATGGAGTGACGTTTGGAGTGGAGTGGACTCACTGCGCCAGTGATCTTGAATGATAGGTACGTGTACATGTGTTGTTGTTACGCACACCGGCCAATAGGTGGCGCATTTTAACCACACTGCTTCTGAAATATAAAAATATGATTTGTTTTTTTATAAAGTAACACGATTATATTCCAAATGTAATTAAGTAAAAAAAAGTATAGATATTTCTTTTGAAATGTAGCGGAGTAAAAGCCAAAAGTCTCTATTATCTTTGCGAAATAGCGCTCGGATAAATTCCATTGTAGGGTACAATGTATTGTGAAAAACAACAAAAAAAAACAAAAACGTACAAATTGTGAAAATAGCGTTTAAAAATAATTTCTCTTTATTCAACCACATAAATCAGATTTGTTTTCAAAATCAACTGCGATACAAATATTTCCATATTTTTTTCCTCTCTTGACACAAAAATAACAATTGTTACACATATATACAGTAGTGACACAGCCCCACGCACACGCACGCACGCACACACGCGCGCGCACACACACACACACACACATACACACGGACACATAAAACATAACGTGCCATTTATGATTTGGCACTTTGGACGTATGGAGCAGTTTGCATTGGTCTGCTGGTTCGGGAGGCCATGCAGTGCAACGTTTGCTGTGTTAGTTCCCGGTCGGGCGGCGTCCCTTTTCTTTTAGTCAAACAAATGTTCACCCGGGGTTTCTGGCTACAAATATAGAAAGAGTACTGTAAACCACACAAACATCTCACAATGACATGGACGCACATCAACACGTGTGTGGAGGGAGGATGTAAGTTCGACTTGTTTTTGGAGGGAAAACATTGGTCCATGTTTAAAAAAATAAATAAATAAAATCGCCTCAGATTCTGTGTCATCGTTGTCATCGTCGTTGTTACGTTACACAAATGCCGACTCAAGTAAATGTGTTTATAATGTTAAACGATAAAAAAAAAGTACACATTTTAAATGTAGTATATCATTTGTGCTTAAAGGACCCTCATCTATTTCCTGTTCAGAGATTGGTAAAGAAAAAAAGAAGACTACTGACAACCACGAGACGCCTCCGCACCACATGTCCACTCACATACGTCACTTGGTCAGTGACAAAGGGGGGAATCAGTGTCTCGTGTCCAATGCGGTGAAACAACTTTAAAAACTCCCCCACGTCCTCCGTGCTGTTTCACAGAGGCAGGAAGCACAACCCAGCCCAGCGCCCTAGAGCCTGCATCGCACCTAAAATGACAAAACGACGGGAGCAAAGCAGAACTCCCCTCGTCCCTTCACTCTGTCCCGACAGTGTGACCGGATGTGACGCTGGGCAAGTGTTAATTGGAACTTGGCCTAAAACTGAGTCAATAAGTCCAAGTATTATAAAATAATTACATTCACATTCACTATCGATATTGATTTTTTCTATCAAAATGAATTGTGTGTATTTTATATTTTCTGTTCACAGTTTGGCAAACACAATATAACGGGAGTTTTAGCCGGTCGTTCAAGGAAAATGATAAATGTCCAGCTGATGTCGTAACGGAGAACTGCTCTCAGGCGATTACGCATGCGGGGTGAAGCGGGCTTGAGCCTGCGGCGTCCGTACAAAACGGCGAACGCGTCTCTCGAAGGGAAGTGAACGCAGCTGTGCAACACAGAGTTCAAAGTCGCGGCGAAGCGTCAAATGTTCAAATTTGTGATTATTATTGCTGCCGGGGGCGTTTCTAGAGCGACGCCCCCGAGTACAGTGTATGTGCATGTCCCTTGTGGTAAAAATCGTCTTTTAGCACGATATGAAAGGCAAATAATGAGATTATTACACTGACAAAAACAAGAAAAAAAAGTAATTCATCGGTTTTGGAAAACATACCCGTCACAAAAGGCAAAATATCGAACCGCACAGAAAGTCCTACGGGAAGCAACGTTGAATTGAGAAAGAACAACAACAAGCCAAAGTTAAGCCAAAGTTATGCAAATCAGCTCAGTAAATAGACGTCCTGTGTAACACACAGGTAGAATGGATGGCTCTGCTTTATCCAAAATGGGAAGAAAAGATATGAAACGGTCAAAATACGCTGACGTTTTAATCCGGGGTGTTGCTGCTACATCGAGGGGATCTGCTCGCTGGGTTCCGCTGTGAAAGGCAACGGCAGCTCGTCCCAGGAGGGTTTGTTGTTTTGTTTTTTTTGTTTTTTTTTGACTGCATTGCAAACGTCGTTATGCTTCCGCCTTTTAACACATTTAAATATAAAAGGAACATTTATAAGGTGAATTCACGCGCGCGCGCACACACACACACACACACACACACAGATAAATAGACATAGAAATCAAAGAATATCGGGAGCATTCTAAGGCCTGTTTGAAGTTGGCAGCTGGGCCACAACATTGTATTTTGTTGTCGAAACACGTTTTTTCCTTTTTCCGCTTCCTGCTTCCTTTCATATCAAGAGGCTTGTAATAACAACCAGACCATGACAAAAACCCTCCATATACCGGGGGCCTCCACCCCGACGCCGGAGCGGCGTCGCTGTATTTTGGCGCTCGCAGCTGGAGGGTTTCCGGATTTTTTTAAACGATTTACCAAATAGTCAAGTACATAGAGGGTTTAAGGCACCTTGGAACTCAACTCTTTATTCATTCCCAAATATCGACTCGTGTCATTTAATCGTCTTCGCTTCGTCACCTCGTCTCGTCATCATATAATATCGCTCTCTCTCTCTCTCTCTCTCTCTCTCTCTCTCTCTCTCTCTCTCTCTCTCGCTCTCTCTCGCCCTTTCCGCCGTCCGTCTGTACGTCCGTGTCAGAAGCATGGCTGCAGCCCGTCCTTGCTACTGGAAGTATCGGCGGCTCGTTCTTGTCTATTTCATTATTATTATTATTATTATTTTTTTTTTTTTTTTTTCAGGATTTCCAGCCCAATGAGTTTAAGGTTCTTTGCAAGGGGGTCGGACATGCACGTCTTCTTCTTCTTCTTCTTCTTTGTCTTCAGCTTTCTCAGTGGCCGTTTGTAAGAACAGTTCAGTTTCTGCTGCTGCTGCTGCTGCTGCTGCTGCTGCTGCTGGAGGAACGGCGTCTGGCCCCCGCGCCGCCTCATGTGGCTTTGTCCTTCCGGTTGCAGTTGTTGTCGGTGATGGCATGGCCGCCCGCGTGCGGCGCCTGGAGGCCGTCGCTCTGGAGGCGAGGACTCGGCTCCCTGGGCCGCAGGTGCCTGGGTTTGACGGGCAACGCCAGAACCAGCAGCAGACACAGCAAGTGGAGGCAACAGTACCAGGACCTGGAGAGAGAGAGAGAGAAAGAGAGAGAGAGAGAGAGAGAGAGAGAGAGAGACGGCAAAAACACATTTCAGTTAGTTTTGGGAACTTTTCAAGTCTGATGCAAATTGCTGAGGATTTTAATACTACCGAGATGGATGGATCCATTTTCTCTTAACCCGCTGGGTTAAAGACCTTGTGTAGTCGTTTAACATTGGAAAAGATTTGCCGCTCTGCAAGTGGCTTGCGGCTTCACACCGAACACGAGAAACGACAAGAACAAAGCCGAAGTCCATGCATCCCTATGGAGAGTTGGATTCTGCACACGAAAAGCTAGGGCGGGGCTCCGGCATGCGTTTTAGTTTTCAATTCACGCGACAAGTTTCGGATTCTTACAACGAAATAAATAAGTTCACGTATCGCAAAATAAGATTTTAACCCCTATGAATACCCCTTGACCACCCCCACAATTTTTATCATTATTATTATTATTATTATATTCTAATTTATTGTTTGTTATTTTAATTGTTATTTTTCTCAGTTCTGTTTTATATTTGTCAAATGTTAATTTTAATACTAGTCTCATTTTGTTTCAATGCTATTACTATAAGCCATAGATGTAGCAATGATGCAATAGGGGTGGGTGAGGGAGGGCGGATAAATATATTGTAAAATTGTATTATCATTTGTATGCCGTTTGAAAAACACAAACAAATAAAAAATACCTTAAATTAAATTGGGAGGATTGATTTTGAGTTTCCAGAATCCATTAGATAGACCCAATATTTATCAAGCTATTACGATATAATAAGATTCATACTTGTGCTCTCTGGTCATTAAAAATTAAATTTCAATTTCATTTCTATGCAAACAAATATGGGACCAAATATATGACTCAAAAAATGTAATTTCAACCACTTTCATATGAAAGAGAAACGTGTGAAGGCAGAAACATCCACGTTTGAACAGCCTGGAAACGTAAGACGGAGATGACGATCTGGGGGATCGTTCTCCTTCACGCCATTGGTGTTACCTGTAGAACTTGATCGAGGGTCCGACGGCCAGGAGCACAAATGGTACGACCGTGTAACTAATGGCCACCTGAGTCCCTGCCCACGTGATGACGTCATAGATGCGCTTGTGCCTGTCGGAGCCCAGGAAGTGCGGTCTGATGTTGTGTCTTATCTGGAGGCAAAGAAAATTAGAACATTAGTGATTAAAATGGGAGAATCACTATAATTTTTTTTTTTTTACTGGCATACTTTATTTTATTACTTTATTATCCTAATTTTTATCCAACATTCCGATTCTTTCAAATCCCGTCTCCCGCAACTTTAACTTGTCGACATTTTAACTTATTTTTTCACATGGTCTTGTCTTCATGTAGTCTTAAAAACCTATTTCTATGAGAGTCCTGGATTGTGTAAACCATTCTATCATTCTACTGCTTTTACAAGAGTCATATTACCCAGAATTCACAGTCTACACTCCTGTACTTGGTCCGGATAACTTTACTTGTATTGTAAATATGTAAAATTATATTTAAAACAGTTTTGTTTTTTTAATTTATTTTTTAACCTGTGCTGTCAGCATGCTGGGCATACAACACAGAGTATTTGTGCCATTGCATCTAGGACAGAGTTAGTCTGCAAGTGGAGTTCAAGTTCTCAACCTGCAATCCAACTCTTTATTAAATCTTAAATCATCAAGAACTGCTGCAATAACTCTGTCCTGTGGACGACCTGTAGGATGAAAAGAGCAGTTTTTTATTGTCCAGAGCCGCCATTAATTAAATAGTTAATTAGGTCCAGGAAAACTGGAACAGCAATTGGGCACGTGGCCTTTTCCTGTCATAGTTATGGCAGTAAATGAGGGAGAAAATGAGAAGGATGTAACCAGGAGGGTGTTGGGTTGTGTTTAAAGCAGGTGGTGTTGGTGGTGTATGTGTGCCTGTCATGAGACCTATATGTGTGTGTGTGTGTGTGTGTGTGTGTGTGTGTGTGTGTGTCCTCCGGTGAGTGTACAGAACTTGTCCCAATCGGTTCTGGTGTATAAGGTCGGTATTATATTGTGGCGCCTCCAAGCAGCGGAAAGAGGGCCCCGAAGCCCCCCCTGAGCCGTATAGACGCCCCACGGCTGCAGGAAAGCCCCGAGAATCCCGGCCTGCAGCCACAGAAGACCCCCCAGAGAAGCCGGACGCTCGCGGAGCAAGCCCCACGCCCGGCCCTGAGGAGCATAACCCAGTCCCAGGGAACACAAGGAGACCGTGCACCCCTGAGGGGCACACATACACCCACCCCCATGAGCAGGCACAAGACACAGCCAGCGGGACCCCCATGCCCACCTGCACCCCGGGCAAGAGCGAGTCCTGCCCCACCACAGCCAACGACACGCCCTACATGGCTGCGAGCCCCAAGCGCCCATCCACATAGCAGAGTTTGCTCAGCGCAGGGCACCCGGATGTTAGCCTCCCCCGCTGACACCAACAGGCTGCAAGATATATGGGCCCTCCACCACCCCTCCACCACCGCACCTGGGCCACCCGCCGCAGAGAGGTCGCGCAGCAGGAGCAGTGGCTGACAGCTGCTCCCCGCACCCTAACCCACACTTACAACAGCAAGCGGCCCCCTAGGGGTCCCAGAAGGCACCCAGCGGCGCTCTTCGCAGCCCCGCCAGGTCGCAGCATGCCAGAAACCACCAGGCGCGAGTCGTCAGGACTCGAGCCCAGCCGGCAGGGGGCCCAGCCCAAAAGATTTGTGTTTATCATATGTGTATACACTACTCACAAAAAGTTAGGGATATTCGGCTTCACATGCACATGTCCAACTGTTCAATGTTTCAGTACTTTTTGCACAACTTGCTGTTCTCTAACAAGGAGCTGAATGGCAAAATTCACAACAGGTGTTTGATCCATGAATCGACCAATAAATGTCCTGGTTCAATAAGAATTGGTATTTAAACAGTCCTCTGCATCATGCTGTTCACATTTTGACATCATGAGACCAAGATGAACCATAACAACTGATCAACAGTACCTCACCATTGCGAGGCTTCAAACAGGATGTTCTGAGAGGGAAGTGGCCACTGAGCTCAGAGTGTCACAGAGTGTCATTAGCAGGTTCCAACAGAGATACAGAGACTGGAAGAGTCACAGAAAGGCATAGAAGTGGACGTCCTTTGGCCACATCCCACACTGATGAGCGCTTCATTGTGAACAGTGCCCTGCGGAACCGGATGATGAATGCCACTCAACTCCAGGCACATTTAAGGGAGGTGAGAGGCACCCAAGTGTCACGTCAGACCATTCAAAACTGTTGACATCAGCGTGGTCTGCGTGCTAGACGACCTGCAAGGGCACCTGACCACACCATCAGGCACAGGCATCATCGTCTTGCACGGGCCAGGGAGCGCTTACGCCGGATGAGGGACCAGTTGGCCTCAGTGCTGTTCTCTGATGAAAGTCGATTCAGGTTGAGCAGAAATGATGGCCGCCAACGATGTTGGAGACGTCAAGGAGAGCGCTATGCATCAGCCACTGTTGTCACCAGACGAGCCTTTGGTGGTGGTGGTGTTACAGGGTGGGCATGTGTGTCTAGTCAATACAGAGCTGCCCTACACTTTGTGAATGGTACAGTGACAAGCCCATACTACCTGAATAACATCATTAATCCAGTCATTGTGCCCCTGCATGAACAACACAGGCCTCATTTCATCTTCATGGACGACAATGCTCCAGCTCATGGAGGTCGCATCATTAGGGAACGGCTGCTGGAGACTGGGGCACCTCAAATGGAGTGGCCTGCACTTTCTCCAGACCTGAATCCCTTAGAAAACCTATGGGATCAGCTGAGTCGCCGTGTAGAGGCTCGTAACTCTGTACACCAGAACCTCAGTGACATGAGGACCGCCGTTCAAGAAGAGTGGGGGGCCATGCCTCAGCAGACAATAAGTCGACTTGTGAACAGCATGAGACATCGTTGTCAAGCTGTAATTGATGCTCAAGGGCACATGACAAGTTATTGAGACATTGCCATTTTTTGTTGTCGTATAGCCACCACTGTTGTTGGCTTTTGTTTCAATAAATTGTCTGAGATGAGGAAATCACCATTGCATGCTTCTACTTAAATGCACATCTTTCATGATATAATATCACTGTAGCGTGAACTTTTTACATTTTCCATAAATTTCACCCGAAAGCCAAATATCCCTAACTTTTTGTGAGTAGTATGTATATGTATATGTACACGTATAAAACTCTTTCAGGCATTACAGCAGCTCAGTCGGGAATATGAATGAATAAGCGCTGAGATCAAGATAAAATAAGTAATTAAGTAATAACTGCTTACAAATATACAATAAAGTAATAACTGCTTACAAATATACAATATAGTTTCAGTGAAATGTAAAAACAGAACAGGATATAAAATATGATTTAATATGTTTGTGAATCTGAATCTGTAGGGTAAGTGTTGAAGGGAGCAGAGGTTGAATCAATACATATAAATATATGTATATATATACACAGTATAGACTCACTGCCCGTGCTGCCATCGTCATGGTGACGCCGGTTAGGAAGGTCAGGTAGTAGCCGGGGTAGACGCCGTGCCAAATGGCTGACAGCAGGAAGGTGGCACCGGTTGGGTTGATGGGACAGCGCTCGTAGCAAACTCTGTGGAGATGATTCACAGGGGATACAGGGAGGGAAATGAAGGTTTTAAGCATTGTAACTTAAAAAAAAAAATATATATATATAGGTTGCTGGCATGGAAATAGATCAATATCCCTTTTTTTACCAATATGCATGGAAAGAACATCATGATTTGAAAACGGTTACATGCATTACAAATCTCTTCCAAATTGTTGGTGTTTTGGTGCATCATTGTAATTGAAAAGCTGCTGTAGACGTCAGGACAAGGGCACATTCATCTCGGAATTACATGAGGCATAAAACGTACTAAAATGTCGTGCTCTCGTTCAATTATTTATCAAACAAGCGTCCCAAAACTTGGGTTTTATTTAGCATACAGAGTGATTTGTGCTGATACCTTTTTAGCCAGAGAGCCGTCTGGATATTCCAGTTGTCCAGGAACGTCTTGAAACTGGTGGCAAACTGAAAAGGTAACCAGGTTGGTTGTAATATTAGTCTGCTGTTATCACATGGTCTTTAAGTATGACATCATAAGGGCCTTTTAAATAATAGCCGCACCTCAATATCCAGAATTCTGAGGTTTGAAACAAGGTCCCATCTGGGAGAGCCGTCTTTGTTGTAGCCGTTGAAGCCGAACCCTGCTGCGTTGTTGATGGCGTCAGCTTGAAAAAGGGAGGAATAAATCTATTCATTTATGAACTATTTATTCATTTACGTCAATGTGCTTCGATACAGAGACACAGAGTCACAGTGACAAAAGACACACAATCAAACAGGCATTTGGCGTCTTTAAAATGAGTCCTGCAGTGAATCAAGATGTCACTAGACGGCGCTGCGGCATCATCTATGACTGCGCCACATCAGACTCCACTGTCCTTCGCTGGATAAAGAATGGGTTTAAAAAAAGAAAAAAAAAAGAGAAAAGGAGGCCAAATTCTGAGAAATCCCCCAGGGCAGTTACTCAACAGACTTGACAGTGGACCAAAAAATGCAGTTTGACCTCAGCTGGATTCGCATGAATCGTCACCCAGCCCTATTTCCAACTACAACTATGTTTGCGTGAGTTAATCATTCATTAATAATCTGTCGACAAACATGTAAAAGGTCAAAAGCCAAAGAATACAAAGAAAAAATATAAACTTTATGTATATATTTTTTGCTGGGTATCAAAAAAGAGGAAAGAAACTGAGATTTCAATCATTTTAATTGGGTGAGAGTGTGTTGAACTAGTATTTTTACTTGTACTACTAGTAATTTTTATGCAGGGTTTGATAATAACATTTGCCCAGTTTCCTCTGGCAACCAGATAGGGGCCACATTCAATTGCTGTCAACCGCTTTCGATTTGTAAAACAAACAAAAAAAAAACGTGACCTTTCTATGTTTAGTCACTGAAAACGAGTGGCCTATAATTATAAACGATACTATAAAATGATTAAAATCCGGCAACCATTTTGTCTTGGGAGCAAAAACAGAAACGACACTTGTTGAGGTTAGTGGCGGGCGCTGCTTCCGTGGGAGGCAGCGCGGTGCCGGCGAGAGCGGGCGTGGACTCACCCAGCGTCCACACAAAGTAGTACTTGGGTCTGAGCGCCAACATGGCCACGTAGAGATAGACGACCTGCAGGTGGAACGGAGTGGACGAAACGAAGGCGCTGTCGATGGAGCGCTCCACAGGGATCACTTGACACAGCGACAGGTAGACGGCCAGAGAGACGGCGCAGGAAGCCAGCTTGGAGATGACGCTGATCTGTGGGAGGAGGGGAGAGATGGGAGGAGAGCGAGAGAGAGGGGAGAGGGGGGAGAGAGAGAGAGAGAGAGAGAGAGAGAGAGAGAGAGGAAATAGAGGGGAGGGATGGAGGAGAGAGAGAGAGATGGGGGGAGAGGACAGAGAGAGGAAATAGATAGAGGGAGAGGGGAGAGAGGAGAGAGGGAGAGGTAGAGGAGAGAGAAAGATAGAGGAGAGAGAGAGAGAGATAGAGTAGAGATACAGGAGACAAGAGAGAGGAGAGAAGGGAGAGAGAGATAGAGGAGAGAGAGAACAGAGATAGAGAGCGAGAGAGGAGAGATATAGCAGACAGCGATAGATGAGAGAGAGAGAACAGAGATAGAGGGGCGAGATAAAGAGGAGAGAGAGAGGAGAGATACAGCAGACAGAGATAGATGAGAGAGAGAGGAGACAGAGATATAGGAGAGAGAGAGAGAACAGCGATAGAGGGAGAGATAGAGGAGAGAGAGAGAGGAGAGATATATAGAGTAGAGCGATACAGGAGACAGGGATAGAGGAGAGAGAGCGGAGAGATAGAGGAGAGAGAGTAGAGAGATACAAGAGACAGATAGAGGAGAGAGAGGACAGAGAGAGGACAGATATTGAAGGGAGAGGAGAGAGAGAGAGAGAGAGAGAGAGAGAGAGAGAGAGAGAGAGAGAGAGAGAGATAGAAGAGAGAGAGAGGAGAGAGAGGAGAGATAGAAGAGAGAGAGAGGAGAGAGAGGAGAGATAGAGAGAGAGAGGAGAGAGACAGAGAGAGGACAGAGATAGAGGGAGAGATAGAGGAGAGAGATATAGATAGGACAGAGATAGAGGGGAGAGATAGAGGAGAGAGATATAGATAGGACAGAGATAGAGGAGAGAGAGGGGAGAGAGCGAGATAGGACAGAGATAGAGGGGAGAGATAGAGGAGAGATAGGGGAGAGAGAGAGGAGCGAGATAGAGATAGGACAGAGATAGAGAGGAGAGAGGAGCGAGATAGAGGGAGAGATAGGACAGAGATAGAGGAGAGAGAGATAGAGATAGGACAGAGATAGAGGAGAGAGAGGGGAGAGAGCGAGATAGGACAGAGATAGAGGGGAGAGATAGAGGAGAGATAGGGGAGAGAGAGAGGAGCGAGATAGAGAGGACAGAGATAGAGGAGAGAGATAGGAACGAGATAGAGATAGGACAGAGATAGAGAGGAGAGAGGAGCGAGATAGAGGGAGAGATAGGACAGAGATAGAGGAGAGAGAGATAGAGATAGGACAGAGATAGAGGAGAGAGATAGAGGAGAGAGATAGAGGGGAGAGATAGAGGAAAGAGATAGAGGAGCGAGATAGAGATAGGACAGAGATAGAGGGGAGAGATAGAGGAGAGAGAGAGGAGACAGATAGAGGAGAGAGAGAGGAGCGAGATAGAGTTAGGACAGAGATAGAGGGAGAGATAGAGGAGAGGGATAGAGTGGAGAGAGAGGAGCGAGATAGAGATAGGACAGAGATAGAGGGGAGAGATAGGAACGCGATAGATGGGACAGAGATAGACGGGAGAGATAGAGGAGAGAGAGAGAAGAGAGAGAGAGAGAGAGAGAGTGTTCATGTTTATTTTGATAGTGTATTAAAGCAAGAACACAATGGGCATGGTCTGCTGTTCTAAATATGACTTGGAAAACAATAACCATGAATGTATTATGATGAGCGTCGTGGTCGTTTTCCAGCTCAAACTCAAATCAACAACCAAACTTTTTAAAAGCCCTTCTCAACCTTCAATCAACGGGGGCCTCGCCCAATCACCCAATCGCACGACAGTTACTCCCTCCACAGCGAAGTCAACTGAATCTCGCCGGTCGAGCCCCGACGATCAAAAAAATAAGGTTTCGCTTTTTAAGACACCAGAGTTTTCCTCCAGCGGCGTCCTCTCGTACTGAATGTATGAACGTCTGTTTCTCTTTCTTGTCTTTGTTAGAGATGGAAAAAAAAAAAAAAAAAAAAAAACAATCAAATCCTCAGCATGATTTTAATTACTGATGCTTATGCTGAAGACCCCCTGAGCGACTCAGTCGAGAGATCCACCAGATTAAATTTGCGTCTTTATCGCGGAGATAATAAAACAAATTATCCCGCGAAATGCAGCGCACCCGTCTTACCGGGACACTCTCTCTTTTTTTTCTTTATTTTACCCGTTATTATTGTTATTGTTGCTTAATCCAATAACCAGTCATGCACTTAAAGGAAAATTGGATTCATTCAATTACTCTCGGGGCGGTTCGCCCGCCTGTGTGGAAACGAGCCTCTCCGGAGCCTTTTTTCCCTGAGCCTACTCGTTCCCGAGCCGTTATTACCGAAATGTTGACGTCGAAAACTTTGATTACTCGGGACTTTGAAATGTCACCTGAAATGGAAAAATAATAATATAGGCTCATCCAATCAACTGACGAGGCCTCCCTGTTCTGCAGTTTGTGCCTAAAGATTTCTGTCAAAATGATTCGTTGGACTCCGGCGTAATGTCGCGCCTCTGTTTTGTCGTCGGGCGGCGTCAATTAATTGTCGTAGAATTAAATTTGCGATGGCCGATTTGATTTGTCTTCTTTTTTTCTGCCTGATTCTCTCATAAAATGGCAAAACAAAACCTGTAACAACAACATTTCTGCTCTGCCTAGTGCGGAAAACACTTTTATAGCCGTTAAGGGTCGTGAACGTAACACCGACCTATGGAAAGTCACCCAGTTTCACATTCCGTGCGTTGAGAAATTTCTAACGTGAGCTTAAAACTCCATGGAAATCTGGTCGGGAACGCGTGCTTCCTCCGGCTCGACAAAAAAGACCGCGATCTGCTCAGACGGCGGCAACCATTACGCAGTCATTCGGCTCTGGCTCTACGAGTACCTTGGGCGAGGGCTCGCTCTGCCTGTACTTCCCGTTCTCGTGGCCGTTGGCGTTGTCGGCGTGGCGGGGCTGGTAGCTGGTGCCCTCGATGAAGGCCATGTAGTCGTTGTAGGAGCAGGTGGGGCCCGCCAGGATGCCCATGAAGTTGCAGTTGTAGCTCAGGTACTCCAGCAGGCTGGGCATCCGCCTGCGGGGCGGCAGAAAAGAGGCGGCGGTTAGCAAATACCGAGAAATGAGAAGTGTGTTGTAGCTCAAAGGTTACAGTGGCCGACACACACTTGAAGACTTTTTTTTTTGCATCCTTGGAGTGCACAAACTGTGGGATTTAAACAAGGACGAGGGTCTTAGGGTTCATGCTCACACTATAATAGTCGAAACCCAAGACTGAAAATATATTTTTTAATTCATTTAATTAATTTTATTATATAATATTAAATACAATAAAAGAAATAGATTAAAAAATATATTTTATACCCTTATCAGTCCCACAACGGGGAAATTTGCAATTTCTCTGCATTCACCCATCCTACTAGCTGACGTATCCAGGAGCAGTGGGCTGCCGTATAGAGGAGCAGTTAGGGGGTTAAGTGTCTCGCTATCAAACCAACCTGATGTTCATCCTCCAATGAGTCCCAGACTAGTCTGGACTCCTGAGAGGAGAGATCAGATTGGTTCGAAATTGTCAATCCGTCTCAGATCCTGTCCGCCTTCTCAATGTCTTTTGGAAGTCTCGCCTGCCTTCAGTAATAAGACAAAGAGATTTTCTTTATGATTCTCTTAAGATCTTGCGTAAATTTGTCGGGGACTCGAAAATTCTAGCGAGAGTCCTGTCGCGTACACCCGGCGGCAATGACACAAAAAGCTGATTTGAAAACGGCAAGAAAGGTTGTTCCCAGCGCGTCCCGTTCTGTTGAGCTCCACTTTATGAGAAACACGAGAGAGCAGCCACGACGCTGGCGTGCCGAGCGGTTTGAGGGTTTGTTTTGCGAGGAGGAGGCCATCCTGCGGCTCATTGTAGTCGCCGGAGCCGGAGCCGCCGGGGCGGCTCTGAAGAACACAATGTCTCCCCCGCTTCGACGCCAAACGGAAGCTGCAGGAGCGCGTTTCAGGGAGCGGCCGAGCTGGGCCCGCGCACTCGCCGCCATTGCCGCCTCTGTGCCTCCTCTGCGGCCGCCACAAGGGCCCCGGCTCGGTTTCCCAAGACGTCGTGAGGGCTTGGGCAAATTGTGTTGAACCTGTCGCTGCATGGGGGGAGGGGGGATAGTTCCTCGCTCAAACAATCCTACGCTACGAACGTGTGACACGATGAGGGAGAGTTGTCAAGACCGATACGGTCTCTGTCTCTTCCGCCTGGTGGTGACGGTGTTTGCTCTCCTCCCTCGTCGCTGTTTGCTCACAGAGGCGCCCAAAGTTGAAAGTGCAAAGTTCACTGCTCATTGCTCAGTTCGCAAGTACCCAGGTTAGATCGTTCAGGGAATGACCTTGTGCCCGGCGCCCAACACAATGTGAGTGGGATGATAATGGCATCGCCTTCATTGAAAGCAAATGCAGCTCTGGACTAAACCCGAGGCCAAATGCAAAAACGCTCACACGGCCCTTACATTTCAGATGGAGACCTTTTTTAAGAAGTTAAAACCACCGTCTGATGTAGTAAAAAACATACCTGAGTCACATACCTGACAGCTAGGTATTTCTGACTGGGGCTGAGCTGGTCCTCTCGCTTGGCCAAACCTGGAGAGAGAGAGAGAGAGAGAGAGAGAGAGAGAGAGAGAGAGAGAGAGAGAGAGAGAGAGAGAGAGAGAGAGAGAGAGAGAGAGAGAGAGAGAGAGAGAGAGAGAGAGAGAGAGAGAGAGAGAGCAAGAGAGAGAGAGAGAGAGAGAGAGAGAGAGAGAGAGAGACCGGCCACTTTACCAAACACATCCCAGATACAGTAGAACTGGAAATTGAGTTTCATTAATGAAATTACCATTAAATGTACCATAAAAAAGACCATTCTACACCATTATATGCCATTTTAATTACAGCATAGGGGGAAAGCATACACATAATAGTAAATAATAATAATGATAATAATATAATAATATAATATGATCATAATAATAGTAACATTTATTTGTATAGCACCTTTCATACACGACATGTAACTTAAACACGTGAGATGTGACATGTAACATACGTGACATGTAACAAAGTGTTTTACATTAAAAGGCCTTTAGATAGTGACAATAAAAGCAAAGCAAGGAAAGCAAAATGCATTTCATAAAGAAGAATAATACAATTATTCAAAGCATGGAATAAATTAAGAACAGGGTAAGAACAAGCGTTCCTCAGAAAAATTATTTTCTTATTTGAGCCTTGGGTTTTACTATCATGACACCCAAAATGCACAACAACAATAAACCCATGTGCTCCGTACGGTATCCATTAAATCAAACTCGATCCGCAAAATCGTCCCGTTGGTTTCGCATCGCTGGGCAAGAGAGCGTCATGGAAGGACTTTGAAGTCATTTATAACCAACGGTGGCGGCAAAAACAGATCCCAAAGACGGAGACAAGAATACAGGACAAAAAGAGGAGAGGCCAGAGTGAGAGAGTGACGCTCGGCGGGAAGGAGGGCGGGTGCATCGACTCATTCAAACTGGTCGATCCAGGACGTTCCAGGACTGGACCGGTCCTTTATTCCAAGGACTCTTAATGATGAGTGAAAGTTCCCGTCTTCACCGTCGTCTGACGGCGTATCGCGGAAACCCCCTTGGATGCCATGCCGATCGGCGCAGCAGCTCTCGGGTGCTTTTGTTTGGCGGCGGGAGGGGGCTCCCCAGCCACCAGCGCAGGTAGACGTGAGGGTGAGACAAGTCTCCTGAGGACGGAGGATTAAAGTCTTGGTTTCTCATCAGTGAGGAGGGAATAAGAGCCAATACTAACCAGAGCAACGGTGAGACAAATGCTACGCGCGCGCGCACACACACGCGTGCGTAGGTCGTTAGCAGGATTTCCTAAAGGGATGAAAGGGACGAGGTCCTCTCATTATCCACTTTTTCTTTTTTGTTTTTTACCTCGGTGTCAACAACTCTCTTCTCAGGTTTTTTCCATGGCTTAGTAAGGCGTCTCGGTGTTCGGGGTTCTTGCAGGACATCCGCCGACACGTCTGCGGAGACTTCAAATGGATCCCCAAATGTTGTGGTCTTCAAGGTGCATTGCCGCCGCCACGACTCAGCCGGAGGGCCAAGGAAAGAGCCGCTCTGGAGTTTCACTTCAGCCTGACTGGTCGTCTCAAGCGTTCAGTGACATTTCACTCGCCCCCCCCTGACATGAAGACCAGCTCACGGTTTGTCACTTGGTATTTCAAGTCCAATTATGTTGTAGTGCTAATTTGGGGGGAGGTGACGCAGAGAAATTTCAAATGTCATGCTTTCCTCTTGAAAGAGGCCACTTGCGACCCAGAGGACTGAGGCTCAAACTCCTGGAACTTGAGGGCTCACAACACGAGAAACATCTTCCATCACTTGCGCTGAGCAATCCCCCAAAACCCACATCTACCTGCAAGACCTATGGAACAATGTCCAAATGTCCAAATGTCATTGGACAAGAGCTACCCAGAGATCGCGCTCATTTGCTCTCTCACCCCCATCTCTCTCTCTCTCTCTTTCTCTCTCTCTCTCTCTCTCTCTCTCTCTCTCTCTCTCTCTCTCTCTCTCTCTCTCTCTCTCTCCCCCATCTCTCACTCTCTCACTCTCTCTCTCTCTCTCTCTCCCCCATCTCTCCGCCTCCCTCTCTCTCTCTCTCTCTCGCGCTCTCTCTCTCTCTCTCTCTCTCGCGCTCTCTCTCTCTCTCTCTCTCTCTCCCAGAACAGACCCCCGGTGCATGTTCTTAAAACTTTGTACTAGTACATAATAAATACTCATCTTCTAATCACTGTTTTTGTCTCTTCAGTCCAGCTGTCCAGTTCCACGTTAAAATTAACCATCACTATCTATCTGTCTGTCTGTCTGTCTGTCTCTCCCTCTCTCTATCTCTCCCTCTCTATCTATCTATCTGTCTGTCTGTCTGTCTGTCTGTCTGTCTGTCTATCTAGCTATCTATCTATCTCTATCTGTCTGTATGTCTGTCTGTCTATCTAACTGATGATACAGAATGCGGCGGCGCGACTGGTGTTCAACCAGCCAAAGAGGGCACATGTCACTCCGCTGCTCATCGAGCTCCACTGGTTACCTGTAGCCGCCCGCATCAAGTTCAAGTCTCTTATGCTGGCCTACAGAGTGATTGTTGGGAATGCTCCCGCCTACTTAAATGCTCTTGTAAGAGCACATGTTGCCCCCCGGATGCTGCGCTCGTCAAATGAGCGTCGCCTGGCTCTGCCGGCCATACAGCCACGGCAATCCAGGCTATTCTCATTTGTAGTTCCACGTTGGTGGAACGAGCTGCCAAAAATGACCAGAGCGGGGACCTCCCTCTCTGTCTTTAAGAAGCACCTGAAGACCCAGCTCTTCAGTGAGTACCTCCTGTCCTAATCTACAATTACTTAGCACCACCTTGCAGTATTTATTGTTACACCAATGTTGTTGTTACACTAATCTCTGTCGCAATGTAGCTGAATGTTATTCTCCCTTGTAAGTCGCTTTGGATAAAAGCGTCTGCCAAATGACTAAATGTAAATGTAAATGTAAATGTAACTGTCAATCTGTCTATCTATCTGTCTATCTATCTGTCTGTCTACAGTATCTATCTACAGTATCTATTTACAGTATCTATCTGTCTGTCTATCTGTCTGTCTGTCTGTCTGTCTGTCTCTCCCTCTCTCTATCTCTCCCTCTATCTCTCCCTCTCTATCTATCTATCTGTCTGTCTGTCTGTCTGTCTGTCTGTCTGTCTGTCTGTCTGTCTGTCTGTCTGTCTGTCTGTCTGTCTGTCTGTCTATCTATCTAGCTATCTATCTATCTCTATCTGTCTGTATGTCTGTCTGTCTATCTAACTGTCAATCTGTCTATCTATCTGTCTATCTATCTGTCTGTCTACAGTATCTATCTACAGTATCTATTTACAGTATCTATCTGTCTGTCTGTCTGTCTGTCTGTCTGTCTGTCTGTCTGTCTGTCTGTCTGTCTGTCTGTCTGTCTGTCTGTCTGTCTGTCTGTCTGTCTGTCTGTCTGTCTGTCTGTCTGTCTGTCTGTCTGTCTGTCTGTCTGTCTGTCTGTCTGTCCGTCTGTCTGCCTGTCTGTCTATCTATCTGTCTATCTGTCTATCTGTCTATCTATCTGACTGTCTGTCACTATTAGATATTTCAAGACATACATCATGACAATAGAGTACAATATCAGTGTGTGGACTTCTACTCTGTGAGGTAGGTACTGGAAGTAAGTTAAGGTAAGTTGCATTTAGGAGGATTTAAATGTATATTTAATACAACACAGAAAAAAATAATTCTAGTATAAAATCATAGAACCCAGAATCGCGATTGTGACACCGCCCCTTGCGGCCGCCTGCGCGCGCACCTCATGTCGGTTACGCACATTTTAGTATTTTTAGAGCTTATAGAGCTTATTGTGTTTCATCACCGGGTGTCATGACATTTACTGCATATATGTATGACCGTATGTATATGTATGTGTCAAATAACCTCTTGAATCTTGAACGTTGGGGACTACTGATGTCACTCTCTGAACTGAACTTTTTTTGTATTTGGGATACCCCTTTCTCAACACAACATGCTCAGACTGACTTTTCTTACCATCATGGATTTCAAATGCCAAGCTGGTGATCTTTTGTGTGATGACCATCATGGGCCTAAGCAGAGAACACAAGAGAAAGGTCACGTGAACATCCTGAACTTCAAACGCTTTTCAGTCAGCTCTGTTCATAAAACTAAAAAATAAAAAAGTCCATCCCCATCGCCTTAGGAAAAGATTTGGACAATCTGATTGTTTCTTAACCTTCAAAGAGAAACTGAAGCTTCTAAAGCCTCCAAAAAACATCAAATACCAAACCTTCCTTTGACACTGTTTGTTCAACAGGCAGTTCATTCTGTTCAGAATAACAGTTGGGGAAAAAAAAAAGAGTGAAAGTCCTTCTTTGGACTTGGACGCAGTCCGTGAGAAGCACTCAACCACATTGCCCTCCTTCCTGTTGTGGAAACTCTTAAATTGTTCATCAGAGCCGAGGAGCCGAGGAACGAGCATCGCGCTCAAGCGTTTGCTCGCCATGCAAAACCCTTGGTGGAGTTCCACGCAGCTTTGCTTTTGCAACGCACCCGCGTCAGCAGATTCAAATAAGCTCAAAGCAGCAAAAAACGTCCGTGAGCTCAGTGTTGGAGAGCCAACAACATTTTAAATTGAAGGGAAGTAGTGCATAGTGTACTGCATAGTGCACCATTATGACCGTGCACTGATTATGTGTCTTGGTAACATCTCAAACGATGGGATTTGACATTTTAATGGAAACATTACGGAGGAATAAACAGTGGAAGCTCGGTGCTGAGAGAAGCGGCGTGATGCTTAGGCAGCGTTGCTTAGCAACTGCTGGACACCCCCTCTCGGACTGTCTGACAGTCTGGCAAAAATAGGCACCAGACCCTTGAAAGTGTAGTTTTTCACTTTTGCTCCCCTGTGGACACAACTGAGCTGCTACACAGGCTCCGGTTATTAGGCTTGGACACATCGATTTTAGGATGTTGGCCTTGTTTAAATGCACTAAAGAGAAGGTTCCATAGCTTGTCCCAGAGAGCCTCTCTGGTGTGAACGGTGCTGCCAGGTGTTTAAATACCTTAAAAACATTTATCAAGTCTTTACTTCCCCATCACCAGAACTGGTTGCTCTGAACCGCTGAGCATTATTTCATTTAACCAGCCCATTTTGTGGTTCTCTCTCCTAAAAATAGTGATTTATTGCCGCTTTGGTGCCTCTGGGGTAATAAATGGTGAGATTGAGGGACCGGTCAGCGTAAACGCAGAACACTACTTATCCAGCCCGGATGTCTCCTGAGCCTTATTCATCGTTATTAATGAATTAATATAAGTTGTCGTATCGTTTCATCGGTTATCATTTCAACTCTGCAAATGGCACACTTGCATTTCGGTGCTTAGTAAACGGGAGAATACAATTAGAAACATATTACAATTTAAGCTTGTTTACTCACTAGTAAACAGCATTTCACACACTGCTCATTTCATGCACTTTAATGACTAGATTAATTGTATACAGCTTAACGTCATAATAATAATTAACAATCAACTGATTAATGGACTATGAAAAACAATAGCTAGTCGCAGTCTTGCATTTTAGTTGGAGAACAAATGAGGTTAGTCAATCCAGGTTGGTTAAACATTTGAACTGTGCTCAGGAACTCCATGGGTCCATCTTACCCTGTGAAGTCTGCTGAGTACATGCCGTAGTCAAAGACGTAGACACGAGTTATCTGGCAGAAGCTCAGGTAGCCCAGCGCCACAATGAAGCAGTACCTGCAGAAAGACACGGGGTGGGAGGGAAAGAAGTGATTAGATGTCATCTCTTTTCAGCATCTGTTTTGTGTGCCTTGATTTTTCTCACTCAGTGGCCGAGGTTTCTTCTGAAAATTTGCAAGGGGGCAACACATTTTAAGCGTCAAACACTTAATTTCTTGAATTCTGCTTCATTTTAGGCACCAATTTGTGCCTTTTGTGCATCAATTTATGGCGGAAATGTCTTTATTTATGTAAAGGAAAACACAAAATTCAGGCGCCAGGTGACAATTCAAAATATAATTGAATACAATGCGTTGAGCCTCTCAGGCGTCCTGTATTGCTTTCAAATTTTATTCTTCTGTAGATCAACTTTTCTCATTTAACATTATCCCTTCTGAGTCAGTCGCAGCTAACTTGGTTTTGAGACTTTTTGAGGAAAAAAAAAAAAGTCCTAATATCAGACCTCTTCCCTTCTGGCTCCTCCATGGTTATCTCCCTGCCAGCGTCAGCGTGCGCACGGCGCCAGGCGAGAGGAGACGCTGTGCCGCTGCTGACTGTGTGTGTGTGTGTGTGCGTGTGTGTGTGTGTGTGTGTGTGTGTGTGTGTGTGTGTGTGTGTGTGTGTGTGTGTGTGTGTGTGTGTGTGTGTGTGTGTGTGTGTGTGTGTGTGTGTGTCTGTGTGTGTGTGGCTGGGATTATTACGTTTGCCAAAAAAGATTCAGTGGTCGTATGAGCTCATAATTCATATTTATATTTTGGGAGTAGAAAAAAACAAACCCCAGTGCTGAATAAAAAAGGGCACATCCCTGTCAGAGGCATTGCTGTGTCTATGAGCAACGTTATAGCCGTTTTTCAAAATAAAAGTCCTCTGCTCCTTTCACGGTTCAATTGGGGGGGTTGCCTCACACCTCACGTGAAATAGCAGAGGAAAATAGATACGCAATCCAAAGGTCCAAAAATATCTTTCTATTTGTTCCTCCATTTCCAATATGAACCGTTTCATCCAGAATTAGAATCAGATCATCATCCGCTTATTGGGCCAAGTACACTTTTCATACACAAGGAATTTGGAATAGTAAGAATTGGTGCATTGCTGTACGGACCAAAAAAAAGTTTCATAGTCTAGGAAAGGGGGAAAAAAAAGAGTATACAAAATGTGTTTCTATACATTTTACATTCTATACATTTCTTTACATTCAAAGGCCATGGCTTGGGATACACGGCATTATGTCTGTGGGAATAAAAACGAATATAAAAATAGAGGATAAATACATTTGCATACAATACGAGCATCGTTAACAATTGACGAGTATAGGTCAAAATGATTAATTTAATGAAATTATTACTATGTCATTAAGAACTGATTACAAGTTATTACAATGTTATTACAATATATTGCACCGGTTGTAGTGTGTGTGCCATTCATTAATTTGTGCCATATATAGCGATCTTGAAGCCTCTGATCAGAATCCAAAGAATTAGAAACCTCCATTGTGTCTCCTTCCATTCCCTCCCCGTGCCTCTTATCTCCTCGGAGGACAGCACAAGGTGTCTTACAGTGCAGGACAAACCGCCGTTGTGCAGCCCCCAGGACCAGCGGTGACAGGGGAGGAAGACAGGGATCAAGAAGACAAAGAGGAGGGTGGAGGACACTGCAAGAATGTCTCCCTGTCACTAGAAGATGGAGGGTGTCGGGGGGCGGGGGGGGGGGGGGACACAACAGGAGCTCTCAGCGCAGGACCAGAGACAGAGAGGCGCCATGGCCCACTGGTACACAGCTGCTGCTGATTCGGCCAAAATCTGAGCTAGCTAGCCAGCTAGCCCCTGCACCCAACAATGAAAGGATTGTGGCTGGGGTGAAGGCCAGTAAGACACAGTGGCTAGGGACTGGCTTTGTTCCGGACAAAGACAAGAAAGAATAGGAGCGGTTTAGGTCTTCCGATTGTGACACACATCAATTCACAAGCTTATAAAATGCATAATTTCACCATCGGCTTATAATGCGATTGTCTGACCTCCCGTTTCAATTCATTTTAAGCTCTATAGATTACGCAAATATCACAAAAACATCAACCTTTGGCGCTAACTGTGTTCACCATTGGTTGGCTCTTTGTGAAAGTTAACACTGAACAGAGCAGCCTACACAGCATCTGCAAACAACTGCATAGTGTCATGATGCTGCCAGGGTGAACCCAAATGCAGGACACAAGGAGACTCAGGAGTAGATGCAAATTATCGAAGGGAAACAAGGGGGTAGGAGATGGCAAGCACGACAGGCAGGGAAGGTCAGGCAGGCAGGTCATGCAGGTAGGTCAGACAGGAGGGGGAACCGGAGAGTGGGTAAGTGGAAGACTTGACGTCATAGTTGTGACGCAACGATCTGGCAAGGACTGGGTGACAAGTTATGTACTGCTGAAGTGAGGAGTAAGGTGAAGACAGCTGGCCAGATTGTAGAATGGTGTCAGCTGTGCAGTGGCAGGAATGTAGTGCCAGACAGACAGACAGAGGGAGCTAGAGAAAGAGAGACCGGCTGCAGGCTGGATGGACAGGAGCAGGGATGGGATTGGCCATCTGGCATTTGGGCAAATGCAAGAAGGGCCACCCTACTTGGGTCGGCCC
Source organism: Zeus faber (assembly GCF_960531495.2). NCBI lineage: Eukaryota > Metazoa > Chordata > Actinopteri > Zeiformes > Zeidae > Zeus > Zeus faber. The sequence continues at coordinate 13,782,524 of NC_137198.1, forward strand.
GGCCCAGATTGCGCGGTCCTATGGCATGTTGGCCGGGCCCATAACATGTACCGGTATTAACATAATAATGAGTTCGAGCGCTGATACGATGTCACCCTTAAAGCATTAACATACCGTCAACCGGCGCACTTAATTGTATGTATATATACCACCTAAGTCACATAGGAATTAGTTAGACATAGGGCACATTATGGATGACTTTGTGGAGAGCTAGGCTCGCTGAGTTCCCTTCAAATAGCGGTGAGTACTTGAACTGATAGGCCACTGAGGCAATTTTTCAAAACATTCTTGCTATTGATAATTTACAGTAGGTAGCCCACCTGCCCCAGATGCTCATTAGTCGAAGCGGGTTTCAAAATGACATGATCGCTCTTGCCGCTGGTGCTGAACTCTCAGGTTGTGTGCGCGCTGCACGATCTGTGCCCTGCAGGCCGGCACACGTCGTAGTGTTATTTTGAAAGAAGCTTTCCGTGACATACAGTAAATAAAGACATTTCCACCATCAATGGATGCGGAAAAGACAACAAATCAGAATGCAGACCCCCAAGAAGATGGGTCCCAGCCCCCTCAGTGTTCAAGCGAAACAGGACAGGGACAGGACAACACACACACTACTAGGGAGAGAAGGAAAACCAGGAACAGAATAACTACAACAAAACAGAGCAAGACCATGACAGCATACGGTATCACCAACCCGGGAATCCAGTATACTGTCTACTGCATGCAGTATGCCTGCCCATCAGCATGTGTGTGCGTGTGTGCGCGTGTGTGTGCGCGTGTGCGTGTGTGTGTGTGTGTGTGCGCGTGTGTGTGTGTGTGTGTGTGTGTGTGGGAGGCAGATTTCTGAATGCCATTATGTGCCATCCACAAGGCGGCTACATAGAAAACCAGGGAGCAGACACAATGTGAGACTGTGTCAGTCTGTGTGCCCGTCCCACGCCTGGCACAGCAGGAGAAAGCTGTTTTCCAGTGGCATTACAACCCATATACCAGATAATTTCTAGCTTAGTTTCCTTCTATATATAAACCCTACAGCAGTACTACAGTGTTATATTTCTCATTCCAACTTCCTAAAAATAAGCAGATTTTCAAGTCTTTATTAATAAAAGTATTTCAGCAGCATTACCAGACTACTGATACACTGCAGCTATGGTCGCTCAGGATATGAGCTGTGGAACACAGAAGCTATATTTGCGGCATGCAGTCTTCAGCTTGTGTAATTTAAAACTCAGGGGGGAGTTCTTTATCTCTATTCTTGGCCTTGGAGGGAGCCTGGCACTAAAGGAGGCTGACTTTTCCCGACGGGAGTGCTGTGGAAGGGTCAGCACGCAGGCGCGGAGCCACAGGTAGGCTGCAAACAAACACTACCTCAATCTAAATCCCAGTCAAAATTATATGTATTCATATTTTTTTGGTATCTGAGTAGAAGCCAGCGATGGTCTCATTAAAAATCTCAGTCACAAATACAGACACATGCAGTTTTGTAAAATTTGAATCTGTCCACCCACATTCCACAAAATTTACCTTACAGAGAGTAACGACATATAATACATTTTAACAGTTTTGTTCCTATAGTGTGTGGAGAGCAACAATTTCCCCAAACACCAACACACACTAACAGATTACATTCACCAAAAGTTGTAGGACTCTGTTGGCAACAACCAGAGTCCTAAACTCACAAAGCCACACAAGATTTGACATGGGGGTGTGGCTACCCGCGATTACCAGAGTCCCCCGCCCCCGACAGCCTGCCAGTCCTCTGGGTTCCCCCCCGGATTAGAGGGTATCGGATCGTAATTATTGAACGTGTTTAATATTTGAGGTTCGCAATGGGTGCAGCCAGAGCGGACTTCAGACCACGACCATCTTAAAAAGCATTAAAAAAAATGGGACTTTGCTCACGATTGTTGGAAGCGGGGAATCTGACCCAAAATCTGCATTATTATGTTTGAGCGGTATTGTGACTAGTGGAATGGTGTAAAAGATAAGATGCCGGAAAGAATGGAGCGAAAGAGAGAGACACAAAATGAGAGATGGCGACACAGTGGAGGTGTGAGTACAGAAAGAGAAGGACACAAGGAGAACTGTGTGCTGAAGAATGGATGGCTGTACGGACTGGACGGCAGAGGACAATCCTCTGCACTGAGGTCTTTTATGTCACTGGACATTATGCATGATAAAGAAAAGCACCAGAGTAAAGTCCCATTACTGTATAAGCATGAATGTAACGTCCCATATGCATGAAGTCAATGTCTTGGGACTTGGTTTATTCACAAGTTAATCACATAATATAATAAATAAGATTTAAGAGCACCGTGTTCAAGGAAAAACAAGATTGGATATGCCCTTAAAGGTCATACATGTATGTTTTTCATGTGTTCCTATGGGACTCCCCGCTCCCAATTTATCCCTGGCATACTTTTTGGAAAATAAAGACTTTTAGCACCAACGGTACAAAATTTCAGCCTCACATCAAAATGGAAATTGGCAAAACGCGAAGTGTGGTTCTCCAAATAGGCATGCCCAATGACTCACCCTGAAATGAGACCATTTATTCACGCTCATTCTGCCCCTTTAGGACTGAACAACTACAGTCTTTTGACAAAAAGGTCTATTCAGCAAGTCAGCTATACAGCAAACTCCTCCACCTCCAAACTTTTCTTCGAGTGCCTTCTTTGTTAACATGCCCTCCCCATCGTTGCGTTAAGTGAGAATTGGCCTGGTTGCTATGGTTTTGCCAACGGCTGACATTCAATTACCCTTATTTTCAGTTTGGAGAAACGTTGAGAGGAAAGCAGGATTAGAATCTGTTTGGTGGGGGCCTTTAAATGCTATCTGAACTCAGATATGCCAAAGCCGGATTCTGCAGAATACATGTGTAGTTCAACGTGTAAGGGCCAGAGGTGAGGCTTGGGTATTCCTCATACGCCGTTTGCCCAAACAAACGCAGGGACACACCTAGACAAACACAGCACAAGTTAAATGTCAACCCGCCGCCACGGCAATCACCCCTTTGTGGAGCAGAAGCCGGGCACGCACAGGAGTTCAATGTCCTGGGTCTCTGTGGACTCTAATTTGTCACCGCGCCCCGGCGCTCCCTCTCACCTCCCACCTCCTAGAGAGAGCGGGCAGCCGAGAATCCGGGAAATGCGCCGCGAGGCGAACTTCATCCGGCTGAACCCAGGGGGGCCTGTGCAGATACAGGGTGAGTTCAAACATGAGCAGGTCATCCTGCCCGTTTCATTACAGTCTGTCCTTGGGAAACCTCAGGATTCAGGTTTTGGATGAACTTTGAGCCTTAATTCAAGAGAGGAATGAATGGACTTTCTGGGGCTGACAGGGTAGAAAGGAACATGGCCAAAAACACAACGTAACACTCTGCTTAGGACATTTGAGAGCTCTAGTGAAAATAAATATATATATATATATATATATATATATATATATACTTTCAGTATGATTGAGCAGTCCTAGCTCCAACAGTTCGGTCTCATAAGGATGGATGTGTACTCTTTTGCAGCCAGTTGCAATTGCTATGAATAATTTGTAGGGATATATTTAGGGTGTTTTGCCCAGAGGCAAAACTTCCCATGTTTACGCCCGCTCCTCTAACCTTGAATCCTGTTGGAATACAGGAGCAAAAGCAACTCTAGTGTGTGTGACTGTGTGCGACGGAGTCTTAGTGTGTGTTTCTTGATGAGCCACAGTCACAGATGGACGCCTGGGGGGGGGGGGGATCACTGCCATCATGAAGGCGACACGCCCGTCCCAAAAAATACAACACACACACAACCTTAACAACAAGGACATCGAGATGACAGAACAACCCCCCCGAGCAAACAAATTGAGGCTGCAAGTCTGGAACACTATGCACCTCGGTTGCTATGTTTCACTCCGTAAGTGGCGAGCCCAAAATATGCCTTACGTTTTTTACCGGAATCCTGAGAGAGACACAGGACTTGTACAGTAAATCAGAGTCTCCCGTCTATCTATTTAAGGCCTTGTATCCCACCTGGGGGGCCTCACCCTCCCAACCTGGCCTAGAAAGTGGAAAAAATAACTGTCTAACAATGCTGACACAGCTCTAGTTCAAAAGTGGTGCATGTTAGGGGTTAATACTCCTGCCGGTGCCCCTGACCAAGGCACGGGCAAAAGAGCTGGAGTTGGTCACCGGGCGCTGTACTGCAGCCGCCTTCTGCTCCTAGGTATAGGATGGGTCAAATGCAGGGAACTCATTTTCCCCAGAGGGATTAATAGTTGACCGCCCACTTTTATTCCAAAGATTCATTATATAACCCCTGCGTCTCTCTTTTTTTTTAACTTAAGCATTGCTTATTCAGTATGTGGGGAGTGAGAGCATATTTGCTAAATTGATTTCCTTTGTATGGTAAAATCAGAAACTTACTGCCTAATAACATTATTGTAAAAAGCCATGTTAGTTTTGAGCAATTTATTTTGTGTTCTGCTTCTTACTTGTGCATGTGCTCCAAGCTGGCGAAGACCATGATGCTGTAGGAAAGACCACTCTGCACCAGGAAGTGGAGGGCATACCTGTGGAAAACAAATACAAGAGCCAATGAGATATTTCAGCAATCCCTGCAAGAAATTGTCTGGTCACTTGCCCAAAACTGATAAACCGGATGGCTGGGTGGATAAAAGTCCATTCCATTCCTGGTGCTAGTGAGCCTCTTGCTCAACAAAACCTCTTTGTCTTTCTGATGACGTCAATACAGCAACTTGAACTGAGGCTGCAGCGCTAGCAGCAGGGATCTCTCTCTCCTCTATCCACCACCCTTTGCTCTGTCATCCATCATTTGATTGCGAAGACTAACAAATAGGCTTATGAAACTCTACACTCATAGAAAGTTAGCTCTAGCATTGTACCTCTAGGAGTACAGTGGCCTTTAGTACCTAATTACAAGGGTACTAAGAGACCCTTGCATGAACGCTTTAAGATAAAGTCATTGACATTGTACCCCTAGGCGTAGGTGCTTGTTTTTCATAGTAAATTTGTACGCCGATGTAACAAATATGGTACAAATTTGGCCTTTCCATGGTAGTGCCAGCATGACAAAGCATTTGTATCCCCCCCAAGGTATAACGCTGTATTTTATTTTCTGAGATGTGTACCATCGCCGTCATCTCCATACACAACGTGACAGGATCACGACCATTACTACGGCACGCATCATACCGGCTTCCTCTGACTCGAAACCTGATTCCTCACATCACTCTGCGCCAGCACAGCATGCATCTCTGCCGACACCTGTGGTCTGCTCTGTCTGCGCACTCTGGCCTCCTCCGGTTGTGTCGTGACCAACCGCTGACTCTCCGGCAGACTGCGTACCCTGCTGTCCCCTCTCCTGCTAGATTACGCACCAAAAACCATCTATATATGGACGTAAAGCCACACTGACGTGCAGAGTTTCGGACCCATCGGCAGCAGGGGAAGGAGCAGCTTCCAGATGGGTCTTTGAAGGACACAGTGTGTGATGCTCCGACATCAACCCCCTCCGGGAAGGCGGAGGTGCCACTCTGCGTTAGCATCAAGGCAGCCAAGGGTGCCGACTGGGGGTGGTGGTGGTGGGCGGAGGGGGGGGGGGGGGGATATCATGCGGTGGTTGAATGGACTGAACTATCTCAGCAGGTAAAATGTTAATAATGCAGTGATGTTTGAGAGACGGAGAGATGGAGATAAAGAGATCAAGGGAGACAGAGAGACAGACCTGAAGATAAAGGACAGGAGGTGGAGGGGAATGCCTCAGCCTGTCATACAGACAGGATAGCATTCAAACTTATTCACTCTGAAGCACTCAATTAAATACCCAAAACAATCATCGTTGTGGAATCCAATAACCTGAGCCATTCACCACTTCTGATGAAAGAACAACAGTTTTCTCCAGGGATCTACTTGTGTGCGTTACATGTGTTGGGAGTATCCCAAAATAACCAACATTCTGCTGCATCCAGGTGCCCTAAAAGATATGTGTGTGTGTGTGTGTGTGTGTGTGTGTGTGTGTGTGTGTGTGTGTGTGTGTGTGTGTGTGTGTGTGTGTGTGTGTGTGTGTGTGTGTGTGAGTGTGTGTGTGTGTGTGTGTGTGTGTGTGTGTGTGCATTCCATAAATATTTGGATTTTCCCGACCGTGCATATGCCACTCACTACCTTCCCAAATATAGTACTGTATTTATAATTTCTTCCACTAAGCACTTCCTTAGCGACTATCTACTCGAGTCTATTGCGTTTATTCTCCTGTTATTGGTTCTGAGATTGTGAAGTGAAGCGAAAGAAAGGCACAGTGTCTAAAACACTGTGCCAGGATCCCTTGGCCGATTGCAATAAAATAAATAACATTCAATGCTGCTTCCCCCAAGCATGTATCCACATTTGTAATGTATTATTCACTGCACAGTAAATAACGTCGACTCTTCTGATAATTTCAGCTTCAGGTGACTTGAATAAAGAGGCTCCCGTGCCTTGACAAAATACTGGTCCATCACCAGGACACAGACATAGTATCGTGAATGATGTTATTTCAATCACAGTTGAAGTATTAACAGTTACTATAGATTAGAGCAGTAAACCCACTTCATCCACGGTAATCCACCCACCCACCTCACCAACTATCACCACAGGAACAGAACAACATAGGCCCCTGCCAGCGCCAACAATTAATACGATCCGACAACAACTGCTGGTATACCTGTTCTTCAAGGCGTGGACGTGGACTGTCTGTCTGATTCCGAGTGAGCAAATAATACCCTGTCGGTCTGGAGGCTGACAGGTAATGTTTCACCTGTCTAACGTGAAAGTGGGTAGTGTTTCCAAGGCCTGGTCCCCTACGCACGCACGCACACACACACACACACACACACACACACACACGCGCGGTGGCAGTGTCTTTCGGAGGCACTCCGCCAGGTTGTCTATCACAGGGCGATGGTTTTCAAATTAGATATCAAATGAATTCAATCTCCCAATCTCATGTTTACCTTGGCACGGACGGAGAGAGGGGGGATAAGAGGTGGACGTGGGGAGGGGAGGATGGGAGGAATGAAGGAGGAGAATGGGCGCAGATGGCCGATATTTGGACAGAGAGTGAACCAATGAGAGGGAAGAGCGTGTGGAATAATAATACAATCACCCATAAAGAATTAAGGATTGCGCCTCGGGCCGCACATGGGCTTGCGGAACGAGTTGAATGCTTCTTTTCAGTTTAAGTAGAGAGGAGGAACTCACCATCCGAAGCAGAAGAGAGCCAGGTAGAAGCCCAGCAGCGTGGCCACCACATGTCGGATGAAGGGACTGGTCTTACTGGGGTGGAGGTAGAGCCGGAACCACACTGCCGTCAGGAGGGCAAACAGCTGGCTCACCACAAAGTTCACCTGGTTGGAGGGGGGTTTGAAGAGCATCGGGTCAGGGGACGGACATGTTCAGCAATGCGGGGATAACGGTGGCAGGCGGAGGACGACGGGAGCAGATTTTGACCGAGAAAGAAAACTGAAAACCTAGGGAAAATATAGATCCAGAATTCCACAGCTTTGATTCAAAACACGACAATGTGATTAGTTGCCACCAAACCCTTCATTATATATCAAAACCCTATTATTATTATTATTCCACTGCTGACGGAGCATTCTAACTTCACTATTTATGTGATGTGGGTTGATGAAAATTCTCCTAATGTTTGAAGGACCTGAAGTGCATATTTCCCTGTTGAGAAGTAGAGGACCGATTCAAAGACAAAGACTGAATAGTCCAAACGGTATAAAATAAATGAAAGAAAAAAAACGCACAAAGACAAAGGACAACAGGCCTCTGTTGCCGATGCAAATTTCTGGACTGGAAGGGGGACTCACGTCATATTTCATTTCCTGTGAGTGCAGTGTCTTAGTGAGAATTGCCCAGACCCTCCAGGTTCCCGACAGACGGCCTTGTTGCATCCTGCCTCCAAACACATCTGTCTACCTTTCAGGAAAAAAAACCCCACTTAACCAGTCACCAACAGGGCTTAGACACCCTGTGTGGGACAAAGCAGTTCCATCCCATAATGTACACAAACCGCTTAAAAAGGAGGCTTTACTCCCAGTGACAGACAAACCGACTGGACCCGGACTGAACAATGGAAAGCTTAGATTTATTTTAAAAAAGCAGTACTTGATCTCTCTTTATCTCTTGGGCCACATGGTGCAGCACACAGAGTTAGAAAGCCTCTAAAGCTCTGTGTGAGGCCACTGTCACTACCACCTGCATACATCATATTTCATATTTATATTTATCATCATATTTATATTTATATAATTGAATTTCTATATTTCATAAGTATATATCATTTTAACCTATTATATGCTGTATATATGTATATATATAATTTTTTTTTTTGTATCATCTTTATCATTTTATATAGAGTAAACTAGCCTCTCCAGAGCATCGAGAGCGTTAAAAAAATAGTGTTACATCAGGAGAGATGACCGACCCACAGTTGGCTGATAGGGAAGGGAAGAAATACTGCGCCCAAATATGTCAGCGTATTGAAATATGCATCCTGGAGGAAAACTGAGCATTTTGCTACCAAAAAAATAAATAAAAAATATACACTGTCAAGCCATGGAAATGTGAACTGAACCCAAAGCTGAATTTGATTTGTCACTTTGGGACATATTCTTTCATGTACGTTACGTCTGTGGGGCCAATAAATTACTTTTAGGGACCTTGTTCTGTTATTTCTTATTCGTTCAAAACACATTTAATCCATTTTCAAATGTCAGTTATTCAGCAGCCAATTTTCTCTCTGTGAATCCCAGTGTTCGGAGAACAACAGTATAAGTCATGTGTGCATGAAGGGTCAAACTCATCTACTCATTGGCCATAACGCTTATTAGATGCTAAGTGATGCATGCCGCGGTGTCCATGTAAATAGGTCATGACAACGCGTCCCTCTGGTCAGACAACAGTGAACAATGCAAACGTCACATATGAAAGGCAGCCGATAACCGACGCCCGCAAGGTTAAAACACAAGTGGACTGATCTACTGACAAACAAAGCGAGAGACGCACAGAATTCACAGCCTTTTAGTTTGCTTTGTATACACTGTACTCATCTGATAACTTGTGTTGAGGCAACAAACTCTCACAAATGGGACAAAGGAAATGATAAGCAGATCCGTGCAGTGGAAAACATCAAGCAGTGCTCCCTCCGGACAGGACTAAAAAACGAACAACAAGCACCATTTGAACGCCGTCTCTGTCACGGCTCCAGCCTATAAAGTGCCAACCAAGTCTCTCCCGAACTGGGCGTGTCACCCGACGTTTTAACCCTGATAGTTTATGGGAGTTCCAAAGCTAAATTGCTCTTGATCTGACAGTTATGCCTCAGAGGCTGTTTCCTTTTACGTTTTTTTTATTTTTTTTTCTGGCAAGTAAGTAAATCAATCCTTATTTTGGAGGACCCATTTGCATAAAAGTTGCAAATCACCCCCCCTCCCCCCTCTGTGATCATGGAAGGCCAAAGACATAACGGAATCAAATGGGAAGGAACCAGAGCGACGAGACCTCCTCCGCCTCGTGAAAAACCCTCTCTTTAAACGCTCTCGACGCAACCAGTAGCTTGAGATTTCACACTTTGATTCGGGTTTTACGGCTCGATGGCTGAACGCTGGCGGAACGCGGGCTTCCCTGACTGACAGACATCTGCGTCGCTTGCTGCTCATTACTGAAAAATTAAAAAGGCAAAAATAGCACCCCGGCTTTTAATAACTTTTAATACAGTGCTATGACAACCAACTCGATGGCTTTTGGGGACGGGAGAGGGTGCCAAAAAAAACACCAGTCCCATAAGAGGGAGAAACAGCAAGTGCCTGAAGTCACTGCTTCACCCTCTGATGGCAAAGCCCAATTTTTGCAACACAAGCGTCGAAAGACAAGCTGTTCGATAAAGTGTATGGACGAAAGTGGAAGAACCTTGGACCTAAATTTAGACCTCAGACTCCAAAAACTTGTGTCCATGAGCGGACAACTAGTTACTATTAAGGGAAAGCATCTTGATTTTTAAATTGAAATTCACGTTCAAATTAAGTCATCAAGAATGAAAGAAAGTGTTGATGTAAAACAATGCAACTTTTGGGCAATAATGATGGCTGCTCTGTGCTTTCCATGTAATCATATAGGGTCACGTTATTAAGTCCCATTACCAGCGCCTGGCTTCCGTACGGGTTTACGCGATGTCTGAACATAAAGATCTTCATTGAAATGTCAAACTTGTGTCACAAAGCAATGTTCAGCTTTTACGCCATCGCCGTTACCCGCACCTTTTGTGACATCTGCCGGTGGAGGTCACCACAGAGACTGTACTGTAACAAGCCCCAGAGATGGGGGCTCTCTTCATGGATAAGACGACTGGGTGCATGTTCTTCAAACGTTGTACCAGTACTTAATAAAAACTCATCCTGTAATCACCGTCTTTGTCTCCTCAGTCCAGCCGTCCATTCCACACCAAATGAACCATCATCGTGTTTATAATCAAATGTAGAACATTGGATAAAGTGGAAGGCCCATAGGTTGAAAATAACAGGAATTGTACTTTTACTGTAAGTCTTCTTGGGGCAGTACACATGTGAATGCAGCACCTCCCCATTACAATCGCACACAGCTTCCTAAGGAAGGAATTTTGTGACGCCCACTGGAAGGGTGCGTCGGGGAAAAAGCGTAGCAGAGAAAGGGCATTGTTTTAGGTTTGAGGGCGATATGATTTTGGGAGCAGAAGCGTGATTTGAAGCTGGAACTTCAGAGCAAAAATGTTGCACCGAGGCTTTAACCATCGATCAACCCAGCGATCGATCTGATCTGAAAACAGCGCTTTTTTCAGGTTTTCCATTGGATACTCAGATGTTTTTTTCCTGATCAAGAAATAATAATAATCACTACTTTTGAAAAATACTTTTCAATATAGACCGTAAACTGCTTGTTATGCAGAATTTCCCTGATCTCATTCACACATCCCATTGGCTTTGATGGCCGCTGTGAAAATGTCACAATGACGTTGAAGTGGATCCGGCGTTTGATCCGTATGAGGCTCCCCGCGGGCGTCAGAAGGAGGAACCGTGGAGCTTCCCTGTTGGGGGGACGCCAGAGGATCAGAGCTGCCAAAATGTAAGTCGACTTGAAACGCGCTATGGCGCTCATCTTTCACGACAAAACGGTCCGACCCTCAAACTGCTTTCAGTTTCCAAAGTGCACTCACGTCGTCCCTTTGTTTTGTCTCTGGTTCCACTTGTAATTGAGGCTTGAAGTTCAATTCAAAATCCATGAAGTTCCATGAAGTTCACTTGAAAATCCTGCCACTCGTCTATAAGGCCCTAAATGGCTGGTTCTGGCTCTATTATTGTCTCTCTCTGTCTCTATTATTGATTCACTCTGGCGTTGACCCGCATGGACACGGCTGCATTTACTGCATTTCGGGCAGGAGCTCTGCTCTGCAAAATGGAGCACTACGTCTGTCAGTCTGGAGGCCAGGGAGCCACCCTGTTGAATAAACACTACTTAACATGGTGAAATACTTCCACGGGACGACTTTTTGTGAGATGCTGGAGAGAGACTATATTCATTCGGAAAATGGATTCTAAAATCACGCAACGTGGTCGGGTCCGCCTGAAGTGGACGCAGCGAGATGGCGCTCGTCTGCCCCTAGTGGGCCATGAATGAATTGCAAGGGGGTGGGAGGAAAAGATTAAGAATTAAATAAAAAGTTGGCCTTTATTTATTTGTGTTGAATTTGTATTTGTATTTTTATATCCACTGATTTGACATGACCACATTACATTTCATAAAATGCGTTCATCTAAAGTGTGAGAAAAATATCTGAGCATTAGAGAAACCCAAAGAGAGAGAGAGAGAGAGAGAGAGAGAGAGAGAGAGAGAGAGAGAGAGAGAGAGAAAGAGAGACATCACCGTGGTCAGCGCTGTGTTGTTTCAGCGTGAAACACGGAGAAAGAAACAAACACACGACATGCAGATGTTATGGGATTAGCGCGGATGGGCTCTAAGCTGACTCCCGTGTCAGACGGTTTCTTCCGTGGTGATGGCACAGCGGCTTTAAGAAGCTCCAACAGACTGCCACACACACACATACACACACACACACACAAAGGAGGAGGAAGTCGTTGTGGATGCAGTGGAAGACGGAGATAAGCCAGCTTCCTGAACCTCATTATGGATCCTAGGCGAGAGTGTGTGTGTATGTGTGTGTGTGTGTGTGTGTGTGTGCGCCTGTATGAGGACGTGGAAGCTCTCAAGGCTACAGTACTGCTCCCCGCCTCATTGTGTCATTCACGCACCGCTTTCAAATCTTATCTTTTATTCCCATCCTTCCTATCTTTACTTTATTCCCTCTAAAAGTTATTATTATTCTCCTAAAACGAGCGTTGGTCGGGCAGCTTTGCCTCCGCTCGTACAACCACACTCGTACTGCAACGTCTTCAGGAGATCTCCTTATATAGCATAATTACTCCCCACCCTGTTCGCTCTCTCTCTCTCCTCTCTCTCTCACGCTCTCTCTCTCTCGCTCTCTCTCTCCTCCTCACCATTTACATGAGCTCATCAGCTGGCAGTGTCATGTGGGGTTGGGGGGGAAACGAGGGGGGCAGGGCAGGCAGTTTGTGGGCTGCGAGAAATAGAGCGGGTGGTGGTGTGCTGTTTTTAGGGAGCACAGGAAAGAAATGAGTTTCCAGGAAGTCAAACACTTCTTCCTTTTTACTCTTCACCTGACAAAAACAACAATGAAACAAGACCTAGAAATGTAGATTTTCGAATTTGTGAATTTACAGTAGGTTGGTCCACAGCTCAGTCACTAGAATATCCTGTTGACGTGTTACCATGTGTGTGTGTGTGTGTGTGTGTGTGTGTGTGTGTGTGTGTGTGTGTGTGTGTTTACATATGCAGCGCTCTAAAAAAAGATGTAAATTATCAAGAGACCCAAAGAGAGCAGCAGCAGCAACATGGCAGGATGGAAAACTCACTCTACCAACAACCTGTTTGTTGGCCTGCCTGCCTGCCTGCCTGCCTGTCTGTCTGTCTCACTCTCCGTGTGCGGCAGGTAGGCAAACGTGCCGATCGGTGCATTCTCAGCGGGCGTGGAGTCAAGATAAAAATCTTAGAGCAACACTGTGGCATTCTGAGTCAGACTCTGACGCTGGGGTTGTTGTGTATGCCGAATGTTTTTATTTCCCAGAGAAGAACTCTGCAAAGTGGAAGTCACTAGCGACACCTCCTGCACCACACACACCTTGACTTTTAGCCTGTTTACCAGTCAGCACGCATATTTTACATTTCCCCTGAACATTTAAAATTTTTCATATACACTATTTTGGGATTTTGGGATATTGGAGCAATATACTGAGAAACGTTCTGCGACAACTACGCACAACATATCTTTGTCCAACTTACTTAATTTTGCCGTATTTTTTATTAATTGTTAAGTCCATTCAGGGGCCAACAGAAGTGGTTGCCAAGTTGGCAACCTTACATCAGTTATTGGTTGCCAAAACTGACAAAACGGTGGCTGAATTTAGTTTTATAATTGGTGATATATAATTATGATCCATATTTCAGTATTGAGAGTACAGAGAGCGATCTCAGGAAAGGGGAGACATATCAATGAACATACATATTTTTTTAGTTATATTTAACATGTTTTTAGGGTTAGTGTCCTCAATCAATATTGATTGAGGTGTGAAGTCTTTTTATGTCGTGTACAATTTTTGTACAGTGCGTGATTATTATATCATCAATATGTAAATATATATACATATAATAAATATACATATACATATAACAAATATATATAATGGAAAGTGTTCGGCAAGGCGGAAGCAGCCATTGCTTCAACATGCTGACTTGCAGATGGGGCTAAAACACTATTTAAAACCCTTTTTAAGGAGAGAACAACTTTTCTTCGCTTTTCACGGTCCACGTTCAGCTTCCCGGAGGCTAAAACACCACCTTCCCCTTTCCGCTCCCGAACCCACCACCATGACTTGTGTGTGTGTGTGTGTGTGTGTGTGTGTATGTGTGTGTGCGTGTGTGTGCGTGTGTGTGTTCATTCACTGGTGCATCTGTTTAATGATTTCAAGTTAAATTTAGCCACCTCATTTGCATGCAGCTGTTTTTTTTTTGTTTTTTTTTTTTGTTTTTTTCTCCTCATCAGAGCAGCAGAGAGGGGCCCCCGGCAGCCGCGGTGGGTGGGAGCACAGTTTTTCGGGAGCTCCGGGCCCCTGGTGGACTCACGGCATTACCCCCTTCACGCTCGCTCCTTGCATTTGCATCAGCTCTTCACTACCGTGACTCATGCAAATTTTTTACATGCAGTGCCCACTTCCTTCTTCTACTAGAAACTGAAAGAGAGAGCGAGAGAGAGTGTGTGTGCGTGCGTGCGTGCATGCGTGCGTGCGTGCGTGCGTGCGTGCGTGCGTGCGTGTGTGCGATAAACTACTTTTTTCTGTCTTTATCTCCCCCATCCTCCTGCCAGTGAGAAACAGTCATAGCATACTGTACATGTCCCAGAAAGGATTAACCACCGCTGGATTAACACCTGCTATTTTCGTAAACAGGGAGGGGAGAGAATGGTGTAAGAACAGGAGGTATAGAAAGTTGTTGTTGTATAGACAAGGATATAATGGCATGATACTGGAGATGGAGAGATCAAGGGCCCATGCTGGGGGTGAAGCCTTTTATGAAGCCATCTCTCTCTTTCTCTTTCTCTCTCCCTCTCGCTCTCTCGCTCTCTCTCTCTCTCTCTCTCTCTCATCTTCCTTGACTAAAGCACAGGGGAATGGGGAGGAGGGGCAATGGGTCCGCCTGCGTTACGCATCAAAGAAACAGTCTATCCTACTTTGCCTCCCTCTCTTGTCTCTCTGCCTCCCTCTCCCTCTCACACAAACACACACACACACACACGCACACAAACACGCACGCACGGACGTGCATGAGTGATCTGCCTGTGAAAGTAAATGCTTTGACAAAGACTACATGAACGTGCATACACAGGCTTCTTTACACACACTCACACACAAACACACACACAGGCACACACACACACACACACAAATGTGGCAGAACTGTACAAGGCTCCATTACACCTTGGATTAAGTTTTGACAATTGGCACGTTGACAAGGATCTCACCTCAAATCATGTGGCCGGGCTTTGTGGGGTATGAAGCCAAGGCTGAGATCCACGCAGAGGAAAAGAGTGGAAGAATGGAAGGAAGAACACGTTTTAACAATGGAATCTGTTTTTTTGGGTTCAGGGGGTTCGTACAGACCTCCTGTACCGTTAGTATTTAAAGGGGCCGGGCTGAGACGCTGACACCAAGCAATAAAAGTGATAGAGCCACACATTGGAAGCGCTCCATGTATGAAATATTCAGTTGCTTCAGCACCGCGCAGATAAGCAGCGAACGAAAGGAAAACAAACAAATAGTCTGGGCTTGTGCAAACACAGGAGCTATATGCACACCTAAAAAACAAACACTGGCTCGGCTGGCCCTGCTGTGTGCACTCCTCCCCTCGCCGAAATGAGCCTCAAATCCGAGTCGGGCTCGGTGGCCAAGACAGCTATTAATAGCCTCACAATCAACCGGTGCCCACGAGCTGCCTGCGCCATTGGGCCAGAACCACATCCAGAATATGTGTGATACGACAGTGTGTGTGTGTGTGTGTGTGTGTGTGTGTGTGTGTGTGTGTGTGTGTGTGTGTGTGTGTGTGTGTGTGTGTGTGTGTGTGTGTGTGTGTGTGTGTGTGTGTGCACGCGTGCATGTTGTACATAGACAGAGCGAGGCAGAGGGGTGATGAGGTAAGAAAGAGAAGAGAAGACATCCTGTCTAATTTAAACATAATAAACATGCAAAATGGTTCCCCGTTTCCCTTTCTTTTTTTCCTGACTGAGAATTTCGGGGGAAAGGAAGTAGTGTGTTGTTATCGCGACTTCCACGCAACACCACTCAACGACCATAGATCCCATATTCGAGTGAGACGTCGGCTTGGCCCCGGGCAGCGTCAGGGATTCAGCGCTACGTCAACTGTGTTGCCGTGAAACACAAACACTGACGCCGAGGGCAACAAGGAGGACAAATGCGTGTGTGAGAGGGACTGAAAAAAAGAAAGAGAATGAGAGTGAGAACGGAGAGACGTCGAAACCGCAAGGAAGACATTCGATCCGCTGAAACCGACCGTATTTGTTTGACCCGACGACTATATGCTTTGAAATAACCCGCTGTCCCTCCGGCTGCAGCCTCCACCCCACCCCGTTGTGTCTACAGCCAATGTGGTTTTCTTGGTTCTCTGACAAGTCAGCAAGACCATCGCTTCACAACGTCGTTGAGTTAAGCACACGGTTCTTCATAACTGACTGCTACTGAACATGTCAGAAGGGAGACGGAGGGATGGGGAAGAATGATGGGTGGAGGTAAAAAGAAAGTGAGAAGATTCTTAGACAAGGAGTCATCAGGGACCCCACTTAGTGCACTTCTGGGACCAGTCCAAGATGTGTTTTTACTTTTCTCTTACTCTAACTTTTGTGCAAAAGTGGTTGTACATACAGAGATCTGGTGCACATGGAGTAAATAAAAGTCGTGTCGGATAACTAAAGAACCGGCCATTCAGCCCGCGACGACTCTCATACATCCTGCACGGCGACCACGCCTAAAGTTCGCCCTCTATGCACCAGGAATCCACACACTGCCAGCGCTCAGTACCGCCCCCTCCGCAGAGGTCCCGGAAAAAGTCTTGAATGACACATTCGGGCGGCGGCTGAGATAGGGCGCGATACGGCTGGAGGACCACTCCCCTGAGAGCCGTGATGTAGAACAGAGGGGGCCGGTGAGAAAGGCCGCCGGAGCCGACAGCCAGCGAGTCGGATCATTATTTTCACATTCTTGACAAGGAGACTGATACGGCCCCGGTCGCCTCACCCTGTTCCATTCACACCGAGCTGCTGAAGGGAAAATCCTATTATGCACGAGAGGCTTGGAACTATCCCGCCTAATGTCTCAGACAACGGTGAAATGAGGGAAAAGCTCCGCTTGAACTGATTTGGGGACAAAGCGGTTCCTTCGATATGGAGTGGGATGAGGACAAGGGCGTTCTGGACTTCTTTCGAAAAAGCTGCTTTGAAACCACGGCCATCCGAAACAGAGAAGGGAAGCAAAACAGATTTTCGTTTCATTCGTTTGGTTTGACTCTTCCAAAGTGTTTTCACCCACCACCGCTCCTTCACCCAGTCTCAAGTTTCACCCAAGGCAACACACCTACACGCACACACACACACACACACACACACACACACACACACACACACACACACACACACACACACACACACACACACACACAGGTTTCTGAGCCAAGTCTCTGCAAAGATGCAGTTTGGTACTGTGATGTCAGCCACCGCACAGGAAACCAGCGTCAGGGTTAAGGTGTGCAATGCTGTAACTTGGGGTGAGAATACATATCGTCTTGGATTTTGGTTAATTACAGTAAAGGTTCATTACAGTAACCTAATGCAGTTTTCTGAACAAATAGGCTGTTCTACCCGTTCATAATATTGGTCATAATATCCAAATATGTTCTGCATGTAATGTAATGTAACAGCTATCCCCAAAATATCCTCAAATAATCAATGTGGAGGTATCGGTCAGAAACTAGGTACTGTATACATGATAGGGCAGAAGTAACTTGGCGCAATAACACTAACAACCATATTGGACCCCCACCTCACCCTAAAAAGAAATAAATCAGTAAGTCCTGAATGTACTACCCACTCTTCTGGCTGGCTTTGCTCCTGTGTCTTTATGGCCTTAACTCAAAGCCAAGAACCTCTAGCACGAATATGAACCCGTCAGAAATGGACGTTGGGCTCCACTGAGATCAATTACACTCAATTTCATCCAAAAGAGCTCGGCCGCTTTGGCAGCAGAGCTCCGCTGAATGTAATCTGTGCGTGGATAATAAAAGCCCTTTCAGCTTCCTGTTGAACGGTTTCAGACAAAGGAAGATGGTAGCACTTTTAAATAGTTGTCAATTCAATGAGACATTATAAAGCCTCATAATGGTATTACAAGAACGTGGTAAGCTTATTATAAGCTTCATAATTTGCATCAGAAAATGTCTTGATATTTTATGAAAAATGAGTGCTGAGTGCAGCACAGTGTATCGTCACTGACGAAGATAAGATACACGTAAATGATTGTAAATTGGATGTATGGTACCTCCAATTTAACACCGTAACTTATAACATTGTCATGCCAGAGTCAAGATTGTATCATGATTATTATCATGTGATTATAATGTCAGAAAAATATTAAGACACAAGGCACTGTGGTAAACATATCTTAAAACCGGTAATACTGTCTCTTCACAACGCTTAATAAAGTATTGTAACATTTTACAATGCAATCATGAAGCTCATAATAATATACTCACTGTGCGCTTAGAATGCAGTTATGATGATCTTATAATGCCCTATCTTATAATGCTTTGTGCTCACATTTTCAAGTAAAATGCAACCGAAAAGGCTCACCAACGTCAAGAGATCATCACACGTAGACAAGCTGTGAACCAATCGACTTTCGATAGTTTGAATGTCTGATTGATTCAAATTCAAGATTCTTGATTCTATATTCCAAACCCCTATACAGCAAATAACTTATTTAATGTTTAACAAACAGTGTAGGAGCCCCTAGGAGTCCAGGCCCTGTCTTGCAGCGCAGATAATTGTGAGAGCCATTTCCTCTGGTCATTACATCACGATGCAACCATCAGGTCTGTTGTAGGGAGGTCTGCAGTTCAGGAATCAGACGTCCTGAAAAAGCCCGTAAACCTGCGAGGTGGAACCCGGTGTACGGTGGACACCAGCGCTCGGGTCTGCGCACGGAAAACTCAGCTTCCATTTCTGTAAACAAGAGTTTTGTCAGCAAAAGAAGGAAACGGCGTTGACTTCAGGCAACAAATACCTCCCCCCTGCCGCTCTTGGCAAGCACCGCGGAGCCTCGAGGAATGAGGATGAAATGAGTTGCTATGATACGGCTCATATGCAAAAGCGCAGGTCGCCATGTGAAGGCCAAGGAAAACAACCTTTACACAAAAGATTTATTCCTCCCCCCCCCCCCCCCCCCCCCCGCATGCCCGAGCCCTCTGGAGAGGATCTACACTCGGGTCTTCAGATCTCCGCAGCTGAGCAGGCGTTTGTAGAGTAAAAAGTCTTCATATAATCCTCAGAAATATAGTGCTTGGGGACAGAAACACAGCGGCAAGGTTCAGGTCCCCCCTCGTAACGTCAGAATATACTGAAAACGCTGGGTTAATGTTGCATAATCCTGTTAAGCAACTGGAGT
This sequence comes from Zeus faber, assembly GCF_960531495.2. NCBI lineage: Eukaryota > Metazoa > Chordata > Actinopteri > Zeiformes > Zeidae > Zeus > Zeus faber. Next base: position 13,801,904 of record NC_137198.1, read on the forward strand.
TTGCAATGCGATGTGGCCGCTGGATATACATTTTGCAAATGACATATTACATATTATAAACTCCCGCACAGCTGCTGGACGTAGACATCCGGGCTATTTCCTCACACAATCCATAATGTCTTGATTTTAACCGAATTCAAAGCACTCACAGCGTCCTCTTGCCTTCGGTGAAACTGAGCAGATTGTCTGTTTAATGGAAGGCAACAGGATCCTTCTCCTCCTATTGCCTAGTACACAAAGAGGGAGGAGACTCCATTCCCTTATTTTGTAAAATGATCAATGTTATCCAATTCATTAGAACAGACAAACATGGAATAAGAAAGATGACGTTGATTTTGACCTAAATGCCCGAACCTACAAATAATTGCCGGGGCAATTTTCTCAAAATACCAGTGAAACCATCATTGCATGTACGGTATGAATCTGTTCCCTGTCCTCTCACTCTGGAGAGTAAGACATTAACGGGCTGAGTTAACTTCCCCCATGAAACATTAATTTGGTTGTTCTTCCTGTTAAAGCTTCCAACGTGTTACCTTAGGCTGCACAAGTGGATCGTTTTCTGGGAGGATGAAAGGCTGTGAGGAATGTGCAGTCGAGGGCTCTAAAATATTCAGCGCCGCGCACGCAAAACTCTGATCAGGTCGACACTTTCGGTGAGGCATGATCAATGGCCCGAACGCAGCTCTATTGGAAACAAGAGGCACAGCAGAGTGGAGCCAATCGGTTCCTTGAGAAAATGTGCCAAACGCCGGGTCCGTCGGCAGCAGCTCCATTCCCATTCACCTCGGGAGCTGCCGGTGCCAGCCCAAAGGTAGATTTCTAATAAATATTCATGTCCTTTAGTTCCGTTTGGACGAAGAACCTTCATCCCCAAGCGTTCCGAGCAAAATAGTGAATCAGCTCGAAAAGCTGCTGAGTCCAACTGCGTTGCTCATAAATTAAAATCTTTGTGACAAAAGTCAAAGGGTTTCTAAGCTCATGGGGGTGGAAACACGGGCATGAGCTCAACATTTGGCCGGAGGACCAGGGTGAGGGGCGAAACATTGCGGGGCTCATACTGTGGGTCACCACCAGTTAATAAACAAGTTAGTAAAACATCTCTCACACCTCCACACAGTCCATGCTCCTCTGCGGGTCCCTGACTTGCATGCCGCCACAGTCCAATGATTTATCAATGAGTAAATCCATACTATAATACATATCACTTATTGCCCGGCCTTGCCTCGACCGGCACCTCAACTGGGTTCAAACTATTTCAATAAATAACCATCCTGATGTCTTGTTTTATCCTGGTCATATCAGAGGTCATCGCACTGTAATCGACAAGAGCGTTTCTTTACACTCGCTACACTGCATGGACATTAGCCGTGGTAACCGGCGAGCTCTGTAACTCCAGGCTGTTAAATAATTCTCTAACAACCTCGGCTCCCTCCCGCCGTGAAGTACGCGTTCACACGGTGCTGCAAGAAGATGACTGTGAAGTTTTCAGCCTGGAAACTCAAAACAGCCCCATAGACTCACACCCCATCGCCAGAGGAATCCGAGAGGGGTCAACAAGTAGTGTGTGTGTGTGTGTGTGTGTGTGTGTGTGTGTGTGTGTGTGTGTGTGTGTGTGTGTGTGCGTGTGTGCGTGTGTGCGTGTGTGCGCGTGTGCGCGCGCGTGTGTGTTTGGGGGGGTGGGGGGGTGCATGCCATGTGTGCATGTGACTGACTATGTGTGGAAACTGTGACAAGTGATTTCAACACTTGCTACCGAAAATAATTAATAACAACCTAGATATTTCTGGAGGAATTTCCCAGAGTGCAGAGCAGCCTCGCAAGTGTTATCACAAGGGTGGGGTTGCTTAATTACGCTATTTATTGTACATACACAAATGCATGAAATGCAATATCTTCTGAATGAATAACGAAGACAAACGCCTTTAAATTCATGAAAACAGGAAAAATAAAAGATTTATTTTGTAATAAGTAGGTTAATTATCACTTAATAAGCCTCCCTGCGTTTACTATGAACTATAGTGACTGGTTAAATACAGAATTAACATATAAGTGCAGTCTTTGGTTTGATTAATTGATTAATAAACTACTATCTCATCTTATCTTTAGGCCTATAAAGAGCCAAGTAATGGTAAACATACCCCAAATAACGAAGCAAATGAAATAAATAAGAAAAATCCTTAAAATATGAACAAACATCAGGACTTCCTCCGATCGTCTGCCTTCACAGACAGTGGAGACCAGATGGGATGTTCTAGCTGAACTCATGGGTCCAGCTGGTAGAGGTTTTCAGCCTCAATATCATATAATGGATCTATATCTGATCAATACATTATATTTAACTCCATTCACAACAAGCTGTAAACGCAGACATTAATTGCTCGGGGTAAACACGGGGGCTAAGGTCCCAAGAGGGAGGTTCCACTGTCAGGTCCTGTTCATCCTCAGGACTAATTATTTTCATATTGGATAATTACTTTCATATGAGACGGTGAAAAAAAGTAAAAAATAAAAAATGATGAAAAGCTAAGTGGTCTGTATGAAAATGAGTTGTGTGTTGCATTTGCCCTTCATTATCCAGCCAATAATCCCATCGTTATGACCGTGCTGTCCTGCTTTTCCCAGGGGAAATAACGTGCTCGCCTTGCTTATGTTAATGTTGATTTTTTGCACTATAATAACAGCAGCAGCAGCCAGCGGCGCTACCTTCAACGAGCGCTCAGGGTAGAGAAATCAATCGCGAGGAGAACACCCCCCAGAGAGCAGCCAATTAAATAGAGCGGCGAGGAAGGAAGCTCCGCCGAGACCCGAGGGCTTGAGAGCGGCCCGTCCCAGGGCTGCAGCTCAGGGGGCTCAGCCCGGGCTGGAAAACCGACAGCGGAACCAATGGGATTTCAACGTGGGAATCTACAGGTCCAACCACCCTCACACGAGGTAAAAACTAAAACAATACAATCACTATAGAGCTTATGGAGCAGCGGTGGCTCCGTAGCACCATTAACGCAAAGTATCCCAAAATGGTACAAAAGCAGTCAATTTAATGAACATATTTGACCAATACGACAAAAGAAAATCATAAATAAAGGCAGAGTTTTAGGAAATTTTGAATTTGTTAAAAAAAAATGTTAATACATTTTTAATAAATCTACATTTCTTCACCATTTGCATGGCAGGCTCCACCATGGGGGTCTACAGGCCACCACGCTATAGAGCCTATAGAACAACATGTAGAGGCTTCACATGTGTGATTCTGCAGTGAGTTATTGACGGATATTATTTTATTTTCCATCCCATTAAATATCACCACCAGCCACCACTGATAACACCTATACCAGGTGTCAGATTCACCGTCAATGACCTACGTTTTGAAGGAGTCACGCTGATAATGTGAAGAAAAGCCCTGGTACAATGGGCCTGAATACGACGGCAAAAAAAAAAGGATTGTCACTGTGATAAAAGAAGCGGGTCGCCGACGGCGACAGAGCGCAATCCGATATGTCGCGCAAACACCGGAATGATTGTTCGGCTGCACAGGGAGCGCTCTGTAACCACGGGACACAATGAGTCGCTGCTCAATGCATTCTGTGCGTTTGTCCCTCAGCAGGGATCAAGGCGAAAACGCCGACAGTAGAAGGAAGGCAAGACGTGATGGGATGGAGCACCGCTTAACTCATTGACTGGTTAACAAGGCAGCTGCCGGATAATCACACTGTTAGCATGACAGCAGGCTGCGAAAACACCCCTTCGCTGAACTTCCACGACCTCCTTCCATTTCCTTTGGATTGAGGGTGCAGCTGTCAATCATAATCGTTTCTATCTAGGATGGTTAATATTTTATATAAGCGTGTCTTCCACACATTGGTGGAACTGTTTTGCGGTTGCTTGGCAACAGTTTAACTTCAATTTTACTACCGTTCTATGTTTAATTTGACTTTGTACTCTACTGTCGACTGCACTTGTATATTGAAAAGCCAAAATAAAACTCCTCAGGCCATATACTTATCATCGATTTTGACTTACAAAGCGTACATCAGGACATGATAACGTTTAGAAACCAATCTAGAACGTTCAACTGACTTTGCCTCTCACCAGTCAAGGAAAATAAAACACTGTGCGGTGCTATCCCAAAAACCTTTCGGCCGATAACATACTGGAAATGAAGCTGAACTGAGCCAGAGAAGCAATTTCAGCCAAATGATACTTCATAGCATTGACATAATAATATCACGTGAAAGGACGAGACGGGTTCTCCTCTTTTTTGAAGCAGATATTACAAAACGCTGGAGCCCGAGAGGACACTTCCAACGACCGCCCAACAACATTTTCAGTCTTAGGAAACACGATAATGATGCGGGCGGAGTTCCCGAGACTTTCGGGCTCCTCCGGAGCTCAGTGATCGGCTGGGGGAACTGGGCGGAGGATGGAGCTGGTGCTTTGGTCTTCTTCTGCGTGAGACCGGTCGGAGAAGAGTAATGACTGTTGTCCACAGGCTGTGCAAATGGAACAAAGCGCGTTACAGACAGTGGTGGTTCTGTGCCTCTGGGATAGAGAGACATTGAGATAAAGACAGAGAGACAGAGAGAGTGAGAGACGGACAGACAGACAGAGAGAGGGAAAGCAAGACGGATGGTGTGGACTCGGATTTCACAGCCCCTATTATAGTTCTGACACAAACCCCCGGGAGGGTACAGGAGCCCGTCGGTCCCCTAGGAAGTATGAACACAAAGCGAATATAGGAAGTGCACGCAGACAATGTTATTGAAATGAGAATCAAGCTCCGGATCACACCGTGACGGGGCGGCGGGGTGGGGTGGGGTGGGTGTGGGTGTTGCATTGATTTCTGGGGCGTTCGCAGCATCACAGGCTCAGCGGGTGGGGCTAAAAGCAATGACAATAACAATCAATGGAACGAAAAAGCTCAGTGGAGAAAATATTGACACAAAAAGCCTCGTCAAAATGATCAAATGAAATGAAATGAAATGAATTGATGCATCCCTTAAAGGGCTGCACGGGGCAGGTCCCCCGAGCCGCACCGGGTCCCAAATCACCCCAATGAGGGCTCTGTACAGCCACTATGACGAATGCAGTCCGCTTTGGCAAACTGTTGAGCAACTCAGAGGGAGTGACCTCACGATACGGTATGCGGTGCTTCAAGAATCGGAAAATGTCCGTCACCGTTACTGCGGCGAGGCCGTGCTCCGACCGCCGATTCACGTCGACGGGGAGCC